>NC_045975.1:32732820-33932820 GCF_010909765.2 Amblyraja radiata | reverse complement strand
GGTCATCAGAAGCCAGACAATTAGCTGCTTCCGCAGAAAGATTTTTAATGCCTTGATTTGTCTGTGGAAAAAACAAATGAATGGATTCAAATAATTGTATGTTATTTGCAGTGGATTTTGAAACATCAAAACATTCATTTGATCTAAGTAGCAAGTGCCTGGTCCAAAACAGAATGAGGAAAAAAAAAAGTTATGGTGCTTTGACATTCCCATTTCAGAACTGCAGTTGTCCAAAATCAACATGCAGGTACACGATACCTCTACCTACCAGCTTAATTATTTAGGAACTCAGTACTACAGCAAAGTCACATGCCAAACTTTGATTTGTTGGACACAAACAATAGAGGACCTGTGCTGGTACTTCACAAAGATTAGGGCTCCATTGCTAACTTGGCTCCCTTTCATGCCTTTTGTGCCAATAAACCTGTCCAGATGTGCTCAGTCAGACATTTAGTGCCATCGTTCGGATTCCACTATCAAAGGTTTCTCAAAATAATTAAACAGCTATTTCAGAAAAGAGAATATCGAGTGGCAGCACCACTCCATCCATCTCAATCTTAAACTATATCTGCACTTGTTACCCATACTTGACTCTCAATGCACTTCTGGCCTCTACACCAAAAATATCTTTTGAAGTTAACTAACATTCTGCCTTCACGTGTACAGTGTTTTCTTCTGTCTGCTTGCCTTTGCTGGCAAGGTGGAAACAGTATTAAAGTTGGAATTTATTAATTCCAAGCTCAAGCATGCAAACAACTTAATTCTCAACCCCAAAAAACAAGTCAAGAGTCAAGTGTTTTATTGTCGTACGTCCCAGATAGAACAATGAAATTCTTACTTGTTGCAGCACAACAGAATGTAAATATAGTACACTGTAAACAATATGATAAACGAGAGAAAAAAAGCTCAGTGTGTGTATATACATATACACATATATGTGTGTGTGTGTACACACAAAAAAAAACAATAGTGCAATAATGATGATAAGTCTATTCAGAGCTTATTTGATGTTGTAATGTTTAAAAGCCTGATGGCTGCAGCGAAGAAGCCGTTCCTGAACCTGCACGTTAGTTTTCGGGCTCCTGTACCTTCTTCCAATGGCAGTGGTGAAATGAGTATGTCCAGGATGGTGTGGGTCTCTGATGATGCTGGCTGCCTTTGAGGCAGCGATTCTGATAAATCCCTTCGATGGTGGAGAGGTCAGAGCCAGTGATGGACTGGATAGTGTTCACAAATATTTTCTGTCTTTTCCACTCCTGGACGTTCAAGTTGCCGAACCAAGCCATGATGCAACCAATCAATATGCTCTCTACTGTACAACCTGTAGAAGTTCAAGAGAATCCTCTTTGACATACCAAATCTCCTTAATCTCCTCAGGAAATAGGTGTTGTGGTTTATTTATAATTGCATCGGTGTGCTGTGTCCAGGAAAGATCTTCGGAAATATGCACACCCAGGTATTTAAAGTTTTTGACTCTCGCCACCATCGTCCTTTTGATATCCTCATCCTTCCTCTTCCAAAGTCCACAATCATTGGTTTTACTGATATTGAGAGCCAGGTTGTTGTGCTGGCACCATTTGGTCAATCTCACTTCTATACTCCGACTCAGTCATCGCCATCTGTAATTCGTCCAACAGTGGTGTCGTCAGTAAACTTGAATATGGAGTTCGCACTATGTGCAGCTACACAGTCATGAGTGTAGAATGAGTAGAGCAGGGGGCTGAGCACACAGCCTCGAGGTGCTCCCATACTGATTGTTAATGAAGTATTTCTGCCAATTCAAACAGACTGGATGAGGAAGTAGAGGATCCAATCGCAGAGGGATGCGCAGAGACCCAGTTCTGTGAGCATGGTAACCACCTTTTTTTTTTTAAATCAAAAAATGTATTCAATTATTAAAAATAATATTTACAATACAGTAAAACAACAGAACCCACCACAATACAAGACAAACAAATAAACTAAATAAACAACTACACAACTATGTTACAATCCTTGTCAAGGATTTATTCAATGCCCCGTGGTGCCCAGCTGTCCCGGAAATCTCCCAGGGTGCCCATGGACACTCTCCAAAACCACCCGGGCACGGAAGTAACCCCAGAAACGGAGGGATGATGGTATCCAGCTTGGAGGGGATGATGGTATTGAACGGCGAGCTGCAGTCTATAAACAACAGCCTGACACAAGTGTTTTTATTGTTCAAGTGGTCCAGTGCAGATCGGAGAGCCAGTGAGATCACATCCTCCGTTGACCTGTTGTGACAGAAGGCAAACTGTAGTGGGTTCTTGTTGAGGTAGGAGTTGATATCCACCAAAACCAACCTCCCAAAGCACTTCATCACCACTGGTCGATAGTCATTGAGGCACATCACCAGTATTATTGATGCCCCCACCTTGGGCACCGGTATTATTGATGCCCCCTTAAAGCAGGTGGGAATCTCAGACCTCAATAGTGAGAGGTTGAAAATGTCCGCAAAGCCCAGCCAGTTGGTCTGCGCAGGTTTTAAGAACCCTATCTCTAAAATAAATTCCACCAGGTATACCATTAGGTCCAGGCGCTTTCCGAGGGTTCACCCCCCCTGAAGGATCTTCTGACATCGGCCTCTGTGACTGTCTTCTTCTTGCGTATGGCGTGCACAGCCTAAAGTTGTAGGTCAACTTGTTCTATTTGATCTTTTGTTTATACACATCGGGTTGATTGCATTAGTGTAGACCACGGGATGGTTGCAATCTCCCACCCCTCTGTGACTGTAATACCATCAGGTCGTATGGGGCTCGGGAAGGCACATCAGTGTTCTCATATCAAGGCATGCGTAGAACGCGTTGAGCTCGTCAGGGAGTGATGCTTCACTGTCGTTTGAGCTGCCTCCTAGTTTCGCCTTGTCGGAGGAGATAGAATATACCTAATGACTTAACATGTACAAAGTGTTTACTGCTGCTGCTTGCCTATGCTGGCTCTAGGTCAAGCAACACATTTATTTTAAAATTCTGACTCTTGCTGCAATGCAGCTGATTATTTCACCACCCTTTGTCTGTAAAACAAAAGTATTTTAATAAAATTCTTCATCCCTCCATTACTGATAAATGAGCTTTAATTTTGGCCACCAAATTATCCTCTACTTTACTAAATCTACCATTGGCAGTTGTGCAATCATACAAAATAGGTATATTCAGTAGAGGCCATGAGTACATTGGAACAGAGAAGTATGGGTAACAAGAGCAAAACAAGAGTTTCAGTAACAGACAAGTCAAGGCAGTGGCAGAGTCAGCTGAACTAGGAACATACGAGATTCAAAACACATTTTTAAAAGAATAATTCTGAAATTTGTTAAGTTATTGATTTCACTAATTCACAATGACGGAGGACTACTAAAATCACTGACAATACATCCAGCATGTTAAACTACCTTGCAGAAAAACTTCAATTTTGTCATGTACCAATGGAAGATACACAATTGCCAGCAGAACATGGGCTATAACATCTGATCAGGGACTGATCAGAAATATCCAGGAACATTGTGGGTAACCAGAGAGAGAGTTGCGTGAGCCATTGTTGAAATTTAATAGTAGTTTTTAAATACGGGAGAGGTGCCGGAAAGGCAGCAAATGATGTGCCTCTATTCAAGAAGGGCTGCAGGGAAAATGCTGGGAACTATAGGCCAGCGATCTTAACAACTGTAGTTGGAAAGTTACTAGAGTATTCTGAGGGATAGGATATACAGGCATTTAGACAGACAAGGGCCGATTAGGGATAGTCAGCATAGGTTTGCATGTGGGAGGTCGTGTCTCACAAATATGATTGAGGTTTTTGAAGACGTGACGAAAAAGGTTGATGAAGGCAAAGCTGTAGATGTTGTATAAATGGACTTCAGCAAAGCATTCGACAAAGTTCTACATCGTAGGCTACTCTGGATGGTTAGATCACATGGGATCCAAGGAGAGAGCGGGGTAGATAGAATATTGGCTTCATGGGAGGAAGCAGAGGGTGATGGTGGAATGTTGCTTCTCAGACTGGATGCCTGTGACTAGTGATGTGCCTTACGGTTCAGTGCTGGACCCATTACAGTTGGTCATCTATAATCAATGATTCGGATGAGAACATATACAGCAAGATTAGCAAGTTTGCAGATGATACAAAAGTGGGTGGTTTTGCAGATAGTGAAGATGGTTGTGAAACATTGCAGCAGGATGTGGATCAATTGGTCAGGTGGACTAAGGATTGCTTGATGGAATTTAATACGGAGAAATGTGAGATGTTGTATTGTGGGAAGTCTAACATGGGCAGGACCTACACAGTAGGGCCCTGGGGAGTGTTGCAGAGCAGAGGGATCTTGGAGTGCAGGTGCATGGTTCCTTGAAGGTGGTTGGAGGTAGATAGGGTGGTCAGAAAGCTATTTGGCACATTGGCCATCAGTCAGAGTATTGAATATAGAAGTTGGGAGTTCATGTTGCAGTTGTACAAGATGTTGGTGAGGCCGCATTTCGAGTTTTGTATTCAGTTCTGGGCTCCAAGTTATAGGAAAGATGTCGTCAAGCTGGAAAGGGTACAGATGAGATTTACAAGGATGTTGCAAGGGCTAGAGGTCTGAACTATAGGGAGAGGTTGAGTAAGCTGGGACTCTCTTCCTTGCAGCACAAGAGGATGAGGGGTGATCTTATTGAGGTGTATAAAATCATGAGAGGCATAGATCGGGTAGATGCAGAGTCTCTTGTCCAGAATAAGTGAATCGAGGACCAGAGAAAGTAGGTTTAAGGTGAAGCGGAAATGATTTAATAGGAATCTTAAGGGTAACTTTTTTTTTTTTTTTTTAAATAACACAAAGGGTGGCGGGTATATGGAACAAGCTGCTAGAGGAGGTAGGAGGCAGGGACTATCCCAACATTTCAGAAAGTTCAACAGGTACATGGATCCGACAGGTTTGGAGGGATATGGATCGAACGCGACAGGTGGGACATGTTGACTGGTATGGACAAGTTGGGTCGAAGGGCCCGTTTCCACACTATCACTCCATGACTCTAACCCTGCTTCCAATTCTAATTTGCTGATTTGTAACGTAAAGGTTAGTAATAGTCCCATTTTGTGCCTTCTTTAGACAGAAATTTAATTTAAAATTGGATTACTTTCAAGAAAATAAGGCATTAGGCTTTTGCTCTTCATTTGAAATTAAATTTACATGCCAATAACAAATATCATTGTACCTTCATATGGAACTTGCAATATACAGCTTCTTGCTTGTCATTGACCAGCTTGAATGTGTGTGATCCATATCCATTCATATGACGATGCCCATCAGGAAGTCCACGGTCACTAAACAGAAAACTGATCTACGACAATAAAAGTTGTGCATCTAAAAAAATGGTCATCACAACATGCCACAGTATATTGTGCAAGCAGTTCAACAACAAGTTGATATACACAAAGGATTCTGCAATGAGCACCAGTGGGGACATTGCAAAGGACCAGCATATTTATTACAAATACAAGTAAAATCAGATCAATTATTATCTTGACAACATTGAAGTATAATCCAAGAAATTTGATTAAGCCAACTACAACTTGATAACCACCAGTTAGCTACCATTAAGTGCCATTTTTATCTGAAACATGTTAAAAATGAACTGCAACGCGAGTTAGAATACAGATCCAACCTCAGCTTTATTCCTTATATTTCTGCACAAAATATTCAACTTTCACGTATATCCAGCTCCTTCAGAAGCAAGATATAGGTTCCAAGTCCCTTGACAAGATTCCTATTCATTAATTCATACTTGGCAGCTTAAAAAAAAATTGGACGTCCCTCATTTACAGCTTTGCTCAAAGTGTTTCAAAATATTTCCTTACAAACTTCTAATCCCTCGAATTACTAACAATCTTTTATGATATGGAGTGAATCGCACCATTCCAAATTCTGCAGCATATTCTTTTATTTTAAGCTTTCCATTTAATTTTATGTGTGCTCAAAACATTTAGAAATTGATTGAATATACTTTTTAGATTTGAAATAATAATTACTTTAATTAATCACTTAATGGTCATTGCTACATTAAATAGAGATTAGTGACAAGTCCTCAGGAGAATGTTGTCTTCAAAGTGCAATTCTAAAATAAAACAGGCTATTGAGATAATTAAACAGGAAAAATGTATTTAAAGTCTCTCAACTGATCATTTATCTTTTGGATACGTATCAACAACATCAATTATCATAGATCAAGTTTTTATCCAAGCTTACCCAATAATTTACATGTTAGCACGTCTTAGCCAACTCACACTAATTGTTTGTGCAATATCATGGTTTGTTTTTATTCAATCTATACTGAACCTTTTTGTTGAGATCTATATCTGTTGAGATGTGGCAAGTCACAATTTCATTGTTCCATTTCGGGACACATGACAATAAAACACTAAACTTGTGAAATAGAACATTGTTACTCACCTGATGGAGAGTCTCTGGACGAAGTGAGAAAAAGTCCCAGGTCATATCTGCATCCTTGAGATGAGTTTGGGGATTCCTCTTCTGGGTATGAATGAATGATGGAAACTGACAGGAAAGATGGAAAGACAGAGAGTTATTAAAAAAAAAAAAAAACAACATTTATACAAGATCTTACCACAGTTCTGTAACTTTCCAATTACAGATTTCGAAGTCTAATGAAATATGCCAATTAGTGAGCCAATTCTCTGAAAATACTTTAAGTTGACCCCATTTCTTCCACCAGCCCCATTATTTGGGATTTTAGAAAGTTAAAGTATTAACCCAAGAAAAGCTACATTGTTTTGCAACCGGACTAACAGGATGTTGCTGTAATTTTGTAATCTTTAAAAGAATATGAAACTACATTACCCAACATCTAGATGCAGTCAACATTTCGGAGCGCTCCAATAAACTAATTTGCAACAAAATGTTCAGGGCTTCACACATCATATTTACATTAATTTTCCATAGCTTCAATGCAAAGTTAATACCAAAAGCTTCAGGATAATTGGTTTATTGTAGTCACATGTACAGCTTAATCATACCAGATTAATACATCAGGAGATGCAAAAAAGAAAATAAACGAAGCAGAATATACTGTTATAGCAACAGAGAAAGTAATACGAAGGCCACAAGGAGGTAGATTGGAAGATCAGGAATTCATCGCCAGCATATGAAAGGTCCTTTCTAAAATCCAATAATGCGGGGAAGAAGCTGTGCGGAATTCAATGGTACGCACTTAAGCTTTTCTATCTCTGCCCAATAGGAGATAAGTGGAGTGAAGAAAGAATGTGCGACTAATCCAGTTATGTTGGCTGTTTTCCTAAGGCAGCGTGAAATGTAGATGGAATCAATTTGGAAGTGGAATGAGAGACTGGGTTGTGACTGGGCAGTTTCTCACATTTTGGACAAAGCAGCTATCACATGTTGGCCTGAGGGATGTGATCAATGATGCACCTGAGGAATTTGCTAAGAATCATTAGAGGCATAAAAGAATATTGCTCACTCTTATTTGGTGTGCTTTCCTGGAAGAGTGTCAATGTGGTTGGACCAGGACAAATTGTTGGTGATATTTATACCTGGGAAAGTAAATCTCCTAACCATCTCCACTTCATTACCATTGATACGAACTGGGGTGCGTACTCTATCCCACTTCCTGAAGTTAATGACCAGCTCCTACACTTTGCTGACTGAAGGAAAGATTGCCGCTTTGATAGCATACCACTAAACTCCCTTTCTTTAATTTACTTAGTATTGTCATTATACGTGATCCAGCCCAGTATGGTGGCATCATCTGCATACTTGTAAATTTGGCCCACCCCTTCCATGATTTTGTCTACCTTTAAAACATCACCTCTCATCCTCCTGCACTCCAAGGAATAAAGTCTTAGCCAGCTTAACTTCTTCCTATACCTCTGACCGTTGAGTCCTGGCAACATCCTTGTAAATCTTCTCTGCACCTATTCCAGTTTGACAAAATCTTTTCTATAACAGTGCCCAGAAATGAACACAACACTCTAAAAGTGGCCTCACCAACATCTTATATGACAGTAACCCGAGAACTCAAATTCCATACTCAATACTCTGATGAAGGCCAATGTACCAAAAGTCTTTGACCACCCTGTCTGGGACGCCACTTTCAAATGACTGTGTACTTGCACCCCTAGACCCCTCTGCTCTACAACACTCCCCAGAGCCCTACCATTTAACTGTGTAGGTCCTGCCCATGTTGGTCTTCCCAAAATCCAACACCTCACGTTACTCTATTAAATTCCATCAACAATTCCTCAGCCCAACTGATCAAGTTCTTGCTGCAATGTTTGACAACCATCTTCACTATCTATAACCATCCACTTTAGTGTCATCTGCAAACTTGTTAATAATGCCATGTATGTTCGCATCCAAATCATTGATAGATGACAAACAGCAATGGGCTCTACATCAAACCCTGAGGCACAGGCCTCCAGTCCAAAAAGCAACATTCCATCATCACCCTCTGCTTCCTTCCATTAAGCCAGTTTTCTATCCATTCATATATCTCTTGGATCCCATGGGATTAAACCTTCCAGAGGACCTTACCATACAGAACGTTGTTGAATGGCTTGCTTCAGTCAAGTGAATCATATCTTGTAGCATTCTCAATTCAAGAATTATGTACCATGTACAGTAGCTGTAGAACTAAACATTTATGCAACAGACAGCCACCAAACTCTTGGAAAATTAGACATGTTGACAACTTCACAGAAAAGCTATAGTGAATTTAGTGAATATAATAAGTTTAGTTTTCAAACAGCCAAAGATTCTTGATATTTTACTTTCATAAGCAATTGCTACTAACCAAGAAAGGATCCCGGATGAAGAATATAGGCGTGTTGTTACCAACCAAATCCCAAATTCCATCCTCAGTGTAAAATTTGCAAGCAAATCCACGGGGGTCACGAACAGTGTCTGCAGAACCGGATTCACCCCCTAGAATTTAAATCGGTTAATTCAGTTAAAAAAATGCAGCAGTGACATGTTACCAGACATGCTAGATAAGCAATAGTGCTATCAGCCACGAAGCAACTAATATGTACCAGTCATCATTAGGTTAAATTTCCAGTTTCATCAAAATAAAATGCTGATTGAAAGGAATGAAAACCGTGGCCCAAAATTTGTGAACTTCATGTGGCAGATGAAAGTGGAAATGCAACATAACTGCAGAAGCTGAACATCCAAAAAAATGCAGAAAATACTCAGGCCAGGCAGGATCTGCAGAGAAACAAAGTTACTAGTGACCTGAAAAGTTCCTTCATGGTTTTATTTTGCATAGAAATTTGGAAACAATTTCCAGTTTCTGAAGATGAGATTCAGACAAATAACACCCAATTAAGACCTCTGTCAATGATATTTTGAAGCCAGTAGGGCATCTTAGAGCTTATGAAACATGGTGGGAACTGGGCCCTTCTTCAGACTGATGTTGGGGGCGGGGAGAGAAGAAAGGAAGAGGTGGAGACAGTAGGCTTGTGAGAGCTGGGCTGTTCAACCTCCTCCAACCTCATCTACTGCACCCGCTGTTCTCGGTGTCAACTTCTCGACATCGGCGAGACCAAAAGCAGGCTCTCGATCGCTTCGCCCAACACCTCCGCTCAGTTCGCACTACCCAACCTGATGTCCCAGATGTCCCAGTGGCTCAGCACTTCAACTCCCCCTCCCATTCCGAATCTGACCTTTCTGCCCTGGGCCTCCTCCATTGCCAGAGTGAGGCCCAGCACCTCATATTTCATGTAAAGGTAGACACAAATGCTGGAGAAACTCGGCAGGTGAGGCAGCATCTATCCATTTATCCAGCATCTGCAGTTCTTTCTTAAACATCAATTTTCACTTAGGTAGTTTACACCCCAGCGGTATCAACATCGACTTCTCTAATTTCAGATAGTCCTTGCTTTCTCCCTCCTACCCAGCTCTCCCACAAACCTGTCACCACCTCTTCCTTTCTATTTTTAAACCTTTTGGTTTCACCATGTACAGGACCAGATCAGCAGGTTTTACAGGTGGGGTTGCAAACATATGAACTAAAGAATAACTCTTACCTACAGATGAGAAGCGGACAGATGCAGATGTTCTTTTTCCCACATGCTGAAATATTTTGGCCTTGCAGTATTTTGTAATGTCATGGGTCACCTCAAAATAACCAAAAGCACCTGGCAGAAATTAAAAGATTTGCAAAGTACAATTATCTCCCGTTTGAGACATTTTAAAATTAGACACATTTTGAATTATGGTAACCTCAAGTGAAATTATACCTCATCAAATCCACTCAAGATGAGTAGCATTCAGATTTAAAACTGATAAGAAAGATCATCATTGGAATTGACAATGGTGTTTTGCATTCACGAGTACTTTATTAAAGCGACAAATCCATATCACTCCACAATCCCATTCCCCAGGTTACAAATCTTAAGTCAAGGAACATAGAAAATAAGTGCAGAAGTAGGCAATTCAGCCCTTCGAGCTAGCACTGCCATTCAACATAATGATGGCAAATCAGTACCCCATTCTTGCTTCCCCCCCCCCCCATATCCCTTGATTCCTTTATCCCCAAGAGCCAAATCGAATTCTCTCGAAAACATCAAGTGACAGAGAATTCCACTGATTCACAACTCTCAGGTGAAACAGTTTTTCCTCATCTCAGTCAAAAAGATGAACTCCTTACTGAAAAATGAGAAATCAGAAGAATGCTCAGAAGAATCAGTGATAACTTGTCATAACTCAAACAATATCAATTATTTAAGTTTGCAACTCTTCCATTCACTCGACCCGTGTTTCGACTAGATACTAAAATATTAATCAACCACAGTCAGCCTTTTGGCTAAGTTCAAAGGGTCTGCTCCTACCAGTTAGCAAAGGTGGAACCATGCTGATTGGTGGACACCTTTTCATATGTGTGAAGATACATTTGCCTGTCGCACCCCAACTCTGGGAGACTGGAAAATATGAAAACCCAGCACACCCCAACTCCAGGAGACCGGGAGCAGCACAGAGGCCAATGCCCCTCCATCTTCAGTAGGGTGGAAGCAGTGGACTTCCCAACGCACTCAGCTCCGGGAGACAGAGGGCACAGACCTCCCCGAGGAGAGAAGATCAAGGGGGGAGGATTTCCCCCCAGCAACATTGCCAACGTTGCCAGGAGTGACCCCGCTCCCAGAAAAAGATGGCACCCAGTACCCAAGCAAAGAAACTGTGCTACCATTCACCAAAGACATGGGCATAAGGGCTCAGGATAAAGGACTATGAACTCCAAGAGTACATTGGTGGCAAAACTGGCATCACTAAATATGCACCAAAGAGCACTGTGTGATGTATTAATGCCTTGCAGTTCCCTGCCAGGTCAAGGCAGGTATCACTTTTATACAAGAGTGTGGACTGCCACACCTCCACAACTATCAGTGTTTATTGCAATGCCGGGCTCGAAATTAATGGTTGCCCGGGTGTCAGTGTCAACCAAAAAGCCCTGCCATTATTCCCGGCTTGGCAAGCACCCAGGACACCTATCGTTCAAGTCTGAGCGGGCCTCCCTCACTCTCCGTCTCCGCCCGCCATCCGTATCCGAGTCTCTGCTCGTTCCTCATCCGCCGGCACTCGCAGAATCACTCCCTGGAGCTGGAGTAACGCCCTGGAGTAACTCTTGCTTCTTGGTTTCCTTGTCCTCCAAAAATATTCCAAATGGAATTTAAACTGTAATGGACCTACCACCACCAAACCCCAAACTCTGAAAAATAACAGCCTATTGCACTTTATCTGTTTATTTATTGTGCATATATATGGTCTATGGTATATAGACACACTGAACTTTTATCTCCTGTTCTGTATTATGTTTACATATTCTGTTGTGCTGCAGCAAGCAAGGATTTCATTGTCCTATCTGGGACACATGACAATAAAACTCTTGACTCTGACTTAAGCAATAAAGGGTTCTTGGGAAAAAAGAGCTACCTTAAATTTAGTTGCATCTGGTTGGGTAACTATGGTAGGGTGAAGACTATTCCATGCTTTAATTGTGCGGGGGAACTCCATGGAGCAGCCAGCATCTCTGGATAGAAGAAATTGGGTGACGTTTCAGGAAGAGACCCTTCTTTAGATTTCCTCTGGTTTTAGTGTTTTTAGTTTAATTTAAAGATACGGCGTGGAAACAGGCCCTTCGGCCCACCGAGTCCACTCCGACCACCAGTACACTAGTTCTATCCCACACATTAGTGACGTAAATCAAGAGGCTCACGTCCCAGTTAGAACAATGAAATCCTTACTTGCAGCAGCACAACAGAATATGTAAACATAGTACTCTGTAAACAATGTTATAAATGAGAAAACTGTGTGTGTGTGTGCGTAAAATATATACTCTCACACACACACACACACAATTTCCCTCCTGGGATTAATAAAGTTCTATTGTATAGCATAATGTGTGTAGGAAGGAACTGCAGATGCTGGTTTAAACTGAAGATAGACACAAAAAGCTGGAGTAACTCAACAGGTCAAACAGAATCTCTGGACAAAAGAAAATATTACGTTTTGGCTTGGGTCTGAAAAAAGTTCCTGCACACCTTTAGAATGTGGAAGGAAACAAGAGCACCCGGAGAAAACCCATGCGATCAAAGGGAAAGGGAGCAAACTCCATACAGACAGCACCCATATTCAGGATCAATTCCAGGTCTCTAGCAATATTAGGCAGCAACTTTATGGTCAATGTACTGCCCCATAGTCTTGAACTGAATTAAAACATACAGTAGCTGTAAAGGGGGACATAGCGTCACTTAGAGATTTAAGACTGAAAATGGATAGTTTCTTTTTTTTTTAGTAACCAAAGTTAACAACGTTTAATTTTTTGTGTGTTGGAAAATAAAATATAGCGGCCCAGCTGGTGGACTTGGTGCCTCACACTCCAGAGATCTGTGTTCGATCCTGTCCTCGGGCACTGTCTGTGTTGAATCTGCACATTCTCCATGCAAGCGTGTGGGTTTCCTCCCACATCCCAAAGACGCATTGGCTTTGTAGGTTAACTTGTCTCTGTAAAATTGCCCCTAATGTGTGGGATAACAGAACTTGTGTGAATGGGTAGACAAGAATGCTGGAGAAACTCGGTGGGCGAGGCAGCATCATGGAGCAAAGGAAATAGGCGACGTTTTGGGTCGAGACCCTTTTTCAGACGGATGTGAGGGTGGGGGAGGGAAGAAGAAAAGAAGAGGCGGAGAGAGTGGGCTGAGGGAGAGCTGGGAAGCAGAGGAGAAAGCAGGGACTATCTGAAATTGGAGAAGTCAATGTTCATACCGCTGGGGTGTAAACTGCCCAAGCGAAATACAAGGCGCTGCTTCTCCAATTTATGGTGGTCCTCACTCTGGCCATGGAGGAGGCCCAGGACAGAAAGTTCAGATTTGGAATGGAAAGGGGAGTTGAAGCGCTGAGCCACCAGGAGAACAGGTTGGTTATTGCAAACTGAGTGGAGGCGTTGTGCGAAGCGATCGCCAAGCCGGCACTTGGTCTCACCGAGGTTGATCATACGCTGAATAATCCAACCAGATTTTTGTTTGGAAGTGGAAAGAAATAATAGAAATTGCATTCATTGCAATGTGTAAAAAGAGATGAGATACTGTATTGTAATTTTGCTGCATGTCATTGTGGTATATCATGTCTTGATTGGTGAATATGTTTAGCTTGTGACTTTATTTGAAGCAGAAATAATATGTGAATGCTTCATTGAGCATAATTCCGACTGGTAACTACGCATTTCGTCCGAGCACATTATCGCACGCGTCATGCAAGCCGTCTTAAATGACCACCTAAACTGTCATTTGGCAACATAAAACGCTGCCGAGGCTGGCAACAGGAAAAAAAAAGTTAAGTGAGAGCCCTGCAATGGTGGCCCCACAGACTGTTGCTATGGTTGGGGAGCAATTACTGTCACACTTCCAGCCTGGGGATCTGCTGCAGGGAGGGAGCTTCTCGATCACTGGTCAGGGAGGCGGTGGGGGGTGTGGATGGATGGAATGCATCTTAATGCCCCTGTCCCACTTAGGAAAACTGAACAGAAACCTCTGGAGACTTTGCGCCCCGCCCAAGGTTTCCGCGCGGTTCCCGGAGGTTTTTGTCAGTCCCTCCTACCTGCTTCCACTACCTGCAATCTCCGGCAACCACCTGCAACCTCCGGGAACCGCACGGAAACCTTGGGTGGGGCGCAAAGTCTCCAGAGGTTTCCGTTCAGGTTTCCTAAGTGGAACAGGGGCATAACTCTCCACTCCAGCTGATCAATGTGTACACCTTGCCTCTGCGAAGTGTGCAAATGGGCGACATCCAACAGCTCTCATTGCTGCTGGCAAAATCCCAGCCAGTTGTTCTGGCTGGTGACATCAACTGCATCCTCGATCTGGTCAGACACAGACATTGCGCCAGTGTTCTTCTCTGACCACTTCATGCAACGAGCTTCCTGCAACATACAGAAGGAGGACCAAAAGGCAGGCAGGGAGATGTGGAAGTTGCATCAAACTGCAGATCTGGCATCGACCATCGAGGAGCTAAAGAGGGATTATATAAGTCTCCTCCCTGACTCCCCAATATACAGGTGGGAAGCAACCAACCGTATCTGGTAGGAAATTCTCCAGGAGCTCTGGTGCTGCTTTGGGACACCATTGCTTACATGCAGGACAGAGGGGTGGATACATGCCTGGTCATCTTGGACCAGAAGAAAGCCTTTGACATATAGTGCATATGTACAGGATGGACATGTCCTCTAAAGGACCTGTTCCACTTTCACGACCTAATTCACGACCTCTGCCGAGTTTGCCCTTGACTCATACTCGCAGCATGGCGATCGTAGGAGATCGTAAGTAGGTCATGATGCTACTCGTAGGTACTCGTGGCATCAAGTAGGTCGGGGCGTTTTTCTAGCCTGATGAAAAATGTCCACGAGAAAAAAAGGTTGTGGATTAGGTTGTGAAAGTGGGACAGGCCCTTAAAATGGGCATAGGAGAACCAGGAACTGAATCCAACTACTCTATACTGATATCTGTAGCGCAGCCCAAATCAATGATAATGGATACCTTCCCCATCATGTCTGGAGTCAGGCAGGATTGCCTGCCCTCCCATCTTGTTTGACTGCTGCATAGAACCCTTTGCTGTATCCATCAGGAAGGACAAGAGAAGAGCGGTGACATTGCCAGGCAGTGAGGCACTCAGTTCAAAATCTCCATGTATATGGACATCACCCCCTTTTGCTCAGATCCACAGTTGGTCCGTAGACTGATCATCATCTTTTGAGATGGCATCAGGAGCCAGAGGAAGAGCAAGGCCAAGTTCTTCTACAACTGGCCCGACTAATCTTCCATCCTCTTCACCATCAAGTCTTACTACTTCAAGGTGCTGGCGATCAGATTCGGAGGCACCGAGATATACAGGAATTTGTTGGAGTCTATAGCCAAGGTAAAGCAATATTGGGTCTGTGAAGCAGTGCTCCCTCTCAATGACTGGGAAAAATAAGGCAATTGTGTTGGATTCTTACTACCGATGCACGTGGTCCTTGGGACAGCATCCACTTCTTTAGTGCGGATTTCCTTATAGACGGTCTGGTGATGATGCAAAGGCACTTGTCACAGTTCATCCTCGACAGCTCCGTAACCAAGGACTCTGATTCACAAGGCTGTTCCCAGATACGCATTCTGAGACAGACATCAAGTGCTTCTGGAAGACCAGTAACTCCAGTGGTGGGACAACTCAGGCAGGATACAATCAGTGGCCTCAAGTAAATCAACAACACTGCTCTCCCAGGGAAGCTGAAGCTTTGGTGCCTTCAATTCATCTACTGCCCCGACTCATGTGGCCAACTACCATCTACAAGGTCACTTTATCCCATATCAACCAGCTGGAGAGACTGGTGAACTCACGTGAGGAAGTGGCTTGGGCTACCGAGATGCCTCAGCAGCATAGGGCTTTATGGGAATGGAGCCCTCTCACTGCCAGTCTCAAGCCTGGTGGAGGAATACAAATGTGCCAAAGTGAGGCTGGACATGACACCAACAGAATCCCAGGACCCAATAATAAGAGGTGTTGCTCCAAACCTAGCAACAGGGAAGAAATGGACTCCAGCAGCAGTGGTACTGGACGCAAAATCCGCCCTCCAACACCGGGACATGGTTGGCCATGTCCAACAGGACCGAGGGGGCTTTGGCCTGGGAGCAATGAAACCTACCTGGCAAAAGGCTACTCCAGCTGAACGTCGGCAGCTGGTGGTGGCGGAGGCGAGCCACCAGGAAGAAACAGCCAGGTGTGCCAAAGCCATATCCCAATCCAAACAAGGCCGCTGGATGACGTGGGATGGCGTTGAGAGGAGGAAGATCACATGGAGAGAGCTGTGGACCATGGAGTCAAATAAGTTGAGCTTCATTATCAGAGCGACATATGACGTCCTTCCCTCTCCCACAAACCTAAATCTTTGACTGGGAGAGGATCCAGCCTGCCCCCTGTGTGCAGTTCCAGCAAATCCTGGTCGGTTGTAAGACCAGCCTAACAGAAGGCAGATACACCTAGCGACACAACCAGGTGCTGAGGTGTTTGGCCGCTGAACTCGAGTGCAAGAGAGTTACCACCAACGCCATGCCTATCAAAGCCCATCCTGGTCGGTTGTAAGACCAGCCTAACAGAAGGCAGATACACCTGGCGACACAACCAGGTGCTGAGGTGTTTGGCCGCAGAACTCGAGTGCAAGAGAGTTACCACCAACGCCATGCCTATCAAAGCCCAGATAACATTCCTGCAAATAGCATCCTTCATCCGGGAAGGAGAGAAATGGAGGACTAACCCCTCGCCTCTCAACTCATACCCACTGAACGCAGCCAGGGACTGGGAAATGCGTGTTGACCTAGGCCAGAGGCTTTCGTTCCCAGTTGAAATCGCAGTTACCAACCTGCGACCAGACCTCGTTCTCTGGTCCAACTCCTGTCGGCGTGTTTTCATCATTGAGCTGACGGTCCCATGGGAGGAGGCGGTGGACGAGGCTTATGAAAGGAAAGAGCTTCGATATTCAAACCTTGCAGCAGAGGCAGAGGAGAGAGGTTGGAGGGTAAGGGTGTGTCCAGTGGAGGTGGGGTGCAGGGGCTTTGTAGTCAGTTCCACCGCAAGGCTCCTGAGGGAAGTAGGAGTCAAAGGGCAGGCATGAAGGAGAGCAATAAAAGAACTTGCCAATGCCGCCGAACGGAGCAGTCACTAGCTGTGGCTGAAGAGGAAAGATGCGGTCTGGGCCTCCAGGTGACCAACTAGAGGCTAACAATAAGACACACACCCAGGTCTGATCAACCTGCGGTGGGCCTGCCTCGACTAAGGGCGTCTTGTGATAAAAGGCCGAAACACCCAGTGACGTTGAGGTACACAACTGAAGATGTGTCTGATTGTTAGCAAATTCACCTAGTGGTCACACCCAAGAATGTCAATTGTAGTGAAATCTTAGGGAATGTAACCCAGTCCTACTAATAATAATAATAATAATGGATGGGATTTATATAGCGCCTTTCTAATACTCAAGGCGCTTTACATCGCATTATTCATTCACTCCTCAGTCACACTCGGTGGTGGTAAGCTACTTCTGTAGCCACAGCTGCCCTGGGGCAGACTGACGGAAGCGTGGCTGCCATTCTGCGCCTACGGCCCCTCCGACCACCACCAATCACTCACACACATTCACACACAGGCAAAGGTGAGTGAAGTGTCTTGCCCAAGGACACAACGACAGTATGCACTCCAAGCGGGATTCGAACAGACTACCTTCCGGTCGCCAGCCGAACACTTAGCCCATTGTGCCATCTGTCGTCCCTAATCAATCTCAAGCCCCGAATAAACAGACAGTATGTGTTTACAAGGGAATTCCAACATTTTGGGGAATTTGGTTGGGAATAGCATTTATTAATTACCCAGTTTCATTTTACAAATGAACAAAATATTCTTACCTCAAATATCAACTCACCTGCTCCCTTTGCATGTACAACACGCTCAGGGATCCTCTCTCGATCAAAGTGTGCCATTTCATCAATAAACACTGAATCCTGTATAAGTTGTGGCCCTCTCGGTCCTGCAGTAATGACATTTAACTTGTCTCCAACAGGATGGCCTGCTCCAGTGGTCAAAGTATCTAAATTCTAGAAAAAATGAGCATTGCAAATCTTGATGAAACATGACATACCAGAAATTCAATCAATGTTTTTATGGAGAAAAGCATACCCGTTCAGGCCACTATCTCGACTTGCAGTCAATATTTACATAAATTTTGAATATTTGGGATCTTACTTCAGCCATATGTAAATGGAAATCTACACCAGCTTACCTTGCTAGTTTCAGGTTCTTATTTGGCCCAAAACAAGCACTTGGAATATGCAGTCAATTAATACAAACAGGATTTCAAAACCTTTTGATCATGCATCTTTTGTTGCATTTGTACTATTGTGTGTTTTGCTTTTCCTGTTATTTTAATATCAGTGCAGTAATCTTCCTTCCATATGAGAACATATTACAGCTCCTGCAATCTCATTTCCATTTGTCAAACAGTACCAGATTGTAAATAATTCCCCTTCCTAAACTACATTCAATCTCCCAATGCTTAGCACACATGCATAGTATCTTCCTCAGAGACCATTCTCTGTAGGCTACATCTTTTGCCTTGTTCTCTCATCCTTTCACAAAGACGATGGTGCATTTCCATTAATGTTTCTCCACCCATATCTCTTTAGTAACCCATGTATTTCAGGGCTCCAGCTTTTGTGTCTTTACCATTTACAAGTGGCTTTTTGTGGTGATGCTTGAAAGCATCGTGTCAGTTTTCAAATTAATGAACTCACTTTCTTCCATATATTAAATCTGATCCAAAATATGCTCTTATAAAGATATTAGAATTACCCTCTCTATATGATCTTAACTTGCTCCAACTTGTTGACTACAGAAGAGCCTGAAAAGACATGAAAGTAGGTCTGTACAAAGGAGAAAACTTTACAATACTAACAATTCAAAACAGGTCTTCTTTGTAAAAATATAACTGAGACAATCTTTACAATCTTATTTTCTCCACATCAACTCCACCACTCCCTTAACTTTTGCTCTTCAACTATACGTGTCATAACTTTGTGGCCCAAGTCCATTGAGAGGTCAAAAGCCTGCGGTGAATATTGAATATTAACTTTTAGCAACTTTTTCCTCTTAAAAACCACAATACTTCCTCATTCAACTGTGGTACTTAAAACTACACTTCAAAATGTGTGCACAGTTAAATGGAATTATCTTTATAATTTGCATACTAAATTGCTTTCACTAGTGCCCTTTCAATTTGGACTTTGTCAACATGTTGGAAGATATCCAGTATTCCAACCTTGATCACTAATGTCTGCTGATCAAAGACCAATGTTCTTCTTCCACAAGCTTTAAAAACAAATCCAAACAAATTTATTGATCGAGAGAATACATTCCAATTTTAACTAGTGAAATGACAAATGAATGGTCCACATGCACACACACAGAATAAAATAAAATGGGACTAATGCAGAATTAGTGCAAAGGGTCCATTTCTAGGCTGCATCTCTCCAGAATACTAAATAAGGAGAAGTAACAAGTCTTGCTCCAACTATACGGCACTAACTGATAGAACACTAAACAGGTCAATTAACTATTCGAAGGGCCAACGACAAATCATTAGTAATAAAGTGATTAAAATGAACAACATATTAATTTACTACTTGCTGCAAATCCTCACGGTGACAAATCCAAATGTGAGGTGATTTTAGATGATTCAAGAGGTTTTCGAAGTTTAAGACAATGATTCTGAAAGGCAGTCATATGAAGCAATCACCAGTCATTAAATTTCAAATCTGTTGCATTAAAATATTTGGACTTGGTGAGACCACACCTGGAGAAGGCTTTTGTCTATCAGGGGTTAAATGTCTTTGAGACTCTTGCAACAGGGGTATAGTTTTGTACATGCATGCTTAGATAGATTTCTAATCAACAAGGGCACCAGACATGGGGAAGAGGCAGAAAAAGTGACTTTAAATAATTCACAGCAAGCCACGGTTCTATTGAATGGCAGAGTAGGCTTGATGGTCTGAATTACCCCATTTCTAATTATGGCCTTATTCAGATAGGCCTATTGCTATTTAAATCATGATGCAAATTAATTATTTTTACACACAGAGTAAACAGAAGATGACAGATACAACAATAGCACCAGTACAAAACAGAATGGTGTAAAGATTGTAGTGCAAAAAAAGCACAACAAAGTGTAATCAAATCGGGGAGTTAGAATATTAGTGGGTTGGCGGCGCGACCGACGTCGCAGCGGCCTCTGCAGTCAGTCTGTCTTTTTTTATTTTATTGTCCTGTAGAATGTAAAGTTTGTGGTGGGTTTTTGACTGTGTATGTGTGGGGGGCGGAGGGTGGGTGGGGGAAACTTTTAAATCTTTTCCCTGCACGGGGACCCGACCTTTTCCCTGTCGGGTCTCCGTTGCGGCCTAGCACCGTGGAGCGGCCTCCAAACAGAACGACAGCTCGAGTCACGGAGACCGCGGAGCTGCGGACCTACCATTGTAGAGCTGGCCAGCTTCAGAGCGTGGAGAGCTGCGGTGGCGCGCTGCTGCGATCCAACTCCGGTGGATGGTGACATCGGGAGCTCGCCGGTCCCCGGTGGGAGACTGCTTTGCGGGGCACCGGCAACGGCGACTTCTTCCGCTTGAAATGCTGGGTTGAGAGTGACCTGGAGCGGGGCCTTACATCACCCGGCGCGGCTTTAAATGGCTGCGGACTTGCTAGCGCCCGCCGGGGGCTCCAACATCAAGACCCGGGGCAGGGTCTTACATCGCCCGACGCGGCTTTAAATGGCTGCGGACTTGCTAGCGCCCGCTGGAGGCTTTGACTTTGACTTCGGGAGAGGAATGGAGAGCAGGGGAGAGACAAGGCTTTGCCTTCCATCACAGTGAGGAGGAGATTCACCGTGATGGATGTTTGTGTAAATTGTGTTGGTGCGTGTCTTGGTTCTTTTCTTGTATGGCTGCAGAAACCAAATTTCGTTTGAACTTCATGTGAGGTTCAAATGACAAATAAACGGTATTGTATTGTATATACATCAATACCTCCACAAATGGGTTGTGAAAGTGGTGGTTGGTTCAGGGGCCTGGTAGCAGTGTGGAAGCAGCTGTTCTCAAGTCTGGATGTCAAAACTTTCAAGCTCCTACATCTGTTCCCAAAAAAAGTAGAAGGATATAGCCTGGGTGCCAGGCAATCTTGACAATACATCAAGCCTTCCTGAAGATGGACTGACTGGAAGGAAATGACAAGCTTGTGATGGACTGCATTGAAATATACAAAGTAATTAGATGGCTTTATGGGGCAGGGAGAATGTTTTCCCCCCCAGACATTTTCAAAGAGAAAGGCCTTTTTGGGAATGAGCGACGCAAATTGTCAGTGATTTTTTGAAATTCTCCCAAAGGGTTAAAACATTGAAAATATTATTTTGTTCAAAAGGGAACTGCAGATGCTGGAATATCGAAGGTACACAAAATTGCTGGAGGAACTCAGCGGGTGCAGCAGCATCTATGGAGCGAAGGAAATAGGCGACGTTTCGGGCCGAAACCCTTCTTCAGACTGAAGAAGGGTTTCGGCCCGAAACGTCGCCTATTTCCTTCGCTCCATAGATGCTGCTGCACCCGCTGAGTTCCTCCAGCAATTTTGTGTACCTTTGAAAATATTATTTTGTTGAGGGGTTAAAATGGAATAATGGACTATGCCGGACAGTGTAGAAAGATAACGGAGTATTAGATTATTAACTAGGGTTTTGTTGGCTGGCTCAAGTGGGCTAGTCGACCGCTTAACCCATTTCTCATGTTCTCCTCAGTTTTCTCCGGAAAACAAACGCCTTCAACTCCGGCTCCTCCTCACATGCCGTCTCTGCTACGTAGAAGAAATGTGATTACCATCCGAAACTAAACAAAAATCTTGTGAGAACCGAAAGTAATTTAAATCGCCCGGTCCCTTTCTTCCCTCAGCCTCCACTCCGTCCCCATCGCAACCTCGGCTGTCCGCGGGCTCCTTCTACACGTTGAATGGTCCCGGCCACACTCACCAGGTCAGCCCGGGTGTTCTTCCAGTTCTGCAGCTGTTCGCCAGCTTCATCCCGAGACCCCTCCATTTTACCTCGACGCCCGTCAACGGTCGACTGAGTGCGCGTCGCCCCTTGTCCCCATATGGCGCCGGCGGCCCCGCCCGCCCGCACGCCCAGCTCGCGCCACCCCCATTGGAGGCGCTCAAACCGGGCTCCCGCCCTCGACCGTTGGATCGCCCCGCCCCTCCACGGAGCTGAAGACGGGGTTCAACCCGAAGCGTCACCCTCATTCCTTCTCTCCAGAGGTGCCGCCTGCTCCACAGAGTTACTCCAGCATTTGGTGTCCATCTTCAGTTTACACCGCCATCTGCAGTTCCTACACAGTTGCACCTAAACAAACAAAAAACAAGAGCAACGTTAGGGCATTGGACCTAAACACCTCAAAATCCACTTTAATAAGTAAGTGATTTTTTTTTTAAACTGCAGCTGCTGAAAATCTAAAACATAATAGAAAATGCTAGTAAACACCTCATCATCCACTTCAATAAGTAAGTTAGGATATTTTTTTTAAACTGCAGATGCTGAAAATCTAAAACAGAAAATACTGGAAACACTTCACTGAGTGACAGAAAATACTGGAAACACTTCACTGAGTGCTCAGCAGGCCAGGCAGCATATGTGGAGAGTGAAATTGGGTTAATTGGTTGGAAAAAAGGGCTTTCTATCTCAAATATTAATTCTGTTTCTCTTCCCATAGATTTCTCTTCCACCTTCTGAGTATTTCCAGTATTTTTTTACTTTTATTCAAATCCTCGGGGCCTGATCAGCAGAGGGGGACTGTGAGTAAGATGGCCAAAAATCACAGCCATAGTGGTAGCGTTTTTTCTAATATCAAGACACAGCGCAAACAAGAAGTGATCAAGATGACGCTTTTAATTATATAGATAATTATAAATGAGTCATATTCAGACATGTGCCGTGAGTAATTACTCAGGGAAGGCAGTCAGTCAGATTTAAAAAAATCTTAAACCACACATGCGCAGATTGTTCTCTCCGTAAAAATAAAAATAAAGAAAGTAACAATTCAATTTGCCCAAGGCTTCCAAATCTCCTTTCTGAATTACTGAATGGATGGGGGGGTGGAGGGTGACGGCAGGTGGAGAGATGGTGGGAAAAACGCGAGCACACCGGGACAAGTTGTATCCGTTGTGATCTTATTGAATGATAATACTAGTTCAAAGGACCAATTGGAGGGAGTTCCTTTCGCAGCATGTGGGGATTCTGGCCAGGGGTAAAGTTGCAGGGAGGGCAGCAGCGTTGAGAAGGAGGGGGTCGGGGATCATGCCAGTAACCCACTCACTCACTGCTGCCACGGTGCTTCGTGCGCGGAGCCACCGCATTGTGGCCAGGGAGGGAAGCAGCTCGCGTGGCTACGAGCGGCCGCCAGGCCCTCAGCACTGTCTGCAGACCTGCTCACCCCCGGCAGTGCTCTCCGTCTGAACAGTGAGGGGGCCAGCTCAAGAACAAAGATCATAGAGTGGAGCGGGTCAGCTGGTGATGGATAACAGGACAGCGGGTGGGTGAAGCTTACTCCTGTGTCAGCGCGAACAAGGGATCAATTGAGGTTACTCGCACTGACATATGGGGTAAGCTCCACCGCCCGCTGTCCTGTTATCCATTGCCCGCTGACCCGCTCTTGAGCTGGATGCTGGCATGATCCCCGACCCCCTCCTTTTCAACGCTCCTGCCCTCCCCGCAACTTTACCGCTGGCCAGACTCCCAACACGCTGTGAAAGGAACTCTTTCCCCCCTCCCCCCCTCCAGCGGCGCTGTCCTTTTACAGTCTGCAGTGTCACACACACACACTAACTACCCCTCACACACATACACACACTAACCACCCCCCACACACACACTAACCACCCCCGTTGATATATTAATATTATTCACTAGCTCTTTTTACCCCATCCCCGCCCTATCCACTCATGTAGAGCCCCTAACTCACAGGCGCATTTAGAGAGGGAGAGGGAGGGGAGTAGAGAGAGAGGGGGCAGAGACACAAAGAGAGGGGCAGAGACACAGAGAGAGGGGTAGAGAGAGGGGCAGAGAGAGAGAGAGGGAGGGACAGAAAGAGAGGGGGGAAGGGGGAAAGTGCAGGGGGAGAGAGGAGAAGGGGGAAAAGAGGGGGGGGGGGGGTTTCTGAGTCTTTCCAAATCAACAGCAAATGTTTTTGAAAGCGATCGAAAATCTAAATAACCGCGAACTTTTAAAATTGTAAAGAAATTAGTACCGGAGATAATACAGGAAGTAACAAACGGGGAAAGTTTAACGTTAGAAATATATTAAAAAATTTAAAAAAGCGCTGTCTTTGAAATTAAATGTTATCTTTAGGAATTAGTACAGTTAAGTGAGACTGGAAAGTCTTTAAAGAACAAAAAATGCACCATTTTCGAAGTTAAACCAAAACAATGAAGTTCAATCAGACTTATCTTTAGAGATGTGGAAGTCAGCATTAAGCCTCATAAATCAAAGTGATATAATGACTGTTGAGAAAGTTCTGGAAAAGCAAGCCGAGAAGCTTGTGAGCGCTTGAGAGCCCTCGGAAGCGCCCGGGAGCTGCAGTACAGAGCCCACTTACTCGTTCTTTTTGCGTCTTTTGAAGAACCGGGGGGGGGGGGGTGGTGATGTCACTCACTGCATGTGGAACATAGGGCAGCAGGCCGCGAGGAGCAGAGCCATTGTGACGTCATCAGCGAGACCATCTCGTTTATTTTCGAAGTTATTTGAAATTTTTGGAAATTTTCATAAAAGACTTGAGAAATAATGCATGACATTTTCAGATAATGCGATTTTTTACATCACGGCATCAATCTCTATCGGAATATGTAAACTTTTTACCATTAGCGCATCGTGTTTTCGAGGAGATGTGAAACGCACACGAGCATCACACACACACACACACACACAAACAAATACATACACACACACACACACACACACACACACACACACACAAATACATACACATCTAAGATCAGAGTTTTATGTATAGAGATACCGATAGAAGTGATATTTTGATTAATGAACACAACCATGCAAGAACATATAAAGATGTCCTCAGTGATACTGGGGATTACCTTCCTAGAAAAAAGTCCCTCATCTCTCCTTTATACCCCTTTGTCTCCCCTGCCCCTCCCACACAGATCCCTCCCTCTGGCTTTACATTTCACTTCTCTTTTCTCCTTATCTGACCCCCATTTATCTTGTTTTCACCTCTACCATTGCAACTTTACTCATCTACCAATTAAATCCCCTTCACTTATATCCACCTATCACATGTCAGGCTTCGTCTTGCCCCCAACTCTCTTTTTTAGCTTTCTCTCCCCCCCTAACCCCCCCCCCCCCCCACTACAGTACAATCAGCCTGAAGCCTGCTCCAAAATGTCATCAGTCCATTCCCTCCTCAGTTGCTGCCTGATCCTCTGAGTTCCACCAGCACTTTATGTTTTGCTCAAGGTTCCAGCATCCGCAGTTTCATGTGTCGTCAAACATCAGTGCTCGGCATAATAAAATATCTATTGCAATACAACTCCAATAATCTACTCTCTTACCGTATGGAAATCTGGATAGTTTGATATGTAGCTAATCAACTAATGTATGCCATGCTCTCTTCCGAATCGTCGGGACACTGGTTTCCGTGTTGCCTTACAACTCACCAATATCCTGGTTCCAGAGTGTTCTTTCAGTTACTGAGTCTCCAGGTCCCACACTCCATTTTTGGTCACCTATTAAATCTGATCAAAATATTCTCTTATAAAGATATTAGAATTACCCTCTCTATCATGATCTTAACTTGCTCGAATAATGGCTCACTCTTTAAGGCTAGCTCCAACATTGATTACAGAAGAGCCTGGAAAGTCATGGAAGTAGGTCTGTACAAAGGAGAAAACTTTACAATATTATCAATTCAAAACAGGTCTTCTTTGTAAAAATATAACTGAGACAATCTTTACAACCTAAATTATTTTCTCCACATCAACTCCACCATTCCCTTAACTTTTGCTCTTCAACTATACGTGTCATAACTTTGTGGCCCAAATCCATTGAGAGGTCAAAAGCCTGCGGTGAATATTGAATATTAACTTTTAGCAACTTTTTCCTCTTAAAAACCACAATACTTCCTCAGTCCACTTCAACTGTTCCAAAGGTGGTACTTAAAACTACACTTCAAAATGTGTGCACTGTTATTTGGAATTATCTTTGTGGTTTGCGTAATAAATTGCTTTCACTAGTGCCCTTTCAATTTTCACTTTGTCAACATGTTGGAAGACATCCAATATTCAAACCTTGATCACTAATGTCTGCTGATCAAAGACCAATATTTATGCTCTTCTTGCACAAGTTTTAAAAACAAATCCAAACAAATTCATTGATCGAGAGAATAAATACACTTCAAGTTTAACTAGTGTATGGTCCACATACACACACAGAATAAAATAAAATGGGGCATGCAGAATTAGTGTAAAGGCTCCATTTTTAGGCTGTATCTCTCCAGAATACTAAATAAGGAGAAGTAACAAGTCCCTTGCTCAAACTATGCGGCTCTAACGGATGGAACACTAAACAGGTCAATTAAATATTCGAAGGGCCAATGACAAATTATTAGTAATAAAGTGATTAAAATGAACAATATATTAATTTACTACTTGCTGCAAATCCTCAATTGGTGACATCTAATCCAAATCCAAATGTGAGGTGATCTTAGATTATTCAAAATCTCTCACTATTTTTTCTACTTTTATTACCAACATGGAGGCCTCACAGTGTTTCCACATTATATGTTGAGTCTAGAAACTGGGGGGTTCTCCATCTCAAAATAAGGAGTAGGTCATTCTGATCCTGTCCCCACATTCCCTCTAATACAACTGGGCACTTGTTCCCATGCTTCCATCACAGTCACCGAGGCTCCTGTTCTTGCACTCCCTTCCGACTCAATGGGAACCCATTCACCATGCTCTCCTTCAATAGATCCGTGTTCCTCTTCCCATGTTCCCTTTAAACCTGCAAGATTTACTGGAAAATGTGTCATAATGCTCTGTACCAATTAAAAGAAGAAAATTAAAAATTGTCAGATATTTGAATGAAACATCCAGAAAATCCTCAGTCCTCAGTCCGCTGGCTTATCATAGTTTTACTGTATTAGGAAAATAGGAAATGAACATTCATAAAATAATAACATGGGTTCAGCAGCATCAATAGACATGAATGAAAGGGAAATCATGTTTGACATAGCAGAACTTCTTGAAGTTGGACCTAATGAAAATAGTTCAAGTTCAAGCTCACATTTATTGTCACATGCACCAATTGGTACAGTGAAATTTGAGTTGCCATACAACCATATGAATAAAAATAACACAATACACAATTGAATTTAACATAAACATCCACCACAGTGGAATCAATGTTTCTCACAGTGATGGAAGGCAATAAAGTTCAGTCATCTTCCATTTTGTTCTCCCGTGGTCGGGGCCTTTGAACCCTCCGCAGTCGCCGCTACGGACGTCCCGATGTACAGGCCCTCTCGCCGGGATGATCGAAACTCCGGCGTCGGAACGGAGAGAACACACTTAGCGGCTTGGAGTTTCCGAATCGGCCGCTTCTTACCAGAGACCGCGGCTTCCGAAGTCCACAGGCCGAGCTGGGCAGAGCTCCAACACTGGCGATCCTCGGCAAAAGATCCCAGGCCTCCGCGATGTTCAAGTCAGCGTCGTGCCCGTGGCTAGAAGCTCCGCAGACTACAGTTCCATGGTGTTAAAGTCAGCAGGCCCAACACTCCGGAGCTCCAACACTGGCGATCCTCAACAGGATCCCAGGCTCCGCAAAGCTCTGGGCTGTCTCCAGTAGGAAAGGCCACGCCAATGCAGTTGGTGGGCCGCGGGGGGGCAAAGATGCGACACAGAAAAGACGCATCTCTGTCCAGGTAAGCGACTGAAAAACGGTTTCCCCCCTATTCCCCCCCCCACCATTCCCCACATAACACATACTGAGAAACATTAAAACATACATTTAGATGCACTAAAAATACCAAAAAAGGCGAAAAGACTGGCGAGGCAGCCACTACGCTGGTGCCACCCGATGAATGAAAGATAAGGGGGGAGGCCAGTCAATATGGTGCCATTGAACTTTCTAAATGCCCTTGATAAGTTGCCATGCAAAAGGTTCTTTAAAAAAATTGAGGGGACGGATTAATGTAATTGACTTGCATGATTTGAGGATTAGCTGGTTGCCACAAGGATGGGTGCTGGGAACCCCAGACATTCACTTTCTATATCAATGATTTAGATGAAGTGATCATGTAATATTTCCAAGTTTGTTGGTGATATTAAGATTGGTGGGAAATGATTGTAAGGAGGGAGACTTCAAGTGCTAAGTAAGCATGCAAGGACACAGCAGATGGAATATAATGTGGACAATTTTGAGATCATCTACCTTGATGGAAAAAATAAAAAAATAGAGTTTTTAATTGGTGGTGAGAGATTGAAATGTGTTGGTGATTCTGAGGGACCTGTGTGGAAACTTAGTGAATCATTGAAAGTTAAAATGCAGCTGTTGCAAGCATTTAAGTTTGTTAGACTTCACCTGTAAGATTATGTACAGGTCTATCGCCCTAGCATTACTTGCAATAGTGGGAGTGCAGTGATGGTTCGCCAGACGGCAGCCTAGAATGGGTGGTGAGTAATGGGTTATCCTCGGAGGTGAGGTAAGATGACTGGGCCTATATTCTCACTTACCTTTGCTGACACATTCTACATAAAATAATTGTCCAGAGTCAACTGGCAAAATGCATCATGATTGGCAAGGATTTGTCCTTCTAGCAACCAGGGCAAAAATCACTATTTATCGCAGAACAGATTCTACAGCCCGTAGCGGCGACTGTGGAGGGCTCGGGGACTGACTTTGGTGCCTTCCTCACTGTGGGAAACTTTGATTCTGCTGTGGGGATGTTTTATGTTTAACTTTATCGTGTGTTGTGTTCTTTATTTTTATTGTATGGCTGTATGGTTATCTCATTTCACTGTGCCAACTGGCACATGTGATAAATAAATGTATCTTGTTGATCCGAAACGTCATCCAATCCTTCTCTCCAGAGATGCTGCCTGTCCCGCTGAGCTACTCCAGCATTTTGTGTCTCCCTTTGATTTAAACCAGCATCTGCAGTTCTTTCCTACACAGATTAGGATAGGAAAGGTGTACGTGCACAGTACCTTTGCAATCGTTTTTCAGCCAATCAGAAATCGGGTTTTGGAGTGGAATGGGCCCACCCCAGTTAAAACAGTGTGATTATGTCCAAAATTCCCTCCTCTTCCAAAAGTTGTGCAATAAATATATTTTTCTATGATATATGGAATAGTGAGAAGCTGCTGTATAATCTAATATATGTGCCTAAAACTACTTTTTTAACAGAATGAAAGTTATAAACAGAAACTTTCTGATTTTGAAAATTGACAACCATGGAATCTCATATCTTTAGATTTTAATTAATGTTGGAAGTTTAGAAAAACCAAATAATTAAAAAAAACTGTTTTTATGCTTCTTTTACGTCTCAATGTAGTATTTCTTTTAATTTTATAATCTCCGCACGATTTACCATCCTATTCGGTATTTTTCAAAGAAATTGCCAAATTTGCACATAACACTTTTTTTACAGCATTATGCAATTGAAAATCAATTTTTTTGGAGTGAAAGTACATGTCCAGGTCATTTTGTGTCACTCCAGGATGTCAACCTGATGCTCGATAATGTGTCGTCCTTATGTGCTCCTTATGTGCAAATGTGCACCTTATATGACACACTTTATGTGCAAAAGGTATATTTGATCCTGCAGACTGTTAACCGATCTAAGGCTTCACCAATCTTTCTAATTCCTATTTCCATGCTGTATATGAATCTTTGTCTCCTGGTCCAGGATGTCTGATGGAGGCCCTGATCTTCAACTACTCACCACCTATCCAAATTCCCTAATCATAGCCCCTAAATCTGTTAATTGATTTCCTAGGCAGTCTTTAAATCCTGGGCCTCAATCCTTCGACTTTCTCAATCCTAAATTCTTCTTGACGAGCCATGATTTTTGCACGTACACCTTTCCTATCCTAATCTTTACTGCTTCCAGCCATATCCTGTGATCTTCAATCACCAAATCAATCACATCCTGACCTCCCCTTCCCCCCCAGCACCTCCCCAGGGCTGCCACATTGGGCGAGAGTTGGGAGTGAGAAATTGCGAGAGACCAAGGCCGAGGGAGCGTAGCAACCGAGTGCGGGGAGAAGGTGTGGGAGGGGGGTGTCCTCCCCTCCCATTGGTATGGAGCTTTTGCATTTTTCAGTTTGAAATTGTGCAATCTGGTGCATACTGTAGCGAGTCTTTTAACTTGCACTTGAATGCAATATTTATGCTTTAAATTGGATTAGCTATGAATAAGGTTAGGCTAAATTACATTCCTAATTACATTCCACAGTAGAGCCAGGCTCTGATCAACTAGTGCAGCACATGAATGATCTTAGTGTATTCATGTATGGAAATCAGATTATAATCAAGCACTTGGCCCATGTTGACCAATCTGGGTCTCACTGCACACCTGGTACTACTCCTGACCCTGACTCCAGTTGCATACCTTCTCTCATTCCTGACCCTGAGTCCAGCCTTACACCTGGCCCCCTATTCTACCCTGATCATAGCTGCTTGCCTGCTTAGGTTCCCAGTGCTGAACACTCCCATTGTCCCAGCTTTGACTGCACACCTAGTACTATTCCAGACCTTGACTCTGGATGCACACTTGGCCTTGCTCCTAGCCCCTCTGCACTGACAATATATCTGGCCCACACATAAAGCTCCATATCTGACCCCCTAGACTTAACCTATTACGTTCAAGTCCACAGGTGCTTATCTAATGCGGTAATCTTTTATCGGGCACTTCACGGACCAAATTTTGTATAACAAAATTTGCTACATCCATTGGCTTCCTTCTTATCTAACATGCTAGTTACTTTGTCAAATAAGTCATCATGGTTGAAGTCAATTTCTCATCCATAAAATTATACTCACTCAGCTGTATGTGTTCTGTTACCATTTCCTTCATTTTCCTAACAAACTGTTCTGAAGTCATTTTCACCCCCAATATTTTCAGTATTTTGCTGTCTTCCTTCTCAGCTGGGACTTTTCCCAAATGCAAACTCCAATAACTATATATTTAAGCAATAATATCCTATTTAAACTTGAGAGTACATCATATTTCCTGTGGTGTTCAGAACACAACAATGATAAAAAGATCTTGGTTTTAATTGCACCTACCAACATGCATACATTATTATATTACAGTTAATATGTACCGAGGGCAAATTTTTGTTCCATTGCTCCCCATTCCCAATTACTTTTACATTGAAGCGATTGAAATCCAAGTGAAGTTTTTAAATGGTATCAGAAAAATAAAACCTCAGGAATGGATGATATTCATTATGTGGTTGGTTGGAGTCAGGGGGGAAGGGGGAAAGTGCAGGGGGGGAGAGGAGAAGGGGGAAAAGAGGGGGGGGGGGTGGGTTTCTGAGTCTTTCCAAATCAACAGCAAATTTTTTTGAAAGCGATCGAAAATCTGTCAGAGTAAATAACCGCGAACTTTTAAAATTGTAAAGAAATTAGTACCGGAGATAAAACAGGAAGTAACAAACATTTAACGTTAAAGTTTAACGTTAGAAATATATTTAAAAATTTAAAAAAGCGCTGTCTTTGAAATTAAATGTTATCTTTAGGAATTAGTACAGTTAAGTGTGACTGGAAAGTCTTTAAAGAACAAAAAATGCACCATTTTCGAAGTTAAACCAAAACAATGAAGTTCAATCAGACTTATCTTTAGAGATGTGGAAGTCATCATTAAGCCTCATAAATCAAAGTGATATAATGACTGTTGAGAAAGTTCTGGAAAAGCAAGCCGAGAAGCTTGTGAGCGCTTGAGAGCCCTCGGAAGCGCCCGGGAGCTGCAGTACAGAGCCCACTTACTCGTTCTTTTTGTGTCTTTTGAAGAACCGGGGGGGGGGGGGGGGGGGGGGGGGGGGGGGGGGGGTGATGTCACTCACTGCATGTGGAACATAGGGCAGCAGGCCGCGAGGAGCAGAGCCATTGTGACGTCATCAGCGAGACCATCTCGTTTATTTTCCAAGTTATTTGAAATTTTTGGAAATTTTCATAAAAGACTCGAGAAATAATGCATGACATTTTCAGATAATGCGATTTTTTACATCATGGCATCAATCTCTATCGGAATATGTCAACTTTTTACCATTAGCGCGTCGTGTTTTCGAGGAGATGTGAAACGCACACGAGCATCACACACACACACACACACACACACACACACACACACACACACACACACACACACACACACACACACACACACACACACACACACACACACAAATACATACACATCTAAGATCAGAGTTTTATGTATAGAGATACCGATAGAAGTGATATTTTGATTAATGAACACAACCATGCAAGAACATATAAAGATGTCCTCAGTGATACTGGGGATTACCTTCCTAGAAAAAAGTCCCTCATCTCTCCTTTATACCCCTTTGTCTCCCCTGCCCCTCCCACACAGATCCCTCCCTCTGGCTTTACATTTCACTTCTCTTTTCTCCTTATCTGACCCCCATTTATCTTGTTTTCACCTCTACCATTGCAACTTTACTCATCTACCAATTAAATCCCCTTCACTTATATCCACCTATCACATGTCAGGCTTCGTCTTGCCCCCAACTCTCTTTTTTTGCTTTCTCCCCCCCACCCCCCCCCCCCCCCCCACTACAGTACAATCAGCCTGAAGCCTGCTCCAAAATGTCATCAGTCCATTCCCTCCTCAGTTGCTGCCTGATCCTCTGAGTTCCACCAGCACTTTATGTTTTGCTCAAGGTTCCAGCATCCGCAGTTTCATGTGTCGTCAAACATCAGTGCTCGGCATAATAAAATATCTATTGCAATACAACTCCAATAATCTACTCTCTTACTGTATGGAAATCTGGATAGTTTGATATGTAGCTAATCAACTAATGTATGCCATGCTCTCTTCCGAATCGTCGGGACACTGGTTTCCGTGTTGCCTTACAACTCACCAATATCCTGGTTCCAGAGTGTTCTTTCAGTTGCTGAGTCTCCAGGTCCCACACTCCATTTTTGGTCACCTATTAAATCTGATCAAAATATTCTCTTATAAAGATATTAGAATTACCCTCTCTATCATGATCTTAACTTGCTCGAATAATGGCTCACTCTTTAAGGCTAGCTCCAACTTATTGACTACAGAAGAGCCTGGAAAGTCATGGAAGTAGGTCTGTACAAAGGAGAAAACTTTACAATATTATCAATTCAAAACAGGTCTTCTTTGTAAAAATATAACTGAGACAATCTTTACAACCTAAATTATTTTCTCCACATCAACTCCACCATTCCCTTAACTTTTGCTCTTCAACTATACGTGTCATAACTTTGTGGCCCAAATCCATTGAGAGGTCAAAAGCCTGCGGTGAATATTGAATATTAACTTTTAGCAACTTTTTCCTCTTAAAAACCACAATACTTCCTCAGTCCACTTCAACTGTTCCAAAGGTGGTACTTAAAACTACACTTCAAAATGTGTGCACTGTTATTTGGAATTATCTTTATGGTTTGCGTACTAAATTGCTTTCACTAGTGCCCTTTCAATTTTCACTTTGTCAACATGTTGGAAGACATCCAATATTCAAACCTTGATCACTAATGTCTGCTGATCAAAGACCAATATTTATGCTCTTCTTGCACAAGTTTTAAAAACAAATCCAAACAAATTCATTGATCGAGAGAATAAATACACTTCAAGTTTAACTAGTGTATGGTCCACATACACACACAGAATAAAATAAAATGGGGCATGCAGAATTAGTGTAAAGGCTCCATTTTTAGGCTGCATCTCTCCAGAATACTAAATAAGGAGAAGTAACAAGTCCCTTGCTCAAAGTATGCGGCTCTAACGGATGGAACACTAAACAGGTCAATTAAATATTCGAAGGGCCAATGACAAATTATTAGTAATAAAGTGATTAAAATGAACAATATATTAATTTACTACTTGCTGCAAATCCTCAATTGGTGACATCTAATCCAAATCCAAATGTGAGGTGATCTTAGATTATTCAAAATCTCTCACTATTTTTTCTACTTTTATTACCAACATGGAGGCCTCACAGTGTTTCCACATTATATGTTGAGTCTAGAAACTGGGGGGTTCTCCATCTCAAAATAAGGAGTAGGTCATTCTGATCCTGTCCCCACATTCCCTCTAATACAACTGGGCACTTGTTCCCATGCTTCCATCACAGTCACCGAGGCTCCTGTTCTTGCACTCCCTTCCGACTCAATGGGAACCCATTCACCATGCTCTCCTTCAATAGATCCGTGTTCCTCTTCCCATGTTCTCTTTAAACCTGCAAGATTTACTGGAAAATGTGTCATAATGCTCTGTACCAATTAAAAGAAAAAAATTAAAAATTGTCAGATATTTGAATGAAACATCCAGAAAATCTGCTTATCCCGCACCACCAAAGTCCTCAGTCCGCTGGCTTATCATAGTTTTATTGTATTAGGAAAATAGGAAATGAACATTCATAAAATAATAACATGGGTTCAGCAGCATCAACAGACATGAATGAAAGAGAAATCATGTTTGACATAGCAGAACTTCTTGAAGTTGGACCTAATGAAAATAGTTCAAGTTTAAGCTCACATTTATTGTCACATGCAGCAATTGGTACAGTGAAATTTGAGTTGCCATACAACCATATGAATAAAAATAACACAATACACAATTGAATTTAACATAAACATCCACCACAGTGGAATCAATGTTTCTCACTGTGATGGAAGGCAATAAAGTTCAGTCATCTTCCATTTTGTTCTCCCGTGGTCGGGGCCTTTGACCCCTCCGCAGTCGCCGCTACGGACGTCCCGATGTACAGGCCCTCTCGCCGGGATGATCGAAACTCCGGCGTCGGAACGGAGAGAACACACTTAGCGGCTTGGAGTTTCCGAATCGGCCGCTTCTTACCAGAGACCGCGGCTTCCGAAGTCCACAGGCCGAGCTGGGCAGAGCTCCAACACTGGCGATCCTCGGCAAAAGATCCCAGGCCTCCGCGATGTTCAAGTCAGATATAGAATAAACTGGAATAAAAGTGAAATCATGACATTAAAACCTCAAGAACCTACACACTTACTGAAGTTCCCCTTTAAAATCGCAACTGAAAAATTTAAATATTTGGGTATTCAGATTACTAGAAAATATAAAGCATTATTCAACGCTAATTTCATACCTTTATTAAATAAACTTAATACGTTGATTAAATTTTGGAAAACACTTCCCTTATCATTATTAGGTAGAATAAATGCAATAAAAATGATCTTCCTACCACAATTACTATACCTATTTCAATCTATACCGGTATATATACCAAAATATATTTTTTTTAAATTAGACTCTAATATTATTAATTATATTTGGGACTATAGATCACATAGAATCACAAAAAAACACTTATGTAAACCAAAAGAGGTCGGGGGACTCACTTCCGGATTTTATGTATATTATTGGGCAGTGCATATTAAGAATATGATTTATTGGTTGGATAGTTCTACCCAACAGACAGAATGGATAAAAATGGAGAAGGAGGATTGCCATCCTTGTAATATAGGAACGATCCTCTTCTCCTCAAAAAAACTGAATAACACAATATATAAGAAGAACCCAATTATATATGGTACAATAAGAATTTGGAAACAAATAAAATTATCTTTAAAATTAAGAAATCTATCACTGTTAATACCAATAGCGAATAACCCTTTATTTAAACCGTCTCTTATTGATAAGACATATAACCAATGGGAAAGTCTCGGAATTAGAAGGATCGGGGATATGTACGAAATGGGAAACCTACTATCATTCCAACAACTACAATTAAAATTTAAATTGAAAAACAACCAATATTTTAAATATCTTCAGATTTGCGATTTCGTGAAAAAATATATACAAGGATATCAAAAAGTAACTCCTGACTTATTGGAAGAAGCAATGAATATTGAAGCTGACTCACAAAAATTAATATCATATTTATATAATAGTATTCTAAATATAGACCTACTATCGACAGAGGTACTTAGAGAAGAGTGGGAACGGGAACTAATGATAAAAATTACGAAGGTTAAATGGGAAAAATACCTGATATATATTCACAAATGTTCAATTAATGTAAGACATAATCTAATTCAATTTAAAATTGAACATAGATTATATTATTCAAAAACAAGATTGAACAAATTTTATCCAAATATATCTGCCACTTGTGATAAATGTCTAGCTCAAAAGGCAACTATAACACACTCCTTAGTTTCCTGCATAAAACTTTATAGATTTTGGAATGATATTTTTGAAATATTTACAAAATTATTCAAGACAAGAATGGAACCTAATACTGAAACGATTATATTTGGTGTAATGGAAGATGGGAATAAATTGAACACATCTCAAAATCTATTCCTTAACTATGGTTTAATAATAGCAAAAATTCTTAAATTTTGGAAGGGTACATCAATACCAACGCTTAAAATGTGGATTGCAAGTATGTTGGACACCGCTCATCTTGAGGAAATGCGATTCCTCCTAATGGATAAATCAGACCAATTCATAACGAGTTGGTCTCCATTCGTCGTTTTTTTGGAATCATATGGTGCAACACAATTGTAAAAGAACTGTTTCAGGACTGGACGAGGGTTGGTCAAGATTATAAATAATGATCTCCTTTTCTTTTTTATTTTATTTTCTTTTCTCTATTTTCTCTCTTAACTTTCTTCATTTACTCGTTTTCTTTTTTCACACACTATATATTTCACATCTTTCTATCCTATACTATCTAAACAAAAAAATAAATAAATAAATAAATAAAATAAAAAAAGATCACAGGCCTCCGCGATGTTCAAGTCAGCGTCGTGCCCGTGCTAGAAGCTCCGCAGACTACAGTTCCATGGTGTTAAAGTCAGCAGGCCCAACACTCCGGAGCTCCAACACTGGCGATCCTCAACAGGATCCCAGGCTCCGCAAAGCTCTGGGCTGTCTCCAGTAGGAAAGGCCACGCCAATGCAGTTGGTGGGCCGCGGGGGGGCAAAGATGCGACACAGAAAAGACGCATCTCTGTCCAGGTATGCGACTGAAAAACGGTTTCCCCCCTATTCCCCCCCCACCATTCCCCACATAACACATACTGAGAAACATTAAAACATACATTTAGATGCACTAAAAATACCAAAAAAGGCGAAAAGACTGGCGAGGCAGCCACTACGCTGGTGCCACCCGATGAATGAAAGATAAGGGGGGAGGCCAGTCAATATGGTGCCATTGAACTTTCTAAATGCCCTTGATAAGTTGCCATGCAAAAAGTTCTTTAAAAAAATTGAGGGGACGGATTAATGTAATTGACTTGCATGATTTGAGGATTAGCTGGTTGCCACAAGGATGGGTGCTGGGAACCCCAGACATTCACTTTCTATATCAATGATTTAGATGAAGTGATCATGTAATATTTCCAAGTTTGTTGGTGATATTAAGATTGGTGGGAAATGATTGTAAGGAGGGAGACTTCAAGTGCTAAGTAAGCATGCAAGGACACAGCAGATGGAATATAATGTGGACAATTTTGAGATCATCTACCTTGATGGAAAAAATAAAAAAATAGAGTTTTTAATTGGTGGTGAGAGATTGAAATGTGTTGGTGATTCTGAGGGACCTGTGTGGAAACTTAGTGAATCATTGAAAGTTAAAATGTAGCTGTTGCAAGCATTTAAGTTTGTTAGACTTCACCTGTAGGATTATGTACAGGTCTATCGCCCTAGCATTACTTGCAATAGTGGGAGTGCAGTGATGGTTCGCCAGACGGCAGCCTAGAATGGGTGGTGAGTAATGGGTTATCCTTGGAGGTGAGGTAAGATGACTGGGCCTATATTCTCACTTACCTTTGCTGACACATTCTACATAAAATAATTGTCCAGAGTCAACTGGCAAAATGCATCATGATTGGCAAGGATTTGTCCTTCTAGCCACCAGGGCAAAAATCACTATTTATCGCAGAACAGATTCTACAGCCCGTAGCGGCGACTGTGGAGGGCTCGGGGACTGACTTTGGTGCCTTCCTCACTGTGGGAAACTTTGATTCTGCTGTGGGGATGTTTTATGTTTAACTTTATCGTGTGTTGTGTTCTTTATTTTTATTGTATGGCTGTATGGTTATCTCATTTCACTGTGCCAACTGGCACATGTGATAAATAAATGTATCTTGTTGATCCGAAACGTCATCCAATCCTTCTCTCCAGAGATGCTGCCTATCCCGCTGAGCTACTCCAGCATTTTGTGTCTCCCTTTGATTTAAACCAGCATCTGCAGTTCTTTCCTACACAGATTACTATGTACCTTTGCAATCGTTTTTCAGCCAATCAGAAATCGGTTTTTGGAGTGGAATGGCCCTACCCCAGTAAAAACAGTGTGATTATGTCCAAAATTCCCTCCTCTTCCAAAAGTTGTGCAATAAATATATTTTTCTATGATATATGGAATAGTGAGAAGCTGCTGTATAATCTAATATATGTGCCTAAAACTACTTTTTTAACAGAATGAAAGTTATAAACAGAAACTTTCTGATTTTGAAAATTGACAACCATGGAATCTCATATCTTTAGATTTTAATTAATGTTGGAAGTTTAGAAAAACCAAATAATTTAAAAAAACTGTTTTTATGCTTCTTTTACGTCTCAATGTAGTATTTCTTTTAATTTTATAATCTCCGCACGATTTACCATCCTATTCGGTATTTTTTCAAAGAAATTGCCAAATTTGCACATAACACTTTTTTACAGCATTATGCAATTGAAAATCAAATTTTTTGGAGTGAAAGTACATGTCCAGGTCATTTTGTGTCACTCCAGGATGTCAACCTGATGCTCGATAATGTGTCGTCCTTATGTGCTCCTTATGTGCAAATGTGCACCTTATATGACACACTTTATGTGCAAAAGGTATATTTGATCCTGCAGACTGTTAACCGATCTAAGGCTTCACCAATCTTTCTAATTCCTATTTCCATGCTGTATATGAATCTTTGTCTCCTGGTCCAGGATGTCTGATGGAGGCCCTGATCTTCAACTACTCACCACCTATCCAAATTCCCTAATCATAGCCCCTAAACTTGTTAATTGATTTCCTAGGCAGTCTTTAAATCCTGGGCCTCAATCCTTCGACTTTCTCAATCCTAAATTCTTCTTGATGAGCCATGATTTTTGCACGTACACCTTTCCTATCCTAATCTTTACTGCTTCCACCCATATCCTGTGATCTTCAATCACCAAACCAATCCCATCCTGACCTCCCCTTCCCCCCCAGCACCTCCCCAGGGCTGCCACATTGGGTGAGAGTTGGGAGTGAGAAATTGCGAGAGACCAAGGCCGAGGGAGCGTAGCAACCGAGTGCGGGGAGAAGGTGTGGGAGGGGGGTGCCTCCCCTCCCATTGGTATGGAGCTTTTGCATTTTTCAGTTTGAAATTGTGCAATCTGGTGCATACTGTAGCGAGTCTTTTAACTTGCACTTGAATGCAATATTTATGCTTTAAATTGGATTAGCTATGAATAAGGTTAGGCTAAATTACATTCCTAATTACATTCCACAGTAGAGCCAGGCTCTGATCAACAGGTGCAGCACATGAATGATCTTAGTGTATTCATGTATGGAAATCAGATTATAATCAAGCACTTGGCCCATGTTGACCAACCTGGGTCTCACTGCACACCTGGTACTACTCCTGACCCTGACTCCAGTTGCATACCTTCTCTCATTCCTGACCCTGAGTCCAGCCTTACACCTGGCCCCCTATTCTACCCTGATCATAGCTGCTTGCCTGCTTAGGTTCCCAGTGCTGAACACTCCCATTGTCCCAGCTTTGACTGCACACCTAGTACTATTCCAGACCTTGACTCTGGATGCACACTTGGCCTTGCTCCTAGCCCCTCTGCACTGACAATATATCTGGCCCACACATAAAGCTCCATATCTGACCCCTTAGACTTAACATATTACGTTCAAGTCCACAGGTGCTTATCTAATGCGGTAATCTTTTATGGGGCACTTCACGGACCAAATTTTGTATAACAAAATTTGCTACATCTATTGGCTTCCTTCTTATCTAACATGCTAGTTACTTTGTCAAAGAAGTCATCATGGTTGAAGTCAATTTCTCATCCATAAAATTATACTCACTCAGCTGTATGTATTCTGTTACCATTTCCTTCATTTTCCTAACAAACTGTTCTGAAGTCATTTTCACCCCCAATATTTTCAGTATTTTGCTGTCTTCCTTCTCAGCTGGGACTTTTCCCAAATGCAAACTCCAATAACTATATATTTAAGCAATAATATCCTATTTAATCTTGAGAGTACATCATATTTTCTGTGGTGTTCAGAACACAACAATGATAAAAAGATCTTGGTTTTGATTGCACCTACCAACATGCATACATTATTATATTACAGTTAATATGTACCGAGGGCAAATTTATTGTTCCATTGCTCCCCATTCCTAATTACTTTTATATTGAAGCGATTGAAATCCAAGTGAAGTTTAAATGGTATCAGAAAAATAAAACCTCCGGAATGGATGATATTCATTATGTGGTTGGTTGGAGTCAGTATCAGCACAATTACTATATTAAACTTTGAATCTTCAGATGTCCTGGTTCAAGCTAAAACTAAAGACAAATAATAACCTCCTCACACATTCCCCTGCAAGTATCTCTGTCACTCCTTTAAAATATGCCCCTTCTTTGAACAAGCTCTTAAACATTGCATCTGAATCAGTTTCCATCTGATTGCACTCCTTGAGGATGTTCATCTACCTGTTTAATTAATAGAACAATGAGATTGGGGACATTTCTATTCAACCTGTGAAAGGAATTGAGGGGGGGGGGGGGGGGGGGGTAGGTAGAAATAGTCAGTTAGGTAAACAAACATAATAGTTGAGTGGCTAAAGACAATAGTGCAACCTTCCCAATATTTAACTGAAGGAAATAATGGGTTATCGGGGCTGTATGTTGTGACAGACAGCCTGACACCTTACATGTCATTTTAATATTACACTTATCCCATCCCCCTGGATATTCCGGATTAATAAATTAAGGTTTTGTCAACTAATTAGAAATCAGGCTAATTACAAATCAATAACATTAGCCAACTCCGAAACACGAACCGCTGAGCATTGGGATCCAGATGTAATGGACGACTGGCCTTAGTTCCTCGGTCACATGTGGCAGTGCTCTCCATCTGAACCACAGGTCATGGAGCTTTTTTGAAAGTGGGGGACTGAGCGATCACTAATTACTGGCCTTGGGGGTATCCGGCAAGGGAGTGGAGCAACCGAGTGAGAGGAGGGGGGTGCCCCCCTTCCCACGGTAGGGACGTTTTGAAATTTGATGTATTAAAATCATGTTTTAGTGCATTGTAGAAATATGATTTCAATGTTTTTTGTTTGAAGTATTTTTAAGAGGTAACCTTTTAAGGGGTAACTTTTTCCACACAAAGGGTGGTGGGTGTATGGAACAAGCTGCCGGAGGAGGTAGTTGAGGCAGGGACTATCCCAACTTTTAAGAAACAGTTAGACTGATACATGGATAGGACAGGTTTGGAGGGATATGGACCAAAAGCAGGTAGTGTAGCTGGGACATGTTGGCGGGTGTGGGCAAGTTGGGCCGAAGGGCCTGTTTTCACACTGTATCACTATGACGACATTATAGCTCCACCAGGCATGAATGCTTCAAAATCAAGTGGTCGAGTTTTATTGCCATATACTCAAACATAGAAACATAGAAAATAGGTGCAGGAATAGGTTATTTGACCCTTCGAGCCAGCACTGCCATTCAATATGATTATGGCTGTTCATCTAAAATACCTCTTTCCTGTTTTTCCCCCATATCCCTTGATTTCACTAGCCCCATGAGCTAAATGTAACTCTCTCTTGAAAACATCCAGTGAATTGGCCTCCACTGCCTTCTATGGCAGAGAATTCCACCGTTTGACAACTCTCTGAGTTGTGAATTTGTGGAATTCCCTGCCACAGAGGGCAGTGGAGGCCAAATCACTGGATGGATTTAAGAGAGAGTTAGATAGAGCTCTAGGGGCTAGTGGAATCAAGGGATATGGGGAGAAGGCAGGCACGGGTTATTGATTGGGTAAGATCAGCCATGATCGCAATGAATGGCGGTGCTGGCTCGAAGGGCCGAATGGCCTCCTCCTGCACCTATTTTCTATACCTATGTCTATGTCTCTCTGGGTGAAGAAAGTTTGTCCTCATCTCAGTCCTAACTGGCCTACCCCTTATTCTTAAACTGTGACCCCTGGTTCTGAACTCCCCCAACATTTTTTGTGCAGTTACAATAAGTGAAAATCTAACCACCTCCAACCACCCCCATTTGAAGGCCACTAACTTCCACCGCTTCTACCCAGTGCTTGGTACCTACTTCCAGCAGCCACTGGTTGTCCTCCAGGATGCACCAAGCCGCAGCCTGGACCATGCCAGTCACCAGGGCGAATTAGGCGCAGAGACTCTCACGGCAGCGGCGCAACGCTTCCGACGGCCCAGACTGCTCCATGGCCAGAGCTGCAGCGAGCGACTTGCCAGCCCGGCAAAACTCGCCAGCCCCAGCTCCCCGTCTGCATCTGCCCCCGCCGCTGCTTCTGCTTCCATCCCTCCCTCCGCCCTGGTTCTCCAACACCCGCGGCCCATGCAGTTGATATTAGTTTTGAAATTCTCGGTGATCACAGAATTTCTCACAGAGCGTGAGAAAGTTGTGTTCAGCGTGAGAGCATGAGAATTGGGCGAAATGCGTGAGTCTCATGCTCAATGGGTGAGGGCTAGCAGCTCTGCCTCCCACTTGCCACCCAGAGCCTGTGCCTCCAGAGACACTGATCTTTCCAGTCTCCTTCCTCCCCAATTTTATAGAAAACAACAGGAAAGTGATAGAGGTATTAAATAAATATTTATCTTCATATTTATCTTCATATTTATTCAAGCAGATATGCATCAGAAAAATAAAATTAGAATGATTCAATCACAGTCATTCCAGCCATTCCAAATTTAAATAAAGAAAAGTGAACAAAATGTAAGAGTTATCATCCATCTATCTATATTATAATATTAAAACTCTGTGGCTGGCTGGCTGGCTGTGTGTGTGTGTGTGTGTGTGTGTTTCTGCCTGACTTGTGGGTGCCAGCCTTTGATTCGTTGCTACGCCAACACCAGACCCAGAAACAGGGGTTTGGGTTGAAGTGAAAAGGCACTGCCTGTAAATGGTTGTTTGGGGGGTTTGGGTTGAAGTGAAAAGGCATTGCCTGCAAATGGTTGTTTGGGGGGTTTCGGTTGAAGTGAAAAGGCACTGCCTGAAAATGGTTGTTTGGGTTGAAGTGAAAAGGCACTGCCTGCAAATGATTGATTGGGGGGTTTGGATTGAAGTGAAAAGGCAATGCCTGCAAATAGTTGTTTGTCTAAACTTGACAACTTCCTGTTTGCACTATATTGATTTTAGATAAAACGCTACCACTTACGGCTGTGATTTTTGGCCATCTTACTCAGTTCCCCGCCGCTCATCAGGTGCAGAGGATTCTTCCCATCAATGAAAAACAAAAGTGTTATTAGTGTTTAAAAAATGTTGAGAATCTCTCTCCTGTCAATCACACCATGAAGGCCACACCTTTTCCGGTGGGAGGGGGAGGGATTATAAAACCCGGAAGTGTGGGTGTGGCTCAGTCTCTGCATGATGGGGGAGGGAGAGGTCACAACTCTGTCTGAGCTGTGAATCAACTGAACACACTGAATGTCTACTGAACTGTGAGTGTGGTGTTTTGTGTGGTTTTATGGTGGTTTTTATGATGGTTTCACCCTGCTTGAAATAGTATGAAACTGCATTTGAATGTGGTGGCCTTGCACCCTGCATGAAATGGTATGAAACTGCATTTGAATGTGGTGTCGTTGCACCCTGCATGAAATGGTATGAAACTGCACTTGAATTTGGTGGCCTTGCACCCTCCTTGAAATGGTATGAAACTGCACTTGAATTTGATGGCCTTGCACCGTGCTTGAAGTGGTTGGAAACTGCACTAGAATTCGGTGGCCTTGCATCCTGCTTGAAGTGGTAGGAAACTGAACCTGAATTTGTTGGCCTTGCACCCTGCTTGAAGTGGTATGAAATTGCACTTGAATTTTGCGGCCTTGCATCCTGCTCGAAGAGGTAAGAAACTGCACTTGAATTTGGTGGCCTTGCAACCTGCATGAAATGGGAGGAAAATGGATTTGAATTTGGTGGCCTTGCACTCTGCTTGAAATGGAATTTCAAGGAATAGTCGTGAGTCAACTGCCAGCCCACCAGCCGTGAGTGAGCTGCCAGCACATCAGGCGTGAGGGACTGGACTGCCATCCCAAGAATCCATTTGGCCCACAAGGTCCATACCAGCTCTCTGGAGACCAGTAGTCCCTGCAGCCAACAACACCCATACCAGCGCTCCAGAAGTGTCCCCCCTCCCCCCCCCCCTCCCCCACTGGCCACCAATATTGGAATTGGTGGAGAGGTGGAATATTGCGTCGGGGCCCTCCCGTGTGAACATGGGACCCAACGGGTCCCACTTAGTCTATTAGTTCATAAAACTAAATTGAATATTCTACAGATGCAAAATCAATATAGTTTGAATGGGAATAAAGCCTCTAAAAGCAATTGGAATAAAAAAAGCAAATTTTCAACAAATTTGGAATAGTTGGGTGGTGGTTGTTGAGATCAGTAGTTGATTCTGACAAGAACAAATTACAAGAAGTATCGTAAAATGACAAAATGAGCATATAATTAGGCAATAATTTTCAGTACAGTTAAATGTAAGACTTTACATTTTGATGATAAAATTGTGGAGGTCACACATTAGTATGAAATAATTGACATTAAAATGCTGATGGATAGTGTCTTAGGACCAGAAATACTGAAGCATAGTGTATTAGAAGTCTTCAAAATAATGAATAATTTTAATTGCATTCAGACAGAAGAGCACTTCCATTTGTGATGAAGAACATTATAAGTCACTATAAGGAAATCACCAAGGAATCAGATAAAATCCAGGTGAAAGCTTTTTATCCAGAGAGTTATGATATATTGAGAATCGTTAGCACAGGAAGCAATTAAAGTGAATCGTACCGATGTATTTGGGGGTAAATTAGATCGGCACATTAGTGAAAGAGAAATAAAGAATAATGCCGCTAGTTAGATAAAGTACAAGGTTGAAGTGAGCATTCGTAGACCTGAATGTAGGAAATTGCCTCTTTCTGTGCTAAATATTCTTTATCTATGTAAAAGTAGTTTAAAGATTTAAGGAAACAGATGACTAAATGGTCACAGACTTTGATAATGTCTTGCTTCAACAGTAAATAAATGAAGAATACAACTGATTATAGTGAAGTTTTGAATAATATCCCAGAAACTTTGCTGACAACTTTGTTTCAGTTACGACTAAAGTGCGTCTTGTAAGTAAATCTTAATCCTTACATGATCTCGTCTTATGTGGCTCCATGCACATAACAATGTGTTCGACCATGAACTGTCATCAAAAATGCCCAGCAACCATTTCGGTACTGTCACCCCTTTACATTTAATTGCTCCTGACCATGCCGGTCCTTTGTTGTTAGTGATTTATGGTCAATGCTCTGATGTCAGGGAAGGTAGTGCATTCATGGATAACAAAGGAAATCAGGGATAGTATCAAAACAAAAGATGAAGCATACAAATTAGCCAGAAAAAGCAGCCTACCAGAGGACTGGGAGAAATTCAGAGTCCAGCAGAGGAGGACAAAGGGCTTAATTAGGAAAGGGAAAATAGATTATGAAAGAAAACTGGCAGGGAACATAAAAACTGACTGCAAACGTTTTTATAGATATGTGAAGAGAAAAAGATTAGTTAAAACAAATGTAGGTCCCTTGCAGTCAGAAACAGGTGAATTGATCAGGGGGAACAAGGACATGGCAGAGCAATTGAATAACTACTTTGGTTCTTTTTTTTTTAATTTAAAAATAATAATATTATTTATTAGAAGTACAGTACATTACAATAATACAAGCCAAGTATAGCTTATTGTACCACTTCATTTTTTAAGCTTTAAAAAGAGAGAAAAGTAAAGAAAGTAAAGAAAGTGAGAAAAAATCGTGATATTGTGAAAAAGTGATCAGAAAGAGAGACCTATTAAGCAAAGAGTTAGGGGAAAAAAAGTTAAGAAATAGGGCGTAAAAAAGAGAAAAGAGAAAATGAAACAAAAGTTCTCTTATGAAGACCGAGCAGAAAGGGATATACCAACTTCGTATTTTTCATCCCCCCTTACCAGATCCTGAAACCATTTATTTTTAAAGTACTGTTGCACCTTATACTTGTAGTAAATCGATAAATGCAGACCAAGTCTTTTGGAAGTGGTCTGATTTGCCTGCAAGAAGGAATCTTCCAGGTGTAATGTTTCAAACATATTTGAAATCCACATATTTATTGTTGGTATAGGGACGTTTTTCCAGAATTTAAGTACAGGTATAAGCTTTTTTCCCATTATTAACCCGTAATTAAATAGATTCTTTTGAAACACAGTTAGTTCAGGGCTGCCTTCCATTGTTCCAAAGATAATCAATTCTGCTTTTGCTATCAATTTTATTTTGAATAATTTTGTAAAGTTTTCAAAAATTTCAGTCCAAAATTTTTGAATTTTTATACAAAAAACAAATGAGTGCGCTATAATGGCTTCTTGAGATAGACATTTATCACAAATAGGGGAGAGGTTAGGAAAAAGTTTACTTATTTTGGTTTTTGAGTAATATAATCTATGTAAGATTTTAAATTGAATTAGAGTGTGTCTTAGGTTGATCGAGCATTTATGCACATATAGCAAATGTTTATCCCACTTCTCTTTTGAAATTTTTATAGCTAGTTCTTGTTCCCAGTCTCTTCTAATTCCATCGGTTGATGGTGTTTCTATATTTAGAATGATGTTATACAAGTATGATATTAAATTAGCTGATTCGACCTTTGTATTCAATGCTTCGTCCAGTAAATCTGGTGGCAAATTATAATAATCTTGTGTATATTTTTTTCAAATAGTCACATATTTGAAAATATTTGAAATAATGATTATTTCTCAAATTGTATTTTAATTGTAATTGTTGGAATGATAATAATTTTCAAATTTCATACATGTCTCTGAGCGTTTTAATTCCTATTCTTTCCCATTGTGTAAATGATTTATCTATAATAGAAGGTTTAAACGACGGGTTATTAACTATTGGAGATAAAAGAGATACATTTTTTAATTTTAGGGTATGTTTTATTTGTTTCCAAGTTCTAATTGTACTGTGTATAATTGGATTTTTATTGTATTTTGTGTTATTCAGGTTCATTGGTGAGAGGAGGATCGCTCCAATATTGCAAGGGGAGCAGCCCTCTCTCTCCATTACAATCCAATCCACCTGCTGGGCAGAATTATCCAGCAGGTGAATCATATTTTTGATATTTACTGCCCAGTGATAGTTCATAAAATTAGGAAGTGCTAAGCCACCCAATTCTTTTGGTTTACTCAAGTGTGTTCTTTGTATTCTATAGGATTTATAGTCCCATATAAAATTTATAATGTCTGAGTCCAGTTGTTTAAAAAACTTTTTTGGTAGGTATATTGGAATTGACTGGAATAGGTATAGAATTTGTGGTAGAAAAATAATTTTTATAGCATTTATTCGCCCTATTAAAGACATCGGAAGCGTTTTCCAGAATTTGATTAAAGCATTTAATTTCTTAAGTAGGGGACTATAATTTGCATTAAACATAGCTTGATATTTTCTAGTGATTTCAATTCCCAAATATTATAATTTTTCTGTAGCTATTTTAAAGGAATTTTAAGAGGTGTGTTGAGTCTGGGTTTTATCGACATAATTTCACGTTTATTCCAATTTATTCTGTATCCTGAGAAAGATCCAAACTCCTCTATTAGGTTTAATATGTTTGGTATACTAATTTGGGGTTTTGTGATGTACAATAGTACGTCATCTGCGTATAAAGATATTTTGTTATTTGAATATTTTGTATTATAACCGTGGATTTTCGGATGTATTCTAATTCTTTCAGCTAAAGGTTCAATTACAAGAGCAAATAGCAGCGGTGATAGTGAACAACCTTGTCTTTTGCCCCTTGATAATTGAAATTTCGTAGATAATATATTGTTGGTTAATATTCTAGCCGTAGGCTTATTATATAATAGTTTTATCCATGAGATGAAATTCTCTCCCATTTGAAATTTTTGCAATACTTTAACAAGGTAGTCCCATTTCACTTGATCGAAAGATTTTTCTGTGTCCAATGAGATAATTGATAAGTCTTGTTCTTCATTTTTATGTGAATGCATTATATTGAGCAGACGTCTCAGATTATTAGATGATTGTCTCTTGGGTATGAACCCCGTTTGATCCGCATTTATTAATTTATTAACATATTTACTTAGTCTTCTAGCTAATGTTTTCGCTAGTATTTTTTGATCTGTATTTAACAGTGCAATGGCTCTGTATGATCCGGGTTCTTCTATATCTTTATCTTTTTTAAGTATTAATGTAATCGTTGATTCTGCTAGTGTTTCTGGTAAAATTTGTTCTTTAAAAGCATATGTATACATTTTCTGTAAACGTGGTGTAATTATGTCATAAAAACTTTTATAAAATTCATTACTAAATCCATCTGGTCCTGGTGTTTTTCCGTTCTTTAATGAGTTTATTGTGTCTTCAATTTCCTTAATTGAAATTTGTGCTCCCAATTCCTCTTGTTCCTTCAACTCTAGTTTTGGAAGTTTACAATTATCCAAGAACTGTAACTTTATTATTGTCTGTTAACGTTTTAGATGTATAAAAATTCTGATAAAATTGAGCGAATCTTTTATTGATATCATTAGGTAATGTTAACAATTCCCCTCTATCTGATTTAATCTTCAGAATCGTTTTTTCAATTGGCGTGCCAAAAGTTTGTGTGGTTTATCCTCAAATTCAAAATGTTCCTGTTTTGTAATTTGGAATAGTCTTATAACTTTTGCTGATAGTAATTTATTTAATTTAAATTTCAATATTAATATTTTATTATGTTTATCCATAGTTGGATCTTTAGCATTATCTCTATCCAGTTGTCTGATTTGTTCTTCTAGCTGTCTTTGTTCGTTCTTATTCTTTTTATTTTGAAAAGCTTGGTATGAAATTATGACTCCTCTAATAAATGCTTTGAAGGATTCCCATAATAAAGTGGGCGAAATATCTGGTGTATCATTTGTCTCGAAAAAAAAGTCAATTTGTTGTTTTAAATATATACTCCCTTGAGGGTCGTTTAAAATTTGAGGATTAAACCTCCAGAACGATTTATTATTAGACTTTGGTTTGGTTTGAACTACTTTGGTTCTGTCTTCACTAAGGAAGACATAAATAATCTGCCGGAAATAGCAGGGGACCGGGGGTCAAATGAGATGGAGGAACTGAGTGAAATCCAGGTTAGCCGGGAAGTGGTGTAAGGTAAATTGAATGGATTAAAGGCTGATAAATCCCCAGGGCCAGATAGGCTGCATCCCAGAGTACATAAGGAAGTAGCCCCAGAAATAGTGGATGCATTAGTGATAATTTTTCAAAACTCTTTAGATTCTGGAGTAGTTCCTGAGGATTGGAGGGTAGCTAATGTAACCCCACTTTTTAAAATGGGAGGGAGAGAGAAAACGGGGAATTGCAGACTAGTTAGTCTAACATTGGTAGTGGGGAAACTGCTAGAGTCAGTTATTAAAGATGGGATAGCAGCACGTTTGGAAAGTGGTGAAATCATTGGACAAAGTCAGCATGGATTTATGAAAGGTAAATCATGTCGAACGAATCTTATAGAATTTTTCGAGGATGTAACTAGTAGAGTGGATAAGGGAGAACCAGTGGGTGTGTTATATCTGGACTTTCAGAAGGCTTTCGACAAGGTCCTACATAAGAGATTAGTATACAAACTTCAAGCATACGGTATTGGGGGTTCAGTATTGATGTGGATAGAGAACTGGCTGGCAGACAGGAGGCAAAGAGTAGGAGTAAATGGGTCCTTTTCAGAATGTCAGGCAGTGACTAGTGGGGTACCACAAGGCTCAGTGCTGGGACCCCAGCTATTTACAATATATATTAATGATTTGGATGAGGGAATTGAATGCAACATCTCCAAGTTTGCAGATGATACGAAGCTGGGGGGCAGTGTTAGCTGTGAGGAGGATGCTAGGAGGCTGCAAGGTGACTTGGATAGGCTGGGTGAGTGGGAAAATGCATGGCAGATGCAGTATAATGTGGATAAATGTGAGGTTATCCACTTTGGTGGCAAAAACAGGAAAGTAGACTATTATCTGAATGGTGGCCGATTAGGAAAAGGGGAGATGCAACAAGACCTGGGTGTCATGGTACACCAGTCATTGAAAGTAGGCATGCAGGTGCAGCAGGCAGTGAAGAAAGCGAATGGTATGTTAGCATTCATAGCAAAAGGATTTGAGTATAGGACCAGGGAGGTTCTACTGCAGTTGTACAGGGTCTTGGTGAGACCACACCTGGAGGATTGCGTACAGTTTTGGTCTCCTAATCTGAGGAAAGACATTCTTGCCATAGAGGGAGTACAGAGAAGGTTCACCAGACTGATTCCTGGGATGTCAGGACTTTCATATGAAGAAAGACTGGATAGACCCGGCTTGTACTCGCTAGCATTTAGAAGATTGAGGGGGGATCTTATAGAAACTTACAAAATTCTTAAGGGGTTGGACAGGCTAGATGCAGGAAGATTGTTCCCGATGTTGCGGAAGTCCAGAACAAGGGGTCACGGTTTAAGGATAAGGGGGAAATTTTTTAGGACCGAGATGAGAAATACATTTATCACACAGAGAGTGGTGAATCGCTGGAATTCTCTGCCACAGAAGGTAGTTGAGGCCAGTTCATTGGCTATATTTACTAGGGAGTTAGATGTGGCCCTTGTGGCTAAAGGGATCAGGGGGTATGGAGAGAAGGCAGGTACAGGATACTGAGTTGGATGATCAGCCATGATCATATTGAATGGTGGTGCAGGCTCGAAGGGCCGAATCGCCTACTCCTGCACCTATTTTCTATGTTTCTATGTCCAGCCATGGAATCGGCAACAAAGTGAAAGTTGGTGACTAACATAGAAACGTAGAAAATAGATGCAGGTGTAGGCCTTTTGGCCCATGCTATTGTTTGTTTTAATGTGTCACAACGTGTTTAGAATAATTTTCAAGAAATTTACAACTTCACGTTACAACTGGTACAAGTGAAATGGTGAGATCGCATGTGTATGCCGTTCTGGTTGCCTAGCCATAGGAAGGATGTCGTTAGGTTGACAAGGATTCAGAAGTTGTAACTGGAACTGGAAAAAAAGGAATAGCCTGGAGCATAGGAGGTTGGAGATGACCTTGTAGAGATATATAAAATCACATGGGGCATAGGTAATGTGAATGGTCACAGTCTTTTTTTCAGCTAAGAGGAGACAAACTCGAGGGCATAGATTTAAGGTGAGAGTATATAGATTTAAAGGAGACCCGAGGGGCTATTTTTTCACACAAAAGGTATTGTGTATATAAATGAGCTGCCAGTGGATATAATTAAAATGTTTAAAAGACATTTAGACACATGCATGGATCGTAAAGGTTTAAAGGGATATCGGCAAAACACAGGCAAATTAGTCTAGGTCAGGTCGCCATTCTAGTTAGCATGGCGAGCTTGCTTCCGGACTCTATGATTCCATAATTTGCTTGTCCATTTTCAAAAACATTTTTGGAATATTGTAAAAAAGTACTAGTAGATCTCTAATAATTTTTGGAAGTTTGAGTTGTCCATAACCCTTATTCCCATTTATCCTTTTCCCCACCATATCTATAAATCCCACATTACTTTTTCATCATATCTCTCAAACGCTTTTATCAGCCTTCTCATCATATTCCTCAAACGCTCTTATCAGCCTTCTCATCATATTTCTCAACCACACCACTATCACACCATATGACTCTATCCCATTTACCCACTTTGTCACCCTATCCATTAATCAATAGTAGCACCCTTTCACAATCTCCCTCAGTCTGATTTATTCACTTCTTCACCAAATAGCTCAATTCAATTTTCTATATTCTTACTGTATCTGAAGAAGGGTCATGCCATCCCTTCTCTCCAGAGATGCTGCCCGTCCTGCTAAGTTACTCCAGCATTTTGTGTCTAAACCAGCAGCTGCAGTTCTTTCCTACACATTCTTACTATATCCCCCAATCCTTTAATTATACTTCGAGAAAAAGAACTGTAAATGCTGGTTTACAAAAAAAGATACAAAGTGTGAGAGTAACTCAGCGGGTCAGGCAGCGTCTCTGGAGAACATGGATAGGTGGCGTTTTGGATGGGGATCCTTCTTCAGACAGATTGTGGTGAGCTCCCATCCATTATCCTCAATTGCCCATCCATTTACACACCATATTTCACAATTAATCAACTTTTTTTTGCTATATCCCTCATTTAGCCAACCTTACACTATATTCCTCAATTCCATTTATTTGCGTTTCCCTGAGACCCTCCAAAGATATTGTGACAACACCTCCTCCCTAAATGCCTCTCTGATCCTTGATAACAGGCCCGGAGGAGCTGAAGACCAGCACCATGGACAGCCCTGGAAAGTATTCTGGACTGAGTTGAAGAAACAGCTGTAGAAGCAACATCTGCATTCACTTAGCTGTTATTAGACTCTCACCTGCACCTCATCCACCCTACTCCTTAAAACCAAGGCAGTTCCAGCCAGGAGAAAAAAGAGAGAGAAAGTGGGTGGGCTCCATATTTGCTGTGTTTCCCTTTTGCAGGCTTGGTGGAAGACTGAGCTGTCGGGACAAGCTCGAGATTGCCAGTGCCTCCTCTTCAAAGCCAAGACTGAGCAATTAGGACAAGCTCGAGATTGCCAGCACCTCCTTATCTGCCCGTAGATGATGAGTGCAAAGCCCAAGATTGTCAGCTCCTCCCCTTCGAGGCCAAGACTGAGCCGCTGGTACAAGCCTGGGATTGCCAGCACCTCCATTTCGAGAACAAGACTGAGCCGTCAGGACAAGCCTGAGATTGCCAGCACCTTCTCTCAAGGCAAGAGTGAGTGACCAGGACAAGCCCAAGATAACTAGCTCCTCCTACTCTAAGCTAAGACTGAGCTACCAGGACAAGCCTGAGATCACCAGCACTTCATTTCATGGCATGATTGAGCTGCTGGGCCAAGCCTGAGATCACCATTACCTTGTAATGGAAGCCAATACTGAGCTACAAGGGCAGGCCTGAGCTGCCAAGACAAGTCTGAGACACACAGCAGCTTCTTGTCGAGGTTCAAGACTGAACCAGGGAATGACCACCATAGCCTCCTCTTCGAGGCCAAGACTAGGCCACCAGGAGAACCCCAGAGTGCCAGAAGAGGCCCAAGATCACCAGTACCTCTTCACTTGCCCACACATGGACCCTTTGTGTGTATAATCTTGCCCCTCAAATCCCTTTTAAATCTTTCGTCTCTCATCTTAAACTTATACCGTTTGGTTTTGGCCTCCCCTACCATTGGAAAAAAACCCATGACCATCCATCTGATTTGTGCCCTCGTGATTTCATAATATCTATAGGATTTAGTCCCCTCAACCTCCTTAACTCCAGTAAAAGCAGTCCCAGTCTAGCCAGCCTCATCTTGTAACTCAAGCCTTCTAGTCCTGGCAACATCTTTGTGAATCTCTTCTGCACCCTCTGCAGTTTAACCTATTCACTGCCAAGGTTTTATTTTCACTATTGGCCATGACCCGAGTATACTTGGGGGTGGCACTGAACAGGTTAATCACATCCTTCCTATAGTATGGCAACTAGATATGCATGCAATATTCGAGGTGTGGTCTCACCAGTATATTATACCACAAAACACACCAACTCCTGCCCGATCTATGAAGGCACGTGTGCCACACACCTTGTTCACCAGCCTTTCTACCTGTGTTGCCACTGTGTAGTTTTACCCCTATGTCTCTCTCTCTCTCTTTCTCTCTCTCCCACAATATTCCCTGGGGCCCTGCCATTCCTTGTGTACGTCCTTCCTTGTTTAACATCCCAAAATACACCACTTTACAATCCTAAATTCCATCTGCTATTCCTTTGCCCACAGATCTCCAAGCATATCTTAAACCTCCACATGCATAGTATATAGCTTAATGTAAAGATAGGATAGGTTAAAACAGCTATGTAACGAAACCAATAATCATGGTACACACGAAAATAGGAAGTACATTCTGGAGTGAGTGCATAAATAGAGAAAAGTTAGAGTTCAGATCCCTAAAATCCCAAATGTACTAGTTGTCTAACATCTTATGAAGGTAGACATTTTACTAAGTTTTATAAATGGAGTGCTTTGTCCACGATTGAATTTGTCACTTGTTCAAGAATTGGTCAGCTCACATAGAATATTACGTGCAATTACAATGCTAATATATTTGTAGCAAACACAGACTTTTAAAAGCATATTCACTAAATCAAATATATTTTCCAGAATAAGTAGCAAAACAACAACTTTCTAATGAATATCTTGAGGGAAATTGATAAAATACAGCTCAATAACATGTAATATAAATAATAGGCATTAATTAGATTAATATTCATACAGGACATACCAGTGAAACCTCATAGCTGGTTTACAATGGTTTCTTGAGCAAGAGCATTCAATAGATAAGACACGGGAAACAATACAGTGACAATACAATGTCAGCTGACATTGTATAATTATATCAACATACTGTAGCACAAATCATAGATTATTTAGTTCAGGCTGTTGTCATTTTGTAGTAATACTTTAACCTCCAGTTCAAAATTTATGATCACATTGTCAATGTTAACAAGAAAAACCTGCCTTCCTTTTCACTTCAAGGATGCAAATCATTAACTGTTCCTTAATGAGATGAATGACGTATATAAAATGAGCCCATCCCTTCACTGATCCCATCTTACTAATAATACAAATGGTGCCTAAGAATATCCAAATGTGTAATATGGTAGACACAAAAAGCTGGAGTAACTCAGTGGGACAGGCAGCACCTCTGGAGAGAAGGAATGGGCGACGTTTCGGTCAAGAAACCTCTTCAGACTGAAAGTCACGGGAAAGGGGAACGAGAGATATAGACGATGAGGTAGAGAAATATAGAACAAATGAATGAAAGATATGCAAAAATGTAACATTGATAAAGGAAACGGGTCATTGTTAGCTGTTGCTAGGTGAGAATGAAAGACGTGGGTGGGGAAGGGTCATATGTGTAATATGTAATATGGTAAGATATTTATGGGACATAAAAGAGCCTCTAAAATAATCAAACAACATGTTAACAACTTGGACCAGATAGGAACACCCAATCATTGTTTTTAACGTGTTATGCAAATGTGCTTTAGATTGTTTTTTTCCCCAAAATCCGAAGAAAGATGAAATGACGGTCCTGATCATGATACTCACATTGGAAGTCAGAAGTGAGTTGGAGGAGGGCATTTGACTTGTGGAACCACAAATATTAAACAAAGCTGTGGGAATGGCGTTTTAAAGCCAGAGCGTAATTCATTAATCCCTACTCAAAAAGGAACTTATCTGGTATTGCTTTTGAATTGATTAGATTATCTGGATATAATTCACATAAAGATATTAAAAATCGTTAATCACTAACATCTTCATGGAACTTGTTTGTATCCTCGCTGATAAATGTTTAAAAAAAACTATACCTTGATAGCCTGGTCACAATCTGATATTAGAAAATGGAGAAACAACCAAAGTTCTCCCAATCCTCGTTATTTTTTTCAAAAGAGCTACTGAAGACCTTGTTTTTACTGAAGATCCAAAATCCGAAGAAAGATGAAATGACGGTTGGCCCAGGTCGGTTGGATACCAGGTCTCATTTTTCTTCAGTCTTGGAATCCTTTCCGCTCTCCACCAGGTAATTTCTTTCCATAAGACCGCTCAGAATAAACGTGTAAGAAGGAACTGCAGATGCTGGTTTAAACTAAAAATAGACACAATAAGCTGGAGGAACTCAGCGGGACAGGCAGCATTTCTGGAGATCTCTGAAAAAGGGTCTCGACCCAAAATGTCACCCATTCCTTCTCTCCAGAGATGCTGCCTGTCCTGCTGAGTTACTCCAGCTTTTTGTGTCTATCTTAAGAATAAATGTAGTATGCAAAATATGTGGTCTGCCTAATGTAACTGGACTATGTCTAAGTCTGAGTGGGAGTGGATAATCAAAGGTGGAACATCAGGCGAAACAGATCCTCACATGTATCCTTATAATTTCCCAAATATCACTAACATTATCTTAAATACATATGTATTATTAATAATACAGCCAGAAACATTAACAATAGTGATATGTTTAGTCATTAAATTAATTAGAAAGAGTAAACAGGCAGAGTATCTGTAAATAACGAGTTAGATAAAATGAATCGTGAAATATCAATAGAGAAGCCAGAAATTGTAAGTATGTGAAATATTGTATGTACTAAATAACATAACGTGGGCAAAGGCAGTTTGGAAAGATAAGTTTGACACTTTTAAAACAATGGGTTGTGGGAATATGCTGCTTAGCAACCAAATGATAAAGCCATGGACAGGATTTGTAGCTGATTAGCGACATCTTACAGCAGTAGGGAGAATGAAATTCTTAACAAAGCTGAGAGAAAAGTATTTTTTACTTATTATTTAGCTATTCCAACATGATTATTTTGTTTATGCTGTCAGTAAAATTATAATTTCTTGGAAGTTAAGAAGCAAACAATAAATAGTGCATTTATGAGAGATTAATGTAGGTGGAAGTCTAACCTCTCTGTCTTCCCATTGAAGAAAAGGGATTCCTGGATGGATTTGACCAACAAGTGATGTGGATTAACTTTGTGTGGACAAATTAACCCAAACTTATTGGAATCAGTCAATCAGGTTAAAATGTGACCCACATAACACAAAATCTTACAGAAGGTACCTCCGCACACTTTCAGAACAGAACACGTGGCTTCGAACTGAACGCCTAATTTGAATGGGAAATTATTTTCAGAAATTTACTCCAGCATATTTAGAGTTTCGGATGAGATGCAATGTAGTACAAAGTCGTATCTTCCTGAGGCTATGAATAATGTGAATCTTAGCAATCATAACTCTCCTGTATTTTCTACTGTTTTATAGCAAAGTGCAATAGCCTGTGAAGGTGGCTCACCATCATATTCTCAAGGGGAGAATAAGGCGAGAATGGGCACAAAATATGTTGGCTTTCCCCACTTACCAAAACGTGAATATAAAAAAATCCCATTGGTGGACAGATACAACACCGTCTTTTATAAGATGAGCCAGTAATTGAAACTAAACTCAGATGGAGATAAGAGATCACATTACATCAATCATAGCTGTCCATTTTTTTCCCAACCTTTTTGGCCAACATTTCTAACTCTGCTGGAAGCTTTCATTCATTTTCTCTCTGTGGAAGAACCTAGGGTAAATTGATTAGAATTTGGGCAGAATAATAAATTAGATTAATGTAGGATTATTGTAAATGGGAGGTTGGTGGTTGGCACAATTAAGTATAAATTATGTGCTACATTTATCTAGATAACAACTGGGACACTACCTCTGAAATAATTCAATTACTGTAGACTGCTTATGACACCACATGAATGTTCGAAGGCTCCATAATAATGTAATCTCCCATATTTATCTTCAAACATTTAGATCAATCAAATGTACAAATATACATTAACATTCAGCCCTTCTGAGGAAGAAACTGTGAGTCTTGTCCCTTTCCTGAGATATAATCCAGGCGAACACTTCAGTGCAGTGGTGAGTTTGTGTTGTATTGTCGGACATCTCATCATTTGCAAGCAGCATTACTTGGAGTGTTGCGATCCTCGATTAAAAGACCAGACAGAATTAGATGAACTAAAGCAGGTCCTAACAAAGAGCGTGGAATATTTGAACTCTCAGGGAATGTGGTTGGGCAAGTGACTGAAGTGTCAGTAGGGGAGCACTTACTTTTAAAATAGTTATGGAGAAAGATAGGATTGGTCCACAAGTTTAGGTACTAAATTGTGCAAGGCCAATATTGTAGGCATTAAGTGGGAACTTTCAGAGGTTGACTGAATAAAACTGTTCGTAAGCAAGGAGACGTCTGCCAAATGGAAGGCTGTTAAAGGTGAGATTTCTAATGAATATTTCTCATCAGTTTTACTTTGGAAGCTAAGGAATTGAGACAAATGAATAGCGACGCAAAGAGAAAGTATTGGTGATCTTAAAACACATTAAGGTGGATGAATCCCGAGAGCCTGATAACGTGCATCCTTGGATCTTAATGAACAAGGGGAAGAAATTGCAGAGATATTTGCATCATCCTTAACAGGTGGTTTGGAAGACTGGAAGATGAATAATATATTATTATTTTAAAAGGAGCCAGGAACTACAATATCTATTTTTGGGTAAACAAGGGCTAAATAAGGATAGCCTGTACAAATTTGTGCATGGGAAGTCATGTCTCACAAATCTGTTCGTTTTTTGAAGAGATAACCAAGAGGATTGATGAGGGCAGAGCACTGGGCAATGTCTATAGGGACTTCAGCAAGACCTTTGACAAGATCCTGCATGGTAGTCTAATCTGAAATGTTAGATAGCATGGGATTCAGGGAGATATAGCGAATTGGATACGTAATTGGCTTAATGGTAGGAATTGGAGGGCAATGGCGGAAGGTTGTTTTTTGGACTGGACATTCATGATTAAGTGCATGCCTTAGGGATCAGTGCAGGACCCGCTGTTGTTCATCATTTATTTAAAGGATTTGGATAAGAATGTACAAGGCATGGTTGGTAAGTTAACAGACATTAATATTGGAGGTATTGTAGACAGTGAAGTGTCACCCCTCAGCATTCTTCATCCCAGGGTAAACAAACCCAGCCTATTTAATCTCTGCATAACTAATGTCCTTCAATCTAGGCAACGTCCGGGCAAATCTCCTCTGCACTCTCTAGCACACTCACATGCTTCCTATAGTGTGGCAATCAGAACTGTACATAGTATCCCAGGTGTGGCCTAACCAATGTTTTGTGAAGTTGTAATATAATGCCCTAACTTTTATATTCTGCATCCCTTAACATGAAGTAATCTGATGTAAATAAACGCAAATAGGATTGTATGATAGAGAGAGTCCACAAATAGGATTGAGGAATTACACGAGTAATAGTGATTACACTTGTAAAAGTTTTAGAGATGCAGGATTGAGGGCTCTGGGATGAGGTGGCTAAATAGGTATGTGGTGAATGGTGAAAAGGTGGTTGTGGGACTGAGAGATATGGTGGCAAAGTAAAACAAAATTGAAGGATATGGTTAAGAAGTGGTAGTTGGGATAGAAGGATATGGTGAGAATTCAGATGTGGAGTTGGTCACTTTTTCAAGTCAAGTCACTTTTATTTCTATAGCACATTTAAAAAACAACTCTCGCTGGCCAATTTACAATTTACAATGTGCTTTACAATTGGTGAGGTACTAACGTTATACAACATTGGTTCATAGATTAAGTACATACATAAATACGTACATATAGCCCTCCCTCAGAGGACGTCAAGAAAGGCTTGAGAGTAAAGATGAGTTTTAAGTCTCGACTTAAAGGAGTCGATGGAGGGGGCAGTTCTGATGGGAAGAGGGATGCTGTTCCACAGTCTAGGAGCTGCAACCGCAAAGGCGTGGTCGCCCCTGAGCTTATGCCTAGACCGCGGGATGTTCAGTAACCCCAAGTCGGCCGATCTGAGGGACCTGGTGGTGGTGTGGTGCGTAAGCAGACTTTTGATGTAGGTGGGGGCAAGCCCGTTAAGGGCTTTGTAGACATAAAGGAGGATCTTGAAATGTATTCGAACGCACAGGGAGCCAGTGGAGAGAGGCCAGAATCGGGGTGATGTGGTCCCATTTTCGGGTGCCGTCAGGAGTCTCGCTGCGCCGTTTTGGACTAGTTGCAGACGGGATAGGGAAGATTGGCTGATTGAAGGTGAAAAGGTAAATATGGAAGGGGGATAAACAAAATGCAATGACATGAGGAGTGAAGTTATATTTAAAAAGTGGATAAATAGGATTAGGAGCTATGGCTAAAAGTTGGGTACATGGAATTACAGATCATGGTGCATAAATATGATTGAGAGATATGGTGAGAAATTGATTAAAATGGATTAAGCATTATGGTGAAAGGGTGAATGCAAGATTGATGGTAATTGAGAGATATTATAAAAATTGAAGGATACATTAAAACAGATGTAGTGGGATTGAGGCATATGTTGATAAGGTGGGCAGTAGAATGAAGGAAATGGTAAGAGGGTTTATAAATATAATTAATGTGGGGGAAAAGTGAGGTGATTATGAGTCCTTGGAGAAAAGACCTTTTGGATTTGAGGCATGTGAAGAGAAGGTGAGCAAATAGATCAAGGAATCTAGTAACAAGGTAAATGGAATCGATGGATTTGATGAGAAAGTTGGTGAATAGGATTGATGGATATGGGAGAAACATGTGAAGTTTTGAGGACTATAGTAAGGTAGATAAATTGAGGGATTGAGAATGAGGGAATTGGGTAATTGCGATTGAGCAATAAAACAAGAAGAAGAATGTAGAATTGAATGATATTGATAGAAAGAGGTACCAGAGGTCAGAAATGTGGGAATGATAAAAATGGGATCAGTATACAATAATACAATACAATACAATACAATAATACTTTATTAGCCAAGTATATTTTGCAACATACGAGGAATTTCATTTGCCGAGTCAGTCATACAAATTAAAAGCAACGGAAAACACAAAATACATTTTAACATAAACATCCACCACAGTGACTCCTCCACATTCCTCACTGTGATGGAAGGCAAAAAAAAGTTAAATCTCTTCCCTTCTTTGTTCTCCCGCGGTCGGGGACCTTGAGCCTTCCGTTGACGGGACGATCTTGACTCCCTTAGCCGGCGGCGTTTGGGTCCTCCGCGTCGGGGCAATCAGCTCCCGCATCGGGGGAATATCAGCTCCCCCGCGCCGGGCGATTGGACCCCCGGTCGGGGCGTCAAACCTATGCGTCGTTGGAGCTCCCGACTCGGCCTCTCCTGAGACAGCGAGCTCTCGATGTAAAGTCTGCAGGCCGCGGTTGGAGCAATCCCAAGCAAGGGATCAGCTCCGATGTTAAGTCCACGCCCCGCGGTGGGGCTCAAAGTCAGTCCGAGGAGGCCTCCAGCTCCACGATGTTAGGCCGCAGAGTGACCAGAGATGCGATCTGGAAAACAATTGCATCTCCAGCAAGGACTGAAAAATAAGGTTCCCCCGACCCCCTCCCCCTCCCCCTAGATAAAACAAACTAGAGAACATTTACACAAACCTTTTAAACGCACTAAAAATAACAAAATAAGACGAAAAAACAGACAGACTGTTGGCGGGGCTGCCAATCGTGAGGCCCTGGTGGTATTGTATTGTATTGTTCTTTTATGCTTCTAAAGTAAATTTAGTATTAATACAATAGTATTAATGGATACAATAGCATTAATGGGTTCTTGATGGTTGGCATGGAATTGATGTGCTGAAGAGCATGTTTCTGTGCTCTATAACTCTAAGCAGAGGCTCTGACTAAATTTCCAATATTATTTTACAATTATTTTTTTTTTAAAGGGGTAGGATTAATAAACACAGGCCATTCAGTTTGATGGTGCACAATCAGAAGCAGACCGAACTAAATCCAGAGGGAAAGACATACTGTATCTATCTATATGCTCCAACCACGCTCCATGTTATTGACTTGTTCATTGCTGAGGCTATGGTGGGTAGAAACCACCACAGATGACTGTTTTTTTTTACCCACTCATCCTACCGATTTGCTCCCTTTTATGTTACATTTCAATATCCTTTCAGATGGTATAAACATGCACCTCTTCACCATCGTTTATACCATTGGATGGAGGAAGAAGTGCATGTTGGTTTCAAAGGAAAGGAAGGGTTGAGACTGGTGGTGAATGGGGAATTTAGATAACAAAGGGCCATTCTATCAAACTGTCAATGTGGCTGGCACGATGGGCTGAACTAGTTATGTGTTGAACTACCACAAAGTGTGCCACTGTAGCTGCTGCCTCATAGCTCCCCATGCTGCTGTGTGGAATTTACACCGTTTCTACATGACCACGTAGGTTTATGTTGGTTGCTCTGGTTTCCTTCCACATCCCTAAATTGTGCTGGTAGATTAATTGGCTACTGTAAATTGTCCCTTAGTGTAGGTAACTGCAAAAGGATCAAAGGAGAATTGATAGATATGTGAGGGAGAATATGTCAAAGAGAAATAAAGTGGGCCAACGGGACTGCTCCATTTGGTGCTGACATGGACTTCATGGCTGTATGACTTCCTTTGGTGTCTAAAAAAGTGGTTATCAATGGATACTTTAAGAATCTTATATATGTATCTGAACGACATTTACTTATATTTAGAGTGAACTCGACTAAGTGGGACCCGTTGGGTCCCAGTCACACGGGAGGCCTGTTCCCCCAATGTAACCCATTCCCCAACGCAATATTCCACCACACACCCATAGCCCCTAACTGCGCAGGCGCGGCTCATTCCCCTCATCCCCGAGCACTCCCTGCCCCTCCTCTTCATGTGTGGGAGGGGAGAGGGGGAGGGAAGTGGCGTGTGTGGCGGGGGGTGGTGGGTGGGAGGGGATTGGAGGGGTGTGTGTGGATGGGGGGGGTGTAGGGGGGGGGGGTTGTGGGGGTGGAGGGGGTTGTAGGGGCAGGGGGGTTGTGGGGGCTGGGGGGTTGTGGGGGCGGGCGGGTGTGGGCAGGGGGGGGTGTGAGCGGCGGGGTGTGTGGGGGTGTGTATGGGGGGGTTGTGGGGGGAGAGGGATATGTGGGTGGGGGGGAGTGAGCTCGGGGAAAAGACGGGGGAAGAGCCATGGGGGAGAGGGGGGCATCATGGGCTAGTAATATGCCACTGCAATGAGTGCAATATACTTGTGAGTATACACTGCTGCAGTCACCTTTCCTGGCCGGGTGGCGGCGCTGCAGTTACCAGTTCTGGCCGCTGCAGTCACCCGTCCTAGCTACTGTGTGATGGAGTTAAAGGATGCAGTAAATATCCAGCAGATGAGGCAGCATCAGTGGAGAGAGAAGGAGCAAATGTTTCAGATTAATAATATTGAATCGGAACAGAACAAATGACAATTGCAGTAAGTTTAATAACTTGGAGAGTATGGAGGGTGGCATGGTGGCAGTAAAAGCAAACAAACTATCACAGAATATAAGGTAGACAAAAATGCTGGAGAAACTCAGCGGGTGAGGCAGCATCTATGGAGTGAAGGAAATAGGCGACGTTTCGGGTCGAGACCCTGAAGAAGATATACTAGTACAACAGATAGTGCAAAGAGTAAAATACCAAAATGTAAAATATAGTTTTACAGCATTGTAGCATTACAGTAACAGAAAACAATCCAAAGTCTACGGTAAGATTTGTTGGAACATTGGGACTATATCATCATTTGTAAGTGGAGAGTTCAGAAGTCTGATAACAGTAGAGAAGAAACTGTTCCTGACTCTGATGGTATGTGCTTCCAAGCTTTTTTATCTTTTGCCCAATAGGAGAGGGGGAATGACCAGGAAAAAGGTCCTTGGTTATGTTGGCTGCTTTGCATGGAGTCGATAATGGGGAGGCTGATCTGCGTGGGCCATCTCCACAACTCTGTAATCTCTTGTGGTCTTGGGTAGAGCTGTTCCCAACCAAATTATTATACAATCCATTGCACCTGTAGAAGTTGGTAAGAGTTGTTGGAAACATGCCAAACTTCCTTAGTTTCCTGAGGAAACTCAGGCATTGGTGTGCCTTTTTGGACAGAGCTTCAATGTGGTTGGTCCATGAAAATTGTTGGTAATATTAATCCCAAGGGATAGAAATTCCCAGGAGTCAGTGGGGGATGTGGCATTTCTGCAAGGAGGCTTTGAGCACGTCCCTGACTTGCAGCTTGTGAGGCTGCAATTATCCAATCCAACCACTGTGTGGCGTACAAAACCGCAATTCGCTGGTCTGGCCAGCATGAGATATTTGAAGTTTCAAACAAAGGTTGGAAAACAGACACAAAAAAAGGAAGCTGGCTGTTCTTAATAATTGAATGCGAGGAATATGCTCAAACTAAGTAGATTGTCTATTTGGCACAGGTACACATGCAGAAGTGTAATATTTTAACTGTTACTGAAACAGGAGCGAGTGCTCATCTTTGCTAGTGAGAAAATTTGCAGATGAGATGGTGAGGGGAATAAAAAAAACAATAGTAGTTAAATAAATAATTGCAGTCATGAGAAGGATATATTGGAAGGTACATCAAATAAGACTTTGAGTTAAATTAAAGATTGAAAAAGTACAGTTATATTGTTGGGACTCCAAACAGCAAGCACATTCTGAGAAGTGCAAAACCAAAGGGCAAATGTAAGTGACGATTTAAATGATACTAATAATAATGATGGAGATAATCAGTGTAAAATGTAGTGAGGGCACAGAATTCCTGAAAGCAACTTCAACAACATAGGTGGGGGAGGGGAAAATTGTAAGGGTGAGGGGGATGAAATTCGGCAGGTGGAGGAAGAGTGCATTTGTGGTAGCGATCATAATTCAGAGCAATTTAAGATAGTTATGGATGACAAAGTAGGACTGGGGGCGTTTAGTATAAAAGACAGGAAGTCATGTTGCAACTTTATAAAACTTTAGGCTGTATTTGGAGTGGTGTGTGCAGATCTAGATGCCCCGTTACAGGAATGATGCGCAGGCTTTGGAAAGTGGTTTACCAGGATGCTGCCTGGATTAAATATAAGTTATATGGAGATTGTTTTCTCTGGAGCATTGGAAGCTGGCGCAGTGGTCAGGTTGCTGCCTTACAGCGCTTGCAGTGCCAGAGACACGGGTTTGATCCCGACTACAGATGCTGTCTGCACGGAGTTTGTATGTTTTCCCTGTGACCACATGTGTTTTCTCCGATATATTCGGTTTCCTCCCACACTTCAATGACGTACAAGTTTGTATGTTAATTGGCTTGGAAAAGTATAAATTGCCCCTAGAGTGTGTAGGATAGTGTTAATGTGCGGGGATCGCTGGTCAGCATGGACCCGGTGGGCCGAAGAGCCTGTTTCCGTGCCGTATCTCTAAACTAAACTAAAGTTCAGAGTTGTGCCCTCCTTGTCTCTCCAATGCTGACCTTGCCATAGAGTGGGAGGGGGGAGAAAGAACATATCCGATATACATGGGTTGATGGATGGGAGACACAAAATGCCGGAGTAACTCAGCGGGACAGGCAGCATCTCTGAAGAGAGGGAATGGGCGACGTTTTGGGTCGAGAGCTTCAGACTGATGGATTGATGGATGATTATGACATTAAGGTTGTGCCTTAGGCACCTGCCTCAACCCACAGGGCATAAGCTTGGTGGACAATTTCTATTCCAAGGAGGTTGTCCAAGGTCTGCACATGTAAATCAAGTCCCTGCAGATTCTTTGTGGACAAAGATTCTGATCTGAGCCGAGACAGTTATCTGTCCATGAGCACCCTGTTCTTCAGGAGCTTCTCATTGGCCAATGGTCCAAACATGCTTATCCTTCTTCAGGTTCAGGATATGGGGATTCTCTAAAACTGCTCTGAGTGCAGAACATATGAGAGTATTGATGGGATTATGATTTTTCTGCTATCACAGAAATCAGGTGAGGATCGGCTGGAGGTGCGGATTGGGGGTCGTTTAACAAGGATGGAGTCAAGTCAAGTCAAGTCAAGTTTATTCGTCACAGGCCAGGATTAAGGTGCAGGTAGTCAATCTGCGAGACCACAAGAAACAGCCAGAGGAGTAGGCTATTCGGCCCCTCCATATATCTCAGTCTTAAGCATACATGAAGACTCTGCCACCACAGCCCTCAATGGCACAGTTACAAAGAAGTTCATCCTCTGGTCAGTCTTAAATGGCCACCCTTTTATTCGGAGACCATTTCTTCTGCTCCTGCACTCTTCCATGAGAGGAAATATCCTCTTAGCATTTTCTCCAACCAGCCCCCTAAGAATCTTCTATAATTATCAATAACTTTTTTCCAACAGTACAGGTTAGGTTAATTGGGCTATATTTACGTTTTAATGCGTCTCTGCTTTTGAAAGGGGTTGCTTCACTGGCGGTTTTCCAATCTGGCACTTCCCTAGATCTGCAGATTTTTTATGGTTTTAACTATTGCATCCACGATCACCGTAGTCATCTCATTTAGGATATTGGAATGCAAGCTATCTGGTCCAGGGAACTTATCAACCTTGACTACCATTAGTTAGATTGGGAATTATAGGCTAGTGAGCTTCATAACTGTAGTTGGAAAATTACTAGAGAGTATTCTGAGGGATAGGATATACATGAATTTAGATGGACAAGAGCTGATTAGGAATCGTCTGCATGATTTTGCACATTTTGAAGTTTGTGACCAAAAAGGTTGATGAGGGCAGAGCTGTAGATGTTGGACACATGGAATTCAGCAAAGCATTCTGCAAGGTTCCACATAGTGGGGTCCTCTGGAAGTTTTGGGGTTCGGTGCTGGGCCCGTTTACTGTTTGTCATCTATATTAATAATTTAGATGAAATCATACATGGCAAGATTAGCAAATTTGCAGATGTTACAAAAGTGGTTGGTATTGCAGATAGTGAAGATGGTTGAGAAAAATTGCAGCAGGATCTTGGTTGGTGGGCCAGGTGGGCTGAGGAATGGTTGATGGAATTTAATACAGAGAAATGTGAGGGACGTCTAAATGGGCAGGACCTCCACAGTGAATGGTAGGGCTCTGCGGAGTGTTATAGAGTGAAGGGATCTAGGAGTGCAGGTGCATAGTTCCTTGAACGTGGAGTTGCAGGTAGATAGGGTGGTCAAAAAGGCTTTTGGCACATTGGCCAGCATCATTCAGAGTATTGAGTATAGAAGTTGGGAGGTCATGGTGCAGTTATATAAGTTGCTGGTGAAGCTGCATTAATAGTATTGTGTTCAATTCTGCACACCATGTTATGGGAAAGATGTTGTCAAGCTGGAAAAGTTACAGAGAAGGTTTACGTGGACATTGCCAGGACTCGAGGGCCTGAGCTATAGGGGTAGGTTGAGTAGGCTGGGATTCTATTCCTTGGAGTACAGGAGGATGAGGGGTGATCTTATAGAGGCGTATAAAATTATGAGAGAAATAGATCGGGTAGATGCACAGAGTGTCTTACCCAGAGTGGGGGAATTGTGGAGCAGAGGACATAGGTTTAATGTGAAGGGGAAAAGATTTAATAGGAATCTGAGGGGTAACTTTTTCACACAAAGGGTGGTGGGTGTATGGAACGATCTGCCAGAGGAGATAGTTGAGGCAGGGATTATCACAATGTTTAAGAAACAATTAGACAGGTACACAAATAGGACAGGTTCAGAGGGATGCAGGCAGGTGGGATTAGTGTAGCTGGGACAAGTTGGCCGGTGTGGACAAGTTGGGTCGAAGGACCTCTTTCCACGCTATATGACTCAATTACTCTAATATAAGGAATGCCAGGACACCACCAAAATCGGTGTAATAACTCCATCAAACATGGACTCCCTTTATTCTCAATGTCACAAACTTCAAAGGTTCCATGTCACAGTGGCTGATACTTCCAGTCAAGTTACTGAACACTGCAGGAATCTGCATTACCTTCATGCTGCCAGTGACGCAGACTCTTACCATACTTTTGGAAGATGTTCCTGCCTTCTCATAGATCAAGATATGTCATCCATCACCAACCAATTCTTCTTCCAATTGTGCCACCAAAACCTTTAAATAGCCCAGGTTTTGGAGATTCCTGCCTCTAAAGCCCAGACTTCCTGCTGCTGAGCCCAGACTACATGTGTGCGTTAGAACATGGCATCATTTACCATGCCTTAAACCCAGGTAGTATCACGACCACACCCTATTATGCTGCCTATCCTGTCAAGTAGTGATATAATGATAAATACACAAAACCTTAATTCTTGATTGAATTGGTATACATTGGCAACAAAAACACTGAGAAAGCTGGTTCCTTGTGATCCAGTTTAGTCTTCACATTCATTAAATGCTTGTCAATGAACAATTGCATAAGAAATTAAATAGTAATATTTCATCATGTACAGACTGTATTCCCCAGTAATCAACTGTTAACGTTCACTCCAGGAAAGGTTCTTGGATTTCAACTGTAAATCCTTCAGTGTGAGTCTAATCACATGAAAATAGAGAGCACTGGTTGCCAATGGCAACCATAACAGCTGTTGCTTGCTAAAAAAGACCCCAAACTGAACTTTACAATATGCGTTATTCAAATAATAAACACGGTCTTCACAGCTGAAGTAACATTTGAGGCTCAGATGAGAGTAATAAATAGAATGATCTTCATTCACCCAGTTTAGGGAAACTTATGTTCCTTGATTCGTTATTTCTCCTTTCCCCAAGCCCTCAATTATCTGTTGTGGCAATTCAGGTAATGGAAATTCATTGTTATGGAATTCACAATTCACAACCCAAAAGATTTGAGATAGGGAATAAAAATTGCTTTTATGGGATTTATGTGAGAAAAAAATAACTAAACACAATATGCAAAAGAAACAAGTTTAGTCAAATTTGTCAGCGGTTCACATGACAGATAATCACAATACAGAACGTTTATTAGGTACGCTATCCTTCTGTGAAGCAGGGGTGTACTGTGTAATTAAATCTAGTCAACATAGCTTTATGAAAGGTAAATCATGTTTAATAAATTTGCTGAAATTGTTAGAGGATGTGATCGGGAGAGTTGACAGAGTGGTACCTAGAGTTGTTCATGTAATTCCTGCAATGAGGGATGTTTGCGTTCCTAGTAAACGCATATTGTCCGTATTACAATTTTCCGAAGCACAATTTTCCAGTGCTGGATGTTACACCTACTGATGCACCAACACATATTTTACACACGTTACAGTATTACAATAAATGTTAGTATGCAACCAGTGAGCATAAAGGAAAATATGAAACTGACAACCGTCATTTAAAAGGAGCAGAGAAAACAGAATCCACCTGGTTTAAAGGGAGTGTAAGAAGCAGAACCCAGTGGGTTTAAAGGGAACCAGGTTCAGATAAGTTTAAAGGAAGAGGGAGAAACCAGAGTTGGTGAGGATAATGGGAAACACAAGATCCCATCAAATGCCTCACCAGGATTTCTGAACAACTGGAACACAGATTATTGGGGTTTTACTGAAATATGAGACACGATAGCTGAGAATAGACACAATAAGCTGGAGTAAGTCAGGAGGACAGGCAGCATCTCTGGAGCGAAGGAATGGGTGGCGTTTCAGGTCGAGACCCTTCTTCAGACTGGTTAGGAATAAGGGAAATTAGAGATATAGAAGGCGATGTGGAGAGTTAAAGAACAATGAATGAAAGATATGCAAAAAAGTAACGATGATAAAGGAAACAGGCCATTGTTGGCTGTTTGTTGGGTGAAAACTAGAAGCTAGTGCGACGGGTGGGGGAGGGATAGAGAAAGAGGGAATGCTAATGCAACCGGACGTTAGAGAAATCAATTTTCATACCGCTGGGTTGTAAGCTGCCCAGGCGAAATATCAGATGCTGTTCCTCTAATTTGCATTCAGCCTCGCTCTGACAATGGAGGAGACCTAGGACAGAGAGGTCTGTGTGGGAATGGGAAGGAGAATTAAAGTGTTTAGCAACCGGGAGATCAGCTAGGTGAAGTGAAGCTGAGTGAAGGTGTTCAGCAAAATGATCGCCCCGTCTACGTCTGGACTCACCGATGTATTAGAGTCCACATCTTAAACAACGGATACGGTAGATGAGGTTAGAAGAGGTGCAAGTGAATCTCTGCCTAACCTGAAAAGACTGTCGGGGTCCCTGGACAGAGTGGAGGGAGGAGGTATAGGGGTAGGTGTTGCATCGCCTGCGGTTGCAGGGGAAGGTACCTGGGGAGGTGGTTGGGAAGGGATGAGTTAACCAGGGAGTTGCGGAGGGAGCGGTCTCTGCGGAAGGTGGAAAGGGTTGGAGATGGGAAAATGTGGCTAGTGGTGAGATCCCATTGGAGGTGGCGAAAATTTTGGAGGATTATGTGTTGTATGCGATGGCTGATGGGGTGAAAGATAAGGACTAGGGGGACTCTGTCTGTTGCGACTAGGGGGAGCAAGGGCTAAGCTGCGGGGTATCGAGGAGACATGAGTGAGGGCCTCATCTATGAGGGGAGAGGGGAACCCCTATTCCCTAACGAATGAGGACATCTCAGATGTTCTAGTATGGAACACCTCATCTGGGGCACAGATGCAGCATAGACAGAAGAATTGGGAGTAGGGGATAGTCTTTGAAAGAATCAGGATGGGAAGAAGTGTAGTTGTGGGAGTCAGTTGGATTGTAATAGACGTCAGTCGATGGTCTATTTTCTGTGATGGAGACCATGAGATCAAGAGATGGGAGGGAGGTGTCGGAGATGGTCCGTAAATTTGAGTGCAGTATGGAAATTGGTGGTGAAGTTGATGAAGTCCATGAGTTCTGCATGGGTGCAGGAGGTAGCACCGATGCAGGTATCAATGTAACGGAGATAGAGTTTGGGGATAGGGCCACTGTACGCCTGGAACAGGGATTGTTCAACGTGCCCTACAAAGTGCAGGCATAGCTGGGGCCCATGTGGGAGCCCATATATATATATAATACCTTGGCCTTGGAGGAAGTGGGAGGAGTCGAAGGAGAAGTTGTTAAGGGGGAGGACCAGGTCCTCTATGCAGAGTAGTGTTAGTAGAAGGAAATTGGATAATTCTGCGGTCGAGGAAGAAACGGAGGGCTTTAAGGATTTCTGGTGGGGGATGGAGGTGTAGAATGACTGAACGTCCATAGTAAAGATGATGGAGTGGGAGCTCGGAAAGCGGGTCATTAAAGAGAGACGAAGGGCATGTGAGCTATCTTAGACATACAGTAGGTCGAAAGAGAGATTGGACAAGGGGGATAGGATGAAGTTGAGGGACGTGAAAATCATTTCAGTGGGACAGGAGTAGGCAGAAACAATGGGTCTGGCAGGGGAGTTGTGTTTATGGAATTTAGGGAGAAGGTAAAACAGGGACGGGAAACAAAAAGGTTGGAGGCTGTGGAAGGCAGACAGCACGAAGTGATGAAATCAGAAATGGTCTGTGAGATTAGGGCCTGGTGCTCGATCTGTGCTAGGCAGGCATCTTGAAGAAATACATTATACACAGTACCTATCTATCTATCTTTTATCTATATATTACTAACTCTCATATTGTTTGTTTCTATATTTGTTTCTATATATGCACCTATATTTGTGCAAAAAACGTTACACACTACAATTTTTGGCCCAGCTTACTCACCATGTGATGTAAAATAAAAAAGTTTTGTTCAAATTGATGATATATTTTACAAGTTATTGACATTTTAAACTTTACAAAAAACACTTTAAAAAACCTCTTTTCCACTTTCCCTGCCCATCAGCAGCGTTCCACCTCACGATGATGTCACAATAGGATCCTGAATTTCACTTACATAAAATAAAAACTCCGTTTAAATAAAGGGAGAGGAGGGGGATAGGGAGGGAGAGGGAGGGGAAAGTGGGGGAGATGAGGAGGGAGAGTGGAGGAGTAGGGGATAGAGAGGAGGGAGTGGGGGAGGTAGGGAGTGTGCGATAGAAGGAGAGGAGGACAGTGGGGGAGGTGAGGAGGGAGAGTGGCTGGTTTTGATAGGGGGGTGGGGTGGAAGATTGCAACCTTCATGTAGTCCTCCTAGTTTCGATGAATGCAATCAACCCGGCGTGCCCAATCAAATAAGATCAAATAAGTTGTCCTACAATTTTAGGCTGTGCACGCCATACGCCAGAAGAATAGGGGGGAGGTGAGGAGTGAGGGAGGAGGGGGATAGAGGGAGAGGAGGGGGTTGGTAGGGGAGAGGGGTTATGGAGGGAGGGACGGAGTGGCAGGGTAGGGGAAAGGAGAGGGAGGGAGAAGAGGAAGGGGAGGGAATGCTGGGGGATAGACAATTGGCGCAGGGGTAGTCCATTCGGCCCGTCGAGCAATCAACGCCATTCAATATGATCATGGCTGATCATTCCCAATCAGTACCCTGTTCCTGCCTTCTCCCCATATCCCCTGACTCTGCTATCTTTCAGAGCCCTCTCTAGCTCACTCTTGAAAGTATCCAGAGAACCGGCCTCCACCGCCCTCTGAGGCAGAGAATTCCACAGACTCACAACTCTCTGTGAGAAAAAGTGTTTCGTCGTCTCTGTTCTAAATGACTCTTATTTTTAAACTGTGGCCCCTGATTCTGGACTCCCCCAACATCAGGAACATGTTTCCTGCCTCTAGCATGTCCAAACCCTTAATAATCTCATGTTTCAATAATATACCCTCTCATCCTTCTAAACTCCAGAGTATAATAATAATAATAATAATAATATCTTTTATTGTCATTGCACGTCAGTGCAACGAGATTTAGTGTGCAGCTCCACTGATGTACAAGAAAGGTAAATAAATACAATACATAAATAAACAAGCTGAATTGATTGACGTGACCATCTGAGGGAGACTGTCCAAAGGGGGTGGGTGGGGGGGCACTCATTAGGGCCGGTTCAGAGCCGCTATAGCTCTTGGGATAAAACTGTTCCTGAGTCTGGAGGTTCGGGCGTAGAAGGCCTTGTAACGTCTGCCGGAGGGAAGTAGTTGAAACAGACCGTGGCAGGGGTGTGATGAGTCCTTATGGATGCTGAGGGCCTTCCTGAGGTGGTAGATGCCCTCCAAGGCTGGTAGCTCTGTCCCGATGATTCGCTGCGCTCTGTTGACGACGCGCTGAAGAGCTCTCTTCTCCGCCTCCGTGCAGCTGAGATACCACACAGAGATGCCATACGTTAGTATGCTCTCTGTGGTGCAGCGGTAGAATGTTGTCAGCAGCTGTTGGGGCAGACCAGTCTTTTTTAATGTCCTCAGGAAGAACAGTCGTTGCTGTGCCTTCTTGACCAGCGCGGCGGTGTTCGTGGACCATGTGAGGTCTTCTGAAAAGTGAGTGCCCAGAAACTTAAAGCTGGACACTCTCTCCACACTTATACAAGGAGCAGCTTATACAAGACCAGCTGCTCCGTTCTCTCAGCATATGACAGTCCCGCCATCCCGGGAATTAACCTTGTAAACCTATGCTGCACTCCCTCAATAGCAAGAATGTACTTCCTCAAATTAGGGGACCAAAACGGCACACAATACTCCAGGTGTGGTCTCACTAGGGTCCTATACAACTGCAGAAGGACCTCTTTGCTCCAATACTCAACTCCTCTTGTTATAAAGGCCAACATGCCATTCGCTTTCTTCACTGCCTGCTGTACCTGCATGCTTACTTTCATTGACTGATGAACAAGGACCCCCAGAACCCATTGTACTTCCCCTTTTCCCAACTTGATACCACTTAAATAGTAACCTGCCTTCCTGTTTTTGCTACCAAAGTGGATAACCTCACATTTATCCACATTAAACTGCATCTGCCATGCATCTTCCCACTCACCCGACCTGTCCAAGTCACCCTACATTCTCATAGCATCCTCCTCACAGTTCACCCTGCCACCCAGCTTTGTGTCATCTGCAAATTTGCTAATGTTACTTTGAATCCCTTCATCTAAATCATTGATCTTATAATTTACAGGTTGTTGCCATTTTGAAGTTTAAAAAAGTCGCAGTCACGCTCCCACTTGCCGGCCGCGCCTGCGCAGTTGGAGGAAGGTTGCCGTCACTCGCGTCACAACGAGATCTCTGGCATCACAATGGGAACCCGTCAGCCGTGACTGCACAGTTGGGGGCTATGGATCAGTGTTGGAATATTGCCTTGGGGACGGAGCCCAACGGGTCCGCACCTGGTCTAGTCTGAAATAAAGACCAGATGACCAGATTAAATAGCCCCCTTCTTAATACTGCCTGCAGATTAGTCCCAAGTAGTTTCAGCCTTGACCAGTTTCTGCAAGATCTGGAATAAAGAAAATACACCATATGTGCTTGCGGTCTGCCGTTAGAATGATAATAATTGATGCTATGAGATTTTATTCCTGGGACACCAGACATGGTCCGGTGACAGTTCATATTCTCAGAGCTCCAATTAGCTTCATCTTGATAAATATTTGGCCTGTTTCCAATGGAAGTTGTTCCTTGCACTCGTACATAATGCAAGATGTTGCTTGCTTGTAGCCTTCCGCTTATTTTCTATTGAATCCTGTCTTAAATTTTATCTCCTCCATTTACTGCAAACATCAAATAATTGTAAAACCCCGGGCTTCTTGCGTGTGTTTAGCACATTACATTAGCGGCAGTGCCAAGGGCTGATTTGCAGGCCTGACATCCAGTTAGTATGCCATTGACATTAGTTTATTAGTATCACATGTACCGAGATACAGTGAAAAACTTTTTATTGCACACTATCCTGGCAGATTGTACAATACATGAGTACATCAGAGAACATAAATATCATGCAGAATATAGAGTTACAGCCATAGAGAAAATGCAGATTAAAGAATAATGAAATGGCCACAACAAGGCAGATTGTAAAATCGGGTATAGATCCTTAGCATATGAGAAGTCATTTCTTGAGTTTGATAACAGCAGCGAAGAAGCAGTTCTTGACACATGCTTTCAAGCTTTTATATCTACTACCCGTTGGGAAAGGGGAGAAAGAGAATGACTGGTCTGAGCAGTATGTTGATATAATGTTGACTTCGTTCCTGAGGCAGCGTGAAATGTAAATGGAATCGATGGGAGAGGCTGATTTACTTGATGGACTGGGTTGCTTGATCGACTCTGCAGTTTCTTGCAATCTTGGGTGGAGCAGTTGGCATGCCAAGCTGTGATGCATCATGATAGAATGCTTTCTGTGATGCATCTGTAGAAATTGGTAAGAGATATTGGGGACATCCCAAATTTCCTTAGTGTCATGAGGAAGCAGAGGTGTTGACGTGCTTTCTTGGCCATGTTGTGCTGCCTATATCCTATTGTGCTGTCCAAATCTGTATTGGTGCCGTAAAACAACCTCTTTTAATTTTTGAATTGGGATGTCGGTTGCTTAAACTTTAAAGAAACTGGTGTAACATGACCCAATTTAGCTCCTGTGTTCATTACTTACTTGGTTGTGATGCTTCAAATCCTGTCAAAGTTTTGTACAAAGTATGTAAACATAAATCCTCACCTAGATCTCAGCAAAACAGAAAATTCTTTATAATTCCTTCATCCATCGAGTCTGTGCCATTCAGTCCATCGAGTCCATGCCAGCTCTCAGAGTAATTCCTTCCATCATTTTCTCTGGTTATTTCTCTGCAACCTATTTCCTCTCTCAAACCCATCAATTCCCTCTGATTCTCCTCACCTACGTATATTATAGTAACATACAGTGCCCAATTAATCTCCCAGCACAAATATGAGATGCGAGAGGAAACTGTAGTGCATGCTGGAAACACGTGGGGTCACAGGGAGAACATGCAATCTCCACAAAGCTAGCACCCAAGGTCAGAATTGAACCCGGGCCAATGGAGCTTTGCATCAGCAACTCTGACTATTGTGCCACAATTAACTGTAAGGGAATAAAATTCTATTTTTTAAACACGGGAAATGTTGTGTACTGGTTTTCAAATGGAGGTGGTCAACCTATAACCAAGGTGAAAGACATTTCAATGCAATACGGGACAATGCATTTTCATTATAGCTCTATACATGCTTACAACAGTTACCACACTTCAGGACCGCGATACAGTGATGCGTTGGGAAAGATGCAACAGCAATAGCAAGTGGTATTGAGCTAGAAGAATATTTCAAACCTCTTCAATCGACAATTGACAATAGGTGCAGGAGTAGGCCATTCGGCCCTTCGAGCCAGCACCGCCATTCACTGTGATCATGGCTGATCATCCACAATCTGTACCCCGTTCCTGCCTTCTCCCAAATCCCAACTCCGCTATCTTTAAGAGCTCCATCTAACACTCTCTTGAAAGTATCCAGAGAACCAGCCTCCACCGCCCTCTGAGACAGAGAATTCCACAGACTCACAACTCTCTGTGAGAAAAAGTGTTTCCTCATCTCCGTTCTAAATGGCTTACCCCTTATTCTTAAACTGTGGCCCCTGGTTCTGGACTCCCCCAACATCGGGAACATGTTTCTTGCCTCTAGCATGTCCAAACCCTTAACAATCTTATATGTTTCAATGAGATCTCTCCATCTCATCCTTCTAAACTCCAGAGTGTATAAGCCCAGCCGTTCCGCTCTCTCCGCTTTTGACAGTCCCGCCATCCCTGGAATTAACCTTGTAAACCTTGCACTCCCTCAATAGCAAGAATGTCCTTCCTCAAATTAGGGGACCAAAACTGCACACAATACTCCAGGTGTGGTCCCACTAGGGCCCTGTACAACTGCAGAAGGACCTCTTTGCTCCTATATTCGACTCCTCTTGTTATAAAGGCCAACATGCCATTCCCTTTCTTCACTGCCTGCTGTACCTGCATGCTTACTTTCATAGACTGATGAACAAGGACCCCCAGATCCCGTTGTACTTCTCCTTTTCCCAACTTGACACCATTCAGATAATAATCTGCCTTCCTGTTTTTGCCACAAGAGTGGATAACCTCACATTTATTCACATTAAACTGCATCTGCCATGCATCTGCCAATTCACCCAACCTGTGCAAGTTATCCTGCATCCTCATAGCATCCTCCTCACAGTTCACACTGCCACCCAGCTTTGGGTCATCTGTAAATTTGCTAATGTTACTTTTAATCCCTTCATCTAAATCATGAATGTATATTGTAAATAGCTGCGGTCCCAGCCCTGGGCCTTGCGGTACGCCACTATGCCTGCCATTCTGAAATGGACCCATTATTCCCTACTCTTTCTTTCCTGTCTGCCAACCAATTTTCTATCCATGTCAGTACCCTACCCCCAATATCATGTGCTCTAATTTTGCCCACTAATCTCCTATGTGGGACCTTATCAAATGCTCTCTGAAAGTCCAGGTACACTACATCCACTGGCTCTCCCTTGTTCATTTTCCCAGTTGCATCCTCAAAAAATTATCACCAATGCATCCACCATTTCTAGAGCCCCCCCCCCCCCCCCCCCCCCCCCCCCCCCCCCCCCCACTTCCACTCATCCAAGGCAGTAACTATGTTCATGCTTATGGAACCCATTGCCTTTGCATAAAACATCTGGGGATCTTTTTTCCAACTGCAAGTGTTCGTTTTGGAGTGACAGCATCCATGGGTGTAAGGCAGAGCCTGTTGCTGAATGAAGCATCTTTCTTTAATAGCCATGTGATGCACAAGTATAATATACAATCTTCTGAAAAAGAGACATCCGCATCTGAACATTTCCAACAAGTCTTTTAAGAGGATCCTTATTTAAAATCCTAAACATTGCATCTTCTGCATTCTCTATATTTATCTGGTCAACCACCTCTCTAAAATGTCTATTAAATTTGAAAAGCACTCGAAAAATGTATGCAGCAGTTTAAAGTGTTGTTGCATGTTCTGGTGCTGCCTTGAAAAACTCTGTAAAGCTTCCACAGATCTGTTTAACAAACAGCACTGTTTTGGTGCAATCTATGTTGTTTTAGACAGAGTGAATAATCCTCGAAAGCTCCAATTGAATTTCTCACAGTTTTGTCGCTGAGACCACATCAACCAGCCCTTAAAGGCACATGCACCAACACCAACTAGATTCTTCTTGCTACCCACATGGCTGCACGAGTGAATCATGAGGCAGAGAGTATATTCCCAGAGGCTCCATGGGAGACCAGTGAACCATAATACTGAACTTCCAAGTGATAAATATCGTCAAGTTTATTGTTATATACACAAGTGTAGTGAGGTCCAGCTACAATGAAAATCATCACAGGCACAGAAATCCAGACAACACACAAAAAAATTAATTATACATAAATCACACATAAATTCAACCACAAGGAAAACGACTGGGAAAAGAACCAAGACATCAATGCAAAACTCAATTAGAAAACAAGTCTTTGGAGAATGTAAGAGGTGGTCCATGGTATTCTTCTGCCAAGACAGGATTAAGGTTTACTTAGTTGATGGAACGATACAGCATGGAAACAGGCCCTTCAGCCCACCATATCCAAGCTGATCATTGATCATCCGGGTTGTGCAGTGATATACTGAGCTGAGTCCACCACTCTTTGCATCCTCGTGCATTTCTGACCATTGGAATTGACGTACCAAGTCATAATGCACCCAGTCAGGATACTCCCTATAGCGCATCTGCAGAATTTTGTTATTGAGTATTCGGGTACATGCCAAATCTCCTTATGCTTCTAGGAAAGTAAAAACGATAACATTTATGTGCAGGGCCCAAGACAGGTTATCTGAGAAGTTAATGGCCAGGAATTTGACGCTGATAAAGCTCTCCACTGCTGAGCAATTAATGAGATAGTATCTTCTGTTTGCTGTGGCAAAGGACAAATTGAAGCAGACCCAGGTCATTTCTGATGCAGGAGTTAATTCCTGCCATGACTACATCTCCAAGCATTTCATTTTGGTTTTATGCCCATTTGAAACAGATGGGAATCTCAGACCACAGAAACGAGAAGTTCAAGATGTCTTTGAATACTCCAGCCAGTTGGTCTGCGCACGTCTTTAGCATTCGGCCAAGTATGCTTTCTGGGTTGGATGAACATAGAATGTAGGACAGTATTGGTCAGGAATTGGTCCCTCAGCTCACAATGTCTGCGGAGTTAAACTAATCTCCACTGTCTACACTTGATCCATATCCCTCCATCCATGTGCCCATCAAGAAACCTCTTAAATCCCCCTATCATAGAAAATACTTTGTATGCTTTCAGCCTCTTGAAGGATGTTTTGATGTCTACCTCAAAGATTGAGGTGATGGGGACTTCGGGGGCTCTGTAGCCTTGTGTAGCTGAGTCGTTGTTCTCCCTTCCAAAGCATGCATGAAAGCCATTGGGAAGTGATGCATAGCTGACCCATATGTTATTTTGTTTTGCCTTGTACAAGCTGAGTGTGCAAGCAATGTCACAGCCGTCAAACAACAGTGTGTGACTCTAGCTTACTCGCAGTGACCTTCAGGAGGTCATATCTGCTGTTTTAGTATGACTCTAGTTTGCCAGTCCTAAATTCCATAGAAACATAGAAACATAGAAATTAGGTGCAGGAGTAGGCCATTCGGCCCTTCGAGCCTGCACCGCCATTCAATATGATCATGGCTGATCATCCAACTCAGTAACCCGTACCTGCCTTCTCTCCATACCCTCTGATCCCCTTAGCCACAAGGGCCACATCTAACTCCCTCTTAAATATAGCCAATGAACTGGCCTCGACTACCCTCTGTGGCAGAGAGTTCCAGAGATTCACCACTCTCTGTGTGAAAAAAGTTCTTCTCATCTCGGTTTTAAAGGATTTCCCCCTTATCCTTAAGCTGTGACCCCTTGTCCTGGACTTCCCCAACATCGGGAGCAATCTTCCTGCATCTAGCCTGTCCAACCCCTTAAGAATTTTGTAAGTTTCTATAAGATCCCCTCTCAATCTCCTAAATTCTAGAGAGTATAAACCAAGTCTATCCAGTCTTTCTTCATAAGACAGTCCTGACATCCCAGGAATCAGTCTGGTGAACCTTCTCTGCACTCCCTCTATGGCAATAATGTCCTTCCTCAGATTTGGAGACCAAAACTGTACGCAATACTCCAGGTGTGGTCTCACCAAGACCCTGTACAACTGCAGTAGAACCTTCCTGCTCCTATACTTAAATCCTTTTGCTATGAAAGCTAACATACCATTCGCTTTCTTCACTGCCTGCAGCACCTGCATGCCTACTTTCAATGACTGGTGTACCATGACACCCAGGTCTCGCTGCATCTCCCCTTTTCCTAGTCGGCCACCATTTAGATAATAGTCTGCTTTCCTGTTTTTGCCACCAAAATGGATAACCTCACATTTATCCACATTATACTGCATCTGCCAAACATTTGCCCACTCACCCAGTCTATCCAAGTCACCTTGCAGTCTCCTAGCATCCTCCTCACAGCTAACACTGCCCCCCAGCTTAGTGTCATCCGCAAACTTGGAGATATTGCCTTCAATTCCCTCATCCAGATCATTAATATATATTGTAAATAGCTGGGGTCCCAGCACTGAGCCTTGCGGTACCCCACTAGTCACTGCCTGCCATTGTGAAAAGGACCCGTTTACTCCTACTCTTTGCTTCCTGTTTGCCAGCCAGTACTCTATCCACATCAATACTGAACCCCCAATGCCGTGTGCTTTAAGTTTGTATACTAATATCTTATGTGGGACCTTGTCGAAAGCCTTCTGGAAGTCCAGATACACCACATCCACTGGTTCTCCTCTATCCACGCTACTAGTTACATCCTCGAAAAATTCTATAAGATTCGTTAGACATGATTTACCTTTCGTAAATCCATGCTGACTTTGTCCAATGATTTCACCACTTTCCAAATGTGCTGCTATCCCATCTTTAATAACTGACTCTAGCAGTTTCCCCACTACCGATGTTAGACTAACAGGTCTGTAATTCCCCGTTTTCTCTCTCCCTCCCTTCTTAAAAAGTGGGGTTACGTTTGCTACCCGCCAATCCTCAGGAACTACTCCAGAATCTAAAGAGTTTTGAAAGATTATTACTAATGCATCCACTATTTCTGGAGCTACTTCCTTAAGTACTCTGGGATGCAGCCTATCTGGCCCTGGGGATTTATCGGCCTTTAATCCATTCAATTTACCCAACACCACTTCCCGGCTAACCTGGATTTCACTCAATTCCTCCAACTCCTTTGACCCGCGGTCCCCTGCTATTTTCGGCAGATTATTTATGTCTTCCTTAGTGAAGACGGAACCAAAGTAGTTATTCAATTGGTCCGCCATATCCTTGTTCCCCATGATCAACTCACCTGTTTCTGACTGCAAGGGACCTACATTTGTTTTAACTAATCTCTTTCTTTTCACATATCTATAAAAACTTTTGCAGTCAGTTTTTATGTTCCCTGCCAGTTTTCTTTCATAATCTATTTTTCCTTTCCTAATTAAGCCCTTTGTCCTCCTCTGCTGGTCTCTGAATTTCTCCCAGTCCTCTGGTATGCTGCTTTTTCTGGCTAATTTGTACGCATCATCCTTCGCTTTGATACCATCCCTGATTTCCCTTGTTATCCACGGATGTACTACCTTCCCTGATTTATTCTTTTGCCAAACTGGGATGAACAAATTTTGTAGTTCATCCATGCAGTCTTTAAATGTCTTCCATTGCATATCCACCGTCAACCCTTTTAGAATTAATTGCCAGTCAATCTTGGCCAATTCACGTCTCATACCCTCAAAGTTACCTTTCTTTAAGTTCAGAACCATTGTTTCTGAATTAACAATGTCACTCTGCATCCTAATGAAGAACTCAACCATATTATGGTCACTCTTGCCCAAGGGGGCACGTACAACAAGACTGCTAACTAACTCTTCCTCATTACTCAATACCCAGTCGAAAATAGCCTGCTCTCTCGTTGGTTCCTCTACATGTTGATTTAGATAACTATCCCGCATACATTCCAAGCAATCCTCTTCCTCAGCACCCCTGCCAATTTGATTCACCCAATCTTTATGTAGATTGAAGTCACCCATTATAACTGTTTTGCCTTTGTCGCACGCATTTCTAATTTCCTTTTTGATACCATCTCCAACTTCACTACTACTGTTAGGTGGCCTGTACGCAACACCCACCAGCGTTTTCTGCCCCTTAGTGTTTCGCAGCTCTACCCATACCGATTCCACATCCTCCAAACTAATGTCCTTCCTTTCCATTGCGTTAATCTCCTCTCTAATCAGCAACGCTACCCCATCTCCTTTTCCTTTCTCTCTATCCCTCCTGAATATTGAATATCCCTGGATGTTCAGCTCCCAGCCTTGGTCACCCTGGAGCCATGTCTCCGTGATCCCAACTATATCATAGTCATTAATAGCTATCTGCACATTCAACTCATCCACCTTATTACGAATGCTCCTTGCATTGAGACACAACGCCTTCAGGCTTGTTTTTACAACACTCTTACCCCTTATACAATTATGTTGAAAAGTGGCACTTTTTGATTTTTGCCCTGGTTTTGTCTGCCTGCCACTTTTACTTTTCACCTTGCTACCTATTGCTTCTACCCTCATTTTACACCCCTCTGTCTCTACGCTCACACATTTAAGAAACCCTTTCCCTTTAACTCCATCCTCCACTATCCCATTCGACACCCCACCCCCCTTATTCAGTTTAAAACCACCTGTGTAGCAGTGGCAAACCTGCCTGCCAGAATGCTGGTCCCACACCTGTTAAGATGCAATCCGTCCCTTTTGTACAGTTCCCCCTTACCCTAAAACAGATCCCAGTGATCTAAGAATCTAAATCCCTGCCCCGTGCACCAGTTCCTCAGCCACACGTTCAGGTCCCATATATCCCTGTTCCTGCTCTCGCCAGCACGAGGAACTGGAAGCAAACCGGAGATAACAACCCTGGAGGTCCTGCTTTTCAGCATTTTTCCGAGCTCTCTAAAGTCACGCTGCAGAATATTCATCCCCTTCTTTCCGACATCGTTTGTGCCGACATGCACTACCACTTCCGATGTTCACCTTCGCCCTTGAGGATTTTCTGCACTCTGTCCGTGACATCCTGGATCCTGGCACCGGGATCTCTTGCTTATTTCCTGCTGCTGTTGCTCCCAAAACTACAGCAGTTCTGAGTAAAGTCTGCCTGTCCTTGGCCTCTACTTTTCAACTGTTTTCACCCCTCTGACTCACTTCTCTCCTCCCACTTGGGCTAGAGCCAATCAGTCGTATCTCTTGCTAAACTCCTGCTGCTGTTGCTCCCAAAGCTACAGCAGTTCTGAGATGCACCCCTCAGCAGATCAAAAATCTTCTGGTTCTCCCAGGGCCTCTGATTGAAGACTCCGAATATTTATGAGTATACACACCCATCTACACATTTCTTAATGAAGTCGATGTTGACTGTGTGGCCTACTCAATCAGGTCAACTTACAAGTCCTTAAACATGGCCCAATCCACAGATTTGAAGCAGTCCTGTAACCATTCCTTTGCCTCTCCTGACCATAGTCCACTTCACTGATGTCACTCCCAACAGTGTCTGTCTGTGTGCAGGAAAAAGAAGCATAGCCAGGTCATCAGATTTTAAAAAGTGCAGGCTAGGGATGGAGTGCCAGGTATTTCTAATTGTGGTATAATAGTGATCAAGTGTGCTGGATCCTCTGGTGTTGAAGGTCCAAGTTCAAGTTCAAGTGAGTTTATTGTCATGTGTCCCTGTAGGACAATGAAATTCTTGCTTTGCTTAAGCACACAGAAAATAGTAGGCATTTACTACAAAACAGATAAATGTGTCCACATACCATGATATAAATATATACACACATGAATAAATAAACTGATAGTGCAAATAACAGAAAGTGGTTGGTAATAATCAGAGTTTTGTCCGAGCCAGGTTTAATAGCCTGATGGCTGAGGGGAAGTAACTATTCCTGAACCTGGTTGTTGCAGTCTTCAGGCTCCTGTACCTTCTACCTGAAGGTAGCAGGGAGATGAGTGTGTGGCCAGGATGGTGTGGGTCTTTGATGATACTGCCAGCCTTTTTGAGGCAGCGACTGCGATAAATCCCCTCGATGGAAGGAAGGTCAGAGCCGATGATGGACTGGGCAGTGTTTACTACTTTTTGTAGTCCTTTCCTTTCCAGGGCGCTCAAATTGCCGAACCAAGCCACGATGCAACCGGTCAGCATGCTCTCGACTGTGCACCTGTAGAAGTTAGAGAGAGTCTTCCTTGACAATCCGACTCTCCGTAATCTTCTCAGGAAGTAGAGGCGCTGATGTGCTTTTTTGATGATTGCATTAGTGTTCTCGGACCAGGTGATGTGTTGATAGTAGTTTCACCGAAAGTTCCTGGTTGAAGTCGCCAGTTGATGATGAAGAAGGCACTGGGCTGCACTGTTTCATGCTTGTTGATTATGATGCTCAATTCTCAAGATTATATCGAGTGTAAGGGGTCATGCAAACCTTTCCAAAGCAACAACATGCAAGCGACACTCTTAGGAATGTTGTAATCAGCAATATTCCTCTCTAACCAGTGAGGGAAAATATGTAATGAGCAAAGTAGTTAAGGTGACTAATTTCAACATTAAGCTTCCTCATAATCTCTGCAGTTCTTGGTTTTACCTGTATTCACAATCTGCTAATACCCTTCCCTGTAATATATTTATTCTCTGCCATTTCTCAGCCTGGACTGTGAGTTCTTCTTTGCTCTTCTTCTTGCTGCTCTCTGGGAGTTCTCAGGACCTGGGCCATGCACACTGCGCTGTTATTTCCAATTGAAGTGGCAGCGTTGGACCAGGAGTAAGATGTCCGTCGCAGAATATGCAGCCGAGAGTTACAAGTCAGCTGCTGCATGGGGGTGGAGATAGGGGAGGGTCCTTGTTGGTTACACTGGACTGTGACGGGAATGCCGCGAGATTGGATCTAGGATCCATGAGGCAGGATTGAGAAGAACTTTGGCAGGGAGGAGATTCTCATGGTGGCAAGGGGTGACTTTCAGTAATGCAGATTCTATCAATACTCTTTCATATCCCAATTTATCCCACGTTCTGCTTACTCCCCACACCATCTATGACTCCATCTCTAACATACACAATGAAAATGACTCAGGCACTGTGTGAGCTCACTCACTCACACTCTCTCAGCAAGACACTTGGTCCATCGCTTCATTATCCTCCCCATATCTTGAAAAATTGTTTCATCAGTCTAGGTAAGGGCAGGGTGCCTGTACTCTATGGGTGGATAAGGTCCTCCCTAGATTCAATGTCCGTGATGATGTCAACATCTACTGCAGCCCACGTCATCAGTGAAGAGAGATACAAAAAGCTGGAGTAACTCAGCCAGACAGGCAGCATCTCCATCAGTCAAGAGGACTGATAGGACAAAATAAACCCCCAGCACAGAATGGCTCTGTAGATTATAATAATAATAATAATAATAATAAATTTTATATTTAATGGGCGCCTTTCATACAAAATCTCAAGGACACCTTACATAGTAAAACATATAATCAGAATAAAATAAGTAATAAAGACATCACAGAGACACAAATTAAAAACAGAATTCAATTCCAAAAACAGAAAATCAAAAACACAGTGTGAAGAGAGAGCAGCGGCAACCAATTCGTGCCAGCGTCCACTCTCTCTTCACGGCAGCCATCTTGGACACAGACTTACAGGATTACATTAGACAAAAAAATCATTCCCCCACAGTGGATACCACTGTGGAGGAAGGCACAATGTCCAGTCCCCATCCCCAGTTCACCCCAAAGTCAGGCCTATTGAGGCCACCGCAATTGCCTCTACGGAGGCCCGATGTTCCTGGCCGTTCTCACCGGGTGGTCTTGCCCCGGCGTCGGGAGAGTCCTCTCGGCGGCTGGGCCACCTGGAACGGCCGCTTCCTAGCTTGAGACCGCGGCTTCCGGAGCCGACAAGGACGCACCGAGTTGGAGCTCCTAGGCTCCCGATGTTAAAGCCGGCGCCGCCCTCTCCGCTCCGCAGACCCGCAGCCCGGGGATGTTGCTCTCGCCGGTCCAGCTCACCAGAGCTCCAGCGCGGCGACCCAGTCGCCGTGCTGGATTATGTCTACATTGGGGTCAGTGCCCAATTATGTCTACATTGGGGTCAGTGCCCAGAATAAACTGTCACCTGGTGAATGGTATGCAACCGTCTGGTGATAAATACACGCTTAGTGTGACAGGCCCTTGTTTCCGAGCCTTTAGCGTTACTGAAAGCCATTTTTCCTGTGAATGAATACTGTCGGCAGTACAATGGCACAAGCTGGTAGAGCTATGGCCTCACAGCGCCAGAGACCCTGGTCCGATCGTGACCTTGGATGCTGTCTGTGTGGAGTTTGCATATTCTCCCTGCAACCTTGTGGTTTTCCTCCAGGTGCTCCAGATTCGTCCCAGATCCCTAAGACGTGCAGGTTTGTGGGTTAACTAGTATCTGTAAAATGCTGCAGGGCCTCCAGTGGGTCTCGCACAGCCTCCCGCTGCCAGTCTGCTTACTGGCCCTCAGTCCAACTTCCTTCTCTCTGGTCCACAGGGCGAGCTGAGTTCAGTCTCAGCAGCAACTTTTCTGGGCTAGTTCTCAGTACCTCAGCAGTGAGCGAGGCATGTTGTCAGGCATGATCGTGGCCCGTAAGGAATCAACATCTGCTGGTGTTAGCAACATCTGCTAAGATGCACAGAAAATATACATGTAATACGGTAGCTTCATTTAAATACTCTTTTCAACTGTGTTGGAAGGAAATGCAGGTTTTGGTTCACACCGATGATAAACACAAAATGCTGGAGTAACTCAGCTGAACAGGCAGCATCTCAGTATTGAAGCAACGGGTGACATTTCGGGTCAAGACTCTTCTTCATATTGAGAGTCATGGGAGAGGGAGACACAGAGGTAAGGTGCGAAAACGAGACATCATAAGGGATGAAGTTCAAAGAAAATGTAGAATAGATCATTGTTAGCTAGGAGAAGGTGACAACAAAGCGAACAGAGATAACGTTTAATCAGGGGATCAGTCAGACTGTTCGGAGAACTAGGAAGGGGGGAGGGATGGAGAGAGAGGGAAAGCAAGGGTTACTTGAAGTTAGGGAAGTCAATATTGATTCTACATTTTCCTAGATCTCATCCCCTGTGATGTCTCATTTTCACACCTTACACTTCCTTACCTCTGTGTCTCTCAGTCTGAAGAAGTGTTTTGACCCAAAATATCACCCATTCTAGCCAGAAATGCTGCCTGTCCCGCTGAGTTACTCCACCATTTTGTGTCTTTTGTGCAAACAAATTTCTAGCCCAACATCTCTACATCTTATCGTGCCAGTTGCCCCTGATTAATCCATGGCATCACACCTGTTACAAAATATGGTCCTTACATCAATGTTGTGGAATCAAAATGTCATGATGTCATTATCAGATTGATTTCATAGTTGTGTTTAGAAACATAGAAATTAGGTGCAGGAGTAGGCCATTCGGCCCTTCCACAAGGAAAGCAAGATGTAATTTTCACATTCTCAACAGTGAGATACAGCTCCATCAGAGTGGATTGTGTTTGTGAGGAAAGATGGCTGACTTTTGTTACCATGTGTGAAAAGATACATTGGATGGAAAACGGCAGCAAAAATATTTCCATCCAACCTTTCTAACCCAGACTTTCACTATTTCAGGATAAAACAGTATGGGTGAATGAGAACAATATTATTTTATATACTCTGCTAATGGATTTGATGGCTAGATTCATTTGCATTCATATTGTGATTTTGTTTAAAAGTTAGCCCTATCAGTAGTAAAGTGAGCAAACATTTCTCTCTAGAAGCGGTTAGGATTCTGTAAACATTCGCATACCTGACATTTCGCATAACTGACAACTACTAAATCTGAGGCTGATAGATCTTTATCAATCAAAGATTTGCTGTAAAGGGATTTGGTTTATGGAGTTAGGTCATAGATCAATTGTGATATTGAGTGGCACCATTGTCTTGAGGGGCTAAATGCCTCTTTTACTCTGAGAAGTTCCCCATATTTACAGCCGATCTGACTCTATTACTTCAAAGCTTCAAGGTTACTTTGTCGTAAATTCTTCCGTCCCCCGACATTCACATTATACTGAAGCAAAAGCATGTTGGATACGTTCCAATTTAGGTTTGTTCATTATCGTGGGCACAAAACTGTACCGCTGCAACGCACCTCTCTGCATATGTGGATTCTGCACACTGCTCTTTTCTTTCTTACAATCATGGTTTCAAGAGTCAACATTTGTGCAGCTTACATATGATCAACATCTCTACCGCAGTGGTAGTAAATGGCCTTGGGCATAATATATTACAATATATGAACTTCCTACTTTTGTCAATAAAACAAAAAATGCTGCTACACATTTGCTTTTCATATTGTAGGCCTGCAGTGGAAATGGCCATGCAATTATGCTGTAATGTAGCAGCACACAAATACTTCATGTGCTCATGTAAAATGTCATACTCTCTTATGTAGAGGTGTCATTAACCCTTTTAAAATGTATTGGTCCATCAAAATATTGGGTACGGAATTTCTTACATTCCTTCAATTCAAGGCCACAGATAAAGGCAGAAAAAAACCCCTGGACCTACAGAAGAATGTAACTAACTAGCAATCTACAGTTAAATTCTATCTATTATCTGGACACATTGAGAATCATTCTACCAGATGTTGGTTTTGCTGTTCTTATTGGAGTTGGCAGTTCTTCAGCCTCAGGGCATTATCATCATTCGCCCATCTGATTCATGGTGATTTTGCTTCTGAAAACTTTGCAATGCGGCATGCAACATGCCACTATCATTTCTCATGCTCTCTGTGATGAGTTGCTCATGGTTACATATAACATCATATATAAGGGTTTCATATGAACACTGCATTAATCAGATTCTGCACACACCGTAACCCATCTCTTCTTTGAGATTCTCTTATTATGGTGATCCTTTGGGAAAATATTACAGGTTGACTTATGTCATTTGGGATTACTTGGAATGAGTCAATGATATAACATTTGTGATATCTATCTTCTATACATTACTAAAAGTCTCATCTTGACCACTTCCTGTCTACGTTGTAAATATATTTTAGAAAAAACGCTACCCTATATCGCTCTGATTTTTTCGCAATCTTACTCTCCGTCCTCCTCTCCTCCAACCGCCCCAAGGTTGTTTCCGATCGGTGAAATAATAAAAAAAGTTATGAATGTTTAAAAAATTGTGACATCAGCCAATTGGTCTTCTCGCCTGTCAGTCACCATGAAGGTAACGCCCCTTTGGCACCCGCAGAGAATAAAGTCCCGGAGGCGGGGCTGAGTCTGTGAGCTGCGTGCGGGCAGATAGCAAGTTGAACCAGAAGTCTCTGAGTGAAGTCCGAGTGGGACCAGGAGCCATGCGTCAGGCTGAAAACTGAAGGTGCGGGGTGAGCTGCGTCTGCTGCAACCCCCCCCCTTCCCACCGCCCCCCCCCCCTGTGTTCGTGGGCTGCTGTTTTCCCCGGAGGGGGCTGTAATGAGTCGAGTCGGACACACATCAAGATACAACACATGTTTATTAAAGTCCACTTACAGCATCGGTCTGCAGGACATTACAGTAACTAGCAGCTGCTCAGACTGACTTACGTAAGCAAGCTCTTGGGAATATGAATCGCATATTTGGTGGCGCAACTACTAACACGCACTACAATTGGTTAGTAGGAAATAACCAATCTACATCTTTCCTTGTAGAAACAAAAGAAAGCATTGATACGTGGGAACATGATGGCTAAACAATATAGGAGCTGGCATGTTAATAACGCATTTGGGGAAGTAGAGATAGTTACACAAAATCACCATATATAATGGGTGGCCTGCTAACCCGCCCAGCATGCGTGTAGTCCGAGTCCGCATCTCCTCCTTTCACCGGTGAAGTGATCAGGGAGGGAAGCGGGGATGTGACCGGGGACCCGCTGGGGAGGGGAGGTGGTGAAGTAGGCGAGCTAGGTGCTGAATGCCATGGGGAGGCCGCAGGGGACACAGTCTCTGATAGTGGAGCAGCCGGCCCGGTAGCGGGAGGGTATACAAAACGCGAAACCTCTGAATGCGGAGTCGCAAGATGCGGTTCCTTCACTGGAAGGAGATGTTGACGGTTACGTCTGTAAATGGCTGTGTCCGCTTCAACCATGTAGGAGCGCGGTTCTTTGGCAGGGCTGTGGATGTGACCCAGACGGCCATAGCCCTTGTTGGTCTGGAGGCAAACAACCTGCCCACTGGAGAGAGATTTAAGCGGCTTACTGGATTTGTCGAAAAAAAGTTTTTGTGCGTCGCGCTTGAACTGTAGTTGTTTCTGGACCGCAGGCGGAGAACGAACCTTTGGTTGCAAAAGCTTTTGGGGTCCAGGCAGGGGAGCACGAGTTTGGCGAGACATCAGTCGCTGGGCTGGGGAACCCAGTATGGGATCCCTGGCAATGTTCCTTAAATTGAGCAGGTCCAGGTGGACGTCAGATTTAGCAAGGTAGGAAAGCTCCATTAGTTGTTTTGCGCTTCGGACGGCTCGTTCGGCGAGTCCGTTGGACTGCGGGAACTCAGGGCTGCTGGTGATATGTTGAAAGTCCCATCGTTGTGCAAAGTTTTTGAAAAGCTGGCTGGTGAACTGACTGCCGTTGTCAGATAGAAGGCGTGCAGGGGAACCGTGCACAGAGAAATGGCGTTGCAACTTCTGGATAACTGCTTCAAGTGTAATGGTTTGTAGATCGATGGATGTCAAACCAGCCCGAATAAGAGTCGACAAGAACCAGATAGTGTTTCCCATGCCATTCGAATATGTCGGTGGCTACCGTGGACCACGGTAGAGGAGGAACCGGGTGCGGCAGTAAGGGCTGCTTCTGCTGGTGTGGCGTCAGGCTTTTGCAGATGGCGCAGACTTCAGTTTTGTCACGTATATACTTTGTCACACCAGGCCAATAAAACATGCTCTGGCCAATAAAACACGCCGGGGTGGCCCCTGTGGACGGCGTCAAAGTACGTGTCCTGGATGACAGCTGGGACAACTGCCTTGTGGCCCTTGACTATAATCCTGGCCTGCAACACCAGTTCGTCGTGAACCAGGATGTATGGGCGGATTTAAAAAAAATTCGTAATGCTGAACATGTTGAAAAGGCCTCGGCCACACTTCGGGCCTATGGGGGAGATGTTCTACACCCCCTTGGACAGACTGATTTAAACTGCACCATAGACTCGCAGTCTCATACCCTAAAGTTTTATATCATCAACGGGGATTCTGAGACTCTGCTCGATGTATCAATGCATGCCATGATCTAGGCCTAGTATATTTTGGCTGATGGCCCCACTCAGCAAATACTTTCTCAATACTGAGAATTATTTAACGACGAGCTTGGCAAGCTGCCCCTTCTGAAACCATGTAATGAGTTGAGTCGTACACACATCAAGATACAACACATGTTTATTAAAGTCCACTTACAGCATTGGTCTGCAGGACATTACACTAGCAGCTACTCAAACTGACTTACGTAAGCAAGCTCATGGTAAATATGAATCGCATATTAGGCAGAGCAACTACTAACAAGCACTAAAATTGGTTAGTCGGAAATAATCAATCTACAGGGGCAGCTGTGTTCGTGAGCTGCTGGTCCAATCTCTCCAGACCTATGTCCAAGATACCTCACATGGCCTTCGCCTCTTTAATGACTTCCGCTTTCCGAGCCCCCACTCCCTCATCTTTACTATGGACGTTCAGTCACTGTACACCTCCACCCCCAACCTGGAAGGCCGTAAAGCCCTCAGTTTCTTCCTCGACCGCAGAACCATCCAATTTCCCTCTACGCACACTCTACTCCGCCTACCGTAGCTGGTCCACATCTTCAACAACTTCTCCTTTGATTCCTCCCACTTCCTCTGTCCAAGGCGTAGCTATGGGCACTCGCATGGGCCCCAGCTATGCCTGCCTCTTTGTAGGGTACATTGAACAATCCCTGTTCCAGGCTTACAGTGGCCCTATTCCTGAACTCTACCTCTGTTACATTGATGACTGCATCGGTGCTACCTCCTGCACCCATACAGAACTCATGGACTTCATCAACTTCACCACTAATTTTCACCCTGCACTCAAATTTACTTGGACCATGTCCGACACCTCCCTCCTCTTTCTTGATCTCACAGTCTCCATCACAAGAAATTGACTAATGCCTGATGTCTATTACAAAACCACTGATTCCCACAACTATCTCAACTACACTTCTTCCCACCCTGCTTCCTGCAAAGACTCTATCCCCTACTCCCAATTCCACCATCTATGCCACATCTGCGCCCAAGATGACGTGTTCCATACTAGAACATCCAAGATGTCCTCATTCTTTAGGGAACGGGGGTTCCTCTCTCCCATCATGAATGAGGCCCTCACTCATGTCTCCTCAGTTCCCTGCAGCTCTGCCCTTGCTCCCCCTCTCCCTAGTCGCAACAGAGACAGAGTCCCCCTTGTCCTTACCTTCCACCCCATCAGCCGTTGCATACAACACATAATCCTCTGAAATTTCCAACGGGATCCGACCACTAGACACATTTTCCCATCTCCACCTCTTTCCACCTTCCGCAGAGACCGTTCCCTTCACTACTCCCTGGTTACCCCATCCCTTCCCACCCAAACCATCCCCTCCACAGGTATCTTCCCCTGCAGCCGCAGAAGATGCAACACCTGGCGCTATACCTCCTCCCTCGACTCTGTCCAGGGACCCCGACAGTCTTTTCAGGTTAGGCAGTGGTTTACTTGCACCTCTGCCTGATCTCCCGGTTGCTGGACACTTTGATTCTCCTTCCCATTCCCACACAGACCTTTCTGTCCTCGGCCTCCTCCATTGTCAGAGTGAGGTTAAATGCAAATTGGAGGAACAGCAGCTCATATTTCGCTTTGGCAGTGGTATGAATATTGATTTCTCTCACTTCAGGGTTCAGGTAGCCCCAGCATTCCCTCTCTCTCTATCCCTCCCCCACCCAAGTCACACCAGCTTCTCATTTACACCCAACAAACAGCTAACAATGGCCTGTCTCCTTTATCATCATTACTTTTTTGCACATCTTTCATTCATTGTTCTTTATCTCTCCACATCACTGTCTATATCTCATGTGTCCCTTATCCCTAACCAGTCTTGAGAAGAGTCTTGACCCAAAATGTCACCCATTCCTTCTCTCCAGAGATGTTGCCTGTCCCGCTGAATTATTCCAGCTTTTTGTGTCTATCTTCAATATAATATGTAAAGCAGGTTTGAATCTATATTTTAGTTTTATAGGATTGGCCTTGTTGTGGATGAAGGTTCGGGGCAACACAAAAGAAGCATTATAAATCATGGATTGCCTTTAATATCAAATGCGTAACAACACCAAATAACTTAGCACATGGCCAAGTGACATTAGCATTGTCTCTACACCACCTTTTATCTCAAGAAATTGATCTAGCATGAATTGATGGCGCACATCACTAATTAGCTGAAGAATTGTATTAATTTCTGGGCTGTAGTTTAGGAAAAATGATTTGGACAGATTGCAAAGTAGATACACTGGAATTGAACTAGAAATGTATGCTTTAAGCATGCAGAGAGATAGGAGAAGATGGGATTGGACCTTGGAACAGAATAGAAATGATTCAAATTATGAAACTTTAATGAGTCAGTAACAGTATCATATTTATAATAGTTGGGAAATGGATCATGAAGGAAGCTTGAGGATAACTTGTTGTGTCATGCACTGGATGAGCTGAAACATTGGAAGAGGAAAATTCAAGCATCTTCCAGTGCTGTGGGGAAAGGAAAGGAGAGTGGGACTAAATCATCTCCAAATGGGACTTTCATCTCCGCAACATCGCCAAACTCAGACCCTCTCTCACATCCCGCTGCTGAAAGACTCATCCATGCCTTCATCTCCTCCCGACTGGACTATTGCAACTCACTTCTCCTTGGCATCAGCTCCACCTACATCAACCGACTCCAACTGGTCCAGAACGCAGCCGCCCGACGCATCACCCACACCAAATCCTGGCATCACATCACTCCAGTCCTCAAACAACTTCACTGGCTTCCCATCTCCCACCGGATCACCTACAAAATCCTGGTCCTCACCTACAAAGCCCTCCACCATCTGGCCCCCCCATATCTCACTGACCTCCTCTCCCCCTACCAACCCTCACGGTCCCTCAGATCCACATCAGCCAGTCTCCTCTCCATCCACAAGTCCAACCTCCGCAGTTTTGGGGACAGAGCCTTCTCCAGGGCAGCTCCCAGGCTCTGGAACTCCCTCCCCCAACTGATCCGCAACTCCGTGTCCCTCACCATCTTCCAGTCCCGCCTCAAGACCCATCTCTTCATCTCTGCCTATCCTTATCCCCACGTCCCCCTCCCTTTTCATCTGTGCATGAATTGCCTCATATTGTGTTTTGAATTGAATTCTGTCTTTAATTTATAATTTGTGTACTAGTCATGTCTCTACTATTTATTTCATTCCCCTTACATGTTTTTCCTCTACTTGCTAAATTTTTGTAAGGTGTCCTTGAGACTCTTGAAAGGCGCCCATAAATAAAATGTATTATTATTATTATTATTACTATTAAATGGATAGCTCTTGCAGATAGCCAACATAAACAAAGTGGCCTGAAAGGTGTCTCTCTGACCTTCCTATCATTCAATGTTGTCCTGGAGAACTCTCCCTGTCTAATTGTTCTGTGAGAGGAAAATTAATACCCAAGAAGATGACCTATGCAAACAGTGGGGTTTGCTGAGTATTAGTGAAATGTAATTAAGTTGTAAGTGAAGGAATCCAAATCTTAAGAAAAGTGTTATGAGTAAAACTAAAGTCCAGAAAGCAAGTCGGGCAGTTTGCGGGGTGGGAGGAACAAAATTAACATTTTGGGGTAAGTTATCTTGCATCAGAACTAGGAACAGTTAGAAAAAGTGTATCTTTTGTGACAGGCAAAGAGGAGAGAACAAAGGGAATGTCTGTGGCAGGGTGGAGACAAAGCGAGACTGTATTCAAATGATGCTGCTGCCATCTGAGAGAAGCTGCTGAAGGCTTGTTAATTGCAAATGATAAGTCTGAGGGAGATGTAAATATAAGCAGATCATTGATGACAGAGACAACAGAAAAAGAAAGAAATGTTACAGAAACTGAGATATAGAACACAGTAGCCAGACGCAAAATGCTGGAGTAACTCAGCGGGTCTGGCAGCATCTCTGGAGAAAAGGCGTAGGTGACGTTTTGGGTCAGAGCCCTTCTTCCGATTGGTTTAAACCAGCACCTATAGTTCCGACACATATAGAACACATTAGTTGCTGGTAATTTGAAATAAGGGAAAATGCTGGAAATACTCAGCAGGTTAGGCAGCATCTGTAGAGATTGGAACACTAAATTAATGCTACAAACTGCAAAAGCTGGTTTTCAGGTATGCATCTTTTGCTTTTCAGACAAAACATTTGTTCCTGTTCCTGTTATTTAGTTTAGTTCAGAGATACAGTGCGGAAAAAAAGTCCCTTTGGCCCGCCGAGTCTACACATAAGGGTCAATTTTCAATTTTACCAAGCCAATCTGCCTACAAACTTGTATGTCTTTGGAGTGTGGGAGGAAACCGGAGCACCCGGGGAAAACCCACGCAGATCATAGGGTGCAAATTCCGCACAGATTGTCAGGATCGAACCAAGGTCTCTGGCGCTGTAAGGCAGCAACTCTACCCCTGCGCCACCATGTTTCTCGAAATCCACCACCCTAAAGATCTGGGAATGGAGTGGAAATAAACTAATTTTATATTGGAGCTATTTCTCCTTTGCTACAGTAAAATCAGAAAGCCAAATACCAGTCAAATTTTCAGCTGTTAACGAGGCACCAGCATTGCCCTGTGAGTCTGAGTGGAAAACAGTGGACAGTGAATATCTAATGGTATTTAAAAGACAACAGTTTTCTCCAGAATTCCCTCCTCCCCTACCTGTAACCAGCCCCACACGTAGGGACCACAGATACATGGCAGAGAAAAAAAATCTAATATGCTCCAACAAGCTAACAGCTTTCTTTGGTCCTGTAACTTCAAAAACGACTCTAATCCTTTTTTATTTCCTGTCTGAATTCTTGTTAAGTGATCCATCTGATAATTTATACAGAAGCAGCTTGGACCATAATTCTCTCAGCACTTGGTCGTTTGATGAGCATGCTCGGCAGTTACAGTTACCCAGGCAACCTGTAGAGACGTCGATCTTACATGAGTGGTAGTATGGCAAAGACTGAAATCATCAAGAATGATGCGTAGTGCAATTATTATTGTTGTGCTGTTGTAACGTCTCCCTGCTTCCTGAACAGGAGAATGCATGTCTGCCAGTGCTACTCCATAATTATCGACAAGAGTAGTACTTGTCCAACGAGCTCTGTATTTTTGACAGGGATAGTGAAGATTGCAGCTCCTCACCTTGTGAAATCCCTTTAGCATTAAGGAGGGAGGAGGCACTCTCCATGGGAAAGTGCTGTATGCAAGGATGGAAGGGAGAAGGGATTCAAAGAAGAAAACACTTGCTTTTCAAATGCTAGAGTATAGAAAATAACGTACTGTACATTATTTTATACGTTAGAGTTGATGAAAGTTCGGGAGAGTCAAAACTAATTCTGCTCTTAATGGATTCAATTTAAGTTTACTCAGCAGAAATGCTTCACTAAATTACAGGAAATAATTTCAGGTAATTAGCATTAGAGATTAATATTGTGATTTTTATTTAGCTAAAAATTCTTATTCGTCTAAAGAGTTTTTTTAAACGCTATGTTTCCAATCAGGTGTGATATTTTAATGAAGCATAATTGTCACCAGTTGTCGTGGCAGGAAACATCGCAATAGTTCTTGTTCTTTGTTTCATTAAATACATTCTTCTTTTATTTTTTTTATAATAACACATGCTTAATTCTTCCCTCCTTCACCTGCTGAGTTGTTGAAGAGATGGATTTAATTTCTCTCACTGATGCCATCGTGTACCCAGGCTGTCAAAATATACACTTACCCAAACCAATTGTATCATACTTTTCTCATCCAATTTGCTACTTGTTGGCATTTTTCTACGTTCCCACACTGTTGTATTTATTGCCTCTCTTCCTCTTCTTTGTAAAATTTTCATCAGGCACACGTCTTCCCCTCTCACATTCTGTTCACCGTGCAGACAAAAGACTGGAGCTGTTGGAATCTGAAGCATGAACCAATCTGCTGGAGGTTTACAGCTGACCGAGCAGCATCCGTGGGAGAGAAAATAATTGCTGACGATTCGGATCAAAATCAAAATTGTCGACACTTCCTTTCACCCTACAGATGCTGCTCGGCCTGCTGAGCTCCTGCAGCAGGTTGGTTGTTGCTGTTCGTTATGAGGCCCACCTGAAATTGAACGAGGATTGAAAAGCCTGATGTGAATGGGGTACTGAGTTTAGTGATTTGAATTTGCAGTGGGCGATAGGAGTCAAGAGAAGCTACTGGGAGTAATGCTGTAAGCTCTGTTACATGTTCTATAATGTTTTACCCAACACTTCAACCATGTCAGTTTTGGTCATGTGCCTTCCACCCAAACCTCTGTAGCCCAAATTCACAGAGACCCATGAAGGATTAGTATCAAACATGGCCATATGTCGGAAATTATGTTAATTAAAACATAACTGATGGGCAAATTGCAGTCAAATCCCAGTCCATTTTTCTGGACACACATCAAATCATATTGATTCTGGATAAAGTCAGTTTTCAGACAAGTTACTCTGAAAAGAGCTCTGTGACTGAATGTCTGCCTGTGAGCCCCATCCCCGCTCTTCAACGCCAAACAGTTTGTCCCCTTTGAAATTCTTTCTAATTGCCATCCTCTGTTTTTTGTTAGGTTGAGACTCTTTCAATCTCCCTATTTATTTAGGTGTGAATAGCGTTTACACTTGTATTCTTGCTGTTTTCTCTGTTTCTCTCTGGCTCTTTTTCTAATTTATTTTGCTATCTCCTTCAGTAGGAAAGTAGGCATATGTTTGCTTCTAAATAAATCGAGATGACCTTGGAATGATCAATTAATGTTGCCATGGGAACAGCTGTGAATGTAGCTGTGAAGGCTTTTCAGAAAATATGCGTAAGTATCTGCAAATGTTACTTGAATTCATTTTTAGGTACTTTGCAACATCATACAGGATTTTCTGCAACCGTTGAACCACGTGGAGCTTACGTTTCTCTTTTATTTACATATTTTATTACAGTGGAGAAAAAGATGCCAGAGCACTGGAGTAAAGCTAATTCTGTTTTGAGTCACCAGGCAACCATATCAACCACTGCCATCATTTAACAGTGTTCAGGTGGGGAATCTGCAGGTAACACCAAAGCAAAGAGAGCAATATTAACTGGTGATTTTAATTATCCCATAGCAGGATTAAAATAGTGAATATGATCAAAGTGAAATAAAGTTTCAAAATGCAGTGAGAACCATTGTTGGGATTGACCCCCAAATAGTCATTGGGAATTAAAGGAACAAGTATGTTGGGAGATTGCAGACATTGATGTGGTGGTCACAGTAGGAAATTTTAACTTTTGCAATTAGACTAGGACTACCATAGTGTTAATGGCTTAGATGGGTGGAATTTGGTGAGTGTGTTCAAGAAAGTTTCCGAAGGGCCTTCCTAGAGAGAGGGCAAAGCTTTCCTGAGATGCCAGTGGGGGAACACTTGGGGACCAGTGACTACAGTTCTATACATTAATTTTCTAAATTGGGGCAAGGCAAATTTTAAAGGGGTATTGGACAGGAGCTTGCAAAAGTTGATTGGAGTAGGTTATTTGCGGGCAAAGGGACATTACAGCACAGCAATGGGTCCTTCTGCCTACCATGTTTGTGCCGAGCATGATGCCGAGCTGAATTGATCTCATCTGCCTGCACATGATCCATATCCCTCTATTCCCTGCACTTCCATGTGCCTATCCAGAAGCCTCTGAAGCACCACTATCACATCTGTTTCAACCAACACCCATGATCTTTAGGGAACGGCGATTCCTCTCTTCCATCATAGATGAGGCCCTCTCTAGGACCTCCTCGATATCCCGCAGCTCCGTTCTTACTCCCCCTCCCCCCATTCGCACAGTGAATCCCCCTTTCACCCCATCAGCCATCACATACAGCACATAATTCTCCAACTTTTTTGCCACCTCCAACAGGATCCCACCACTAGCCACAACTTCTCATCTCCACCCCTTTACGCTATCCGTAGAGACCCTTCCCTCTGCAACTCGCTGGTTAACTTGTCCCTTCCCACCCAACCCATCCCCTCCCAAGAAACATTCCCCTGCATCCGCAGGAGATCCAACACCTGTCACCGTACCTCCGCCATCGACTCCGTCCAAGGACTCTGACAGTTTTTTCATGTGAGGCAGAGGTTCACTTGCATCTCCTCCAACCTCATCTACTGTATCCGCTGTTCCAGGTGTGGACTCCTATATATCTGCGAGACCACGCGGAAGCTTGCCGATCATGTCGCTGAACACCCCCGCTCAGTCCGCCTGAACCTACCTGATCTCCCGGTTACTAAACATTTTAACTCCCTCTCCCATTCCCACACTGACTTTTCTGTGCCAGGCCTCCTCCATTGTCAGAGCGAGGTCCAGCATAAATTGGAAGAACAGCACCTCATATTTCGCTTGGGCAGCTTACACCCCAGCGGTATGAACATTGACTTCTCTTACTTCAAGTAACCCTTGCTTTCCATCTCTCTCCATCCCTCCCCTTCCCAGTTCTCCGACCAGTCTGACGGTCCTCCTAATTACATTGTATCTCTGTTTGCTTTGTTGTCACCTTCCCCTAGCGAACAATGATCTATTCTACATTTTCCTTGAACTTGATCTCTTTTGATCTCTTACACTTCCTTATCTCTGGAACTCCCTTTCCACTGACGCTCAGTCTGAAGAAGGGTCACCCATTCCTTGTATCCAGAGATGCTGCCTGTCCTGCTGAGTTATTCCAGCATTTTGTGTCTACCCATGACAATATGTTCCAGGCCCCTCACCAGACTGTATAAAAAAACATGCCCTGTACATCTCCATTAAACTTTTCCCCTCACCTTCTTGGAAAGCACTTGAGTGTTGGATATTTCCACCCAGAAAAAAAGGTTCTGACTGTTGACCCTGTCTGTACCTCTCATAATTGTTTACACTTCTATCATGTCTCCCCTCAATATCCAGCAAATGGGAGGCTTTTAAAAGTGGGTGAGAAAGAGAGAGACTCAAGATCTGCGTGTTCCTGTTATAATGAAGGGCAAGACTGACAGGACTAGGGGACCATGTATGACAAGAGGCTGTTGACAAGAAAAAGGCGGCATGGGTCAGATGAGAGCAGCTCTGTTCAAGGAGTACAGGGGATGCAGAAGTAAAGAAAAAAATCAGCAGGTCAGAAACTGGTATGAGATAGCCCTGGCAGAGACGATTAAGGAGAATCCAGAGGTTTTATATAGAGTGAGGAAAAAGAGTAATTAGGGAGGAATAGGACCTCTCAAAGTCTAAAGTGGACATCTCTGTGAAGAGTTGGGTGAGTTAATATTTCTCCTCTGTTTTTACTGTAGAGAAAAATGAGAGGACTTGGGAAAATTAATGGGGATGTCTGGGGATAGTCCAAATTACAGTTGGAGAGGTGATGGGTATCAAAAATGTGTGAAGGTAGATAAAATTCCTGGGCCTGCTCATGTATATCCAAGATCACTGTAGGAAGATAGAGAAGAAATTGCAGAACCTTGGCGGAGAGATATACATCCTCTTTAGTCATAGATGAGGTGCGGGTGTGAGGGTCCCCTAACGTTGTGCCTTTATTTAAATTTGACTTGCCCCAATTTAGACATTTTCTTTGCCACAAAGGAAAACCTGGGATCTATAGACCAGCAACCCTAGTATCTGTGGTAGTTAAGTTACGGGAGGGGATTCTGAGGGATAAGATATACATGCTTTTGGAAACATTGGTTGATTTGGGATAGTCAGCATGGCTTTGTACGTGGAAGATCATGTCTTATGAATTTGATTGAGTTTTTTGAAGAAGCAACTAATAAGGTCAAAGCGAGCAATGGAGGTGGACAATATGGATTTCAGCAAGACTTTTGAAAACATCTTGCGTGGTTGGCTTCACTGATGGTTAGATTGGATGGGATCCAGGGTTACTAACCAATTGGATACATAACTGGATTGGTGGTCAGAAACCATGGGTGATGATGATGAATCTGAGAAGGGTCCTGGCCCAAAATGTCACCTTTCCATTTTCTCCAGAGATGCTGCCTGACCCACTGAGTTACCCCAGCATTTTGCATCTATCTGTGATGATGGAAGGTTGTTTTTCAGAGTGGAGGCCTGTGACTAGTTACCTCATGGGTCAGTGCTGAGCTCATTGTTATTTGTCGTCTATATCAACAAGTTGGATGAAATTGTACAAGGCATGGTTTGCCTTGCAGCTTTGTAAGGCATGGTAGCTTTGCACATAATACTATAATAGGTGTTATCGTAAACAATGAAGAAAGTTATCAAGATTTATCCTGAGATCTTGATCAGGAATGGCAAGAGTGATTTAAGTCAGGTCAGCGTGAGATGATGCATTTTGGGAAGTCAAAATGGGGTAGCCATTCACATTGAATGGTAGGGCCGTGGGGAGTGTTGTAGTACAGAGGGACCTAGGAGTACAAGTACATCATTCCCTGAAAGTGGCATCACAGTGATACAGGATAGTGAAAAAGGCTTTAGAGAGGCTAGCTTCATCAGTCAGTACATTGGGTATAGACATTGGGATGTTATGTTGCAGTTGTACAAGATGTTGGTGAAGCTACACATGGAGTATTATATTCAGTTTTGCGCATCCTGCTATCGGAAAGATGCCATTAAGTTTGAAAGTGTGCAGAAGAGATTTAAATTAAATTAAATTATTAAATTTCTTTATTTATATAGCACATTTTTAGTCAACTTGCATTGACCCCAAAGTGCTTCACATAATTACATCCACACACACAGGCAAAGGTGGGTGAAGTGTCTTGCCCAAGGACACACACAGGCAAAGGTGGGTGAAGTGTCTTGCCCAAGGACACAACGACAGTATGCACTCCAAGCGGGATTCGAACCAGCTACCTTCCGGTTGCCAGCCGAACACTTAGCCCATTGTGCCATCTGTCGTCCTAGCAGGACGTCCTAACAGGATGTTGCCAGGATTCAAGTTACAGGAAGAGATTGGGCAGGCTGGGACTTTATTCCTTGGAGGATGCAAGACTGAGGGTCATCTTAATTTATATTAAATCACGAGCGGCATAGACAGGGTAAATACATACATTTTCCAAGGATTGAGAACTAGGGGGCATCGTTTAAGATGAAAGTGGATACATTTAATAGGAAGCTGAGGAACAATTTCTATACACTAACAGTAGAACATATGTGGAATAATCTGGCAGATGAAGTGGTTGAGGCAGTTACTATAACAACCTTTAAATGGCATATTGGACTGAACAGTTACATGGATGGGAAAGGTCAAGTGCTGGAAAATGCAACTAGCCTAGAAGGGCACCTCGGTCGATGTGGACAAGTTGAGCCAAAGGGCCTGGTTTCATCATGTATGACTATGACTACGTCTTGATAAGTTGGTCAGATGTGCCGAGAAATAGCAGATAGAATTAAATGTTGAACACTGTACACCTGTACACTGTGGATGGCTTGATTGTAATCATGTATGGTCTTCAATATCAAACAAATTTGCTTATTGACGGCCATAACAGTGTGCATCGGAAACACTCTGAGATAACCCATAGTGTTTCAAAGATTCACAGTACCTACAGCATTTTATAATACTCATGACACAATGGTTACTTGTGGATTTAAAATAAATCATCATTAATCAATGTCACTGTACCCTTTAATCTTTGTCTTTCTCCAGAATTTTTAACGCTGTTTCCTGTTATCTTGAAAATCACTCTCCATAGATAACATGGATGTCAATTTCCCTGTAGAGAGAATTGGTGGGGTCTACTTATCAAAAACAGTGACAAAGAGCAGCTGTAGTCTCAGGGTTGCAATGGATAAGAACCTAAACAGAACTGCAAACAACTATTCCTCCTTAATAGATACGGAAGCCTGCTCTTCAGCAGAGTGTATTCATTTTATTACCTTTAGCTATTTACAACCCCCAATGTTTACTTTGCCTAAGCTAGCTGTGCCGTGAAAGCTAAATACATTGACACATCTATTTCTTACCCTCCAAACATCCTATGTTGGCCATTTTTCCCATCATGCTTCCCCAGTAAGTGAGGTCTGGTGTTAAACACACTAAAACCTACTCATCTTTCCAAATTTCCGACAACAGGCATGAAGGAGTGTCTTAAAGGACACAGTTTAGTGCCTTGGCAACTGAAGGTAACCTATAACCAGTAGTAAGATCACATTCAAAGATGCACAGGAATAAGAATGGAAATAACCCAGTCAACTCAGATACTGAAGGGCCTGAACATACAGGTGTTTGAAAACCAGGATGAAATTTAGTCAACGTATAACTTCACATATCCAATTTGGAGAACAAGGACAGAGGGACCTTCCCATTCCCCAACAATGAAATGCAAGATGTGTTTCTCAGGAGTGGTCTATCACATACCTAATTCTATTAGTGATTAGTCAAGCAAGGTCATGTCATCAATCCATCAGTTTTCTCAGTTTTCCCAGGGCAATATCTGACCTTAGTCACAATTACATGAAACCACCAGATTGTTGGAAAAACCTACTACTTCTCCATAGCTTGGTAGTTTTAATGGATAATTGAACATGTTGGCATAGCGTTAGTATTATCACCTCCAATTATCAGGGAGATTTTTTTTCTATAACCAATTTATAGCCAAACTTTGATTCTAAATTAACCAAAAGGACATACATTTTTAATTACCTTCAAAAACATGGCATACTGTGCCAACCTCATCTCCTAATTGTGAACATTAACAACTATATCTAGAAAGTATTAGTTTAGTTATCTCATATTCACAATAATATGTAAAACAACTTTGAGAGTTTAGTTAATAGCTTCATTTTTAAATCACAGCATTAAAGCTTATATAACACTTGTTTGAAACAGAAATGATCATGGATTTTAGATATAAAATGAGATGATAGTATGAATCTAAATAAACAAACTAAGGCTACATGTGTGGAAGGAAAATGAATTAACATTTCAGGTCAATGACTTCTCATTATAATTGCTTTATAAAATGGCAATGTTATTTATTGTATTTACAAGAGATTCCATTTATTGTGATTGATTATGTAAGTAGCCAAAATGATCACCATAACTAACTTCAACATATTAAAAAGTAATGATTACCCATTATATATAGCAACACCCAATGGCACATGAAACAAGTGCTCGGTATCCCCTTCCTAACGCACAGCTATGCTATTCTAATAAAAGGAACGACAAATCCAGCATTGAATGAAGTTTTGCTCAGCATTCACTGACACTTTAAATAGATGAGCAGCAATCCACTCACTGGCAGTCTTAGTCTAACTGTCAGCTTCACAACTCTTTAAAGTTAAACAGTAACTTTAGTCTTTGCCGGTGCTGATATGAGATGGAGGGTGTTAACAATTCAATGATGCAAGTTGTTATCCCACACCAGCATAGAATTGCCACTGGGGTCTTGACCAAGCTGAATTAACTCTCTTTCCCTTGGCTCCTCCTCCTTTACGATTTAGTTGCCAGTTGTGACTCAGTGGTAATGCTCTGCACCAGGAGGGTCCCGATGTCGGAGTTTGGATCATCCCGACGAGAGGGCCTGTACATCGGGCCATCTGTAACGGCGACTACGGGGGATTTATGGCCCCGACCAAGGGCGAACAAAGGAGGAGGACTGACTGAACTTTGTTGCCTTCTACCACAGTGAAGAATGGTGTAGTGGATGTTTGTGTTAAACCTTATTGTGGATTGTGTGTTTCTTTTAAGTGTATCGCTGCTGGCAAATTCATTTCACTGCACCTTCGGGTGTATGTGACGAATAACATCGACTTTGACTTTGACTTTGACTTTGAGATTGTGGGTTCAAGCCCAACACCTGAGCCGTAAAAACACAGAAATACCTTGTTCAGAAACTCCCAGCTGCTCTTTTTGGCTTTTTGGTAGAGGGTAAGAATGTTCCCTCCAGAGGCCCAGGCAGCATTTGTCTATTAGCCAGTAAAATGACAAACTCCTAGTTCTCTGAAGGGGAGAAAGGGAGCTGGTAGCAATGTGCCTCATAGAACAAATCATTATACTGGACATACAGTGACATACAGTTAAAGGGAAAAAGACACAATCCACATAATTAAAGAATACTTTTATTCAATTTGTTTTTGGATGTATATAATTGGTTTTTATTCAGGTGAAAAGGGGTAAAATTACACAAATATGCAAAATAATTTGGATTCTGATAATGGGGATCTTCCAATTATTCTAATATTGACTGAGAGGGTGACAGTGCGCAGGAAAAGAGGAGGTAATATTCCTGAGAGATGTGGAATTATTTAACTGGGGGAGAGCTTCAGTGAATGTAGGTCAGCTGAGGTGGTACAGATGTGATGAGACAAATGGTTTCTTCAGAGCTGCATCGTACTGTAATACTAAGATTTTGTGCAGGATGGTCATTTATCTCACTGCTGTTTGAGGAGCCTTGCTGTGTGTAATTCAGCTGCTGTTCATCTTTGCATTACAACAGAGACTGCACTACTAAATTACTTTACAGGCTGTGGAGCCTTTAGAGATCGATTGGAGTGTGAAAAGCGCAAAGTGTGCCCCTCCTGAATGTGAAATACAAAATGCAAATCCAAAACCTCATGGGGAAATCCACTCAGTATCCAGAAAGAAATCCAAGTGCACCTCCCCAATTCCTTCAGGCGTAATTTGGCAGGAAATCCCCAAATCCTGAGAGGAGATCTGAGCAAAATTTCTGAAATCTAGAAGGAAGATGCAACTTCTGAAACTCCAGGAGGAAATCTAATGTACCTGTAAAGCTGCAGCATTATTTCATTCTTATTAAGAATTTCATTGTCTGGTTCATTGCTGGTGCACATGATAAATAAACACTCTTGAAATTTGAGAACAACCCTCAAGTGGCTTTTTCACGGGGCGACTTGACGCAAGATGTAACCAGAGTGAAGTGGTCGTGGTCTAGCACGATATCACACGACATAACGGGGGGTAGATAAAGAGTTCCCACGGTACTCGGCATTTCTGTTATTTGTGCGAATGACTTGCCCGTCTCCCGAGCTTTCCCGTTAAATCTTGAATGAACATTGTGAAGTGTTGTTAAATCATCACGTGGCACAAATGATGTCACTTTTTTTTCACACACTATAAATATCCTCCCTTGGTTGAATTGGCTCATTTGGAGACATGTTTTACTGTGTATGTGGGAGACACAAATGGACTGAGCACAGTACCTCGGTCTTACTGTGTGTGGGAGAGGGGGAGAAAGAGACGTACACTCACAGAGGCAGAGTCTCTCAGCCTGTGTAAGAGGGAGGGAGGGAGAGAGAGAGAGAGGCACACACAAGGTGGATGTGAAATCTCACCTGCCTGTTTCAGTGACAGACACCCGCCGCCAGTAAATGAAGACACCCCCATCTGTCTCCCCCTTCTCTCCCTCGACTCCCCCACCTTTCCCTCCCAACTCCAGTCCCGTCCCGACCCCCTGGGAAACTGAATAGAGCAACAATCAACTGCTGCCTGTGCGCTGATATGACAATAAAGGCTACTTTACTTTACTTTATTTTACTGAGTTAAAGAGTTCCCACGGTCGATTGTAAAACTGGGACCCTGGATCTGGACTGCCCCAACATCGGGAACATTCTTCCTGCATCTAGCCTGTCCAATCCCGTAGATACTGATTAGACCGGTATCTATTTATTTACTTTATTAATGATTTCAATTAAATATTGGGAACATCAGGCCGCAAACGTTATTTCTTGAGTGTTAGTGCTGGACTTTGACTCGACCTTCCTAGTTAGCCGGCGCCTGAGACTGAGCCAAGCAATGTCCAGACCTGACTTCAACACAAAGTGATGGAGGAACTCAAAGGGTCAGGCTCGTCCAACGCTCTGTGTTTTGCTCGTGATTCCTGCATCTGCAGTTCCTCGTGTCTACAGACCAGAGTTGCCACTTGACTCCGAGATGACCATCACAGAGCATACGGAAGATAGACACAAAATGCTGGAGTAACACAGCGGGACGGGCAGCATCTCTGGAGAGAAGGAATGTGGTGACGTTTCGGTTCGAGACCCTTCTTCAGAGTCTCGTCCCGAAACGTCACCCATTCCTTTTATCCAGATGCTGCCCGTCCAGTATTTTATGTCTGTCTCCAGTATTACTGTGTCTATCATCGGCGCAAACCAACATCTACAGTTCTTTCCGACACATTAGAGGATACCGTCTCGCCATCACTCGGATTACCCGCTTCATTTCCATAACGTTGCCACCTCTCTTTACTTTGCTTACTGAAGCCTGATCCTTGTCACACCCAGTGCTCTATCGCCCAGCCTCTCATCTTTCAATCGGGTTCAGCCAGGAAGGAACTGCAGATGCTGGATTAAAACGAAGATAGACACAACCTGTAGCTCAGCGGGACAGGCAGCATATCAGAAGGGTCTCGACCCGAAATGTCACCCATTCCTTCTCCCCAGAGATGCTGCCTGTTGCGCTGAGTTCCTCCATTTTGTGTCTACCTTGGGTTCATCCAGGATCTCCCCGTTGATGTCCTAACTCGCTTTGGTTTGTTATTATTGTCTCATATCGAGAACCGGCAGATACAGGTTTAGGTTCGGGGGGAATGATTTAATGAGAGCCTAAGGGGTAACTATTTTACGCAAAGGGTGGTGGGTGTATGGAATGAGCTATCCGTTAAGGTAGTTGAGGCAGGTACTGTCGCAATGTTTAAGACGCATTAGACTGAAGCATGGATAGGATAGGTTTAGATGGTTATGGGCCAAACGCGGGCAAGTGGGACTAGTGTAGATGGGACATATTGGTCGGTGTGGGCAAGTTGGGTCGAAGGGCCTGTTTCTATGCTGTATGATTCTATGCAGGGAATAAACATTTGTTTGCGTGCTATACAATCATATCAGATAATGCTATACATGAATATAACCAAGCCACGTACAGTCTGAAGAAGGGCCTCGACCCGAAACGTCACCCGTTCCTTCTCTTTAGAGATGCTGCATGTCCCGTTGAGTTACTCCAGCATTTTGAACCGTCGAGTTACTCCAGCATTCTCTTTAAACCGGCATCTGCTGTTCCCTCCGACACATGCACAAGAACACCAGGTAGAGCGAAGAGGAAAATACCAGAGTTCCGAATATATGTTTTCAGGACAGTTCCAGGGGGAAAAAGTCCAATGTCCGCATTGAGGTAGGTTGGTAGGTCGGGTCAGTGCCCAAACGAATGGAAGGAAGAACCGTTCTGAAGCCGGATAAGAATAGGTGGTCGGCGCGGACTCGGTGGGCCGAAGGGCCTGTTTCCGCGCTATATCTCTAAAATCTGAAGTTAGGTAATGTCTAAAGGAACTGCAGATGCTGGTTAATACGCACAAAAGGACACAAAATGTTGGTGTAACTCAGCAGGTAAGTCAGATCTGGGAAGAAAAACATAAAAAGCTGGAGTAAGTCAGCGGGTCAGGCAGCATCTTTGGAGAAAAAGAATAGGTGGCGATTCGAATCGGAACCCTTCTTCAGACATCCTAATCGGAATTGAGTCTGAAGATGTGTCTCGTCTCGAAACATCAGCTATTTTTCTCCAGAGATGCTGCTTGACTCGCTGAGTTACTCCAGCTTTTTGTGTCTGTCATCGGTTTAAACCAGCATGTGCAGTTCACTCCTTACACGGGTCTCTGGAGAACATTGATTGGTAGCGTTCCGGACCCTGCTTCGGAAAGGCATCGATCGCTAGTCGGCGAGGACTCCGAGCTGTATCTCTCAAAGAAGTACATGTGAAAAATTCCTCACGGACCATAAAAATGCGGGACCTTTCAGTAAAGTCCCTTTTAAAGTCCCTTTTAAAGATTACTAGACCAAGTGCAGACCCGTTGGGTCTGTTTCCCCAACGGCATTTGGGGGGGGGGGGGGGGGGTGGGAAGGGGGGAGGGAGGGGAGAGGAGGAGGAGGAAACGGGATAGATTTGAGAGGGAAAGGAGAGCGGGGTAGGGGGTGAGAGATGGGGAGAGAGATGTGGGGGAGGGGGGATGGGGGTGATGGGGAGGAGGGAGAGAGGGGGAGAGGGGTGGGGGAGAAGAGAGGGAAAGAGTGGGGAGGGAGAGTGGAGGGGAAGGGGGAGAGAAGTTGAAGAGTGGGGAGGGAGGAGGAGAGGGGTAGGGGGAGTGATGGAAGAGGGACAGAGGGATAGGGGGAAGGGGGTGGGGGGGAGAGGGAAGGGGGTGGGGTAGAGAGGGAAGGGGGTGGAGGAGAGGGGTGATGGAGAGGGTGGACGGCAGACGAGTGGGAGAGAACAGAAGTGGTAGAGTGGGGAGGAGGGAGGGTAGAGGGGTAGCGGGAGTGGTAGAAGAGGGAAGGGGAGTGGTTGGAAGAGGGACAGAGGGGAAGGGGTGGGGGGAGAGGGGAGGGAGCGGAAGAGAGGGTGTGGGGGAGGGAGAGGCGTCGGGTAAGGGGATAGAAGTGGAAGACTGGGGAGGGAGGGTAGGGGGTAGTGGTGAAAAGGGACAGAGGGGTAGGGGTAAGGGGGTGGTGGTAGAGAGGGAAGGGGGGGTGGGGAGAGAGGGATGGGTGGGAGAGGGAGAGGGGTGAGGAGAGGGAAACATAGAAGCATAGAAATTAAGTGCAGGAGTAGGACATTCGGCCCTTCGAGCCTGCACCACCATTCAATATGATCATGGCTGATCATCCAACTCAGTATCCTGTACCTGCCTTCTCTCCATACTCCCTGATCCCTTTAGCCACAAGGGCCACATCTAACTCCCTCTTAAATATAGCCAATGAACTGGCCTCAACTACCTTCTGTGGCAGAGAGTTCCAGAGACTCACCACTATCTGTGTGAAAAATGTTTTCCTCATCTCAGTACTAAAGGATTTCCCCTTTATCCTTAAACTGTGACCCGCTTGTCCTGGACTTCTCCAACATCGGGAACAATCTTCCTGCATCAGACAAATGCAATTCAGGACTTTTCTCTTCACAAGCAAAGTCAGATTGACGGTTAGTGAAGAATTCGAATATTCGCTGAGCGTTCAGATGCTGCGCGCGCCTCCTGCACCAAAGGGGGGAGGGGGGCGTGTGTCGTCACACACAAAGATCTTGTAGCGGAGAGCTCCGCTATAAGATCTTTGGTCACATACTAAGCACGCGCCTCCACAAACAGATGAGCGTCTTCTTGAATGGAGAGCGCGTGGCCGCCTCCACAAACAGTCACACACACTGAGGACCCGCCCCCACAAAAAATATTGAGTCGAGAGAAGAGAAAAGGGCAGAGAGAGAGAGAGAGAGGCTGGTACAACAACAAAAAAACTGGATAAACTCAGCGGGTGCAGCAGCATCTATGGACCGAAGGAAAAGGGCAACGTTTTTGGCCGAAACCCTTCTTCCGGGTTTCGGCCAAAAACGTTGACCATCAATTCGCTCCATAGATGCTGCCGCACCCGCTGAGTTTATCCAGCTTTTTTTTATGTCTACCTTTGATTTTCCAGCATCTGTAGTTCCTTCTTAAAGACAGAGACTGTGCACGGTAAGGGAATTAGGAGGGAGAGGGGGAAGAGTGTGGAGGGAGGGGGAGAGTGGAATTGGAGGGGGAGAGGGGTGGGGGGAGAGACAAGTGGAAGAGAGGGGAGGGAGGGAGGGGGAGAGGGGTAGCAGGAGTGGTGGAAGAGGGACAGGGGGAGTGGTGGAAGAGGGACAGAGGGGTAGGGGAAGGGGTGGGGGAGAGAGGGGAAGGGAATGGGGGGTGAGGGAGGGAGAGGGGTGGGGTAAGGGAAGAGAAGTGGGAGAGGGAGGGTTAGGGGGAGTGGTGGAAGAGGGACAGAGGGGAAGGGGGTGGGGAGAGAGGGAAGGGGGTGGGGTAGAGAGGGAAGGGGTGGGGGAGAGAGGAATGGAAGAGGGGTGAGGAGAGGGAGGAGAGAAGGGGAGAGAAGTGGAAGAGTGGGGAGGGAGGGAGGGGTAGCGGGAGTGGTGGAAGAGGGACGGGGGAGTGGTGGAAGAGGGACAGAGGGGTAGGGGAAGGGGTGGGACAGGGAGGGGAAGAGAGAGGGGTGAGGGAGGGAGAGGGGTGGGGTAAGGGGAGAGAAGTGGAAGAGTGGGGAGGGAGGGGTAGAGGGACTGGTGGAAGAGGGACAGAGGGGTAGGGGAAGGGGGCGGGGGGAGAGAGGGAAGGGGGTGGGGTAGAGAGGGAAGGGGGGTGGGGGAGAGAGTGATGGGTGGGAGAGGGAGAGGGGTGAGAAGAGGGAAACATAGAAATTAAGTGCAGGAGTAGGCCATTCGGCCCTTCTAGCCTGCACCACCATTCAATATGATCATGGCTGATCATCCAACTCAGTATCCTGTACCTGCCTTCTCTCCATACCCCCTGATCCCTTTAGCCACAAGGGCCACATCTAACTCCCTCTTAAATATAGCCAATGAACTGACCTCAACTACCTTCTGTGGCAGAGAATTCCAGAGATTCACCACTCTGTGTGAAAAATGTTTTTCTCATCTCTGTCCTAAAGGATTTCCCCCTTATAATTAAAGTGTGACCCCTTGTTCTGGACTTCCCCAACATCGGGAACAATCTTCCTGCATCTAGCCTGTCCAACCCCTTAAGAATTTTATACGTTTCTATAAGATACCCCCTCAATCTTCTAAAAACAAGGCGAGTCTATCCAGTCTTTCTTCATATGAAAATCCTGACATATCAGAAATCAGTCTGGTGAACCTTGTCTGTACTCCCTCTATGGCAACAATGTATTTGAGCATTGGGCATTGTGACATCACACAATGGAACGTTCACCAGGGGCTGCGGCTCCTGCAAAGGCATATGTAAATGATTCCATTCCGATTGGACATATGTGAACATTGGGTATTGTGACATCACACGATGGAACGTTCACCATTGGCTGGGGCTCCTGCAAAGGCATATGTAAATGAATCCATTCCGATTGGACATATGTGAACATCGGGCATTGTGACATCACACGATGGAACGTTCATCAGAGGTTGAGGCTGGTGCTGATTCTTTGGGTGAGAATCCAGTTTATTTTTGAAATATTGGGGGGGGGGGAAGGATTTGATTAAAAACGTGTACTTAAACACGACGAAATGTAATGAGGTGCGGATACTTAGAAAGAAAAGTGAAATCTCTACCGAAATGGAAAATATGTCGGCGATTCTGCGCCTGGTTTCGGAGTTATAGGGAATCAAAGGAAGAAATGCGGCCGGAAGCCGTACATGTAAATTGATCCATTCTGATTGGACGTCTGCGAGAGTCGGGCATTGCGATTGGACATCTGCGAGCATCGGGCATTGTGACATCGCACGGTGGGAACGAATCGAAAGGCAGAAAGGGATCCGGACGCCAGCCGGACGGATGGGGCGAGAGTTTTATATATTAACTAGACCAAGTGCAGACCCGTTGGGTCTGTTTCCCCAACGGCGTTTTGCGGGGGGGGGGGAGGGGGGCTGCGACATCAAACTCACATTAACCACCCCCCAAACACACCGGTGGGGGGAGGGGGGATGTGAAGAGGGGAGGGAGGGGAGAGGAGGTGGAGGAAACGGGACAGATTTATGAGGGAAAGGAGAGCGGGGTAGGGGGTGAGAGAGGGGGATGGGGAGAGAGATGTGGGGGAGGGGGAGGTAGGGGAGGAGGGAGGGAGGGGGAGAGGGGTGGGGGAGAGAGGGGAAAGAGTGGGGAGGGAGAGTGGAGGGGGAAGGGGGAGAGGTGGAAGAGTGGGGAGGGAGGTGGAGAGGGGTTGGGGGAGTGATGGAAGAGGGACAGAGGGGTAGCAGGAAGGGGGCGGGTGGAGAGAGGGAAGAGGGTGGGTAGAGAGGGAAGGGAGGTGGGGGAGAGAGGGATGGGTGGGAGAGGGAGAGGGGTAAGGAGAGGGAAACATAGAACCATTGAAATTAAGTGCAGGAGTAGGCCATTCGGCACTTCGAGCCTGCACCACCATTCAATATGATCGTGGCTGATCATCCAACTCAGTATCCTGTACCTGCCTTCTCTCCATACCCCCTGATCCCTTTAGCCACATGGGCCACATCTAACTCCCTCTTAAATACAGCCAATGAACAGGCCTCAACTACCTTCTGTGCCAGTGAATTCCAGAGATTCACCACTCTGTGTGTGAAAAATGTTTTTCTCATCTCGGTCCTAAAAGATTTACCCCATATTCTTAAACTGTGACCCCTTGTACTGGACTTCCCCAACATCTGGAACAATCTTCCTGCATCTAGCCTGTCCAACCCCTTAAGAATTTTGTACGTTTCTATATGATACCCCCTCAATCTTATAAATTCTAGCATGTACAAGCCGAGTCTATCCAGTCTTTCGTCATATGAAAGTCCTGACATCCCAGGAATCAGTCTGGTGAACCTTCTCTGTACTCCCTCTATGGCAACAATGTATTTGAACATTGGGCATTGTGACATCACACAATGGAACGTTCACCAAGTGCTTGTGCTCCTGCAAAGGCATATGTAAATGAATCCATTCCGATTGGACATCTGTGAGCATCGGGCATTGTGACATCACACGATGGAACGTTCACCAGGGGCTGGTGCTGGTGCTGCTTCTATGGGTGAGAAGCCAGTTTATTTTTGAAATATTGGGGGGGGGGGAGAAGGATTTGATTAAAAACGTGCACTTAAACACGACGAAATGTAATGAGGAGCGGATACTTTGAAAGAAAAGTGAAATCTCTACCGAAATGGAAAAGATGTCGGCGATTCTGCTTTCCCCCTTATCCTTAAACTTTGACCCCTTGTTCTGGTCTTCCCCAACATCAGGAACAATCTTTCTGCATCTAGCCCGTCCAACCCCTTAAGAATTTTATACGTTTCTATAAGATACCCCCTTAATCTTCTAAAATCTAGCGAGTACAAGGCGAGTCAATCCAGTCTTTCCTCATATGAAAATCCTGACATCCCAGGAATCAGTCTGGTGAACCTTCTCTGTACTCCCTCTCTATGGCAACGATGTCTTTGAGCATTGGGCATTGTGACATCACACGATGGAACGTTCATCATTGGCTGGGGCTCCTGCATAGGCATATGTAAATGAATCCATTCCGATTGGACATATGATGGAATGTTCAGTAGGGGCTGGGGCTGGTGCTGATTCTTTGGGTGAGAAGCCAGTTTAGTTTTGAAATTTTTGGGGGGGGGGGGAAGGATTTGATTAAAAACGTGTACTTAAACACGATGGAATGTAATGACGTGCGGATACTTAGAAAGAAAAGTGAAATCTCTACCGAAATGGAAAAGATGTCGGCGATACTGCGTCTGGTTTCGGAGTTGCAGGGAATCAAAGGAAGAAATGCGGCCGGAAGCCGTACATGTAAATGGATCCATTCAGATTGGACGTCTGCGAGCGTCGGGCATTGCGATTGGACATCTGCGAGCATCGGGCATTGTGACATCGCACGGCGGGAACGAATCGAAAGGCAGAAAGGCAGCCGGACGGATGTCGGACGGATGGGGCGAGAGTTTTATATATTAATAGATAGATAGATAGATAGATAGATAGATAGATAGATAGATAGATAGATAGATAGATAGATAGATAGATAGATAGATAGATAGATAGATAGATAGATAGATAGATAGATAGATAGATAGATAGATAGATAGATAGATAGTTATTTTCTTGAATCTCATTAACATAACTCATGAATAAGTTGATGTCCATATGCGGATGCAAAACTTTATTTTTTTAATTCAATCCCACAGAAGACAATTTTTACTCACCTTCTGTCCCCTCTGTCCAGCTTCCGGGTTCACCGTTCGCAGGAGTTCCCACGGTAACCGCAAGAGTTATTACGGATATCGCACGGATATCGCACTGGCCACTACGTTCATATAATGTTGCAATGCTCAACCACAAGTGTACAAGTCACTCTTGGAGAAATTCAAACTTGCTTGAATTTTCTCCCGAGTCACCAAGTTACACGATTACCTGCCGTTAGCGCCACGGTGGTCCACGGTGGTCCACGAATGCCGTACTGTTATCGCACGAGGTTCCCACGATGTTAAACTCTGGTTAACTCTTGCGTCAAGTCGCCCCGTGAAAAAGCCCCATTAGACTCTGAGAGAAAATTGAACATCGTTTCCAAATTCCAGCAGGAAGTCCAGTAAATTTATACCCAATTCAGAGACCAGCTGTAGCAAGCGACACGGTTTTCTTCTCTCATGTGGTCACCTTCATGAAGAGAGTGAAGAAAGAAGAAAGAGGGAAATTAAAAACAAACACCCGATGGAAATAGATGTTTAATAAAAAAAGGGGGGCCGGCGATCGCTCCGTGCCCGTGTCGGTGGGAAGGGGGGCAGGGCCGGCCTTAAGCCGATTGGACCAATTCCTCCCAATTGGGCACCGCGCCTAAGGGTGCACAGCGCTAGAGTAATCTACTCTTGGCACGGATAGATCTACCCCTGGTGGAGGGGGGAGAGAGGGGTGGAGAGAGAGTAGAGGGGTGGAGGGGGAAGAAAGGGATAGACGGGGAGGGGGTGTGAGGGGGAATGGAGAAGGGGGAGGTGAGTTATTCCCTCACGGTCCTGGGGTAGCGCGCCCGCCCCTCCAGTCCACGTGCTTCACGCACACAGCCCCGGCTCCACCCATCTCTCTCCCAGGGAAGGCGCGGTGAACAATACAGGGAGGGCCGGGCCGGGGGCTGGAGCAACGTTTACAAACCTCGGCCTCAGCTCACACCCGTCCGCCCGGACCCCGGCATCCGCTCCTGCCGCCGGCCCTCTCCCCTCCTTCTCTCCTCCCCTTCTAACCCTCCCTTCCCTTTTCCCTCCCTCCCTTCTCTCCTTCCCTCCCTCCTTCCTCTCTCTCTTTTCCCTTCTCTCCTTCCCTCCTTCGGGTAGGATGGGGCTGAAGCCCAAAATTTAATGCCTGGACTGGTTTTTCGCCAATATTTATTGGTTTTCCAGGATCTAGTTAATTAAATTACTTTTTTTTAATTTCACAGTCAGTGAAACAAGTGGTATTGCAACTATGTACTTTTCAGAGGTGATCTACACATTTTGTTTGTTACTTGTAGGCTTACATGTATGCAATTTTATATTAAAATGTAGCTTAGATCTGTTTGGTCCATTAACTCGCAGGCACTTTTTAAGCGCACATTTTGATTACTTTTCATTCTACCATAGAGATATAAAGTCTATAATAGACTTTATTTGTATTTCTATGATTCTACAGACCTTGGCTGGGAGCCTGGGGCTCACCACAATTGTTCCCAATTGGGCCTCGTACCTCCTAAGGCCGGCCCTGGGGGGGGGGGGGGGGTGGGGGGGAGGATGGCTTGAGTGGGTGCAGGATTTTCTGGAGCTCCTTCCAAATGGCAATATTTTGTATGTTCAAAGTTAAAAAGGACTACTAGGCAGGAAATGGTGTTGAAGTTTACCCATGACCCTATTACGGCTCTTTCGTCAAGTGGACTATCTTGCTCCGCTATAGGATCTTTGGCTTCCAGTCTCCATGAGATGGAGAGTGTGCAGGAAAGTGGCGCTGTAAGGGCAGTCCACGTCTTTCACCAGCTCATTGGAACTTTTCCCAATTCCATAATGACTGTCTAAGAACTTGGCCCTCATCAGACCTGGCGTCTCTCCGCCATAAACGGAGTTCACCTCTTGGACGCTCAACTCGTAGACCACCCGCTCCTTCCTGAAGCGGATATCAAACAGCTATAAACCGCTGGCAGGACTGTGGTGGAACGCGAACTCCCAGTCAAAGTAGCGAATATGGTTGTTTACAATGTGGTATCTTGGTCCACATGGCTCGAACTGAAGTGGGCCGTAGGTTTGAAACTTCTGCCGATGTCTCAGTGAGGCGTAATTGGGATTCGAATCTGTCCTTTGGATCTCTCTCGCTCTCTTACTCCCTCTCCCACACCCTCTCGCCTTGGCATTCCCGGAATCATTTGGCATTTTGCGGGGACGGTTGCATCTGCGGTTCCTTCCTTTTGGGGGAACCCTGGCCCGTGGCAGCTCCTGGTCCGTTCCCTCTACAGGTGCAGCCTGGCCACTCTGTGTTTTTTGTTTGGCTCTGGTGGACATGTTGGGGGGGAGCCTGGGGTGGCTCGGTGGGAAAGGGGGCGGCTCTGGGTGACGTTTCGGGTCGAGACCCTTCTGCAGACAATCACAAGTACTCTCTCCGACGAGAGTTCAGTTCAGTCTGAAGAAGGGTCTTCTCTCCAGAGTCGCTGCCTGTCCCGCCAAGTTACTCCAGCTTTATGTCTAACTTCAATATCAAGAGTTAAATAAAAAACACAGAGCGCTGGAAGAACTCAGCGGGCAAGGCGGCATCTGTGGTGGGAATGGATTAGGAGTTGTTTCACATATAATACACAATAAACTATATTATAAATACACAATAAACAAGTTATGCATTATTTTACATGGGTATGACCGCACAACCCCCCCCCCCCCCCCCCCCCTTCCTTCCCAGCCTCAGCCTCACGGACCTTAGAGTACTCCTAGATCCTAAAACCCATTTCCATCACTGGGTATAAGAGACTTAGAGGATATCTGAGGGGGACCTTTCTCATCCAGAGAATATAGTGAGTACCTGGAATACACTGCCTGAGAGAGTTGTGGAAGTCTTGTTGCTGACAGCATTTAAGAAGTGTCTAAATGAGCACTTGCCTTGGCACAGAAGGCCATGAATGCAGAAGGGTGTGATTAATACAGATGGATGTCCTTTGGTCATTGTAAATGTGGGGGACTGAACTGTCTGTTTGCATGCTGTGTGACTATGACAAATATGAATGTTTCAACAACTCTATAATAATTCAGAACAGTAGCACGGAATGTCTAACATCCACTTGGGAGAGCAAACAAGGGCTTGGGTTAGAGCAGGAGTGGGGAACCTTTTCATGTTGGAATGCCACATTAAGTTAGCTGTAATCTAATTAGGCCACTTCCAAGAAACTTCAATTAGACATACTTCAAAATGTACATTATTTTGTAAAAATCTAACTACCATGTACTAACTTCAAGAAAATGAAAAGATTGTGCTAATTTTAAAGTTAACTAACCTTTTAATGACTTTGTTGTGACTGCTTTTTGTGGGAAAGCATTTGAATATTTGGTTGCAACATGGAGGTCTGCAGTTTCAGCTGATCTTCCAGATGGGTATCCGTCATTTGTGACCTTAAGGGCGTCTTGATTTGGGTTAGGTAGGAGAATGTAGATTTGCAGCAATAAGTGGTTGAAAAGCACGAAAGCATTTGTCGTGCATGGTGCTGAAGACGTGGGTATTCTATTGCATTTTTCCATATTTCAATCGGATCTTTCTTAGTGTCAAATAAGGACTTTAAAATAAGGCTATCAAAAGTTGATAATACTGAAGACTGGACGGCCTTCCCCGACATTTCCCCTCTCGTCAACCAGCCTCAGGCAGTGGTGGCGCCAGTCAGGCAGGGAGGTTCACGTACAGTCTAGAGTCGCATTAGAACTAAATCATGAGCATAACAGGTGTTGAAATAGACCTTATGACTTACTAATGTTTTAATTGTGGCCGTCAGTCGGGGAGGATTATTTTGTTGAATCTTCTTTTACTCTTTGGTATTTTAAATACGTTCATTTTAAGATTAAAATTAAAATAATAAAAGACGAACAAAAGCATATTATTAAAAATAAAAGTATTTGGTCTACAAAATTTGGATTCATTCAAAAGGCCGCACTTAATGGCCTAGAATGCCGCATGTGGCCTTAACGTCGCAGGTTCCCCACCCCTGGGTTAGAGTTTAATGTAAAAGATAGCATCCCCCACTAAATAGCATTCCCTCAATACTGCATGGTAGTGTCAGTCTAGATTGTTATGCACAAGTCACTGGAGTTCAACCTATGAACATCTGAATCAGAATATTAATGCTACTCTCTGAACCATAGCTGAAATAAACTGAGCCACAACTAACAAACATCCAGGTATTACGGATATTAGATGTGGCAATTTTTTCTGTTATTTGTGTCACTGACTGCAACCATCATAGCAATAGATTTTACAAAAAGTAATTGAGAAATCTTCCTTCCCTGTGTCACGGATCTTAGTGCGGATAGGACAATTTACACGGAGTGGGCTCCATCCCTTGACTTGCGTGTGCCATGTAGATGGTGGTAAGACTTTGGTGTGTCAGGAAGTGAGTGACCCAGTGGAGGGGGCCTATCTTATATCCTACTCCTGTAACCACATGTTTCACTCTGATCAGTAATGATCGTAGATGCTAACAGTGGGGAACTCAGAGAATTTAATGGCAGTCACTGTCAGGGCTAAGTGGGGATAGACTCTTTTATGTTGAAGATAATAATTGTCTGCCACATTTGAGGATCAAATGAGACTTGTCACTTATCATCCACAACTTGTGTGTTATTCTAGATTTTGTTGTATGTAGGCGTGGGATGTTTCATTTGCCGTGGCGTTGCATTTGGAATTGAGCATTACACAATCAACAACAAGCGATCCCGCTCCTGAAGGCAGGTCATAGATGATGAAGCAGCTGAAGATGATTGGATCAAGGACGTTTGTCTGAATCACTACAGTGATGTCCCAGTGATGTGGTCGATCTGCAACAATCGCAGTTAATTTGCATTGTACAAGTCATAGTTCCAGCTACAGGAATGTTTTCACATGGAGGAATAGATCGGGTAGATGTACAGGCCATCTTGCCCATAGTGAGGGAATGGAGAACCAGAGGACATAGGTTTAAGGTGAGGAAGAAAAGATTTAATAGGAATCTGAGGGGCCACTTTTTCACTTAAAGGGCAGTGGGCATGAGGGACGAGCTGCAGGAAGAAGTAGTTGAGGCAGGTACTATTGCAATGTTTAAGAAACATTTAGACAGGTACATGGTTAGGACATGTTTAGATGGACATGGGCCAAACGCAGGATGGCGGGACTAATTTAGAAGGGACATGCTAGTCGGTGTGGGCAAGTTGGGCCGAAGGGCTTGTATCCACGCTGTTTAACTCTGTGACTTCCACTGAAAATGTGGAATATGCACAGCATTGTACTTGAGGATGCCAAGGGAACCTACTGACAATCTACATGGATTTTCTGGACTAGAATTGGATATCCAATGGGGGATGGATGCTCCATGTCTGAAATGTTTAGCAACACTGTTTATTTGTAATTTAAATAGCAAAAGAGAGGAGACAGACCCTTTTGTTCATCATCCCATTCAAACTAATTCTGCATAAATCCCATTTTATTCTCCCTATATTCCCATCACACACTTTGCACAGTGGCAGAGTTGTCGCCTTACAGCGCCGGAGACCCAGGTTTGATTCTGACTACGGGTGCTGTCAGTATGGAGTCCGTACATTCTCCCTGTGACGGTGTAGGTTTTCTCTGGGTGCTGTTTTCCTCCCACATTCCAAAGACATGCAGGTGTGTAGGTTAATTGGCTTATGTAAATTGGCCCTATAGTGTAGAATCGAACTACTAGAATTGTTGGAGTGACAGGGAGTAAATGAAAACTCCACACAGAGAACACCAGAGGTCAGGATTGAACTGGAGGTCACTGGAGTGGTGAGACAGCTGGTCTACCAGCTGCACATTGTGCCACAAATTATTGTTATACGAAGACGATGTAGTTCAAGCACGCCACCAAAATACCAACATAGTTTCCTTAATGAGCGCAAGATTAAAATGAAAACGGTAACCAGTAATTAATGATCCTATGGATGGCTGCTTCCAGATTCAACTTCCTTCATTAGGTAGACTATTCTAAACTGGCATTTCAAATTAATACCGAATATTACCCATCTAAAGCAGTTGGGGAAAATTGTGCCCGCAGTCCTTTTGGGGATGGATTTAAAAGGCTGTGAAAGGCCAGAGAGAAGACTTGCTTTCTCGCAGTAAGTGGGCTTGGGTAAGATAAATTATTCCCACACCAAAATGATGACTAATAAACCCTTGCAGTTACAGTAAATACCAGTGATGGGTGTACTAAGTCCTTTGTCTAAAATTCCACTCCCTGCTATTGTAACCAAGGCATGAAGTAAGTTCAAATAGATGAGTCAGCTCCAGCAAAATAGTGGAGGGAGTAACAGAGAACTGTGCCAAATGTTCAACCTTTAGTATCAAGTCTGTAATCTCAAGGCCTAAATATCTTTTTTTAACATTTCCTTAAATTGCTAAGAGCAACATTTATGTTTTGTTTCTGTGCCATGACCGTTAAACCAATGCTCACTATATACCAGATGGGGAATTTAACCCAAGTTTTTAACCGCTACTGTTCCCAGCTCATTGTTTCCATATCCATTAAAATGGATTGACTATGTTGCTCAATATGAAGGTAGAATGCCATTGTTATCCAGAAGCCTTTAATCAACTTAAGTTGTGCTGCCCTTCACCACAAACTGCTCACAACTTGGTGCAGGATGAATTTACAACCCGCAATCTACACACAGACAACGGAATCCTAATATTCGCTACATTTAAATCGACTTTCCAGATTATTTATGGTGCTTCTAAATATTAGGGTGTTTGTTGCTCGTTTGTGCAATGATCTCGTTCCCTCTCTCTTTTTATTTTTATCATTCATACCCCAAGTCCTTCAAGTGCTACATATGTCCTGAAACTGGTGAGACATGCTGTCGATGCTGCTGCAAGTATAGTGAATGTTTGATCGTGGCTGGGTACAGCTGCCCACATATTCCCTCTCCACCCCTGAGGCGAGATGAGCACATCCTGCTTTGTACCTACCAAGGGCACTGCAGTTTGGATCTGGCTGGAGTGCCCATAACATGGTTCTCCATCCTGGCCCCATGCCTATTAACTACTTTATGAGGTAGCCTGGCATTTAGTTTACACTGCAAAAAAAACTACACCTTAAGTAAGATATAAAGAATTGGAGGAATGTGATAAATTGGACCTTAATTTTGCCTATAAAATATGGTGATTATGTATGATGTAATCTCAAACGTACATGCTACTAATTGCACTCAGATTTATCTTCAGTATATTCAAAACAATGTTCTATTTTTTATATATAGTGCTAAAGTTGAGTGATAAAATCAGACTGCCATAGGAACATTTAGTCAGCATCGATGAAGGGAAATGGACGGTCGATATTTCAAGTCGAGACCCTTCCTCCGAAGGGGAGATAGCCTGCTTAAAGAGGTGAGTGGGTGAGACAAGCACTGGTGGACAATAGGTGGATCCAAGTGGGGAGGGGTAGATTCAAGATTCAAGAGAGTTTATTGTCATGTGTCCCTGATAGGACAATGAAATTCTTGCTTTGCTTCAGCACAACAGAACATAGTAGGCATTGACTACAAAACAGATCAGTGTGTCCATATACCATTATATAAATATATACACACATGAATAAATAAACAAGATTGATGGATGGAGTGAGGTGGGGGGAAGAGAGGGTTGATATATTCACAGAGCTGGACGTGATTGGTGTGGGTAATCAGGGGCTGCAGATGATGGAATCTGATGGGAAAGAAAGTCTGATGGGGTCAAATCAGTGAGGTGGGATGGGTGGGTGGGAACAGTGGGGGAAAGGGTCTTGCTGCAAGATGTGTGGGTGATGGGCAGATGGCTTAGTGGGAAAGAAGCTGGGGAAGAGGGAGTAGTGTAGTGAGGGATGGGGGCGATGAATGGGAAGATCTGGGATGGATAGAGGGACTGGCAGAGGTCGAGTGGTGCGATGTTTCATGCCATCGGGTGTAGACTACCAGTCCAGCATATTCCCCTAGTTTGCATTTAGCCTCACCCTGCAATGGAGGAGGCCCAGGATAGACAAGGGAGAATGGAGAGAGGAATTGAAATGGCTAGCCAGTGGGAGCTCCTGGTGGCCTTGGTGAACAGAACTCAGATGTTTGGCAAAGGAATCGCCTATTATGCACTAATAGACAAAGTTAGAGAGCTGCATGTGAATCTTTATTTCACCTGGAAGGGCTGTTTTGAGGTGAGGGAGCAGGTGTAGGGACAGGTGATGGACCTCCAATGGCTGCAGGGAAAAGCGTCTGGCATGGGGGATGGATGGGCAAAGATGAGGAAACTAGTGAGTCATGGAGAGAGTGGTCTCTATGGGAAGCAGGAGGGGTGGGGAAGGGAAAATGTGACAAGTGGTGGGATCGTGTTGCAGCCGACCGAAAGGTTGAAGAATGGTGTGCCGGATGCAAAGGCTGGCGGAGTGAACGTGATATATTATGTCTGGGAAGAGGTGAAGTGAGAACAGATACAGGGGAAAAGGAGGATACATCCTTGAGAACAGATATGGTGGAAGCGGGGAAACTGAGAGCAAAGGATGATGCCCTTCAAAGAGACAAGATGGGAAGAAATGTAGTCTTGGTAGTTACGAGAGTCAGTGGATTTGCAATAAATGTTAGTGGACAGTTTATTTATAGTAATGGAGAAAAGAGATAGAGAATGGGGAGAGAGGTCATAGAGTTATATAACGTGGAAACGGGCCCAACTTGACCACGCCGACCAACATGTGCCGTCTATACTAATCCCACCTGCCTGTGTTTGACCTTTATCCTTCTAAACCTGTCCTATCCATGTATCTGTCCACTTGTCTTTTAAATGTTGTGATAGTACCTGCCTCAGCTACCTCCTCTGGCAGCTCGTTGCATATACCTACCATCCATGGTGGGTAAATAGGCTGTGAACTTGAGGGCAGGGTGGAGGTTAGTGGTGAGGTTGGTGAAATTGATGAGTTCCACACAAGTGCTGGAGGAGACACCAATGGTGTCATGGATGGAGCAGAGAAAAAGTTGGGGATGGTGCCAGAAGAGGTTTGGAACAAAGAATGCTCCATATAGCCAATAAAGAGGCTTGCGTGACGAGGTGCCATGTAAGTGCGCATGGACTGCCTTTGATTTGTAAAAACTATGAGGTATCAAAAGTAGTTATAGGGTAAGCACAAATTGAAACAGGCAGAGGAGAGTGCTAGTAAATGGGAACTGGTTGGACCTATGTTCTAGAAATAAATGGAGGTCCTGAAGACCTTCCTGTTGAGGAATTAAAGAGCAGGAGAGTGGGGGGAACTTGAATGTTGAAAAGGTGGAAAGCATGTAACGTGCCGAGGATGTCGGTGCAAAGGGCTGGACAGGGGGAACAAGATGTAATGAAGATATGAGGAGATGACTACAATGGGACAACAGCAGGCAAAATCTGAGGCCCCATCAGGGCAGTCCTACTTGTGAATCTTGGGTGGGAGACAGAAATGAACACTTTACCAATCCAAACAATGTTATTTAATTTTCCGTTGTTTTCAGTAAATCTGTCCTGTCACATTACCATGAAGGTTTCATTGTTCTATTGCCCATTTTTATTACAAGCAGATTTACAGGGGATTTATATAAATATTCTAAGGTGGTCCAGTTCAATGGCTTTTCTACAATACAAGTTTTGGGTAAAGTGTAGAATATGCTACAGTATTTATAAACAGTGCAAATTGCAGTAGCCACGGTTAACAATAAATACAAATGAATGAGTGGTGTAGATAGGAAATAGAAAATATTATTTTGTTTTATTATAAAATGACTAATACATCAAAGAAATTAAATGATGCACAATAATACGGCATAAATATGTAATGAGTTCGCATTGTTTTTAATTATTGATGTTAATTTTTCATTTTAAATGAAGATGACTGATGATGTTATCCAATATCTCTTCCATTATCAGCTATATGACTTCAACTGAGATTCATATACTCATTCCTCTTATTCGTTTCATTGTCCCTATCTAATGCACACCAGTTATGTTTCAGAATGAAGATAGGTTAATTTATGGGCATTCACCATTAAACAAAGAGATATTAGCTGAGTGAAAGAATTGCCAAAACTGGGGCAAATGGATTTAAATTTACGCAAATGGGAGGTCATCTATTTTAGATCTAAGAAGGCTAGAGCAGAGGTATGCGACTGCATGGAGCACTGTGTGCAGTACTGGTGTGGGGTTGGTGGGGGAGGGGAGGTGATGTGGGGGAGGGGGTAGTGTGGGGGGGTGTGTGGGGGGGGGGGGGTGGTGTGGGGGGGAGGGGGTGGTGTGGGGGGGAGGGGGTGGTGTGGGGGGGAGGGGATGGTGTAGGGGGGGAGGGGTGGTGTGGGGGGAGGGGGTGGTGTGGGGGGGTGGTGTAGGAGGAAATGGTGGTGTGGGGAGGAGGAGGTGGTGTGGGGGGAGGAGGTGGTGTGGGGGGAGGGGTAGTGTCGGGGGTGGGGGTGGCGTGGGGGGGAGGGGGTGGTGTGGGGTGTTGTGTGGAGGGTGTGGTGGGCAGTGGAGGGGGGGAAGGAGGGAGGGTAAAGGGGGGTGTGGGTGTGTGGGGGGGAGGGAGGTGTGTGGGAAGGAGGGGGAAGGGAGAGAGGGAAGGCGGGACATGGGGGAGAGGGGTGTGGGGGGGGTGTGTTGGGGGGGTGTGGGGGGAGGGACTCCACTCAGCGGCCACCGGCCGCGGCACCACACAGCACCTCCCGACTCCACACAGCGGCTTTCCTGACTCCACACAGCGGCTTGCGGACTCAATCAGCAAGGCTTGTTTACTCAGCCCTGCCTCCGGGGTTTTATTCTCCAGCGGGTGCTGGAAGGGGCATTACCTTCATGGTAACAAACAGGCGAGAATACCAATCTGCTGATCTCACTATTTTTTAAACTTCATAACTTTTCTCATATTTCACCGATGGCTTCGAGCAGAGGAAAACGGTGAGTAAGGTGTCGAAACAATCCTAGCGATATAGGGTAGTGTTTCTGTGCAAATTTAATTACAACGCAGACTGAAAGTGGTCAAGATGAGAGTTTTAGTAATACTATAGATGTCATTAAGTTAGAAAGGGTGCAGAAGAGATTCACCAGGATGTTACCTAGGCTTGCGAGAAGTTGTCCTTTGGGACTATTTCCTTTGGAGCGAAGGAGGCTGAGGGATGGCCTTATTGAAGTGTACAAGATTGAGGTGAGCCGTCACAATCTTTTTTCCAGGGGGGAGGGTATAGGCTTAAGGTGAAAGGGGGGCGATTTTAGAGGAAACTCAGGGTCAACCATTTCACTCAGTTCTTATCTGAAACATCTGAACACGTGTTGGCTTTAATAGGAATGCAATGATGCCTTAACTCAAGGATTAAATTATTTGCCCAGATTACAGAAATTGAGGTTGCCGTTCCTGAAATTTAGAATGTTCAAGCACAATTTGATCAGGGTTTTCAAGAAAATAATGGAAATAGATAAAAACAAACAATTTTCTCCATATACTAAAAGTTGCTAGACATTTCAAGGATAAAGCTAGGAAACTTCTTTATACAGCACTGATAGATGTTTAGTAATTTCTCCTCCAACAAAATATAATGGTAAATCAATTGTAATTTTAAACTGATAATTTTATTGAACAGTTGAATTAGAGGATGTCAGAATGTATGGAATTTTTAAAATGCAGCGTTTTTAGAGTACGAAGCAGAGTTAACATTTCAGGCCAATGAACTTACATCAGAATTTGGAGACAAGTATTTTGTGGTCTTTAGAGAGGGTGAGGGTAGTGTTGGAACTGGTGGTGGAATCAAGACATTAGTGCTACGGATTTTGGCATGATGGGGCTCCAGGGACTGGCACACTATCGAAGGGATATTGAGATCAGGTCTGATAATGTATATTTGGGGTTTTGGGGAGGATGGGGACCCACGGTACATCAAGGTGGCTGAAGGGGTAGGAGTTGGAAAGTGTTCGAGAAACTGAATGAAATGGGCACTACAATGATGCCAAATGATATTGAGAAGGCAAAATTCTAGAGGGAGATCGGATACCAGCAGTATGTTGATGGGGGGAAATGGGATGAGGGTCCAGCAGCAGATTCGGAGGGAAGGATTGGGACAAGATTGTAGGTTTGGGGAAGGGGCTCATGGGTTAGACAGGAGATTGTGTGGGTACAGAATAAATAGGGAATATGCAGTGTAGCAATGGCTAGGGATGAAGGTAAGTAATTATCTGACCAGCAGATGTCCCAATCCACAGTTGTGCAGGGAAGACCAGGTTGCCCTGGGAATGACCAAAGAGGACAATGTGGTCCACGTTCCCTGCATTAATCTAAAATGTCACTGTCTGGGGAATGATGCCAATCTGTATCTCCTGATGTCAGGAAGAAAGACCATGAGAAATATCCATTATTGTATTTATTTCCAGAAAGAATCAAGCTGCAAAACAATGCATATAATAGTTTTATACAGTTGTACTTCTTGTCAATTGACCATTTGATAAGTCTCACTGTATTGTGCGTCCTTGTTTCCCTTAGAGTGAAATTAAAGGGTTTGTTTATAAGCTGAATTGCTGGACCTAATGTCAATTATACAACGTGTTTTTGTATAAAAATTCATTTGGCAACTGTTTATTTTCACTCCTGTGATACAGCGCCAATCCACTGCTGTAAGGGTTACAAACATTGATTATTTATGGTGGTTACAATCTCATCTGTCATCCTTTCAACCAATATTGCTATTGGAAATAATTCCAAGATACATTTTATTAAGTTTCTCTATCAAAGGCTTCATGTTAACCATTCACTAATTCTGCTGCTTACTCTAAAAAAGTGTTGATTAAATCTGTACATCCTTCCATTGATATCCTTGGCTCCTGACATTTCATCCATTTAATTTTTCTTAACAATGTATTAAGGACTATTTATTTGTCATTTCTAATTGTGTGTTTTCTTCTCATGAGTGCTTTCTGTATTGGATGGTGGTTACAACAGTTGTGGTTAAACAAAAAACTTAAGATCACCGGTTGAGAATGTCAGTCTGACTGTTTCATTTCCATTGCAAGATATATCTCTTCCTCTTGACAAATTAAATCAATATTATTGTTTATTATTTCTGATTTATTAATAGTTTGTGGTGCTGATAGAGACATATGGGGAAACTATTCACTTGGTCACTTTGGGAGTTCTGGTAAATTCTGCCCAGAATAACAGTTACAGGTGATCATGTCTAATCTAACTTTGACACAAGGCATTCTCTTCCAGAGTGCTTACATATGGCTTTATACATTTGGTGTTCTCGTATGTGTGCAGATATACCCCACTGTGTTCTCTCTTTGAGGAAGAGCTGTGTAAACACATTTCACACTTATCCACAGATATTAAGGTGGATAAATCCCCTAGTCAAATGTATCCAAAGACATTGTGGGAAGCTTGGGGGGAAAAATGGAGGAGTCCTGGTAGATATTTGCATCATCTTTAGTCACAGATGACGAATGGCGAATGGAGTTTAATGCAGATAAGTTTGAGATGTTGCATTTTGAGAAGCCAAACAAGAACAGGACCTTCAAGGTGAATGGTAGGGCCCTGGGGAGTGTTGTAGAGAACAGGGATCTAGGAAGACAGGTGCATAGTTCCCAGAAAGTGGCATCACAGATAGATAGGGTGGTAAAGAAGGCATTTGTTACATTGGCCTTCATCAGTCAGGGTATTGAGTAGAGAAGTTAGGAAGTTAAACGAAACATAAAAGTTTATTAAAATCATGAGGGATGTAAATAAGGTGGATGGTCACAGGATATTGGAGTCTAAAATTAAAGGGCATAGATTTAAGGAAAGAGTGGATAAAATATGAGTGACGGGAATATGGAACTGACAGAGGGTGCTTCAGAAGCAGGTACAATTACAATGTTTAAAAGACATTCAGATAGGTACATGGATAGAAAAAGTCTAGAGGGCAGACAGTTCAGAGTTCAGATAAAAAAGTTTGGTCAGCTGGTCAGAGGTGTTTAATTGGCCACTAACTTTCTATGCTTGGTGAAGTACTGTATATGCTTGCCTAAATATTTCCTAAATGTTGTGAAAGTACCTGCCACCTCTATTAGGCAGTGCATTCCAAATTCCATCCATCTTCTTAGTTAGAAATAAATTCTTCCTCAGATTCCCTCTAAATCTCTTACCCCTTACCCTCAGCCTGTGCCCTCTAGTTTTGGACACCCTGTGAAGGAAAAATATTATTTTTTTTCCATCCTATCTATACCTCTCATCATTTTTCCTACTTCTAATAGATGCTCCCTCAGCCTCCTCAGTTCAAAAAAACAAACCCAGCCTATCTAGTTTCTCATCACTTAAAAATTCATTTGCAGACAACATGTTTAAGAAAGAACTGCAGATGCTGGAAAATCAGAGGTAGACAAAAGTGCTGGAGAAACTCAGCGGGTGAGGCAGCATCTATGGAACGGAGGAAATAGGCAACGTTTCGGGTCGAAACCCTTCTTCAGACTAGTTCAGATAAAGTCAGTCTGATTAAAGATAATGATAAGATTCAGTCTGAAGAAGAGTTTCGACCCGAAACGTTGCCTATTTCCTTTGCTCCATAGATGCTGCCTCACCCACTGAGTTTCTCCAGCATTTTTGTCTACCACTGCAGGCAACATCCTGGTTCACCTCCTCTGCACTCTGGGTCCATGATCTATGTGGACACTACCAATATGATTTCTAATGGAACTAAATATAAATTCAGGCTACAGTTTTATTCCATTCACTGAAAATAATGCTAAGTCCTGTTGGAGGATTCCCTCACTCAGTCATAATTGCTTCTCTTTATCTTGAGACATTGCCTTCTGCTTCAATTGCTGCTTAGCTGCTTCTCCTCCCAGTTTTTCAATTCAATCACGTGGGAAGACAGTGATGCATTCATTAACTGCTAGAATAATACAACGCCACGTGGGGTGGTACGGTATTTGATCAAGAGGTTGGTCAAACGATGATTTATCGTTCATCTCCAGTTACCTTGGAGCACTTGCTTCTTTAAAGTCTCTTTTAACACATGATCAGATGTGCCTGCTGCTCACTGGAAACAGGATGATACTGAGGAATCGATAGACGTTTTATGCCCTGATGTCAGATAACTCTCTCATATATATGCACAGTAAATCATGCCAGGTCATTAAACCTGCATTCCACAGTTGTGCAGGCACCTGCATGTCTGACTTTGGGTGAGGCAGCATCTATGGAAAGAAGAAATTCTCTCCTTCTCTCCTTCTCTCCACATTCCTTCTCTCCATAGATGCTGCCTCACCCGCTGAGTTTCTCCAGCATTTTTGTCTATCTTTGATTTTTCCATTATCTGCAGTTCTTTCTTAAACACTGCATGTCTGACTTCAATCATTTTGTGTGCAGCCCAATGGGCACAATCATGCAAAGTGCCTTTCTTCTGATAAAAAGTCAACATGGACTCGAGGGAAAGGTCGAGTCAGCCATGGCCATGGTTGTGATGGTGTTATCACTCTGCACAGCTGGCAAATATACACTGCAACCCACTTCCTCCAACTCTTTGGCAATGGCCTTCATATTGAACATTCCGACAAGTTGGTATGCAGTTCATCTACAATCCTTAGGAAACGTAAAATGATCGATGCTTACCCTTTTAAATGTATTTGATTTTTTTTTAAATCAAACCTGCAATTGCAGAACTGGTTTTGAAGCTTTATTTGGAAATAGTTTATGCTAGTTCATCCTTTTTAAAGTGTGTTCATAGACTGGGTCTGTACTTAATTTTTGCTTAAGCAATCTCAAAAGCTGCTCCAAGGATATCCTTGCTTGCAGGTTGCAGTGTGAAAATGGAACTTTCACCCCAATATCAGTTGATTCAAGCAGTAAACTAGCCAGTTATTGTATTCAAGACCACATTCCTTGTGTTTCGTTATATATATGATATTGCTACACGTTCATTCTTCTAAAGTAAGTCAACTCTCAGAGAACATTTACATGGAGAAATGTTTTACTATTGTATGTCTTGATATCATTGAAGAACAAAATGGGACGGTTGTGGTGAGGCGAAGGAGGAAGTCATGTTCTGTTCTTACACTAATTATGTCCTCAGCAATTGCCCTCTAGAATGATGTCAATTATTCTACTGCATTTGAACACAATTGTTATTCATTGATCCCACATTGGCCAGAATTATAATTTTATTTAAATGTACGCTAAAGCTAATACATTAAAACTTTACAGAATGTAAACAGTAGCTTACAGACAATAAGTTTGAATTGCTTTACCCAGTTATGCTCTGATAGTATTCTTACTTTTCACTTCCCCTTGGGTTTGTCAGTACCTGTATTGTGGACTTTGCTAATTTCCAGTTTACATATCAATCTCTTTTCTCTTGATTTAGCTTTAACGTTGGCTTTGAAGTCATGAACAAGGCCTTGAAAACAACAAGGGTCAAAAGGGTCAAAAGGCAATTTTCCCAGAATCTAACAGGTGAGCAATAGATAGCAGCACTAACACAAGCAAAATTAATATTAAACTGCAAACTAGGATAGCCTATGCTACGGGGAAATAACAATCTTATATTTCAAAAATGTGCACATATTTGTGTAGTCCCACTAATATGGAAGACAAGCACTCTCATCCTGTTCTTTCCCTCTCTTCTGACAATACATATGCAGTTCTAGCAGAAGATGCATGATAGCACCAGGGAATATTAACTCAAGGGTCTCTTAGCTCCTGCAATGTATAGGTCTTCAGTAACCTGGAAATCCCACATACTTGCATCCTCTACAAAAGAGACCTGTCAAGTATTATGTGTAAATAATATTTACAATGGCACTGGTAAAGTTTAAACAATGTTTAGCAAGTAAGAGATGTATGTATAGATTTAATTATGTACTATGTCATTGATTTATAGAGTCATAGAGTCATACAGTGTGGACATAAGCCCATCAGCCCAAATTGCCCACACTGGCTAACATGTCCATCTACACTAGTCCCACCTGCCTGTGTTTGGCCCCATATCCCTCTAAATCTGTCCTTTTCATGTACCTGTCTAAATGTTTCTTAAACCTTGCGATAGTACCTGCCTTAACTACCTCCTCCGGCAGCTCGTTCCATACATCTACCACTTTTTGCGTGAAAAAGTTACCACTCAGGTTCCTATTAAATCCTTCCCCCCTCATCTTAAACCTATGTCCTCTGGTTCTTGAGTCCCCTACTCTGGGCAAAAGATTGTGCATCTACCTGATCTATTCCTCTCATGATTTTGTACACCTCTATAAGATCACCCCTCATCCTCCTGCTACCCAAGGAATACTGTTCAACCTTTCTCTATAGCTCATGCCCTCGAGTCCTGGCAATATCCTTGTAAATCTTCTCTGCACCCTTTTCAGCTTGACAACATCTTTGATATAACATGGTGCGCAAAACTGAACATCCATACGCCTGTGTGTTTGGGGGTGGTTAGTGTGAGTGTGACACCGCAGCCCCCCCCCCCCGCAAACGTGCATTGGGGAAACAGACCCAACGGGTCTGCACTTGGTCTAGTATATATTAAAAGTCTTATCTTGTATGTGTGTGTGTGTGTGTCTGTGTGTGTGTGTGTGTGTGTGTGTGTGTGTGTGTGTGTGTGTGTGTGTGTGTGTGTGTGTGTGTGTGTGTGTGTGTGTGTGTGTGTGTGTGTGTGTGTGTGTGCGTGTGTGTATGTGTTTTTCTACTTTCGTCAAAACGCAGAGAGGTAGCGCTTACATTTTTAACTATTCTGACTCACATTTTCCCCATCCACGCAGTAATCAGGTTCACTTAAAATTTCATCCTATATTTCACGTTATTGACAATTCAAGTTTTAAAAAAAAGGCAAAAACCAGTTCTCACACACAGCCTTTTTCCAGGAGCTTCCAATGATGTTGTCACAATGCCACTCACAGTGCACCAATCACAATGGGCTCTGAAGCTGACGAGTGCCACAATGACATCACAATGGGACGTTTCCAATGGTAACTGCAGCTTCTCACAGACAGCCTTTTTTCCAAGAGCTTCCAGTGATGATAATCCCAATGGGCTCTCAAGCTGCCGAGTGCCACACCCCCCGTCCCCTCCTCCCTTGGGCTATTCACACCCCTGCCCCCTCCCCCTGGTTATTCACAGCCCTCGCCCCACCATGAGTTATTCGCACCCCCCCCCGCCGCCCACCCTCCCCCCCCGGGTTATTCATGATTAAAGTTTACAAAACAAAACAAAACCACCTTTTAAAACACCAGCTTCCAGTGACGTCACAATTCCCCCCCTCTAACGGCGCAGTGAAACAGAATATTCCACGACCTTCCAGTGATGTCAGGGGGAGGGCTTCATTTCAAAAACAGCTTCATCAGCTCATCACGCACACCGCTGGGGGATCAGACCCAACAGGTCTGCACTTGGTTTAGTAACACTCTAAATATGGCCTCACCAATGTCGTATACAACTGCAACATGATCTCACAACTTCCATGCTCAATGCTCTGACTGATGAAGGCCAATGTGCCAAAAGCCTTTTTGACCACCCTATCAACCTGAGATGTCACTTTCAATGAAAGGTTTACCTGTACTAGATCCCTCTGCTCCACCACACTCCCCAGAGCTCCACAGTTCACTGTGTAGGTTCTGCCCATGTTATTGCTCCCAAAACGAAACACCTCACATTTCTCTGTATTATTCTCTTGATCCGACCGATCAAGATCATGCTGAAATTTCCGACAAACTTCTTCACGATGCACAATACCACACACTTTTGTGTCATCTGCAAACTTGCTAACTATGCCATGAACATTCTCATCCAAATCATTGAAATAGATGACAAACAGAAATGGCATCCAGTCCGAAAAGCAACCTTCCACCATCATCCTCTGCTTCCTTCCATGTGCAGCCTAATGAGGATTATTTTTTTGAAGACTGTAGCTTTCATTTTCAAAAGGCAAATGGGTCTATTGATTGAAGTGTGATCTACATCTGCTCAAAATGCAGAAGCATTATGTACAGTATGTACTTCCCCTTATTTTTCTCCTTCCTTCCCTCAACATTGGGTAGTTGCAAAGACTAAACTGACTACACACCCAAGGTCTGTTAATTGTATTGGGGTTGTCAATTCCTTGATGTTTCCTATAATCCGAGCCACAATGTATGTGCTGTCATTTTACCCTGTATGACAGAAGGTATGTACAGTATTCTCTGTAGTTGGCAGCATGTCAGCCACATAAAATGAACACTGTCTACAACAAAGTAAATTAAATTATTAATGTCAAGGACTAAGAATCAATGATGTTTTTTGATATAATGGCCCAGAATTTTATGCTGGCAATGATGCAAAGCTATCAGCACGAGGTGTCATTAATGTAGAAAGCTGAAAGCAACATCTCGTGTCTATACATGGACTAAATGCTCTCTGCTGTAGCAGTTTTCACAGATGCAATCAACATAAGAATGAGTGATCTGAGAGGAATGTCAACTTCTTACATCTGTACTTGCCATATAGAAACTAATGAAAATGTTAGTCTAGTTGAGTTTATTGTCAGATGTACAATAACGGTGAAGTACAGGTACAATGACAAACCTTGCTTGCAGCAACATCACAGACTCATAAACAAACACACAAAACAAATCATATAAAATGACACATAAAATGTCTAAAAGAAAGCTGTGCAAAAAAACCTATTTCATGTGAAAACATAATCAATAAAAACATCATGACCATGGTAGTGTAAAGGTATCCATGGTGTTCTGTTGTCCAGGTAGGATTAGGGGTGTGAGTCGGTTCAAGAACCCATTCATTAATTGTAGGAAAATAACTGTTCCTGAAACTGAGGTGTCGAAATTCAGGCTTTTATACCTCCTCTGAAGCCTTGTTGGTCAGTAATAACTGAGTTATACAATGTATATCAAAATTGCTGCTAAACAATTGCTCTGATTATGAAAAACAATTAAAAAACTACTCTCATTAGAATGACACTCACAAACGGTCTTATCTTGAAACTAATGCAAGATTCACCCTTAATCCAGCATAGTAATCGTTTTCACTTCTGATACAATCATTAAAATATGAATTACTTCCTGCTTTGTGTTTCCTATTTCCTCCCATAGAATTCTTGATTGGGTAGCTTGTATCCTAACCCTCCAACTCTCTGTGAAAGGGGTTATGTTTGAAGTTAATGGCAAATGCTATATCCTTTTACCAGTGCTAACAAAATCTGGGCCATGTGTCATTTCTAAGTATGGAATACAATGAAGACTAGAATAAATCGCAAAAGGCTGTAAGAAGTTTGCAGAATGAGCAAATAATTGGCAAATAAAGTTCAGCTTAAATAAATGAGAAGCAGCACAATTTGCAAGGAAGGTCAGGGAGAGGTTGGTAGACATTTATTAGGTAGCTACAAGTCTAAATGTGGTAGAGGTACAAAGGGGATCTTGGATCTTTAATGCTGAGGAAAGCAGAGCAAGGCATGGCTTATCATTGGTCTTAAAAATTATGAAAGTCTTTGCAGAAATAATATTTCCACATGTGGGACAGAGGGCCACATCAACATAAGACAGTCACCAAATCATCCAACCAAACATTTAGAAATTTCGTTACTTAAAAAATGGTGAGAATCAAGGAATGATTGAAACGAATAGCATAAAAGCAATTGCAGGTGAATGGGGGGGAAGGCCGGATGTATGAGTGAGAAGGGGATATAAGATCATCGTGATAGGATGCAAGTGTGGACTGGTTGGGCCAAAGGTCAGTTTTTCTGCTTTGTATCTCAATTTATCTTATAAAACTTTGACATTACCCATACATATTCATCGATATGTAGGTTACTTGAAATATAAAGGTAGATATAGTCAATGAGTTAACTCAGGTCATTATCTCAAGTTATCTAAGGTCATTAAGGCTGCAAAATTAATAATCTAATAGTAATCTGTATTTTTCAAATAGAAGGTGTTTGATCTCTTCCTCTATATCAGTGCAGTGAAATAGTTAACCTTTTGTTTAAAAAAACATGCATGCAAAATTGCTGCAGTGAATACAAAGGGGCTGTCTACATTCAAGGCAAGGTGCATCACCATGCCAACCTGGCAAATCCCAGAATCGGTCTCTGCTTTATACCGAGTTAACCACATTCAGCCAAAATTGGGTTGAAGGTACTTAAGCTGTGCTTAACATCACTTAATTAAGAAGAGAACATTCTAGAAAAACTCTGATAATCTGGTATCTGACCATTTGGAAATCCCATTCATTTGACGTTTGACATGCTTGCCGTGCTCACTTTCAGCTCACCATGTTGCTGGTTTCTAAGCACCATTTCAATTCTCTGGATCGATCCAAGGTGTTCCCTTTCAATTTCCCAGTGTCATTTCATGTGCTCCCTTTAAACTTAGTGGGTTCAATTAAAAATTGACTATGATACTATGTAATATCTATAAAAGGTGAATTAAAAGCATGTTGAGGCATTGTAAAATCTGCCAGTCTGGCACTACAAAGAACCCATGCATGCTGGATTATCGGAGTTTTACTCTAATTAGATTTTCTATTCCCTGGTATACATCCAAGTTTGTAGATGATATTATACTGGGAGTAGGTATTGCAATTAGGAGCAGAAAGTTGCAAAAGGATCTGTTCAAGACCTGAATTCTAATGCAACAATTTGACATAATACACTTTGGGTTAAAAAAAAATATCTAACTGTACAACTTGACAGTAGAGAAAAATAATTGGATGACCCAGTACATAAATAATCTAAAATCAGTAGAGAAGTAGCAAACAGCATTCAAAAATATGAATAGGAAAGTGAGCCGATATCTGATTCTAGATTCCTCAAGCCAGGTCAACAAGTTCCCACCATCCCCAGTAATGCTCTGGCTAATCCAGCATTTTCAGGACTTTGGTGAGTTTTGGAACTAACAAATTAATACTGCAACACTCTTATAATTCACTTCTCTTTGAAGACATTGCATAGTAGCAGAATGTTTTTGCAGTGAACCTAGTGAGTTTAAAAGGAATGTAGGGAACTGGGACCTGGTGAGTTTAACTGAAGCAAGGAAAACAGCACCTGCTGAGCCAGATACCAAACCATCAGGATTTCTGTATAATTGGATGTCAGAGTATCATAGTTTTATGTATCCTATCAAGCTTTTGAAGTATTTTATATGTTTTAATTAGGCCACCTAAACTCCATGGAATATAGGCCCAGTCAACTCAATCTCTCCTCATGAACCATCTCCCAATGCAGGAATCTGGCCAGGAAACTAGGGATGTATTCACTCGGAATCAAGAATATTCCTCGTTTGGTAAAATACCTAAAATTACACAGCCCCTTGATCAACATCAATAGAACAGATAATCTTACCAAATTCACTTTGTTGTGCACAAACGAGATGCGCATTTCAACATTTCAGCCATGGTAAAATTTCAAAAGGTAATATTTTAGAAAGTGCCATGAAAGGCACAGTATAAAGCCAAATCCTTTTTCACTGTCTTCTAAGTCACCATATCACCCAGTTCCCAGTGTTTCTCAAGACATGGAGTGAACCTAGCCTATAGTTCCATGTTTTCTCTTTCCTGCCTTTCTTAAATGACAATATTATAATTGTTGTCTTCCATGTCATGGGCATCAAATCTAAATCACCCACTATTTTTGAGCCACTCTTTTGGAACCCTCACCATCATTTGGACCATTGGCCACTTGACTTATCAGCCACTCAACTCCTCACTCTCACTGGATCTTTGGCATCCTGCACCTTGCAAAGTATTTTTCATGATCTAGCATGAGGAAAGATATATGGTTAATGTGTCTGCCATTTCTTTATTCTTAATTACAATGTCCCCGATTTCTGCCAGTGTGTTTAGTTTAGTTTAGTTATACGGTGTGGAAAAAGGGCCTTTGTCCACGCCCACCAGCAATGACCCAGACACAAGTTCTATCCTACACACTAGGGATAACTTACAGAAGCCATTTAACCTACAAACCTGCACGTCTTTGGAAATGTGGGAGGAAACCAAAACAACCAGAAAAAAACCCGCGAGGTCACAGGGAGAATGAACAAACTCTGTGCAGACAGCACCCGTAGTCAGGATCAAACCCAGGTCTCAATCGCTGTAAGGCAGCAACTCTACCGCTGCTTCGACTGTGGGAGCCCTTTCATTCAGAAATATGGGAAATGTACATTAATTTCTGCAACCTGTTTTTTTATATATACAAAGCTCCTAAATCACTTTTTATTTGTCTTGCTGGATTACTCTCTTATTTTCCTATTTTATACCCATCAAGTTCAGCTAAATTCTAAAATCAGGTGCAGGTTTCTGACTCTTGTTGGCAATATTCTACACTGTTCCCAGAATTTAATGGCTTTTAATTCTCTTGCCAGCCACGGATGAACCACTTCCTCTGTGGAGGTTTTACTTAAGGAAATGCATATTCATTGCAAATTGTGATCTATTTATCTAAATGTTGGCCGGTGCTCCTCTGCCACTATTTCTGTAAATTTAACTTCCAAACCAATCAAAGCTAATTTGCTCTTTGTACAAGTGTAATTTTCTTTGTTTAAGTTTAAGACACTGGAGTTGGACTTAATTAAATGACAATGAAACTCAATATAAAGATTGCATCATGTTATTTTCACTGTTCTCGAAAAAGTCCCTTAATAACATGATTTTAATAACTGTGTATCATTATGCATTATTAAATCTAAGTACAGGATTGACAAAGTGATTTAAAAATCTAAAAAGAGTGATAGTGTCATCAGTAAATATAGGCTCACTGAGTTTGTGTTAACTATCAAGCACACATTTTGTTCTCCTTACATTCCCCTCCACTCTCCCCAAAGTCTACCACTCAGGTTTGCACTCGGGGCAATTTAAAGTGGCCAATTAGCCTCCCATCCAACACATTTTCAGTATGTGGGAGGAAACCAGGGCACTCAGAATAAACCCATGCAGTTCCAGGAAGAATTGCAAACTCCACACAGACATCACCAGAGGCCAGGATTGAACCTGGGTTGCTGTAGCTATGAGACGGCAGTTCTTTGAGTTCTGCCATTTTGCTGCCCAAATGTATTACATGAATTCGACTTGCACAGTGTTACTGCAAATTTACTTTGGTCAATGCATACTAAAAATTTGTACCTAGTGATTATTGTATCAGCTTTGGATCTCTTACTAATTTGCAAAAATTACTTTTTGGGATCCTATTACCTACCCCCTGTAGTCTTTTTTTGCCTCTTATAGTTTCTCAGCTGCAGTCAATATGATTCAACATCTGGATTTTCAAAGCTCAGGCCCTTTCATTCTTTTGTTTTTATTCCATATTTTATCAAGGCAAACCAACCTATTTATTTACTTTTACCAGATTTGATAGATATGGAGCAAATTGTAGGTGGTGCAAAATTTAGCATAGTATAACAGGTATTTGGTAAAATATCATTCATGAAATTGCATCTGCTGCCCAGGCTGCAGTATGTTACTTGCCACAGAGGCTGGGGTAGCTGATAAATTAAAAGAACAAAGTTGGCCAATTTCTTAATGCATTCCAAGTATTGAGGCCCTCCTTCCTTGAAATATGTGCAACATGTATAATTCTAACCATTGCAGAGTGATATATTACAGAGGGAGACAAATATTATTCAATTTTCAGCATTCCACTTGTTGTCACTGATGGATTTTAAGGTGGACAGTCGCAGCCATCAACCTCTCACAATTAAGATGTGCAATTTAAACTGAAATACCAATATGTCACTCAATTTGAACAGCAATGATATCAAGTTCTGCTTCACTGCATTCACTGCAGCCATTGTTTCCATTTATATTGAACATTTTCAAAGAAAACATTGTAATACACATAACACCAAAATGACATTGTAGGGAATACTTCTCACTGCACATTGACTCATTCCAGCTACAGATGTAACCAGGGGCCTTAATTTCTTTCCATTCACCACCATAAGGAACATAAATAGCATAGCATTAATTTTATTTTGTGAGGGGCAAAAAGAGTAAGAAAATACATTGGGGTAGGCAGAAAAAAGTGTCTATTCTATTTGATGCTACGATGTGCATAAACCTTGAATGGCACAACATTGCAAACACATGGCTACACCAGCAGTTACATTCCAAATCCCAGTCTTGTCTATGTCGGCAGGAGTGGATGGGCACATTTTAGATGGACACAATTCTCCTGCGAAGGAAAATTAGAAATGATGAGAACGAGCTTGCATCGCACTCTAACATAAACCTTACAGTTGGTAATAACACCCATGAGTATCATGGACCAGTTTTAAAGGCCTGTCCCACTTACGTGTCCTTGGCACACAAATTGCGCGACCTCGTGGTCGCGTTGAGGCGCACGGGCCTCGTATAGCCGCGTGGGGCCGGTCCCACTTAGAAGCGCGGAGGGGTACGTAATTGTGAGCGACCTCGCGCGGGGCTCCGAAATTTTTGTAGTGAACGAAATCTTCGCGTGCCAACGGCCTGCCGTGGAACTGATGGCCAAAGTGGGACAGGCCCAAGACCCTGGCGCGATGCAACGTCTCACCTTCAACAGCAGCAGAAGCAGGCAAACGATCGCCGAACTCGACCTGGGGCTCACGGCCGTAGTGGTCCGGATCCGCCCCCACTTCTACTCCCAGAGCGGGGCCAAGAAAATTGAAGATAGACACAAAATGCTGGAGTAACTCAGCGGGACCGGCAGCAACTCTGGAGAGAAGCAATGGGTGACGTTTCGGGTCAAGGCCCATCTTTTCAGTCTGAAGAGTCTCGACAAGAAACGTCACCCATTGCTTCTCTCCAGAGATGCTGCCGGTCCCGCTGAGTTACTCCAGCATTTTGTGTCCATCTTCAAATGATGTCACGTGCTCCAGACGGCTGTGCATACGCATGTAATCGCGCCCGACCTTCGCGGGACCATCACGGCTCAATGCGACCACGAGGTCGCGTAATTTGCGTGCCAAGGACACGTAAGTGGGACAGGCCCTTTACTGTCTTCATTCAGGGCAACGTTGCAGCTTGCTGGACTCAATATTGAATTCTCCAATTTTAGATAAAAGAGTCGGCCATTTCTGTCGGTCTTTTCTTTTCTTTATTTACCCCCATTTTTCTGCATAATTTTGTCCACTGCACATCCCATAGCCTTGCCATCAGCAACGTATTGCACAGACATAAGCCTGTCTGTTCTCATCCTACCAGGGAAATTCCCTTTGTTCCACCCAGTCCTCTCCAACACCTGCTTTGCTACCTAAAATTAATATACTTTATTTGTTTCCCAGTTCTGATGATGGATCCTGGAACTGACAAAAAATATTTTGTTGCCTTTTCCACATCTGCTGCTGATCTATTGGATGTTACTCACATTTTCTGTTTTATTTCAGATCTCAAATAACTGCAATTTGTTTTTATGTCCATCTCTTGTCCACTCAGTAAGCAGGAACAATGTGGCCTGTAGAAGTAAAGTGGAATACTGATGTATGACACCGAAAAAAGCATTGAGGAGAATTGAAAACTACTTTATTTAGCGTGGCACAGTTGTATTGCTGGTACAAATGCTGCCCCAGAGTGCCAGAGACCCAGGTTGATCCTGACCCCAGGTGCTGTCTGTGTAGAGTTTCCACATTCCCTCTAAGACTGTGTGGGTTTCTCATGGGTGCTCCAGTTTCCTCACACACCCGGACTACACAAAACCTTTTTCCCAGGGTGGAAGTGCCCAACACTAGAGGGCATAGTTATTAGGTGAAAGGAGGAAAGATTAATGGGGATGTGCAGAGCAAACATTTTTACACAGAGAGTTGTGGGGGCCTGGAATGCATGACAGATGGTGGAGGCAATATGATAGTGGCATGTAAGAAGCTTTTTGATAGGCACATGCAGAGCTTAGAGGGATATAAAGTCAGGCATATTGGTGGTAGCAATAAAGACATAAACTATTTTCTAAATGGAGAGATAATTCAGAAATTGGAGATACAAAGGGACTTGGGAATACTGATGTAGGATTCCCAAAAAGTTAATTTGTGAGTCAAATTGGTAGTAAGGAAAGCATTTATTTTGAGAGGACTTGAATACAAAAACAAGGTGTAATGCTGGGGTTCTCTCTATAAGGTGCTGGTCAGACCACATTTGGAATATTGTGAGCAATTTTGGACCCCATATCTGAGGAAGTTTGTGCTGGCACTGGAGAGGGTCCAGAGGAGGCATACGAGCATGATCCCAGGAATGAGTGGGTTAACATATGATGAGCGTCGAACGGCTCTGGGCCTGTACTCGCTGGAGTTTAGAAGGATGAAGGGAAACATCATTGAAACTCACCGAATAGTGAAAGGCCTGGACAGAGTGAATGTGGAGAGGATGTTTCCACTAGTGGGAAAGTCTAGGACCAGAGATCACAGCCTCAGAATTAACAGACTTTACCTTAGTAAGGAGATGAGGAGGAATTTCTTTAGTTAGAGGTTGGTGAATCTGTGGAATTCATTGCCACTGAAAGCTGTGGAGGCCAAGTTAATGGATATTTTTAAGGTAGAGATAGATAGATTCCTGATTAGTATGGGTGTCGGGGTTATGGGCAAAAGGCAGGAGAATGGGGTTGAAGGAGAGATAGATGAGGCATAATTGAATGGTGGAGTAGACTTGATGGGACAAATGGCCTAATTCTGCTCCTATCACTTCAATACTTCAATACTTCAATAGATCATGTACAGGCAGATGAGGTCATTTAACTTGGCATAAGGTTCTGCACAAACATTGTGAGCTGAAGGGCCCATTCCTGTGCTGTACCATTCTATGCTCTGTGTAACCACCTTAGTGCTAGTGTGTGAATAAGAGAGACAAGCTGGTAAGAAAGGGCCCTTTTCAAGCATTCGCAAGAATCTAAACACCAAACAATCAGCTTTTGCTTAAAAAAGTTACATTTGTGCAGGGCTCAGACTGATGTCTTCCAGCCGGAATGAGATGGAGGCATTTAATGACACTGCTGCAGAATAATGCTGTCTAAGACTGGGAACAAAACTGGCAAGGTTTCTAGTTAGTTCAGGCCAAGTACATTACTCACATTACAAAATAGTCAACCTCGGCTAAATATCCCAACAGTAATCACGAGAATTCTAAAATCAAAGATACAGAGCAAGAGGCTACTCAGACCGATATGCCCATGACCTATCTCATTAGTCCCATTCCTTGCTCTTTCCCCACAGGCCAGAAAGGTTTAAATAAATCATTATTTAGTTTCATTCTAGAGAATGGCTGAATCTGCTTCCACCACCTTTTCAGGTATTACAGTACATATGATAACCTACTGTACAAAATTCATTCACCTCCACTCATCATAGCTCTTTGGTCAATCACCTTAGATCTGCGTACTGCATGAACACGTGGTACTCCAACTGTAATTGCTCAGACAGGAAGTCTCTGCAGAGGGTAGTGAGGGGAGCAGAGAGGATCATTGGCGTCTCGCTACCCTTGGTACAAGAACTGTTCCAGAGCCGCTGCCTGAAAAAAACCTTGAGCATAGCAAAGGACAGACTGCACCCCCTCCACACACATCTAGATCTCTTGCCATCAGGATAGAGATACCGTAGCATCAAAGCCCAGACAACCAGACTGCTAAACAGCTTCCTTCCACAGGCTGTGAGGCTGCTAAACAGTCACTCCATCTGATTCTGCTGCTTTTGCACTGACAATTTAATAACTGGCACTGAGTAATAACTCTGGCACTGGCTCAGGCCACTTAAATCAGCTGCCCTGGACATTTTATGACTGTTTTTACTTGTATTTCAATGTTGCTGTTTTTACCTGCACTTTTTTTTTAACTATCCGTACTGTTTTATCAGGAACTGGATTTTTTTTTTTCATCGTTTTTATTTTATGCGTGAAATGTTTAAGTTTTTATGTGCGATGCTCCGGTATTCCCTGGGAAACGTTTTCTCATTTTGCACTGTACAACTGTTGCTTTGCAAGATGACAATAAAGGATGATAATGATAATGATATCTATATTCTCTAGCTAATTTTCTGACAATTGGCACAGTATATCATTATCAAAATCCTTCAAGATTTTGAAACTCTTTCAAGATTTTTTAAATCTTCATTAAGTTTTCTCTTGGCCTTCTCAGTGTAATTGAAATCCCTTGTACCTTGTAAAGTCATACTCAAATTCACCTCCTTGCCGTCTTCACACTCAGAACAGCCTCCTTAAGGGGTCAAACCTTTTATCTGATTTTCGAGGGTCCGTGGTCTTGATCTTGAAATTTTTTTATATTAAATAGTTTCACAATTTGAAATATAATTTCCAAAAATATATGTATGGTGTCATTATTTAGCACCATGGAACTCTATCATCCATCCTGAGACTTCAGTTATTATGTCTTTCAAATGATCGCGATCCCTTGTCACTGCAATAAAATGGTGCAGCAGTTAGAGGTGCTGCCTTACAGCTCCAGTGACTGAGGTTTGAACCTGACCTAGAGTGCAGAGTTTGCATGTGCTTTCTGTAACTCCGATTTCCTCCCACTCCACAAAGAAGGTAGGTTAACAGGTCATCTCTGGTTGCCTCAAACCCACGCAGCTACTGTGTGGTATTGCACCCTCTCCAATCAGAAGAGCAGTATCCTCAAAAGTGGAACGCACTAAGCAGGAGGATGACCCTCGTCACCCACTCTTCCAACACGTCCAGGCACCAAAGAGGATAAAAATCCAGAAATAGCTTCCTACATGCAGTTCAACCCCTGAATGATAACCCCCGCACCTATAGGATAGATGCTTGCATGACACACCTACAATCAAAACCCCACACACTGACACTATACCCTGAGGAGTCCCTTCCATTGGGAGTGAAAGAGACATGGCCAGTCTGGCTCTGCCTCAATCACCTCAGAACATGGGTCGGATGGTGCAAAGCCCTCATGCTGAAGTGGGGGTACAACAAAGATGGACCAACCGAACGTGACTGCGGGGAGGCAACCCAAACTATGGAACACTTACTTACCGCCCCCTCCCCCCAGAGCCCTGAAACCCAGAAGGTCTCAAGGTCTTCAACCCATGTGTCAGAGCCCGCGTTATGCAGTGGCTTGGAAAAGTGTAGCACCACGACAAGAAGGAGAACAGGCCACTAAATAAACCCTTAGTGCAGGTAAGTGATGAAAAGAAAAATCAAAGGGGATGTAAGTTGCAGGGAGAAATGGATAAACTTGATGGGCTGAATGGCCGTTTTCGATATCACTATGCGCCATTAATGGATGGATTGTGTCAAATCTCTGGATCAGAATATTTATCCACAATTCATTGGCTGGAGCATTGAACATTTTCAATAATATCTCATTGATTGTCCAAAGGTCCCGCGTCACCCAAGCTTTTCACAACATTTCAGTGGGGTGGGAGATTTGAGTGCTGGTGAGACTGAGGTCAGTGTTTCAGCCATTCTGGGAGAATATTCAGCCATCTAAGTTGCGAGAGCAACAGCGTGCTGTGCCAGGCCACACCATTGAGCTGGGAGCTGGCTCCTCAGTAGGCTTCTGTGGCTGGCCCATCCTGAGAGAAACAATGGAGACCAAGGAGAAGGGTCAAGTGGGCTCAGAGGCAGCACATCCACCTCAATATATGTCTTAACAGCCTGCTAACTGTCAGATGGTTAAATGTTCATAGCTTAAACCAGAAGAACATAACTTGAGATCATAAGAAAACAGCTGCAGGAATAGGCCACTGGCTGCTCAACATTGCTTCCCCCAAACCCAATTCAATGATCCACCACTGGTCTCATCTCCTCTTCTGTGCCGGTTCTCCATGACCTTCAATTCCTGATCTTTAAAAAACAATCCAACTATTCATTAAATGCCCTCAATGATTTCGCATCCATAACCTTCTAGGACAGTGGTTCACCAACTCCATTGTTAATCAAAACCGGATGGGCATATTCATGATCTCTTACAAGCAAAGCATATTTAGCTGACCAATAAAGAAACACCCACAAGATCGTTCAGGTATTAAGTTGTCATCAAATGGATTATATTTGGAGGACCTGCGAAACAAGTCAATGGAAACCATATCAGCCAATATTTAGTTATATTACCTATTTTGTTGACTGCTGGTGACTATATCTCCATGAGACTTCCGCTTCCTGCATGACCATCCAGGGAAGGCTGGAATGACACACTTTGTTTTTTGCTGCTTGGTCTACTGTTTCAATTTTCTGCACGAATGGATGAACCTGCCATCAATCTGGAACACCACATCAGTCACTTGTCGGACCCAGGTAGACATGGAGCCTTTACCAATACCACGTTAATCACCAGAGTTTGAAAAGAACGTCAAAATAAATGATGATCACAGTGATTTTAACAGACACCAGCAGACTGTTGGAGTCAGTAAAGCTCTCTCCAAGACTACATAATTACACCAGCAAATTAAAAAATCTGTGCACATTGTTCAGTGCAGGCTAGAGAGTTAGCCAGACCCCAGTATGGCTTTTCTTTTGTGTGGCATTCACTTTGTTGGAGTGCTGTTGCACGTTGGCATCTGCCCCTCTTTCTGTTCCTCCTCCCACAACAGAATAGCTGCACATCCAATCTAGAAGGATTTATTACACCCTTTAATTAATGTAGTCTGTCATGGCTACAATATGACAATCCAACCTGCTGCTTGATTACAATCAATTGCAATTAATGACTGCATTAATTGCAATATGTATGCAGTACCATGTCTACGTGGTCCTATTGTTGAAACAGCAAGCATTTTATCTAAAAAGATTATGGTGTGAATTTTTTTCTCCCTGCCTTGGTAAAAGTGTCAATTCTATCATCCCCTGCAGAGAACATCAAGGTTTTTCTTGGAACTATTTCCTTTACTTGCAGAGTAGCTGATTAGTTGCCACCAAGAACTTAATGCACTGAAATTGGGTTGCACCGCACCATATGTTATAATTTCAATGGAAAATCAAATGTAATTCAATTTGCAGACTTTGTGCAAGTTGAATGTGGGTTTAATTTTATTCTGGATCCCCAATGAGTATTACTCATTATCCAAGGACTCTGGACAATGCGAGGGATTCTAATAGCTTCAACACACACCTGGACCCCATTTTCCATGATGAAAATTGGTACCTATATTGCTGCCAATGCCTGTAGGCCACTCCGGAGGATAGCAGCATTCACACTGCCTGCAAAGCTTGTACCTGTACCTTAAAGGAGATGGCAACCCACAATGGAAGGTTGATTTTAACATACATACATTGCTGACCTCCCAGTTGTGATAGACATCTTGATCATCGGCACATGTCAGTCCCACAAATCAGGGCAAGTCAGGCAACATGTCTGGATAACAGCGATAGGTTATGTTTTGTGTCGGGATCCATCTTCAGACTGCTGTTCCTTGTTTCTACATCTTGAGCTAGTCATTCCCTTACAGACTGACTACATAATGTGCTACTGCTGTCCCATTGAATGTCTGGGGATCAAATTATTTCCACAGCTCAAATGATGGGGAGCAATGAATGCTTTCCCGTACTAAGTGGTTGAGGCAAAGACCACAGTGCATTATCAAGTAATAAATAAATAAATAATGCGGATTTGGAATGGGTAGGAAGCAGAGTTTTAAGGTGGGAATTAGATCAGCAAAGAGATGGCGCAGATGCAATAAGCCAAATGGCCTCCTTCCAATTGTAAACTTCCGTTGTTCTGTGGCAAATCCTCACATTCAAATAATAAACTCCTTAATTTTTACTTCACAGAGACATCCTCTGTGCCAGTGTCTGCTACTTGCAAGCCTCTCGCTATTTAGCTGCAATAGAAAAGCAAGAACCTATTGATTTTTCCCACACAAATGCCTGACAGCATGTTAAAAATGAATTTATATATGGTACCACAAATATCAAATAGTGCAACCCCACACATTATAATTACTTTATATTAAGATTGCTAAACTGTGCAAAAATCAGATAAATCTCAGCACGTTTTTAACAAAAATATTTTCAGGACAGTAATGGAAATGGCAAGAAGGCATTTCAGTTCATAGTTTCATCAAGAAAATGGTGGGTAACTTGCAGGAATTATTTTAAATTTAAGCAGCTTTTCAGGCCTCTTCATAACATATTATTAGCCATTCGTTTACGGTGGATGGGAAGTCACAACTAGCCCAGACCGAGTCTGGATCAAAGGAAGTCGTTCCTCAGAAACATCAATGAATCAAGTGATTTCCCCAGCAGTCATCTTGCCATAATGGTTACTTCACCCATTTTAAAAGTGCTACATTGGCTGAAAATCTAAACTGAAAGGTCCTTGCAATTATATTCCATGTAAAAACTATTACCTCCCCATTTTTCATTTGGGCTTGATAATTTAACAGAGACATACAGGGTGTTGAATTGTAGACTTGGTTTTAGTTTATTACACTGATTGTTGGCAGCATTGCAGCATGTTGGGGGAAATGGAGACTTTTCAACAGATTTTGGCATCTCTACTTAAAAATGGCAGGCTAGACATCATTTGAGGTTTAAATGGCTAACAATCTCATGAACAGCAAATAAGCAATGATATATCTAAAATTTAGCATTTTCATAGTTGTTGTAACTTACAATTTTCATACGGAAGTAAATAATAATAGGTTCCTATTTTGCACCAATGAATTATTACATAGAGTTTAATTCTACTCCCCCAGCAGCCCAAACTATAACTATTGCCCATCAGAGGCTCCACATAAGCAACTGTGTAAGGCTTTGGATAAAAGTCCCCAGTGCAGAATCTGCTGTGCCAATGAAGCCGAGACTGCAGCAAGCATCATTGTTACAAGATGAAAAACTCTTAGAATCTGCACATGCTTCGCTAAATGCAGAGGTCTCCAAATTTCACTTGGTCACAGCCTGATAGGCAGCAGTTTGCGCTCATGCAATCTTTACTAATGACACTTGCACAGAGATCAGCGCAAGTGGAAAATGGGACCAAAGTTGAAGGCGGAGAAAGTAGGAAGGAGATACAGTAGTATTTACTGTAAGATCAGAAGTCTGGATATTTTACTGATAATTATAATGTTCTGCATTTAATTTGCAGATCATCACAACATTAAATATTTTTGTGCCTGCAGCATATTCAGAGAATGTTCAGGCTTGGGCTGATGGAACATGTAAATATGGACACCACACAAGCACCAGGTAATGACTATCTTCAACAATAGAGTTGAATCGCCTATTCTTGATATGAATTACCTTCAAAGGTAAGTAAGTAAGTAAGTAAGTAAGTGAGTTTATTCGTCGGTCAAGTATTCACATACTAGGAATTTGCCTTGGTGCTCCGCCCACAAGTAACAACATGACATACAGTGACAGTTACGAATGACTCAGAAAACACTAAACATTAATAATAATAAAACATTAATGAAAAAACACCATTGATCAAGCATGTGAACCAACAAAATACCAGCTCAAAGGGAGGCTGCAGATTTTTGGCTATTGAGTAGAGCAACTACTCGTGGATAAAAACTGTTTTTATGTCTGGCTGTGGCAGCTTTGACAGTCCGAGTCGCCTTCCAGAGGGAAGTGATTCAAAGAGTTTTTGGCCAGGGTGAGAGGGGTCAGAGATGATATTGCCCGCTCACTTCCTAGCCCTTGCAGTTCACCAGAAACAATATTTTGGAGTTTCTATTGACCAGAAACCTAACCAGATTAGATAGATAAATGATGTAGCTACAGTTATATTCTGCGGTTCACTTTAATTGAACCTCGCATTGTCTGCTTACTATCTTCCAATTTGAACCACATCTAAGACACCCATTGTCGTACTGCTCAGTAGCCTGTTTTGGAATTTGGTTAACTGTCTGTAATGTCTTCCATCTCACCACTGTCCTGTGCACAACCCCAATTTTAATCACTGCACCAAATCCCTCCTGCTCACCACCTCTCCTTGTTTAAAATGTTCTCAAAATTTATCTCTTCAGGGTTTTGTTCACTCGTTTTAATATTTTCCACAACTACTCTGAGTTAAATTTAGTTTGTTCTTGTTGAATAATTTTAGTTTGAAGTATGTGAAATCACTCCGTCCTCACGGTGCAGAGACAATTAAAACATTGGGACTTGTGTTCCACACAACCACCCTCACAGACATGCCCTTACATCGGGCACTGTTAGGTCTAGTCATTGTTCACCTACAGAAGAACCCAAGTAGCTTGAGCCCCACTTGCTTGGCACAGGCCAGAACGTGTATGCAAGAGAGCAGCTGCTGTCATGCTGAGTGGACTCTGAGGCCAAAAGCAAGTAGTTAAACAAACTGAGGTGCACCAACCCAACCTGCAATATGGCAGCTCTCACTTAAACATAGTGTATTAAGCTGTAACCTTACAAATAACATGTTGCCTCCATTCTTATTGCAATTAAAGTAATTTCCAATAGCTGCTTCTTATTCAGTAGATAACTTAATTTAGACAATTATTCCCAAGCAGAAAGAGCATTGAATAAAGATGTAGCCAGCAGGCTCCAGGTTACTTTCGCTGAGTTTCAAAAGATACTGACTAGCTTCAGAAACCAAAGCTGAATGGAACTGTCAGTATGTAGACAATGCTACCTTGGTGGAAATGATTCTCCCACAGGAGGTGAATGATAAGAAATTACAATTATTTCTGAAATATTTTGTTGCAAAAAGTATGCTTTATTCCGGCATCAAGATAATTCACAGTTGCAGTTTAACTTACAAGGTTGTCAGTGGATTTGTTTAAAACATTTCTGCAAAGGAACTGAAAACCCCCAAGGGCAGAAAGCATCTTACCATTCAGGTGAATGCACTCCACTGATTCTGTTTACAGTGGATACACGGATTTTTGGAGGTGCATACAATTAGTGGACAGCAAGGCATTGATGTGCTGTTGGGGAACGGAGTGCAGTTGGACTGTTCCATCAGCCCTGGGTGCAATCTTGAGCTCTGGTTCTGTCTTTATGGAGTTTGCACGTTCCCTGTGTGATTGCACGTGCTTCTCCTGGGTGCTCCAATTTCCCTCCACGTCCCAAAGGTGTGCGGATTTGTTGGCAAATTGGACATCACTGATTGCCCCCAGTGTATGTGAGTGGTAGAATGTGTGGGGAAACTCCAAATCAGTGTCAATGTGTGTTTGTGGTTCAACACAGACCAGAACGACCAGTTTCCAAGCTGTGTCACTCAATATAAAACAGGAAAATAACATGAACACTCCTCCAACACCAGCCACCCAGACTCAGCAGAAAACCAAAAAACATAAATTGTAATACAAATATGGTATTGCCTAATAGTATGTATAAATTCACCCATTATCCATCAAAGCCCCTGTAATTAATTTGCAGGCAGTGACTGCAATCACAACTTTATTTATTTTGCAAGAACCTAATCACCCAACCTTTCACTAAAATACTGCTGAATTCTGGTGTCATAGAGAATCGTAAAGTCTTACAGCATAGAAACAGGCTCTTCTGCTCATACTGTAGGTAGACACAAAATGCTGGAGTAACCTCAGCTCATATGTCTATTTTGACCAAAGAGAACAATATTAATCCCATTTTCCAACGTAGCCTTCTGTGCTTTGGGACTTCGAGAGCTCATAAGATTACTTTATAAATGTTGTGACTCGTCTTGCCTCCACCACTACTACAGCAGTGCATTCCAGATGTAGTTCTATTCTAAGCTGCTCCACAGTAGAACTGCAAACCCCACCCAATACATCATGATCTTTCATTATATTGAACCCACAATCACATTATATGTTGCTGAACACTATTCCCAACAAGAATGGCCACATCTCAAGGCTTTCTGCATTGAATATAAACCTCCTCAGTCCCCCCACTGCAATCAGTTACAGTCTTAGGTTTACTTACTTACTTACTGCCTATTATGCCTCCTGGCATGTAGGGCAGCAACGGAGGTCCTCCACTCGTGTCTGTTCTAGGCTAGCTTCTGGACACTACCCCAGGTCAAGTCCATTGTTTTCATTTCCTCCTCTACAGATCGACGGCAGGTGGTTTTGGGTCTCCCTCTTTTCCTTTTCCTTTCCGGTGTCCAGTGCAGGGCTATTCTTGGGATGCTGTCTGGTTCTCATACATTCATCCTAGCATCTGTCGATAGCCCTGTAGTAGTGTTGATTCCTTCAGTTGCTGTTTCCGTAACATACTTGTTTTGCGAGACAGGTCTTAGGTTTAGATTTAAGTTTATTATTGTCACGTATGACAAGGCACAGTGAAAAGCCTTATTTTGCATGCTGTCCATTCAGTTCAGATAATATTGTACGTAAATACAATTAAGTCAAACCCATGTACAACAGATAGAGCAAAGGAAAGGATACAGAATGCAGAATATAGTTCTCAGCATGGTTTTCACATCAGTTCCAGGGACAAAGTTCAATATCTGCAATGGGGTAGAGGTAAACCGGACAGTACCCTAGCTTTCGGAAGGACCGTTACGAAGCCTGATGGCAGAAGGTAAGAAGCTGTTCATGAGTCTTGTGGTGTGTTCTCTCAAGCTTCTGTATCTTCTGCCAGATGGCAGCAGCGAGGTACGGGACAAGTCTTTCGTCATGTTGGCTGCTTTTCCGACAGCTTGAAGTGTAGATGAAGTTAGTAGTGGAAAGTCTGGTCTGTGTGATGGACTGGGCTACATCTACAACTCTCTTTAATTTCTCACGATCTCGGGGAAAGCTGTTCTCAAAACAAGTTGCGATGCAACACGATAGCATGCTTTCCATGGTACATCTTCTTCTTCTTCTTGCGTATGGCGTGCACAGCCTAAAGTTGTAGGACAACTTGTTCTATTTGATCTTATTTGATTGTGCACGCCAGGTTGATTGCATTCGTCGAAACAGGGCGGACCACGTGAAGGTTGCAATCTCCCACCCCCATGGTGCATCTGTAGAAGGTAAATAGAGGCAGGTCGATAAACCTCCTGCTCCAGATTTACAAAACAAGAACCAACCTGGACAAAAGAAAAAGGAAGGAAATTCAATCAAATCAAATAACTACCACTTGTGATTTGTGTCCATGCCAAAAGCTGCAAAAACATCTTGGATTTATTGATGCATTTCAACCAGTAAAACATCCCAGGGTAGTTTACGTGAGCATTTTCAGCTAAACTGGGAAACCAAGCTCCCTAAAGTGATGTTAGGCCAGTCGGATAAATAAATGGAAAATAAAAAACACTGCGAATGCTGGAAATCTGAAATGAACACAGAAAAATGCTGGAAACACTCAGACGGCCAGGCAGCATGTTTGGAGAGAGCTTCAGATCCAAAATCTTTCATGAGAACCGGAGGAAAGGGTCCATGGCCTGAAACATAAACTATTTCTCTTTCCACAGATGCTGCCTGGCCTGACGGGTGTTTCCAGCACTTTCAGTTTTAAGGCCAAATAAAGACGTTTTAAAGTTTTGAAGGAGGAAAACAGTAGGGAGGCAAAAAGAGTTAAGGAGGATATTCCAGTGTGTCCTGGCAGATGAAAGAGCAGCTGTTAATAAAAAGATGAGGGGAATCGAGAGATCATAAGTGGAGAAAATCAGCTTGCACAGCCAGCGGAGAATAGAGAGCTATGGAGGGTCATGAACCCCAGGATGAGCATATAAAATTTGGCGTGTTGCTGGATTCGGAGTTAATGTGGATCAGTGAGTGAAAAGATAATGCTCAATAGGCTATTGTGCCTGGGTAACTAAATGGATGGGAGCTCTTAGATTTCTTGTGGCACACCGCTCCATTTCCATTTACTCTTCTAGGTACCACTAGTCAGGTGACTGATCACAGGTTGTGGGTCATTGGACAGTGGATAAGGATGCAGTTCATACTTTGAGAGGGAGGGCCATCCAGAGTTTCATTTGGAGAGTGAGGAATTGGAACCTAGGACTTCAGGGGTTGGCCTCAGGGAGCATAGTCTGTTTTACTGTAGCATGGATTACTCCACTTGCTTAACCATGCAGACAATTAGGAAATCAATCGATACATGATACATTACTGTCCTCCAAAGATTTAAATGCAAAGCTAAGAAATAAAAGCAGAAAAAGCTGGACATATTCAGCAGATCAGGCAGCAGGTGCAGAGAGAAAAGCAAAGTTAACCTCTCAAGTTTTAAGAGTTGGAGAAGAGAGAAAATTGCCAGATGGGGTAGATCAACTGACAGTGAAGAAAATGCAAAACAAAAGGTGGATAGGCAGAGCATTGGTAAAGAAAAAAAGAGTTCTAGAAGAAATGAAAAATAGAAAATTAAATCATTATCTAACTGAACTCAAGCGTTGAGTCTTAACTGCTGCAATCTGTCTGGTCAAAAGATGAAGGTTTAGAAATTATTTCAGAACAGAGTTTGTACATTCCATCTGTGACCACGTGGGTTTTCTTCGGGTGCTCCGGTTTCCTCCCACTTACTCCAGACATATAGGTTTATAGGTTAACTGGCTTCTGTAAATTGTAAATTGTCCCTCGTATGCAGGATAGTGTTAGTGAGTGGGGATCGCTGGGCCGGCACGGACTCAGTGGGCCAAAGGGCCTTTGTCCGTGCTCTATCTCAAAAGTAAACTAAACTGAACTATACTTAACAGAAGGGCAAATCAAATTGTTGAAGAGGGAGTGGCTTGTTTTTGCAAAGCGTCCCTGCTCAAAACCCAGGGCACTTTGTGCTTCAGAGTAGGCCTTACACCTTTGGTGCACCCAAAAGTTTTTACTCCACTAGGTGGCAGAGTAATTCAGGACAGTGTCAGATCAGAGGCTGTGAGTCAGTGGATTGTGTGTGAGAGGCTTCAACGCAGAATTGCTTTGGATTGGAGAGGAGGTAGTGTTTTAATAGCGGTGGTTGAGGGTCGATTTGAGACATCAGGAGGGGCTCATAAGCAGTGGCTACAGGTGGGGCCAAGCATTATTGTATAGATCCAAAGTGCTGGAGTAACTCAGCAGGTCAGGCAGCATCTCCGGAGAACATGGATAGGTGACGTTTCGGGTCGGGACCCTTCTTCAGACTCTGAGTCATTTCTCCAGAGATGTGCCTGTCCCGTTGAGTTATTCCAGCCCTTTGTGGGGTTTTTTTGTAAACCAGCATCTGCAGTTCCTTATTTCAACATTATAGGATCAATACCAGGTGATAGGTTACTCTACAAAGACCAGCTGTAAAATGCTGACCAGAAGGACTATATGCAAGTGAGAATATGCAAGGGGACCTTCCAGTGAATGAATCCAAGTGCGGAACTCCATAGGCCTGAGGGATGGCTGAATCATAAATGGTGCACAGGCATACTTCTGCATGAGGGGACAACACTGTTCAGGAACACCAAATAGTTTTACGTAATGGTGACCATTCATTGAATAGTGTGGAACAATACTCCAAGAACACAGAGGACTGAGAAATAATATGGATAGTGTTGCACCCACTTTCCCACACCTCCACCCCTCGCAAAGTTTATCATATTTATTGCGCATAAAGATTACGCTTTATAACAAAGTTTCCAGGCTGAGGTATTGAACTTCATTTGAACAATGTAAGAGGCGGAGGACAGAGTGCAGGCAGGACATGAACAAGGAAATAAATGCACATGTTACAGTAAGTCAGAGTCACCCTTGCAGACTCTAGGTGGAGATGTTCTGTTATAAACTAGTCCAGACTGTGAACTACAAGCAGTGTCCTAAACTGGAATGCCAACAAACTACTGTTTCTGCTTTTATTTCTTAGCTTTGTATTTAAATCTTTGGAGGACAGTAATATATAATGTATCGATTGTAGGCAGTGTGTTTGGTCAGCAGGATGGGGGAAAGTTTGAGATAAAGGGGTAGCTCTAGCTGATACATTTCCTCTGATTGCAATGAGAATTGCCAGGATGATGCAAGAATGAACCAGGCACTGGTCTGATCTTTGATCTTATTTAATAAAAAAATGGCACATACATCAAAACAAGGTGAATACAAGAAACTCACCCTCAAAATGGCTTCCAGAAAACCACAATTGACAACAACCAGACAACAACCACCATCCTGTTAACACAATGGAACTGCCATGAGGGCTGACATTAACCTAATGGGCTGAATAGCCTATTTCTATCATATACTAGACCAAGTGCAGACCCGTTGGGTCTGTTCCCCCAACGTGCGGTTGTGGGGGGGGGGGAGGCGGCATGCAGCGTCACACACACTAACTATCCCCCCGCACTCACGCTAATTACCCCCTTGATATTATATTAATATTATTAATTTGCTCCTTTTACCCGATAACCACCCTATCTACTGACGCATAGCCCCCAACTTGCAGTCACATCTAGAGAGGGGGGGGGGGGGGGGGCGGGGGTAGAGAGTTAGGGCAGAGAGAGAAGGGGCAGAGACAGAGAGAGAGACAGAGACACAGAGAGAGGGGAAAGAGGGAGAGGGGGGTGGAGAGGAGGAGAAGAGGGAGGGTGGGTGAGGGGGGAAAGGTGGGGGTTGAGGGGAGGAGAGAGAGAGGATGAGAGTGAGGGGGAGAGGGGGGGGAGAGGTGAGGGGAGGGGGGGAGAGGGGAGGGGAGGGGGAGAGGTGGGGAGCAGGGAGGGGGTAGGTGTGTGTGGAGGGGAGGGGGGTTTAGGGGAGGGACGGTGGGGGAGTGGATGGAGGGGAGGACGGGGAGAAAAAGAGGGGAGAAAGAGAGAGAGTGGGGGAGAGGAGTGGGGGGAGGGGGAGAGGAGAGGGGGAGAGGAGAGGGGGAGAGAGGAGAGGGGGAGAGGAGAGGGGGGGAGAGGGGGAGAGAGAGGGGGGGAGAGAGGGAGAGGGGGGAGGGGGAGAGGGGAGGGGGGGGGAGAGGGGAGGGGGGGAGAGGGGAGGGGGGGAGAGGGGAGGGGGGAGAGGGGAGAGGGGAGAGGGGAGGGGGGAGAGGGGAGAGGGGAGGGGGGAGGGGGGAGGGGGGGAGAGGGGAGGGGGGGAGAGGAGAGGAGAGGAGGGAGAGGAGAGGAGAGGAGAGGAGAGAGGGGGAGTGCTGAGAGGGGGATGAGGTGAGGGGAGGGAGAGAGGTGGGGAGCAGGAGGGGGAGGAGGGGTGGAGGGAAGGGGTAGGGGTGTGTGGAGGGGAGGGGGGTTTAGGGGAGGGACTGTGGGGGAGGGGATGGAGGGGAGTAAGGGGGAGAAAAAGAGGGGAGAGAGAGGGGGAGGGCTGAAGAGGAGAGGAGAGTGGGGAGAGGAGAGGGGGAGAGGAGAGTGGGGGCGAGGAGAGGGGGGGAGAGGAGAGGGGGAGAGGAGAGGGGGGAGAGGAGAGGGGGAAGAGGAGAGGGGGGAAGAGGAGAGGGGGGAAGAGGAGAGGGGGGGAGAGGAGAGGGGGGGAGAGGAGAGGGGGGGAGAGGAGAGGGGGGAAGATGAGAGGGGGGAGAGGAGAGGGGGGAGAGGAGAAGGGGGGAGAGGAGGGGGGGAGAGGAGAGGGGGGAGAGGAGGGGGGGAGGAGAGGAGTGGGAGAGGGGAGGAGAGGAGGGGGGAGAGGGGAGGAGAGGAGGGGGGAGAGGAGAGGAGAGGAGGGGGGAGAGAGAGAGAGAGAGAGAGAGCGTGCCTTTTTACTTCAACCCAAACAACCATTTACAGGCAGTGCTTATTTACTTTAACCATATTTTCATTTTCAAACCACATTAAGGGTACTTACTCACAGTTGTGTGGACATGTGTTCAGTGTTATTCACAGCTCAGAGAAACGTGACCCTCTGCCTTCCTCCAGCTTGCAGACTAATTGAGGCACACCACTTTCTGGTTTTATAGTCCCTCCCCCCTGCCGCCAGCGGGGGCAGCAGAGAGAATGGGGAATTTTGTAAAATCATTAATATATCTGTCATTTTTCATCGACGGGAAACATCCTCGGCACACATGTAGCGGAGGGGGGCTCTGAGCGAGGTGGCCAAAAATGACGGCTGTAGGTGGAGGCGTTCTCTCGGAAATCGCAGCACAGATCGCCAAAAGCGGTCAAGAACAGAGATTTAGTAATATAGATATTCTACCATATGAGAAATCTTTCTTGACTTGCTGCTATCTTGCCTGCAGAACATGGTGGCACACAACAAAGGAGAATCATATCATTTGTATTAATCCTTGTGAAGGAGACAACATTGGCCAGCTCTTAGTGTGCTGCTTCTAGCAAGCAGATGCAATTGAGTTTGAGCATATCTGATCACATAATCTTTCATCTCTCATCCCGATTCCTATCCCCCCCTTGTGGAATTCTAATGTACAAAGGGCCAATCGTCCAAAAATGCGCTTTCTCCACCTTACTCAGCGTAATCCAACATCACCCCTTTTCAGATACTCAAGAACCACACCTGCACAGACAGTGGAGGCAGAGCTGAGGTGAGGATGAATATTCAGAATAAATTATAGCAACATCCAGTGCTTTTTCTATGACGGTACCTCTAAAAATTAAAAAACTTTTAGTGTGTCTTAATTATGATTCTTTTTCTAAGTATCTGTTGGTTTTATACTTTTTAGTTATTAGTTTATTAAATTAGAAGTTGATGTATCACAAATCAAAACAGAAGGGGATCTATTGATTAAAAAATGTTGATAAATTAAGTTGAATTTTTAATTACACATGTACTGGCACCTTTTTGTCTACAAGAAATGCACTAGTAACATCCAACTCAGATACTGACCCTGTGAGTTTGATGGATAACTCTAGTATTAATTTACTGGAAGGCAGGCAGAAAGGCTTCCACTGCTGTCAGCTTGTCCTGTGCTTCACTCTAACAACCAAGCACAATGACCAGAAGGAGTCCTAATAGTCCGCATACCTCTGGGAGAATGTACTACCCTTTATATCATCATAAAATGCATTAACAAGACCACTACCTACTGACTGCTTAAACTTTGACATAAATGAAAAATATACAATTGCGAAGAATTATTGCAGCAGCCAGAAAAAAAGTAGGAACACTTAACACAAATGTGGGGTGAAGATGGCGTGGAAGGATTTTTACCAGCAGTTTGATGAGAACAAGGGGGCGTTGTCTGAGTTAAAAAAGGGGAAGCATGAAATCAGTCCCATATGCTAGCATACATCATGACTGCCTGTCAGCTATTGTTAGGTGTGTGCATGCAACAAGCCCTCGACAAATATGGTGTCCAGTAGACTTCCTTTTGGCAGTTTCATAGGTGCCCACCATCTCTCTCCTCTCTCCCCCCCCCCCCCCCCCCTCCCCTAAACATACAACGCAAGAGTTCAGTAAAGTCATCCCTCTTTTCTTAAGACATTTGAAATTGGAAGACCTGTTGGTTTAGGAACTGAAGGTTAGTCAGCCATACACTAACCGATGTCTCATTGCTGCCAGGCACACCAAGAAACAAATCATAAACTATCTGGGGAGGTGATCTTGGACACAAAGAATTGTATAAGCCTTTGTGTTTTGTAATGATGAGTACCTGCACCAGATGTAATTCATTTTTATCTCATTCTGTACACAGAAACCAGCAGTGATTTCTCAAATTTGAACAGAGCTTCTGAATAAAGCAGAATGTTTTCATTACATTGGGTACTGCAGCAAATATACATGGCATGTGAGCATAGTTGGAAGACATTCCTTTTGGGGTTTTTTATTTTTCTATTTCATTTTGCACAAAAGGCAAATGGCAGTAAACATAACAGTAAATAAATGTATTTATTTAATACATTAATTTATTTAACCTTTTCACATTAACAGGTGCAATGGTTAAGAATACAGATTCTGAAATTAGGCGTGGCATTACCCGATCGCTTGTTAACCTTGCAGCAGGAAGTGAGCAGAACAACCTGGAGAAACAACACTGAGAACAGAAAGTGAACATTTTACACTGTTAATGTTCAGACCACTGTCAGTCTCCTGCTGAAGTTAGAGAATTTCCAGGGCTATATTTATTGATTCACTTTCCTTGAAGCATCAAAATGCACCTCTGGATCACCTCTAACAAATCCTTTCTGTGTGTGTGTGTCATTCCACTGCCTCTTACAGTAGTGTAATTTAATAATTCACCATATACAATAGCCTGGCATGCTACCAGTTACAGTATATATATTTTTAGAATTACATCAAAGTTCAATGTTAATCACGGTGACTACATGATTTATCACAGGATATTTTTGGACATTGGAGGAATCATTTAATCCAGTATTTTGGCCATGTCACCCAAAAGGTAATAAAGTGTAATCCAGTTCAACATGCACGTGACAGTTCTTTGTTAGAGTTCTTCAATAAGCTCTATTTCAATTTTCCTTCTCTAGTATTCCAAAATGTATTTTTTGCTCACATATTTATCCAACTCCATTTTGAAACTCAATTAAATCTGCTTTCATCACCTTTCACTGAACCTCACACCATGTGATGCAATAAACTGCTTCCTCTTGTCATCTCCAGCTTTTTGCCAAGCTCCTAAATACTCTAGTTATTGGCCTCTCAATTACTGGAAATAATTTCCTCTTCGTTGGAAAAGTATTTTGAAAACAATAATATCTCCTTTTAACCTTTTCTACGCAAACACCTGCTTCATTCATCTCTCCATGAAACTGGAATGCTTCATGCATGCTACTATTCTAATCTCCACCCTCCCAAAGACCTTGACATCCTGTCTGCAATATATTGCATAGAAATTAACACAATACTCCAACTGATGCCTCTATCATTTTTTTTTATAAAGGTTTAGTGCAGTGTCCTTGCTTTAAGACTTTTTCTCCTCTTAACAAAGCTGAGGATTCAATATGAATTTGTATCTGAATTTGTATCACTTGGTCTGCCATTTTTAATTTTTTTCAACATGCACCCAAGTCCTTATACCTTTATACATCACTTCATCTTCTGACCAAAAAGTTACACTTCATTCTATTTTGCATTAAATGTAACTTCCATAAATTCTTTTTGCCCTCTATCCTCTAATTTAACATCTGTTAGTATCCTCTTCACAGCTCACAACATTCAGAGTACATGATAAAACTGGCCAGAAATGTTAAAAGAGAGTTCCAATAAATGTTTTAAAAAGAGTTAACAAAGTGAGTGTTCGTCCTATAGAGAGGAGTCTGGGAAATTAATAATGGAGATGAATTAAACAGTATTTTGCATCAATCTTCATATACATTTAACATCTCAGAAATAGCTGTAATTCAGGAACTGGAAAGGAGGGGAAAGTACTCAGGAAAAGTACAATCACCAGGGAAGTGATACTGAATACATTGTTGCCGCTCTTGTCTAGTAAGTCCCTGTGCTTTATGAAGATCATCCTAAAGTCATAAAATAAATTGCAGGTGAAATTGTTGATACATTGATTTTAATTTCCCAAACTTCTCTAAATTCAAGAAAAGTTCCATTAGGTTGGAAAATAGTAAATATAACTTCTTTATTCAACAAAGGGAGGGAGAGAAAAAACAGGAAACTATACACCAGTTATCTTAACATTGGTGGGGAAGTGTTAGAAACTATTTCAAAGTAATCAGGCAATCAGCATGGTTTTGTGAAAGGGAAATCATGTTCGGGCAACTTACTGGAGTTCTTTGATGAATTAACATGTGTTGCAAATGAAGGGGAACTACTAGATATACCACTTACATTTTCAGAAATTTATATTAGAAAATAAAAACACGTGGTACAGGAATAAATATACTGGTATGAAGTGTGCACTGACTGGCAAAAATTAAACAAGTATGTTTTTTTCTAGTTGTTCATATATAATGAGCAGTGTGCTGCAGGGATCAATCCTAGGGCTCAACATTTTTTAATTGAAATAAATGACTTGGGTAAAGGCACTAAGTTGTTACATTTGCTGATGACACAAGGATAGATTAAAAAAAGTAAATTGCCAAGAGAACATAAGAGAAGAGCATATACATAGTTTAGATGAATGGGAAAACATCTGTCTGATGGAGTATAATGTGGGAAGGTATGAATTTGTCCATTTTAACAGGAAATGTTATCCAACTTAAGAGCTTGCTTGTCCGAGTGCATGATTCACAATAGGCAAGGATGCAGGCACAACAAGTGATCAGGAAAACAAATTGAGTGGTATTGTATATTGCTGGGGTGGGAGATTGCAACCTTCACGTTGTCCGCCCTGTTGCAACAAATGCAACCAACCTGACGTGCACAATCAAATAAGATCAAATAGAACAAGTTGTCCTACAACTTTAGGCTGTGCACGCCATACGCAAGAAGTATATTGTTAGTTGAATTGAATATAAACGAGGGGAGGTTATGCTTCAATTATGCAACTATTTCTGCAGTATTGTTTCTAGTCTCCTTATTTGAGAAAGGATGTTAATAAATTGGAATAAATTCACAAGTACACTGGATTAAAATGTTTAGCAAGGAAAGACTGGATAAGGGTTATATATCCACTGGAATTTCGAAAAATGGGAGGCAACATGATTTAAATATATGAGATCCCAAGGTGTCCTGATAGGATCGGTGTGAAGAGGATCTTTCAGCTTGTAAAAAATCTAGAACTAGGGTTCACCGTTTACAAATAGGGGGTCATCAATTTAAGGTGTAAGGGATTTTTTTTTCTCTGAGAGGATTGTCTCGCTTTGTAATGCTCTTCCACTTAGGGGATTGGAAGCGGAGACAGAATATTTTTAAGATAGAGTTAGATAGATTCTCAATTAGTAAGAGCTGAAAGATCACCAGGAAGCGGTGGAAATGCAACTTTGAGGTAATATTCGGATCAGCCACAATCACATGGAACAGTAAAGGGCTAAATGGCAACTCTTGCTCCTAATTTGTATGTTTATGTGTATGTACATGTTCAGTACCATGTCAGCTGCAAACACTGAAATTACAGGGTACTTATTGCCAACACCGTGTCAGACAAAGAATTAGTGAGGTTTATGACACAAGACAAAGAATCCATTGTACAGCAAACAAAGTCAATCTGCTCCAAAACTGTCGGCGTAAAGACAAGCAAGAAACCATACCACCTGCTCCCAGTAAAGGCAGAATAATTGATCCAGGAAAATTCCAGTAAATGAAGAATATTTACATATTCATTAAATATTCAGTCTTAAGAACGTCGCCTATTCCTTCGCTCCATAGATGCTGCCTCACCCGCTGAGTTTCTCCAGCATTTTTGCCTACCTTTGATTTTTCCAGCATCTGCAGTTCTTTCTTAAATATTTACATACAATCAGTCTTAGCTACTAGGAAAATGACTCAATCTCTTCCACTTTGGCTAATGTCATCTTTTAAAAATCCAAATTATTAACATCAATTAAAAAGAACAGGTAGTCACTTGGTGAATAACACTGCATATCTTCCTCATCTTTAAAGCAATCACTCTACAATGTACTGTAACTCCTGTGATCAGATGGGCTTTAATTTTGGTCATTCAAACTTTTGAAAATGTACTTTCCCATCAAACACAAAACCTGATCAACCCTTAATTAGTTTGTCAAGAAATTTGATTGTTAATCAAACGTAATCAACTTTCACCATTTATTGACCCATAGTTTTCCACATTATCTTGTAAAATTTCAGGCATAGGATTTCTGGTTTTATCTGTTCTTTCACAAACAAGATTGTAACATTTGCAGATCTATAGCCGTATGTCATTAACTGTGTTACCAAGGAGGATTGGAAGCCTGTGACCAAAAGTACAAATATTTTCACCTTTTCTTCCTTTGTTAACGTGAGGTGTATCCCTTTTAAGTAGACTTAAATAGACTATTTTTGTTCATTATTTGCTTTTATTTATTTTTACCTGCTCAGTATTAGCACTTTTATCCATTTACTATGATGTTACATCATCCTGTTGTACAGACAAGACAATTACAAAATTCCCTCTTCCTCTTCTCTGATCTTCAATCAGCTCCACCCTTTATATGATAACCTTTTTACCATTATGCTTTGTTAAGGGCCTGTCCCACTTGGCCGTCATTTGCGCCTCATTTACGCATCATATGTAAAATAGGTCAACGTTGCGCGCAAATCACGTGTCAGCTCAGCCGTCTGGTGCGCGTGACGTCATTAGAATACCCTGTGGCGTGCGGCGACGCATGGTTACGGATATTGATGTATGGTGACTAACCATGCGTCACCACACGATACACGTGAGACGTCGGGACGCTAGCGTGCGACGCTAATGCGTCAGCGTGCATACGCGATACGTCACGCAGGTGACGCGCTAGGATTTCGTTACACTACGAAATCCTGGAACGCCACGCAAAACCGCGCGCCACCACATACGATTCCACGCCTCACCATGCGCAATGTGTGCGTCACCCACGCGCACCCCACGCGTCATGACGCGTCAACCTATTTTACATATGAAGCGTAAATGAGGCGCAAATGATGGCCAAGTGGGACAGGCCCTTTACAGACCTCCATGTTGCCCATTATATTAGTTGCAAATACATTATCTTGTACTATGTTTGTTCCTCTTACTCCCTTTATAAATTTGGGTTTGTACTTTTTAATCTCCATCTCAGTTCCCTGCTTTATGAATCTGACATTTGTCATAAACATTATTTCTCTGTTTGAATTATAGAAACATCACACTATGCTGTATGGAAACAGGTTTCTTCAGTCCAGCTCATCTGTGCTGATCTAGGTGCCTTCCTGAACCATTCCCATTTGCTTGAATTTGGCCTGTTTCCTCTAAACCTTCCCACCTATTAACCTGTCTAGGAGATACTTGAAAGAATAAAAGAAAGGGACATCAACGGGTTATTTTCTTTTCCCTGCTTTGGCGCTCCATTGCCAAGTAAGATCAGCAATGTTTGAAGCAAATCTTTCTTCACCCCCGCAATTGTACCACATTGTTTCCTCCAGCACAACCTCCAGAGAAGCCCTCCGCAGGGAACCTGGCTCCTGGCAATTTGGCTTAACCCAACACAGCACAGATGCAGATAACTTGCCAGGCTTCCAGAACAGCTTTGACAGCCAAGGAAGCCCCATTTCCACATCAACTTCCCCAAAGATCTGAAACATACAAGTATCAACTGGATTACTCAACAAAAAGTTTAGGAGATTAAATTCTCTTTTATTTAATTATTTACATTAAAAACAACTTAAAGGCACACATATGCAATAAAAAGTTACAAATCATTAAAACTAACAAATAAATAAAAGTTAATTCTCCTATGTTGATGCGTCCCATTCATTTGGTCAAAGACAACCAAGTTTCCAACTCAGTATAGGCTTGGAGTTTTTTCCCAACCTGAGAGCTGGAAACTTGTGCTGCCCCTTTGGGAGTCTATGACGAGTCCATCAAAGCAACACAGGGACAGCTGGCAGCACAGACAACAGGAAATTGATGCAACAGCTGATTTAAACCAAGGTCACGGTTACACATTGAGACATCAATGTGAATACACAGGTAAATCCCCGAAACAGCACTGGCTTTGGGGCGAAAGATCTGCTCATTCTTATATCGTACGATGGATTCTGCTCTGCTTCCCTTCCTCGTAATTAGTGGAGGAGGCCCCAAAAAAAATGGTTCATTCACATTGGCAGTCAATCCCTACTTGCCAAAGTGATACGAGAATGTGTTCACATTGTCCACTTCAATTTACAACTTTTAAATAAATGAAGTAAGAAATAGGACCATTCGCTATCCCGATTCACATGAAAAATTGCCGCTCGAATAAGGTAAGAGAAGTCACCCACATAACTTAATCCCAGCCCTCTTTTTCCCATTTTAGGATTATGCTCTCTTTTCTCCATCTTTTTTAAAGGGGTTTGATTGTTTGATTACAAAGGTGCCTGGCAATTATCTTTTTATTTGAAAGTAAGCCAGCCAAATTCCTTTTAAACACACAGTTGATAATGATTACTCAGCTAAGTAATGAGCCTTGTCCTTCTCTATACCTTTCCAAGCCTGTCAATATTATGATCACTTTTCTTCCAAATATTCTCCTGGCAAAACATGCTTAACTTTCCCCTTCATTGCCCAGATTAATTGTGCTGAACACGTACTGATCACAAGATCTTTCATAGACAATTGTGCAATTCCTCTGTCTCTGCCTTTTACACTTACTACCTCAACCCACTTGTAGTACATCTTCCAACTTCCCCCTCTTTCTTAGCTAATAGCACACATAAAATGACGCAATCAATTCCCTATTGAATCTTCATTCTGAACAAAGAGAAACTGCCGTTGATTTGTCAACTAAGCCATTGACTAATACAACCACCGCCTCCGACTTTTCTCATGCTCTCTCCTGAGTGCCTCATCGCTAAAAGCATTGCTAAGCCTTTTTTTCCTTACTCGTGCTGGCAGAAAGTGTGGGTATCACTGGTAGAATAGGGAGGCAGCAGCCATTAAAGGTGGAGATGTAAAAAAGGTGTTATCTGAAAATCCTTGGAATTCTCTACCTGATAGAGCAATGCAGGTTGAATCACAGAATATGTTCAAACCAAGATTGTTAGTCTATGAGGGAGTTTAGTAAGAATTACGGGGAAAAAGCAGGAAATTGGTCTTGAAGTCAAAACAAGTTAGCCATAATTTTATTGACGGGTGCAACAGAGCCAAGAGGATAAGTGGCTTACCACAATATTTCTTGTGTTTCTTTGACCATGGAGTCATAGACAGATACAGTATGGAAACAGGCCTTACAGTTTACCGAGTCCAGACTGATCATCAAGCACCCATTTTTACACTAAACATTTTATTCTCTTCGTATATCTATCAATTCCCCACACATTTTACCATCCATTAATGCACAGGGACAATTTGCAGTGGCCAATTAACCTACAAACTCAAATGTATTGGGATGGGAGTGGTAACCGCAGCCACCTGAGGAAACCCCAGAGGAAGAACGTTCAAACTCCATCCAGCACCGGATGTTAGGATTGAACCCAGGATGCTGGAGTTGTGAGGCAGTGGCTCTACTAGCTGTGCAACTGTGCTGCCCTATTGAGTTCAAGCTACAATAGTTTGAGACGATGGCTCGCTACCACCTTCGCAAGGGCATTTAGTGATAGGCAATAAATGCTGGGCAAACATTCAATCCATGAATGAATTAAAAAAGATTTTATTTCCTGATGTCCGGACCTGAACTGAGAGCTCGAGATTTCTATCCTCTGAATTGCTTACCTCGTACATTTTGAGCAAGATCATGTTCACTTGTAGCTGGTGGTTCTGAAAGGAGCTGCCAGATGTTGACTCCCCTCTGACCAGATGTCTGAAATTCAATTTACCTTGAACAGAGAGGCTTGCGAGGACCTCTTTGACGGCACAAATATCAACTAAATAGCTTTGAATCCCGATTTAACATATATCGGCACAGGCTAGGTAAGCATGGCAGACTTTTTTTCTCATCTGGTAAGCTACTCAGTATAAAGGTGATTAGATATGAATAATGATGCTCACATCCAATGAGGTAAATATTCCATGAAGACACTGACCCCAGATCTATTGGTGTAACTAGCCACTAACCCTAGAACTTGAATTCCATCCACTTGTAGTATTCCTTCAGCCAAGTGTTAACCTGCCTGATCCCCATATTCCCACCACGCACTGCAACATGACACCATATATAAGAAGATATGATCTTCAATTTCCTGTTGAGTTCTTGATATTCTGACCGTAGGACATTAACCTTGTTCCTTCCTCAACAATTACATCCACTGAATCACATTGGTGGCTCTTTTTCACTTTAAAGTTTTGTAAAGCCTCTTGGTGATTGTTTTTTTACTTTGGCACAAAACAGCAATGGATTTTTTAATAAGTAACACCAAAAGTTGCCAATGTGCTTATCCATCACCTGGAGGCTTCAGAGGGTATATCAAGGTAGGTTTGGTTTCAACGCTAGTTGATATCAGACTTTTAGTATTCAGCTTTTGCAAGAAAAATTGTCTGACCATGTAAATCGATAAAAGATTTAAAGAGCTACACATTGCTGAGTTCAGGTCTCAGGCACCAGAGAAACATAGAAACATAGAAAAAGGTGCAGGAGGAGGCCATTCGGCCCTTCGAGCCAGCACCGCCATTCATTGGGATCATGGCTGATCGTCCCCAATCAATAACCCGTGCCTGCCTTCTCCCCATATCCCTTGATTCCATTAGCCCCTAGAGCTCTATCTAACTCTCTCTTAAATCCATCCAGTGACTTGGCCTCCACTGCCCTCTGTGGCAGGGAATTCCACAAATTCACAACTCTCTGGGTGAAAACGTTTTTTCTCACCTCAGTCTTAAATGGCTTCTCCTTTATTCTAAAACTGTGGCCCCTGGTTCTGGACTCGCCCAACATTGGGAACATTTTTCCTGCATCTAACTTGTCCAGTCCTTTTATAATTTTATATGTTTCTATAAGATTCCCTCCTCATCCTTCTAAACTCCAGTGAATACAAGCCTAGTCTTTTCTTTGGCATGGATCTGGCCATCATAAGGTGGGCCTGAGTAAATCCTTTGCAGACATTCATTGCATTTTTAAAGTGTTCTTTTAAAACCTGACATAGGTACAATGTAAAAAAGAAGCGCTGTATTTGGGGTCATGGGAAATTCAGGGCTTGGGGGTGAGGAGGTGGTGTGATGGTGGAGGGGGTTCAGAACAAAAGGAAATTGAATAAGATGCAAGGCAAGAGGAGATGAAATGTCAGTGTTGCACATCCTGATGTTACTCCAGAAGGGGTCTTCTGAAAGGGAGTGGCTATTGGAAGAGGAGTGTAACCAGAGGAACAGGCCCTTCAGAGTATTAAAAGGAAGAGAGCAATAAATGTATTTGCAGACATTAGAATAGAGGTACTGGAAGTTGCAGAGGAGAGTTAGGGCAGCAAGGTGGAGCAGCAGTAGAGTTGTAGCAATGTTACAAAACATTTTGAGATTTTAAAAATCTAGTCTGTAATTTATCCCATCAGATAAAGCATAAAAAGAAGTTTAATTTGACACCTAATTCACTTTCATATCTTCAGTATTAAAAAAGTTATGGCCATTTTCATACACGGAAATTAGCATCTTGTTTCCGTAGAATTAGGCAAGGCAAGGCAAGGCAACTTTATTTATATAGCACATTTCATACACGAGGCAGACTCAAAGTGCTTCACATAAAAACATGTCATACAATAAATGAAATAATAAAATGAAATAAAATAGAAGAACTAAAAGAAAAGAAAAGCAAAATTAAAAATGCAGTATAAAAAGTGCAAAAGTTAAAAGTGCAATGTAGTTAAGATTTAGCTGAAAGCTAAAGTAAACATAAAAGTTTTCAGTCTTGTTTTAAAAGTGGTCAAAGTTGAGGCAAGTCTTAAATCTTCAGGAAGTTTATTCCAGCTATTTGTTGCATAGTAACTAAATCCTGCTTTCCCATGTTTTGTATTTACTCTGGGAATCACTAGCAGATTGGTTTCAGAAGATCTTAGCGGTCTAGAAGGCTTATATAGTGGAAGCATGTCAGTGATATACTTTGGCCCTAAACCATGTAGTGATTTATAGGTGAGCAGCAGGATTTTAAAATCAATTCTCTGACATACAGGGAGCCAATGTAAGGATTTAAGAATTGGTGTAATATGCTCAAATTTTTTGGTCTTTGTTAGAACTCTAGCAACAGCGTTCTGAACAAGCTGTAGCTGCCTGACAGTTTTTTTTGGAAGACCTGCAAGGAGACCGTTGCAATAATCTAGCCTACTATTAATAAAGGCATGTACAAGTTTTTCTAAATCTTGAGCTGACATGAGTCCTCTTAATCTTGCTATGTTTTTGAGGTGATAGTAGGCCGATTTTGTTACTGATTTGATGTGACTGTCGAAATTTAAATCTGAATCCATAATGACCCCAAGATTTCTGGCTTTGTTTGAAGTTTTCAGGGACAGAGAGTGAAGGTGTTGGGTTACTTTAAGCCTTTCTTTTTTAGCACCAAAAACAATTATCTCCGTTTTGTCCTTATTTAGTTGGAGAAAATTTTGGCACATCCAGTCTTTGACTTGCTCAATGCACTGGCACAACAGATCTATGGGGCGATAATCATTTGGTGATAGCGCTACATAGATTTGAGTGTCATCGGCATAGCAGTGGTGGTCAATATTATTAGCAGTGGTGGTCAATATCAATATTATTATATCGCATGATTTGCCCTAGTGGGAGCATGTAGATGTTGAATAAAGAGGGCCCTAAGATCGAACCTTGCGGTACTCCACACGTCACGTTGGTTGGTTCTGATACAAAGTCGCCAATGGAAACAAAATAGTTCCTATCTTGTAAATATGACCTGAACCAACTTAAGACTGTGCCTGAGAGCCCCACCCATTTTTCCAACCTGTCCAAAAGTATTGAGTGATCAACAGTGTCGAATGCAGCACTGAGATCTAATAGCATTAATATTGAAACTTTGCCAGAGTCTGTGTTAAGACGGATGTCGTTTACAACTTTAATAAGAGCTGTATTAGCAACACAAAAGCTGTGATCGAGGACTGTCAAAAGCCCATAACTTTCTTAAAAATTATGAGAACTGAAATACATTTTCAGTTATTATAGATTGAAGCATTCTGAAACAAATGTGAAACAATCTTACTTAGATGACTTGAAATTAAAGCATATAATTAGTTAGTTACCTAATTGTAGCTAATTACAAAATTCAATCACTAGATCTAAACATCTATCAATTTCTTAAGAATAGATTAACATTTTTAAATAGCCTAAGTGTCCAAATAACATTCACACAAGAATTCACAATATAACATAATTTTAAAATCTCATTGTCATGGATTTATAGGCCAAATGGAAGGAATTTAATGTTTAATACCTGTGAATTAATGGCCATTTAAATAATCTTGCGAGTGGGTTTTTCTGGAACGCGATCATTTGGAACGTTGCGGTTTGCGGTGATTTAGTCCCCATATCGGCAGGAAAAATACTGCCGGTTCGTATGGGGACTAAATCACCGTTTCGCAACTTAAAATGTGAATTAAAGGCATCTTAAGGACCACTTTTATACATAAAATAAACGGCTTTCTTTTACCTGTCCCGTACTTGAAATCCGTCCCCGTTGTCGGCGTGGACGGCTTTAGAAACTGATTTTAAAATTAATCCAGCTCTGAAATTATCGGGCGATTTAAAAAAAAAAATACACAGAACGGCTGTCGGAACGATTCTTCAGCAAAAGCTTGCACTCCAACCAAATATATTCCAGGACAAGGTAGGAATAAATGCGTTTTAACCCCGCCCCCTCTCAAAGGCGCCAAAATCGCGCACACGGCCAGTGGCAGAATTGCAGCGCCGCTGAAGGTAAGTATTGTAACATACCTAAGAGTTGCTGCCTTACAGCGACAGAGACCCGGGTTTGATCCTGACTACGGATTCTGTCTGCACGGAGTTTGCACATTCTCCCTGTAACCACATGGGTTTTCTCTGGGTGCTCCAGTTTCCTCCAACACTCCAAAGACCTGCAGGTTTGTTAATTGGGTTCCATAAAACAATTGTCCTTAGTGTGTAGGATAGTGCAAGCTACAGGTGATTGCTGGTCAGTGCAGACTCTGTAGGCCAAAGGGCCTGTCACCATGCCGTTGTCAAAACTAAACTAAATTAAAGGATGTGGCATTCAGGTGGATAGCTGAAGACAAGGGAAGTTCTATCATGATTCTAGAAGGGAGGAGAAGGGGTGAGAGCAGGAGTAGAGGAATTGAAATGTACATGGTCAAGGACCTATTTAAAATGATGAGTGGTAATTCATATTTGAATAAAAAGGAAGTCATTAGAAGCACTTATATGGAGGTGGCATCAGATGTGATGGAGAAAATGAGAACATGGAATGGGAGGGAAAATGAGATAAGACAACGATGGCATACAGTGAACTTGTAGAGTATATGCATCACTAATCTGAAATGGACATAGATATATTAAGAAAGGTGTGTTAAAATTAAAGGCAGACATGATAAAGGGGGAAGAAATGAAGATATGAAGATGAGAGAGTGGGGGAATTGGTTGCAATGTGTTGACGTTTGCTAATTCAGGCCCACAGCATGAATAGAGTTGTCAATGTTTCAGAAAACAAGGTGAGGGAAGGATTGTAGTAAGTAGAACAAAAACAAATAAAATGCCATGCCCACAAACTGACTGGCAATGTTTGGTTTCCACACAGGCTCCCAAAGCAACAGCTTTTATTTGGAGAAACTGGGTGAAGTCAACGGACTTGATATTCAATGTAAGAATAAGCTCACACTGGTGGAGAAGGTGGTGGGGATGGGATGTGGTTGGGTCTCCATTCCAGGAAGATGTGGAGTGACCACAGGCTGTTCTGGTTGAGGATAAAGGACAAAGACCATGGTGAAAATTAGACATATGTGGCCAGTAAATAAATTATTAATGTGCTGGCAAACTTCAGATGTATTGCAGACAAGGATGTATTGCAGATTGGATAAGAAGGAGAATAAAAGACTGTATAGGACTAAATGATATCCCAAAACCAGGAAAGAGGCTAAAACAATAGGTCGGCAAAACCTGCTAATGGACCATAGGGAGAAAGCAGACGCCAGTTATGCATAATTAAGAGATTCAGGCATAGTGTGCTATTGAGAAAGATCACCAGGAAGATGAGGTCAATGACGGTCTTTAAAATTATGACCACTGGTGGAGCCATGGTCCAGAAGGAGACATAAGGTGATGTTAGAGATTGGCATTCGGCCGCTGCAAGATAGAGGTTGATTCATTAGTAACAACATTGCCTTTGTTGACAGATTAAATAACAACAATGGTCCAAGTGAATTTGGTACAGGGGAGTTAGATTTAGTGATCAAATGAAGTGAGAAACATTGTAATAATCAGACACATTTATAGTTTGGAATTAAAAATATCTAGAGAGGGGGAGAAACATAGAAACATAGAAAATAGGTGCAGGAGTAGGCCATTCGGCCCTTCGAGCCATTCATCCAACTCAGTATCCTGTACCTGTCTTCTCTCCATACCCCCTGATCCCTTTAGCCACAAGGGCCACATCTAACTCCCTCTTAAATATAGCGAATGAACTGGCCTCAACTACCTTCTGTGGCAGAGAATTCCAGAGATTCACCACTCTCTGTGTGAAAAATATTTTTCTCATCTCGGTCCTAAAAGATTTCCCCCTTATCCTTAAATTGTGACCCCTTGTTCTGGACTTCCCCAACATCGGGAACAATCTTCCTGCATCTAGCCTGTCCAACCCCTTAAGAATTTTGTTAGTTTCTATAAGATCCCCCCTCAATCTTCTAAATTCTAGCGAGTACAAGCCGAGTCTATCCAGTCTTTCTTCATATGAAAGTCCTGACATCCCAGGAATCAGTCTGGTGAACCTTCTCTGTACTCCCTCTATGGCAAGAATGTCTTTCCTCAGATTAGGAGACCAAACCTGTAGGCAATACTCCAGGTGTGGTCTCACCAAGACCCGGTACTACTGCAGTAGAACCTCCCTGCTCCTATACTTAAATCCTTTTGCTATGAATGCTAACATACCATTCACTTTCTTCACCACCTGCTGCACCTGCATGCCTACTTTCAATGACTGGTGTACCATGACACCCAGGTCTCGTTGCATCTCTCCTTTTCTTAATCGGCCACCATTCAGATAATAGTCTACTTTCCTGTTTTTGCCACCAAAGTGGATAACCTCACATTTATCCACATTATACTGCATCTGCCATGCATTTGCCCACTCACCCAGCCTATCCAAGTCACCTTGCAGTCTCCTAGCATCCTCCTCACAGCTAACACTGCCCCCCAGCTTCGTGGCATCCGCAAACTTGGAGATGTAGCATTCAATTCCCTCGTCCAAATCATTAATATATATTGTAAATCATTAATATATATTGTACCCTCCTTGCGGTACCCCACTAGTCACTGCCTGCCATTCTGAAAAGGACCCATTTACTCCTGCTCTAGGGAGAAGCGAGAGAGAGAGAGAGGTCTAAGTGAATCAGGAATTTGAAGATGTGAAAACAGAACTGTGCAGGGTTACATAAGAAGTGGGCATGGAATTGAAGGTGCTGGAAGAAGAGCACCAAATCCAGGCCAGATGCCAACACCACAAAATAGTCAATGACCACAGCAATACACACCACAACCCAACAGCCAGAGACAACTTCACCTGTGGAAGCAGGGGAAGGGTCTGACCCCCATTTCCTGAAGCTATCATGATACCCATGGCTATCTGGACTACACTTCTTCCCTTCCTGCTTCCTGTAAGGACTCCATCCCCTACTCCCAATTCCTCCATCCACGCCGCATCTGCACCCATGATGAGGAGTTCCACACCAGGGCATCAGAGATGTCCTCATTCTTCAGGGAACGGGGGTTCCCCTCTTCTACTATAGATGAGGCTCTCACCAGGGTTTCTTCTATACCCCGTGACTCTGCTCTCACTCCCAATCCCCCCACTCGGAACAAGGGCAGAGTCCCCCCCTTGTCCTCACCTTCCACCCTACCAGCCGTCACATACAACAAATAATCCTCCGACATTTAAAGCCACCTCCAATGTGATCCCACCACTTGCCACATCTAGTAGAAGAGGGGAACCCCCGTTCCACAGTGTGGAAACAGGCCCTTTGGCCCACCGAATCTGCGCCGACCAGTGATCCCCGCACAAACACTATCCTACACACACTAGGGATAATTTACACTTATACCAAGTATACATACCCAAGCCAATTAACCTACAAACCTGTTCGTCTTTGGAATGTGGCAGGAAATCCAAGATCTCAGAGAAAACCCACGTGGTCATGGGGAGAGCATACAAACTCCGTACAGACCTGTAGTCGGGATAAAACCCGCGTCTCATGCGCTGTAAGGCAGCAACTCTACCGCTGCGCCATCGTGCCTCCCTATATGTGTGGAAAAAGTAATCAGCTGAAGCCATTTGAGCTGCAATTGGCATTACTGTGGTTGGACTCAGGGTGTATAGACAGCACATTTCAAGAACTGCTCACCACAGAGCATATGAGAGTGCCGGGAGGGAGAGATTATACAACTACCAGATAAATCCAGCAGAATGAGCAGGCTCTCCCAATTACAATGTACACTCTAAATTATATTTAGATCCCAAGGAATAAAGAGGAACCGAGGGATTGAAGAGCATGTCTACAGATTGCAGAAGTTAGCAGAGCAGGTAGATGTGTTGCCCAAGGGATAAGGGAAATCTGATTTTTATTTAGCAAAGTGGGGATATAAAAGCAGGGAAGCTGTGAGAATTGTATAAATAGTTTGACCACAACCAGAGCCTTGTATGCAGTTCTGGTCACATTACAGGCAGAATATCATACCATGAGAAAGGCTACAGAGATCACAACAGGAATCCTGTTATAACAAGAGAATTTTGGCAAGGTGGAAATATTGGCTAGATAATGGTTATTTTCTGTGGACAAGATGCCGAAGGGAGATTTAACTGAGATCAAAATAATGAGGTGCCCAAACAGAATGTATCCCATTTCTCTCAACAAAGAATCCAGTAATCAAGGGCATAGATTTAAAGTAATTGCCAGAAGAATTAGAGGAGAATAATTTTTTTCACCCAGAGGGTGGAATAGGTCTGAACATTTCTATCGTGTGCAGGCAGAAATCCTCGTGACATTTAAGAAATTCGTGGTGAACACTTGAAATGCCACAGTCTCCAGAGTAATGGATCAAGTGTTTTATTAAACATGTTTTCTCTTTTTCAAGAGGCACACCTGGAGTATTGTGTACAATACCTGGAGTATTGTGCACAGTCTTGGTCTCCTAATCTGAGGAAAGACATTCTTGCCATAGAGGGAGTACAGAGAAGGTTCACCAGACTGATTCCTGGGATGGCAGGACTTTCATATGAAGAAAGACTGGATAGACTCGGCTTGTACTCACTAGAATTTAGAAGATTGAGGGGGGATCTTATAGAAACTTACAAAATACTTAAGGGGTTGGACAGGCTAGATGCAGGAAGATTGTTCCCGATGTTGGGGAAGTCCAGAACAAGGGGTCACAGTTTAAGGATAAGGGGGAAGTCTTTTAGGAGTCGAGATGAGAATTTTATTTTTCACACAGAGACTGGTGAATCTGTATAATTCTCTGCCACAGAAAGTAGTTGAGGCCAGTTCATTGGCTACATTTAAGAGGGAGTTAGATGTGGCCCTTGTGGCTAAAGGGATCAGGGGGTATGGAGAGAAGCCAAGTACAGGATACTGAGTTGGATGATCAGCCATGATCATATTGAATGCCGGTGCAGGCTCGAAGGGCCGAATGGCCTACTCCTGCACCTATTTTCTATGTTTCTATGTTTCTATGAAGGGCTTAATATACTCTTATGCGGTAAATTTCTGGGATCCCGTATCTGGTTTCACTGCAATTTGATAATTATACTCCATATATACTATTTACTAGTGAATGTTCACCCTCATTAAATTTCTATTGACACTTAATTCTCCCAGCACATTTTATGAGGTAGTACATTTTTTATATCACTGATTTATTACAAACCTTATTGATGATATTATGAATAAACTAAAATGTTGGTTGAAAATGCTCATCTCCTACTTTTATTAGTTGCATCTGTTAGCTAACCATTTTTGTTTGGCAATTAAAAACCTTTTATGGTATGTTAAAACGCTTTATATAATTAAAATAATTATGAAAATAAAAACATAATGTGAAATAAATAAGGTAAAATGTATTTGTGTAACAGATTATATAATCAAGACTGTATACAAGCTAGTAATATTAACAATGAAATATTTGTACCTTGATCTAATAAAATATGATCTACAAAATTATTCTATTTCTGCAAATCTCACCCTTAATGGTAGCCAAAAATGCTGGAGAAACTCAGCGGGTGAGGCAGCATCTATGGAGCGAAGGAATAGGTAACGTTTCGGGTCGAGACCCTTCTTCACCGTTAATGGTGGTCAGTAGGTCTATTTTAATTTTGTTAGTGTGAAAGAAATGAATTAAACATACAATTGGGATACAATTGTGTTTAGTTTAAACTGTCAACTACAGCCTGTTGTTATCCCCCTTGTGCCTATTGCCTTAGAATCCCACATAACTGGACTTCCACACCCTTGATACTGATATGCACCCAAATTCCTGCTGTGGCTGTCTTCGTATCATAACCTTACTTAATGTTACCCACTGATTGGACTCTAAGAAGAGCATTTAGAGGATCTTAGGAGATACTGGAATCATGACAATCCTCAAGAAAGGAGGTGAGCTCGATTGCAAGTATCATGGAGAGGTCTCCAGGTTGTCTGGCATGAAGATAGTCATTGCATGTATTCTCCTCAGCTACTTCCTCCCAGTGGCTGAAGAACCTACAGAGTCACAAAGCAGATTCTGTCCATTTAGTAGTAGCATGGATGTGATCTTACAACATGAAAAATCCAAAGAAAATGTGGAGGGCAGCACCAACCACAGAGTATAGTCCTCAAGCTCTCAAAAGATTCAGGGAATAAGAGATTACAGCTGCTGGAACCTTGAACAAAAATCAACTGCTGGAGTAACGCAGCATCTGTGGAAGAGAATGGACAACATTTCTGGTCGGGATCCTTCTTCAGACTGGCCTGCTGAATTCCTCCAGCAGTTTATTTTTTGATTACAAAAGGTAACCAAATGGAATTATTGAGAATTCTTGAAAAATGTGGTGGTCTTCAGCGATGCATTCAATTCTACACAATCCTATAAGATGGCATGCAAGCTGTAATCCAAATCAACAAGGCCACTCCCAATGCAGAATGGAGTCAAGCAAGGCTCTGTCATTCTTCACATTCTCAATCTCCCCTGATATCTGACAAGCTTCTGGCAGTAGGATGAATGGGAAGCTGTCAGAGCTCTGTTGTCTCCATTCCAGAATCAAGCTCGCCACTGAGACACTGATTTATAGCACACAGGGAATGTGCACATTTCCCAACCAATTGTTGTCTCTTTCAGTGCAATTTACAAGAGAACAGACTTTCCACTAAACAGTTCCTCAACCAATCTGCTCATGCTGCATCAGCCCCGAGGAATGAAGCTCAAAGATTATGCCAAAGACTAGAGGTAAGGGGTGCAATGTTTAAAGGAGAGGTTTTTGGCACAGATTGTGATGGGTGCCTGGAAGGCCAGGGGTGGTAATGGAGGCAGACATAATAATGGTATTTAAGAGGCTTTTAGATAGGTGCATGAAATGCAGGGAATAGAGGGATATGGATCATAAACAGGCAAATGAGATTAGTTTATCTTGGCATCATGTTTGGCACATACATTGTTGGCTGAAGAGACTGTTCCTGTGATGTACTTTTCTATGTTCTATATTCACAACCAAACCCTGAAAATCATTTTTGAAAAAAGACACAAAGTGCTGGAGTAATCTCAGCGGGTTAGGCAGCATCTCCGGAGAACTTGGCTAGGTGACATTTTGGGTCGGGACCCTTCTTCAGACTGATTGTGGTCGGGGGGTGGTGGGAGGAAAGTTGGTAGAGAAAAGGCAGGCGCTGAACAAAGCCTGGCAAATACCAGGTGTATACAGGTGTGGGGGGGAAGGTTGAAAGGCTGATGGTTGGACAAAGACCAGAGATGAAGAGAAGGAAGGTGTGAGACAAAAGGATTGAACTGTTGCGAATTGTGAATCTAGAGGAGGGAGGAGAGAAATAGACAATAGACAATGGGTGCAGGAGTAGGCCATTCGGCCCTATGAGCCAACACCGCCATTCACTGTGATCATGGCTGATCATTCACAATCAGTACCCCATTCCTGCCTTCTCGCCTCCTCATCTCCTCCTCATCTCCGTTCTAAATGGCTTTCCCCTTATTCTTAAACTATGGCCCCTGGTTCTGGACTCCCCCAACATCGGGAACATCTTTCCCGCCTCTAGCGTGTCCAAACCCTTAATAATCTTATGTTTCAATAAGATTCCCTCTCATCCTTCTAAATTCCAAAGTATACCAGCCCAGCCGTTCCATTCTATTTACATATGACAGTCCCGCCATCCCAGGAATTAACCTGGTGAACCTACGCTGTACTCCCTCAATAGCAAGAATGTCCTTGGATACAAAAATTTGGAAACAAAAACTGCACACAATACTCCAGGTGTGGTCTCACTAGGGCCCTGACCAACTGCAGAAGGACCTCTTTGCTCCTTTACTCAACTCCTCTTGTTATGAAGGCCAACATGCCATTTGCTTTCTTCACTGCCTGCTTTACCTGCATGCTTACTTTCAGTGACTGATGAACAAGGACCCCCAGATCTCATTGTACTTCCCTTTTTCCCAACTTGGCACCATTCAGATAATAATCGGCCTTCCTGTTTTTGCCACCAAAGTGGATAATAGGTGCAAATCTAGGTGGGGAACAGGGGAGAGGAGGGGAGAACGAAAGGGGACTCAGATCTCAATGTTATCTCCTGCCTAGACCCTGAATACACTCCCTGAACCAGACCCTGAAAACGTTATTTTTTTTAAATGATCGTTTTTCAGATTTTGAAGCCTCCTCTGACCAGAAACAAACATTGATAATGAAACTTATCATTGTCTCCAGCGAGTCAATGCCTTCAGGCTGTGAGGAAAAGGCAAAAAAGCTCTTGATTTTCTGAGACCTGTAACTACAACATATTTCTAGGAGCATGGAGAAATCGTTTCAAGGATGTCCTCAAAGTTTCCTTGCAAAATCTTGATGGAATCCCTGGAGAAGAAGCATCAAGGAAGGAACTGAACACCTGAATCCTCCTTGACAGGAAGTGTGGAAACCAAATAAGAATGGAAGGAGCAAACAACATTTCAAAACCCTATCCACCAGTCCCATCAAGCAACTACTTACCTGTGACAGAGTATGTGGATTCCCCTATCAACTCGGCACTGAATGTTACCGCCTGCCTAGACTCTGACTCTCCACTCAATAAAATTTGGAAAACTAATAGTCAGAAATTAATGAAATGTTTTTTAAATAAAATGATACGTTGATCGATAGATAGTGATATACTTAACAGATCATTTGAAAAATCGGCTTCTCTCTTTAACACGCTGCCTTTCCCTCTCTCCCTGCTCTCTTCTGACACCTCTTTCCCCACACTAGGTTGATCATTATGCTTTTTACACCCAACTCACCTATGTTTCCTCTCCCTTTCCTGTATACTTGAATGTTGATTCCTCCCTCCAACGATTGACTCCCTCCCACAAGTCCATCTCCATCACACAAAGTTCACGGCTGAATTTCAGGACAACCCTTCAATACTAATTCACATCATTGTAGGGTTATAGAGTTACACAGTACAGAAAGAGGCCCTTGGGTTCAACATCCATGCCGATTACAATGCCTTTTGAGCTGGTCTTATATGCCTGCATTTGACCTGTATCACTCTAAACCTTTCCTCCATGAACCTGTCCAAATGCATTTTAAACATTGCAATTGTCCCCATCTTTACCATATTCTTTAGTACATTGTTCCATATCACCATCATCCTCTGTGTGAAAATCTTGCATTTTAGGTCTCCTATGAATCTCTCTCCTCTTACCTTAAAGCCCTGCCCTCAAGTCTCCAATTCTCCATTATGCCTACACAGTAGCACTTCCTACCACTAGTCTTTGCACCATCTTTTACAGCAATCTCAGTTTCAAATGCATAAAGTTAACTACATTACTAAACAAACATTAATTCATCAATCAATGTCACAGATCTAGTAAGCACATTATGTACTTATTCTTGAAAGGTATTTGAAAGAACTATAAATACTAATATCATTTATAATAAAAGCATTGTTGGATTTATTCAATCATTAAGAGATTAAAAGTAAAGGATATGAAGCAAAGGTAGGTAAATGGAATTGATATAAAGAACAACCATGACGTAAATGCATCTCTCATGATCTCAACTCATCTTAAGATGCTACACAGTCAATGAAGACAGAATAGAACAATGTGTGCAACTTGAGGTGTGAATATCCTATGTGTTTTCCTGTGGAACATATGCCTAGGAATTAAATAGCTTGACACTGTGCACAGTAAGTGAATATCATTTTTTTGCATGACACATTTCCCTTGCACTGTTCCTTTTGGAGTGATGAAAATAACTTGGCCAAACTGTCTGACAATTCCATTATTGGGTAATTCTGGGACAAGAGGATCTAACTGTAGTTATGCAAATTTGGAACACATGCAAGGTAAGTAAACAACCTATTTTCTTAGACACTCTCTCCCTCAACCCTCGCAAAAAAAAGTATCCATGGATACCTAGCCAGCTAACCTGACCCAGACCCATGATTTCCAAACAATGCCTTGTGTCCGTGTCATCAGAATCTGATCCATTGCTCCTCCACAGAGTCCTGGGCTTGCAACTCCGTTTTCTCCTCTCAACTTATTGCATCATTCACTCAAATACACATTTTTAATCAATTGCTTGCACTGAACCAATCATAGCTACACTACCTGCTCTAGTCTCTTTCACCTGCTCCTAACTTTTGATCCTTTCTTCCTCCACCAACTCCTAGCTTCTGAACCCGCTGTCCTCCATTTACTCCCAGCTCTGATCCCCCATTCCTCCACATACTCACAGCTTCTGATCCTGCAGTCCTCCATTTACTCCTGGCCTCTGATCCCTCACTCTTCCAGTTAATTCTTGCCTCTCATCCACCACCTATTGATAGCTGCTCTTGCACCCACAACTGGAGTCTTATCAATCTATCCTTCACAATGCCTTGGATGCTCTCTTCCTGTACTGATTCCTCAATTCCTATTGCTGTTCCCTCCTAATACACGACAATATCCTGGTTCCAGGTCGGTCTTTTCAAGATCCCCAGGCACAATGCCTGAGCTTGCTCATACACAATGTGGCCAGTGTTCACTCCTGTTCACGCCTCCCTACTGTCTTAAGACTTCAGATCTTCCATGGCCCCCCTTGCCCTGGATAGGTCATAGGCCCAACCCTCCCAGAGTAGGGAGCAGAAGAGCAGTGTGCATATCAACCTACAAGAACGTTTGTTTGTTTTTTTATTATAACTGGCACGTGTACTGAGGTAAGTGAAAAGCTTTTATTTGCGTGCTATCCAATTAAGTCAAGTAAAACCACACATGAATATAATGAAGCCAAACACAAGTACAAAAGGTAAAGTGAAGAGCAAGATACCAGATTGCTGAATACAGTTCACATCATAATAGTGTAACAGTTCCAGAGAAAAAGTCTAAATCCACAATGAGGTAAGTGGAAGAATCAGGACTGTACCCCAGCTTATAGAAAGTCTTCAGTAGTCTGATAACAGAAGGGAAAAAGCTGTTCCTGGGTCTGGTGGTGCGCGCTTTCAAACTTCTGTATCTTCTGTCTGAAGGGAGCGGGGAGAAGAAGGAATGACTGGGGTGGGACAAGTCTTTGATAATGTTGGTTGCTTTCCCAAGGCAGTGTGATGCGTAGATGGAGTCACAGATGGGGAGTCTGGCCTATCCGATGGAATGGACTTCATGCACAACTCTGTAATTTCTTGCGGTCTTGGGCAGCGTTGTTCCCAACCAATCTGTGATGCACCCAACAGTATGCTTTTGTACTGCAATTGTCATAGTTTGTAAGAGTCGTTGGAGATATCAAGTCAAGTTTATTCGTCACATACACATACGAGGTGCAGTGAAATGAAAAGTAGCAATGCTCGCGGACTTTGTGCAAAAAGACAAACAAACAAACAACCAAACAAACTACAAACAGGATGGAACAGAATCACATATCCTTTTACATATTAAATATTGTGGGCGGAAGGAAAAAGGGAAAAAAACAGCAATTTATAAAAAAGCAGTAGAGTGGTCCAGTAAAGTTAGTCCCTGATGAGATAGGAGTTTACAGTCCTAATGGCCTCTGGGAAGAAACTGCTTCTCAACCTCTCCGTTCTCACAGCATGGCAACTGAGGCGTTTGCCTGACTGTAGCAGCTGGAACAGTCCGTTGCAGGGGTGGAAGAGGTCTCCCATGATTTCATTGGCTCTGGAGTTGCACCTCCTGTTGTATAGTTCCTGCAGAGGGGCGAGTGAAGTTCCCATAGTGCGTTCGGCCGAACGCACTACTCTCTGCAGAGCCTTCTTGTCCTGGGCAGAGCAATTCCCAAACTAGATTGTAATATTTCCGGACAAGATGCTTTCCACAGCCGCTGAGTAGAAGTACTGCAGGATCCTCGGAGACACTCTGAATTTCCTCAATTGCCTGAGGTGGTAAAGGCGCTGCCTTGCCTTACTCACGAGTGCTGCGGCGTGTGATGTCCATGTCATATCCTCAGAGATGTGGACTCCCAGGTATTTAAAACAGCTCACCCTATCCACAGTATCCCCATTTATCCTCAATGGTGTGTACGTCCTCGGATGATGTGCCCTCCTAAAGTCCACGATCAGCTCCTTAGTTTTTTTGATGTTCAAGAGGAGGCTGTTGTCCTGACACCAGAGTGCCAGATCAGCCACATCCTCCCGCTAGGTCTTCTATATATGCTGAATTTCCTCCGTCTCCTGAGGAAGTAGAGACATTAGTGTGATGTTTTGCTGTTGCTTCAATGAGATTGGATTGGTACAGATCATTGGTAATATTTACGATACGATACGATAGAACTTTATTTATCCCAGGATGGAAATTGAGCTGCCAAATATCATAAAACAGAAAATACATGAAACATGAAATTAAAGTGATGAGTGGAAAGGATTGGAGGATGTGCAAAAATTGGGGAAGGGGGAGGGAAGGAAGTCTCAGTCTACCCTATGGCAGAAGGAGGAGGAGTTGTAAAGTTTGATAGCCACAGGGAAGAAGGATCTCCTGTGGCATTCTGTCTTACATCTTGGTGGAACTAGTCTGTTGCTGAAGAAACTCCTCAGGTTGACCAGTGTGTCATAGAGGGGGTGAGCTGTATTGTCCAGGATGCTCCACAGTTTGAGGAGAATCCTCCCCTCCAAGACCACCTCCCATGAATCTAACTCCGCACCCAGGACGGAGCCAGCCTTCCTGATACGTTTGTTGATCCTATTGGCGTCTGCAGCCTTCACCCTGCTGCCCCAGCACACGGCAGCGAAGAAGATGACACTGGCTACCATTGATTGGTAGAACATCTGCAGCATCTTACTGCATACGTTGAAGGAGCGGAGCATTCTCAAAAAGTACAGCCGGCTCTGTCCCTTCTTATACAGGGCCTCAGCATTCCTGGGCCAGTCCAGTTTACTGTCCAGGTACACTCCAAGGTATTTGTACTCCCTGGTAAACTGCACATCCACACCATTGATGGAGGCAGGGGACAGGGGTGTTCCTAACGTCCACCACCAACTCCTTAGTCTTGTCGGTGTTGAGTTGCAGGTGATTCAGCTCACACCCCTCAACAAAGTCATTGACTACACCTCTGTATTCAGCTTCCCTCCCATCACCGATGCAGCCCACAATTGCAGAGTCATCTGAAAACATCTGCAGGTGGCAGGAGACGGAGTTATATCTGAAGTACAAGGTGTAGATGGTAAAGAGGAAGGGAGAGAGGACCGTCCCCTGTGGGCCCCTGTGTTGCTCACCACCATGTCTGAGACACGGTTCTGTAACTTGACATATTGTGATCGTCCAGTCAGGTAGTTGGTGATCCAGGACACCAATGGAGCATCCATCCGCATCTTCGTCAGTTTGCTCTCTAGGAGTGCAGGCCAGATGGTGTTATACGCACTGGAGAAGTAAAAAAACATGACTCTCACAATGCTTCGGCTTATCCAGGTGAGCATAGGAATGATGGAGCAAGTGGATGATGGCGTCCTCAACCCCTATCTTTGTTTGGTAAGTGAACTTGGGGTTTAACCAGGGATCGCAGGTGAGTGAGCACCAGCTTCTCCAGGGACTTCATGATGTGTGAAGTTAGCGCCACCGGTCTGCAGTCATTGGAGGAACTGGGGCACACCCTCTATGGTACAGGAACCAGGCAGGATGTCTTCCACATCACAGGAACCTTCTCCAGGCTCAGGTTCATGTTGAAGATATGTTGGAGTACTCCGCACACGGCTTGTGTACCCTAGGGCTGACACCATTAGGACCCGTCTGCTCAGCTCCTTCCTCACCTGCTCAGCCTTGATGGTCAGGCGCGACAAAGGAACACTACACCAAGGAACTTTAAGATCTCAACCAGTTCCACTTCGGCATCATTGATGCAGATTGCGCTTATATCCCACCATGTTTCCTGATGTCGATAACGAGTTCCTTTGTCTTGCTGAAGTTGAGGGAGAGGTGTTGTCTGTTCAAGCCAAAAACTTTGGTGGTTTGATCTTTCACATTTTTGCCATTCTAGAATGTTTTATTGGGTGCAGTATAATTTCCTAGCAATATTTGGTCACTCGGTGTGTGCAATGCAATAAGAAACAATTAGTAGACATACAGTACATGTATTATAAATTACTGAGATTAATGGACCTAGAATACCTGCAGTTTTTGTGACCAAATATAATGTTAGAACCTCCTTACCAATGAAGTAGCTGCCCCTCTATTTCTGCTGTGGTGATCTCCTTTCATCCAATTTATAGAATACATATAGTTGTGGTAATATTTGTGGTGGGAATTTCTTTCAGCTGTATTTTAAAATTAAAATTTATTGTAGATGATAGTTAAAAAATCAAACTAACAAATTAAATTGTGAGTCTTCCTTTGATACAGGGGCAGGAAGGATGCAGATTGAAACACCATGTTGAGCTGCTACCTGACATTTCCAGTAATACAATTTTGAATCCGATCTCCATTGCAATTTGTGTTGAGTTTACATGTTATCCCTGTGACCTAATGGATTCTGTCCAGGTGCTCCGTCTCCGTGTCCCCCCCTCTCCCCCCCCCAACATCCTGAACACATGCAAGTTGGTGGGTTAAACAGCCATTGTAAATTGTCCCTAGCAAGTAGATGAGTGGTAAAATCTTGGGTAGATGATGGGAATGTGGGGAGAATAAATTGCTGGTTGTTATATCGGAACGGAGGCTGAAAAATGGTGCACCTAATGCAAATAAGGCGTGGTGTGGTCTCTTTCAAACTGGACCACACCACAACAGGGCACACTTGGTTCCAGTTTCCAATATTGTTGTTCGTCAAAAAGCTTGCCTAAAAGAATTTTAGCATGAACTGTATGAGAAATTGATCATTTGATGTCCTTGAAACTATCAATCATTACTTTGTGAACCAAAGGATCTTCAAAGATTTCATCCCACCTCAGCCCATTTGTTAATCTGGAACATTGTTAGACAAATGGAAGAATCAGATCACACACATTAGTAACTGGAATAATAAAATGGCAAGAAAGGGACACATCTAGATCAACCAGATGATCGGTCACAAAAACTGCAGATGTCCTGGAAATCTGTGAATGTCATTGATTTATGGGACCACAACATGGAAGATTTCCCATGCCAAATCTCTGATGGAAAAATTGTAAGATCCCTAAACAAGCCTTCTGTTGGAGACCTCCATCTCTTCTAGATAGCAGCATGGCGATGGTGATGGGAATGTGTATAGGCAGCAGTGATAGCAATCAAGCAGAATTTATGTAGGAAAGGACTTTTTAAGTTCCTGCATAAATCTGAAGAAGTGTTTCGACCCGAAGCGTTGCCTAATTCCTTCGCTCCATAGATGCTGCCTCACCCGCTTAGTTTCTCCAGCATTTTTGTCTCCCTTCGATTTTCCAGCGTCTGCAGTTCCTTCTTAAACATTAAGACTTTTTAAGAAAACTTCTTTATGCAAACTGCAATGATTGAAACAGATCTTCAAAGGGACATCTCAAGCTGTGAGAAACTAGGATAAGTTTCAAGACCCCTGTGACAAATTTTGACCTTTTTGAATTTAGCCTAGCTAGGATCGCTCCAAAATCTTGATGATGATACTTTATTGCCACATGTACCTAGGTACAGTGTAATGCTGTTCTGTTTACAACCCGGTAAAATCATATAGGCAGCACCCAAGTGTCGCCAGGTTTCTAGTGCCGACAAAGTTACAAAAGTTCACCAAAATCTTAAACTCTCTTCATACACCTGCTGGATTTGGTTTGAATAAACCTTTGACATCCCCATCTCTTTCAAACTGGACCACACCACAACAGGGCACACATGGTTCCAGTTTCCAATATCGTTGCTCGACAAAAGCTTGCCTAAAAGAATTTCAGCATGAACTGTATGAGAAATTGATCATTTGATGTCCTTGAAACTATCGATCATTACTTTGTGAACCAAAGAATCTTCAAAAATTTCATCCCACCTCAACTCATTTGTTTATCTGGAACATTGTTAGACAAATGGAAGAATCAGATCACACACATTAGTAACTGGAATAATAAAATCGCAAGAAAGTGACACATATAGATCAACCACATGATTTCTGTTGGCCAATGAGACTCAAACTAAATGCCACAGCTTAGAAGCCATGTGATTGACACTGACCAATGACATTTTTCAAAAGAGGCACAAGCCAATTTATGCAATTTCTGGTCTGTTACTTTTGTATTATTATTTCTTCATTTACTAGAATGGGAGTAATATTAAAATATTTTGTATTGCTTCAAGCAGTCAAAGTCATCTTAATTCATCATATTAGTTTTAATCAATTATTTAGCTACTATAATAGAAATATTAGATATTACATTGTGAATGTGGAAGGAATAGCATGCAAAGTATTATTCACCTCACTAAAACAATTAAAATTAACAGTAAGGGGATTTGCAAGTTGTGCTTTGTATTGAGAGTAACGGTGCGAGCATGTTTAAATATAACTGGGCTAGGAAGAGTTAAAGAGAATACTATGTTGGGACTTTAGTCGACTTCGCTCGTGCCTGCAGATTTTTTAAACCTTACAAACTTGATATACAGAATTTCGAGATTTCGTTATTGTCTTGATCAACAAAACTTAAATGCAAAATTAAAATAACAAAGACTGGATAAATATTATCATTGAAATAACTGAAATAACGAAAATAGAAGACTAATTAAATCCTGATTCAGTCTCATTCCTTTTCTCGCAGGAACTACTACGAACCTCTGAACACTTCTACACGTCAGTGAGGTGGAATATTGTGAATGTATCTTGGAGAAAATAAATAACTTGCCATTTAAAAAATAAAAATAACATGGTTTTAAATTTCGATTGTCATAGTTCTAAATGCAGCTTTATTTGAGAGGGGGAGGAGATGGCATTAGCTCCACTTCTCCTTTCGTTTTTTTCTTTGATTCTTCTCTAATCCAATTATTGCAGTCTGAAATCTGAAACCCGGCCACTGAAACTTTCAAGCACTCTTCCGCCATTTTGTACTAAACTACAGAGAACAGAAACAAGTTCAAGTCCAAATTTATAATCCGTTTGTAAAGTTCATTTTTTGCTCTTCTCCAAATCATTATATATTGTCACTATATAAATTCTAATGATTACAATGTATAAGAATGAAGAAAAATGATGTAGCAAACATAATATACAAATAAAGTTAAAAACATTTTAATGTTTAAAAAATCCCTGAAAGATGCTAAATCGATTATTGCCTAAAGCGCAGATGATAAAAAAAATAACATGTGTATTGGGAACTTTAAAACATTCCCATTCATATGAAAGATTTTTTATTTAATTTTTGAAATTAAGACTTTTAAATAACATCACAATATTTGATTGAAGTTCAGACCCTTAATAACAACAGGTAATTATTAGAAACCAAACCCTTGAAAAATGCACAAATCATCAATTTAGTAAAATTATCTGGAAATCAGGGAAATTGAAAAGGAAAGTTCAGTTTTTTAATGCACTGTTTGATATGAGTGACTGGGCGTAATTGTTTATTTCTGTTTTTAATTCAAATAAGTGTGCTACAATAAGTTGGTTACACAAAAAGAAAGTTAAATAAATAATCCCATTTGAGTTTGGAGTAAAGTGAGGAGTCTCAGCATCCGGGTACTTTCCCTAGGCAATGAGAGCCACAGCACCGCTGTTCCTTAGGCAAAGTGAAATAAATTCGCCACCACTCGCGCCGTCAAATAGTTCTCTCTCCCCCTCCCGTCCTCTCTCTCTCTCCCGCCCCTACCTCCACCTACACAACTTCTCGCGCTCCCTTCTCCCTCCGCTCCATTAACCCCCCCCCCCCCGCCCCCGCGCGGCTCGTACTCGCGCACGGGCCGGCGAGGGATGAAGAGCCAACGGCCGGGATGGGGCCGGGTGTGCGTGCGCGCGAGGGCGAGCGGGAGCGCGCTCTCTCCATCGCGCGCGCCCGCGTGACGGGGCGGCAAGGCGCGGGCACGATTGTCAGGGGGAGGGGTGCAGGGATTCAGCAGCGTGAGGCGAGTAAGTAAGTGAGGAGAGAGAGAGGGGGGTGAGCGCGCGCGCGCGCACGCACACTCACTTTTATTTTGAGGGGGGCAAAAGAGACCGGAATTTTTCGCCTCTGTCATTCAAAAGAGGAAAACTAAATATTTTAATTTTTATTAAAAAAAAACCTCAGAAGAAGTAACATTTAACTGCGGGCCGGCCGTTCCGCATTGAGGTGGCTTTGCTTTTCCTCAGGATTTGGAAACGCGAAGGATTCCGCGCCCCCCCCCCTCCTCCCGCCTCCCTTTTTTCCCCTCTCAGTCGGTTGATTTTATTTTCGGTGGGATTTTAACTGTGATGTGAGGGCCCTTTGGCGGCGATGATTTAAGAAGCGGGGTAAATGTTTTTGAAGTTGCTGTTGGTCGGACTCGGGCAGCTCACCGCCCCCCTCTGGCTCGGCGGCGGCGCAGAGTGATGAGTCCAGTGGATGGGTGAACTTGTTTTGCCTTCACTCTCTATGTCTTTCTCTCTCCCCTTCTCTCTCATTAAATATATATATTTATATATTGGATATAAAACATTTTATCAATATAAAATAAAGTTGATATTTATACACATGCGGCCGACCGCAATGTTTAATGCACTTTCCCCCTCCTGAAATTATTTCGGGCCCTGTTTTTGTTGATTTTTTTTCCTCTCTCCTCTTCTTCACTATTTTTTTGGCTACGTGCGGAAAGAGGGTAAAGAGAGAAGGGGAGCTGGGGCTTTCTTTTTTTTGCCTTTTTTAGAGGGGTGGCGGAAAAAGTGAAGGAAAGTGGCGCGGGAAGTAGAGGAGATGGAGTTGCAAACTCTGCAGGAGGCTCTGAAAGTGGAAATCCAGTCTCATCAGGTAATCTGGTCTCTTTCATTTACTGCGTGTAATTGTATGTATGTGTCTTAATTTCATCCACTGCCTCTCAAAGGTCGCGCACTGTATACGCGCACTGTATAAGTTATGCAAGTCTGTTACAAGCAAATAATTGGCAAGAAAACATTTATTTCAATTTGTATATTTAAAATAATGATTTACAAACTTTTGAAATTTTGCGTGTAACATTTCTAAGAATTAAAAATTACACATAATTTTTAACAACAAAATGAAAATAAGTTTAAAAAGTGCGCATTGAGGAAAAGTTATGAATGACCAAACTTTATGGATTACTGGAAATAACTTTAGATCTGAAAAATTGTACCATCACTGTTTATGTAAAAAGAGGTATTTTGAATGGGAATTAACTTTTATTAATGGGAAACATTATATTAAAATGGGCCTAGATTATCAGCAATCAATGATGTCCCAAATGTATTTGAACCAGAGAGCAAAATCAGGGTTAACTGGAGTCCATCTTTAATTACAAATATAAATATAAATACAGTTAGGTTTTAAATCTGAGATCAATATAACCAGTCTTAAGTAGTTTGCTTATTTGATATTGTCACTTCCAAAAACATTAACCTTCATTGTTTTATCCAAACAGAAACTTGTGGCCCAGATGAAACAGGATCCACAGGTACATTTTTATAAATTTGCTGTTTACTTATTAAAATGTGTGTACATATTGATCCTAAAACAATTTAGAATGTTTAAAATGTTTTCTTTCACATTGTTTCCTAACTATTTATAACTACAGTGGGATTGTTTTTATGAAAAGTTATTATAGTTTTGGCCTATACCAAAATACAAGACACTTCATAATTAGGAAAGGTAGTGACAATGAGGTTGTTTTAGTCATATTTTTTAAATGACTAACTAAAATGACTTTTTGAGCTCCTCTAGAGTATTCAGCTGAAAATGTTTAATGACTCATTTTCTTAGTATAGGAACAGGGCGAGTATTAGTAATGACGTGATATTACATTGTTACATTTTATTTTGCAGAATGCTGATTTGAAGAAACAGCTCCATGAATTGCAAGCCAAGATAACCACACTCAGTGAGAAACAAGTAAGGGGAATTAATTGATTTGTGTCAGATCTGACTCAAATGGTTGTTTGTTCCAGGGAAGTTCTTCTGGAAGGTGGAGCTTTCTGAAAATGCTGATGTTTGCATAGTTGTGTGGTATTGGATGGGAAGCAAAGGGTAAAAGTTGATGTTGAGAGAGCTCCAATTGCACTTGTTGTTCCTATATTATCCTCTTACCCTCTCCCCCCCCCCCCCCTCCCCAAACCAGTCCAAAGTTTTGGATTTAATAGATATTTCATTAGTCACATGCATTCTAAGCTTGTGTTGTACCTCCTGTGATTGTGTTGTTCATGTATACCGTTGACCTCTTTTGTAATTTAACTTTAGCGATTTGGTTAAGCAGTGCATAATACTTTAATTGATTTTTCCAAATACTTTGTATAAATCTTCCATCCACACGTGGTTCCTTCATTCTCATTTTGTCTAGTTTAGCTCTTTACGCCATTTCTTTCCCCCACCCCGATTTCTTTGTTTCTGATTCTAGGTTCTTTGTGCATTTCAGTTTCATATAACTTTCACACCAGCATTTAATTTGTAATATTCTCATATCCTGTTTAAGAAGGGCAAGTTATCTTTTACAAAGATACTTGTACATTCAGTTTTCTGAATTAACGTTAATTTGCTTTACTCCTGAGTAATTTTGTCTCTTGCGTTGTCAATGTGAAAAAAAAATCGACCTTTTTGAGGTGCAATAGATCCAGAAAAGGATCTATTCAAACTTTAGTTTGAACTTGTGTTCGCAGAACTATTGATGTACTATATATCATTAATTCTAATGCAGCATCCTTGATTACAGTTGATTACAAATTTTGTTATTTTTAAAGCTTTTATCTGATTTTATTTCTGGAAAGTAGGCCTTCAACCATGATCACATGATGTCTTTGTAACCATGTGTGTAAAAATGTGTATGAGAATGATTGCTTGGATTTGGTTTGCTATTTTTATTGTCCTTTTTAAAAAAAAACTGACATTTTTGGTAAATTAAATTGGTTGTGGAAGAAGATTTCATTAATAAATCTAAGATCTATTATATTTTGTAAATTTGCTGCAGGCATGGTTTTAGTTTAGTATTGGTATAATTTCTCCCCCCTTACAAATGAAGTCTAAGGGGGATGCCCAACTGAAGCATGCATGACTGTACAACTCAGTCTTTAAATCGCACCTTTGACTAAACATTTGGTCATCTGCCCTAAGTTATGTGTGTGGAATATGTGTTTGATTTTAACAATATTTAATAATGTTGTAAGGTGATTAAAACGTTTCTATATAAATAAACTGCTGATTTTATGAAAAATTCTTAAATTTCAGTTTTTTAAACTGCTTAAGCTTTATTGAATGCCAAAAAATTCTGCAACAATCAAAAGTGTTAATTTAGGTGCAACTACCCTCCTGTTTGAAACATTTCTATTCGGAAATTAAGTTTTATAGTTTCCTCTCTCTCCTTACTAAATTAAGGATTGTTGATGGTAGAAATGGAAAATCCATAAATTGGAGCATTTTAATATTCAGAGGATGCTGTGCTTAAGTTTCTTCTGTTGCATGAATGCAACCAGACAATTTTGTTAATTCCTTTGGCTGTGAAAATGTGCAACTTGTCTTGCTGCAAACCTACCACCTGCTGGCCAGTTGTGGTGCACAGGGCCATTCCTGACTGGGCTTTTAGAATCATTGCTGCATTTTCTGCATGGGTATAAAGCTTTGTTTTGTGATTGTCTGATTTATCTTGCAAAACTCACCAAGATTGATAACCATTAAATTGCAACCAATATTTTCTGTCTTTGACTGCTACCCCAATATTAGTTGACGAGAACGTGCATAGTGGCAGTAAGTGGACAGCAAGGTATTAAGAGTGGATATATTGATTCATATTGTAAAAGCTGTAATATAGTGGCGTATTGTGACAAAGAAAATTAAGCTTGTTGCCACTGCCTTGAGTTTTTGAACGTAGTACTAATTCCTTGGAGTGGGGTATGGAGGTGATGTAACTGTTAAGAAGGAGAGGTCAAATTTGGAGAGAATTGTTAGTCTGCTTTTTATTTCCTCAGCCTTAATAGAAGAGAGCAGGTTTAATAGATTGTTGTTGGTAAGACCATGTGGTTTGAGGAGAAAATAGGAAATATATTTGCAGTAAATGTGAAATTTCTGTGTAAATATCAATGATATATTAGAAAAGTACTACTTTATCCTTGTAGTTTGAAAAAACTTCCAATGCTGAATTACGTGATGTATTTGTAGATAAAACATTTTAGTATAGTATCAAGTGGTAAATATTATGGCACAGGTGCTTCCTCAAGGATGTTTGTTTATAACTTTTTCATCATGTACTACTTTAACCTGGTATGTGTATGTATAAATACATGTGTATTTATTTACAATATCAGCAGCATTGTTAAAATTTTAGTGTAAAGATTGCACAATTAAGAGTAAAAACGATGTTCTTTCAGCTGAGAAGTAAAATTTGTCGTATCATGAACAAACTTTTGATTAAATTGCATGCGTGTTTAAAAAAAAAAGGGGGAGTATAATTCAATACAGAAGTAATAGAATGCATGTGTAAGCAAGCTCTTAAGATTGTGTCTAGCTAATTCATCTATTTTCCACTTCTATCGACATCCAATTTGATAAAATTGAGACCAATTTGATTGTCATTGCCCAAAATTGGTACCCATGTTTCCTCTGGCCCTGAAATGACTGTCCAGATCATATTCAATTCACATGCGCGATGCAAAACAAGTCTGACTCCTGGAAACTTGTTGGAAATTTTGTTAGGTGGTAAACAAATGTTCCAATTTTTGCCATCTGTCTGCAGTCTTTTTCAATGTATTGAAATAGTCTTGATGATCAGAAATGTCTTTAAACCATTAAAAAAAAAGAACACTTTCAATTCTTAATTTTCAAATTAAGGTAATCTGAAGCAATTTAAACATTTAGATAATTAAATTTGTTTAAAGTAAAGACTTTTAAAGTTAGGCAGCAGAGGCACAGCTGGTAGAGTTGCTGCCTCACACAGCCAGAGACCCTGATTCGATCCTGGCCACGGGTGCTGTCTTTGTAGCGTTAGCACATTCTCCCTGAACATTTCCCCCGGGTGCTCTGGCTTCATCCCACCTCACAAACACGTGTGGATTTTGTAGGTTATTGGCCTTAGTAGATCGCTCCAAGTGTATAAGGAATGGGTGCATAAGTGGGAGATGATAGAACTAGTATGAATGGTTGATTGAGGTTTGTCGAAGCGCCTGTTTCATTGTTGTATCTTTCCTTCAAATAAGCAAATTGAGAAACTGCAGGTGCTGAAAATCTAGAATTAAACAGAAAATGCACGAGACCTAGGTGGTCAGACTGCATAGTGGAAAGAAATGGACAAAGTATCACTTCGAAGATGCTTCACTAGTGACAGTCGGTGATCTAAAATGTTAACATTGTTTCTTATTCCCCACAATATGTTTAGGTTTATTTTCACGTGTACCAACGTATAGTGAAAAGCTTCATTTAGTATGCTATCCGATCAGATTATACTACGCATAAATAAAATAAAGTCAAACTCAAATACTAAAGGGAAAGCAAAGGGGAAGATACAGAGCAGAATGTAGTTCTCATCATTGTAGCGCACCAGTTCTAGAGTCCAATGTCCGAAATGGGGTGAAGGTGAATTGGAAAATATGCTAGCTTATGGAGGGTTCTTTCAGAAGCATGGTAACAGAGGAGAAGAAGCTGTTTGAATAGTCTTGGGGCAAGATTTTGATTATGTTTGCTGTGTTTCCGAGGCAGTGTGAATTGTAAATGGATTTATGGTAGGAAGTCTGGTTTGTGTGATGGGCTGGGCTTACATCTACAACTGTGCAATTTCTTGTGGTCTTGGGCAAATCATTCCCAAATCAAGCTGATGCAACCCACAGTATGATTTCTATGGTGCATATGTGGAGATTTGTAAAATATTCATCGAAGACAATTCCCTTTATTTCCTAAGGAATTAGAGGCGTTCATGTGCTTTATTGGCTGTCACATCAATGTGGGTCATTCCATGAGAGTTTGTGGGTAATATTAACGCCAAGGAACCTAAAGCTTTGGCACCATTGATGCTGATTGGGGCAGGTACTTCATCGTATTTCCTGAAGTTGATAACTAGCTTCTTTGTCTTGCTGAGATACAGGGAGAGGTGGTTATCCTGACACCGTGTTACTAAGTTCTGACTCCTTCCTGTACACAATTTTTTATCATTGTTCGTGATCTGGCCCATCACGTTGGTGTTATCTTTAAATGTAGATAGATTTGTAGGTGAATTTGGCCGCATAGTCACGTGTATATAGGGAGTATAAGTGCAACTTGACCTACTGAGCATCTACAGTATTTTCTGGATATTGTAAAAAGCGATTTGCATACTTTGCAATCTTACTCTTATCATTCAAGTACATGTCCCATGCATTCTGTGCTCGTAATCCAGCACAGGATCTGCGAACAAACTTTTTTCCCCTTTATCCCTCTCTGTATATTCATGATTTCCAACAAGCTGCTTCTTCACTGTTCAGCTCTACATGAAATCCAGTCTTGAGGTACAGAAATTGACATCAGGGCTTTTGGAGCAAGATCTGAACAAACATTTGTACATGGCTTAAATGATAAATGCTGATATCTCCATGTAGAACACTGGGTGCATCCTGCAAAATGTGGGCAGGTGCATGGGTTTATTTGGCAGTTTCAGAGAGTGTTAATATTTATTATGTTACAAAATAAAATTGAAAATCTTATAGGCTTTACAAAATGATTACAGCTCATGGGTGAATGATATAGCTCCAAGAATAATGTGTGGGAAAGTTAAAAAAAAGAAAAAAGAAATAGCAATATCTACTATAAATCATAAGAATTACTGGAATTCCAAATAGAGACTTTTGTGTTTCACTTCAACCCTCTTGCTGGAGGTCTTTGAAGAAACGATACTTACCAGTAAATGCAGGGCGTTCCATATTGATAATTCTCAGCATAAATGCTACGGAGTTCAGGATTATATGCCAACTAGATGCCCTTACCTAACTTGGAATTCTTTGTTGCCTATATCCTGACATTGATTTCTGGGATTTCAACTACAGAGGATGAGTTTCTTGCATTTCTCTAGCAGTTATACTGGTGAATCTTCCAAATGCACCTGATATAGGGAAGAAAATCCCTTTTTTGTGTTTTCAAAAGACAGAGGTAAATAAAACATTATCTTTATATCCAATTTAATTGAGTTTGTTTATTTGTTTTTATTAGCGGGTACATTCCATGTTTTGACAGTTGGCTAAATGTCAGGACGTAGTTTCTCCTGCTTTCAAGGGTATTTTCAGCTGTTGTGTGAGCAGGTCAAAACTAATTCCGCCCATAAATTATTAAGACTGCACTGTTTCAGGTGCCTTTGTCGGCTTTAGATCAGGTTGACTTTGTGCAGCAAGTTGACACTGGTAGGTCTGCAACGAGGATTATTGCCAGTAGTATGTTTAGGCCCAGTTTTTGTTTTGTAGGTTACTTGGCTGCATACCAAAGAGCCCAAGACCACATGCAAAATGTTAATAAAATGTGCCTTGTATGCATCTTAAATTGCTGATACTTAAGAACCTGGTAATTGGTTTTACAATGCATCAACAAATAGGGTTACGTTGCCTCTTTTTTGGAAAAAACATTCAAAACATTTAATATCAGAATTCAGCTGGAGAAAAACGACAAAAGAAATATGCGCAAATAAAACCATATGTCAGGGGTCCACAAAGTAGAATCCAAAGCCTCTGTGGCTATGTGCCTGCAAATTGAATATCACTTTACTGGCTAGTTGCCAATGTCAGAATTCTGGAGGACAGTTGCAACATCTTGTTCCATGCTTTAGGATTGTTGCTAAGGTAATTCCTCCGTGACAATTGTCTTAAGTAGGCTCAAAAGTCAATGATGGGTTAATTGCTGCTCACGAGTGAAGTTCACAAATTTGTTCATATAGTACTGAATCTAGGTCAAGCTGTAAAAGTTACATTATCAACAGAAATTATACTCTAATTTATGTCATTAAACTTTTAGCATGAAGGGATGCACAACAATTAGAAAATATAATAGTAATTTGGCATTGTTAAATGCTTTCAAAAGATATTAAACTAGTTGTTGCCTCATTTCATACTTCCGTGAGGTAATTATCCACCCCTTTTTCATGATTCCTTCCTTTCTCCCCTTTTCATGATACTTTCTTGATGTAGCTATCAAGACTGACATTACCCAGAGCTCTTCATATAAATATGTTGGAATATGTTCTTATTGAAGTATTTTATGAATTCTAGTTATCCTGCATTGATTTTAATGAGTGCCACTATAAAGCATACTATATGGTAATTTTGTAGCAGGATTTGTGAGATGGCATGGAAGAGCTTCAAATTTTTGCTCTTTGGGATTGACTTTAGTTCTGGAAATTTTAAATACAATGGACATTGAGGTTTGTGGAAGCGAATTGCATTTTTTTGCAAAAATAACTTGAGCATAATTTCTAATATTCATCAGCGTATTGCGTGTCAATGTCCACAATGATTGTGATGTTGGCATTACTTGTTTCTCAGAAATAGTTTCCAATCGGTGTGATTGGAATCCTTAAAGTGAACGTTATGTGGAAATAACTTGTATAGGAAATGTTAAAAGCAATCCCATATATCTCGCAAGCTATAATCTATTCACACAATATGTATATTCTTCTCCTACATTTGCTTTTAATTTATACTCTGCTTTTTAATTTGGATTGTTTTTGAAGCTTTTAACACATCATAAATAATTACACGAACAATGCTTGAAGTTGGGACCCTTTTTGAGATCCAGAATAGATAGCTCCCAAGTTAACATTTAAAAAAATATTTTGGCATGCTGCAATTTAGTGCGCAGCACTTCATGGTGGAGTACAACTGTTTGTTCGAAGCTTACTATGAAACATGATCTAAGTTATCTAATTTTCAGGTTAAATGTACGTTCGTTAAACAGGAGAATTGGGGTTGGGATGCAGGGCGAATGGATGCTGTTTGGATGTGGATTGGCCATAGTAGTGAAGTTGCAAGGCAGAAAGGTCTTTATATTGCCTTGGTGTGCCCTTATTTGTAATATTCTTTCATTGCCACTCATTCTTTCAGCTATATGAAACCTGCGCCAACGTGTTTCTGACCATCTGCATCTTTTATCATCTGTCATTATATCTCATTATTTAGCTGCATCGATTTTCCTTTGAAGTCTTAGAATGTTTTGATGTGTGAAAGGTGGTGCATGAATGTCAAGTCATTCTTGAGAAAGTTATTTAGGTTTTTATTTCTTAAAAAGTTGCTGTCAGCGCAAAATAGCAAAATTGCCTTTTGCTATTACAACTCGAATATTATTGCAATTGATTTCTGGAACCATTACAATCTTTGTGACAAGGGTATTCTCATGGTAATATAGGATGGGTCATTTAAAATTTTAGCCCAATGTTGAGGGCGAATGCATCCAAATCAGGATGCTCAAGTGATTGCAAATGCTGAAATCTGGTGCAAAAGAAAGGGAATACTGTTGGAGGAATTCAGTGGGTGAGGCAGCATTTGGAGGGAAATGGATGTTGATATTTTTGGTGGAGACCCTTAATCAATGCTTGTCAACCAAAATATTGACTGTCCACTTCCCTCCATAGATATCGCTGACCTGCTGAGTTCCTCCAGCAGTTTTTTTTTGCAGGAGGATGCTATGATTTAGAGATAGTAGTGTTCCTATGTGCCTGTTGCCCTTGTCCTTCTGAGATTGCATCAAGTCATATTTTTAAATGTAAAAACTATCCAGAAATTGATAGAATTTTGCTTTCTTGATCCACTTTTCATGTTCCTGTGTGTATAAAAAGCATATGGAAGTTAGTTCATTTGTTCCTCAAGACATTTCAAAAGAATAGTTGATAATAGTGTGTGTTACTGGGGTGAAATGTCACTTGGGCTTCAATTATTCTCTTTTTTATACTTTCATGGGATGTGTGCTTTGCCAACATTGAATTGTCTGCCCTAATTGCCCATGAGAAGATGGTGGTGAGCTGTCATCTTAACTGCAGTTCTTGAGGTGTGGTTATACCCGCAAAATTGGCTTATTATTGTCACGTACCAAGACACAGTGGGAAAACGTTGTGCTATCCAGTGAAATTATACTATACCAAGCCATACACAGTACAATAGGTAGTATGAAGAGAAAAATTCCGAAGTGCAGGACATAGTGTTGCAGCATTCTAGTTATAGCAAAATAGTCCAATGCCCGCAATGAACGAAGTTGGAAGATTGGGACTATTCCCTAACTTTTGAAAGTCCCATTCAGTTGCTTGATAACAGCACTGGAGAAGCTGTTCCTAAATCTGTTGTATGTGCTTTCAAGCTTTTGTATCTTCTGCCAAAGGAAGAAGAGGGAATGACTGGTGAAAAAGATTCTTGATTATGTTGGCTGATTTCCCGAAGCATCATGAAGTATACTGTCAATGATGCGAAGGCTGGTCTGTAAGATGGACCAGATTGCACCAACAACTCCAAATTGTTTTTGCATTTTTGGGCAGGGCTATTGCTAGACCGAGCTCTGATGCATCACAGCAGGATGCTTTCTACGATACATCTGCAGAAGTTGGTAGGAGATATGGAGACATGCTGAGCTTTCTCTTCTGAGGAGGTAGTGCTTTCTTGGCCATAGCTTCAACATGGTTGGACCAGGACAAAATGCTTTTATTTGCGTCTAATAATTGAAAACTCTTGACCATTTCCACTTCAACACCATTGATGCTGATTGGTTTGGGGGGGAGGGGGAGGGGTTCACTCCTTGGTCTAGGAGTTTAGAGAAGAGTTTGGCTTGGATTATGGAGTTGAATGGGCTATAGTCAATAAATAGGTCTCTCGTAGGTATCCTGGTTATCCAGATGTTCCAAAGATAAGTGTTGGACCAGTAAGATGCATCTGCTCTGGACCTGTTGCGATGGCAGGTGAACTGCAGTGGATCAAGGCTGTCTGGTAGGTTTGGGTTAATGCGTACCCTGACCTGCTTCTGGAAGCACTTAATTAGGACGACAGATGGCACAATGGGCTAAGTGTTCGGCTGGCGACTGGAAGGTAGCTGGTTCGAATCCCGCTTGGAGTGCATACTATCGTTGTGTCCTTGGGCAAGACACTTCACCCACCTTTGCCTGTGTGTGAATGTGTGTGAGTGATTGGTGGTGGTCGGAGGGGCCGTAGGCGCAGATTAGCAGCCACGCTTCCGTCAGTCTGCCCCAGGGCAGCTGTGGCTACAGAAGTAGCTCACCACCACCGAGTGTGACTGAGGAGTGTGTGAATAATGCGATGTAAAGCGCCTTGAGTATTCTAGAAAGGTGCTATATAAATCCCATCCATTATTATTATTATTAATTCTGGTAGGTGACAGAGGCACTGGACAGAAGTCATTAAGGCAAGCAACATTGCTTTTTTGGCCACCGGGATGATAGTGGCCTTAAAGTAGGTGCGAAACTCAGAATAGAAATTAAATAAGTCTTGTATTCACATTGGTAGTCAACCTGAACTTTACATGTGAATACTTATGCCAGCTGATCCAAGCAGGTCCTGAGGAGGCAGTTGTGGACTTCATCTGGGTCAGTTGCTTTCCATTGATTCGCTGTCACGAAGACCAATTTGGCATCTGTGATAGTGACCATGGGTGCAGGCCACCTAAGATTGTCGGGGTGGATAACATAATTCCATTGATCGAGTTCCAGGATATTCACCCAGCGACTGCAGGAGTGGAGATTGGAGGCCAAGTTGTTTGGAGGGCAACTTCCATTTACTTCCCCAAAATTGCTGCAGGCTTAATTTAAATGTTCTGTCACTTGAGTTTGAATATAGAATTACTAACCTTCTGTACAGTGCCCTCCATAATGTTTGGGACAAAGACCCATCATTTATTTATTTGCCTCTGTACTCCACTATTTGAGATTTGTAATATAAAAAAATCACATGTGGTTAAAATGCACATTGTCAGATTTTATTAAAGGCCATTTTTATACATTTTGGTTTCACCATGTAGAAATTGCAGCTGTGTTTATACAGAGTCTACCCAATTCAGGGCACCATAATGTTTAGGACACATGGCTTCACAGGCGTCTGTAATTGCTCAGGTATGTTTCATTGCCTCCTTAATGCAGAGCTCTCAGCACCCAGTCTTTCCTCCAGTCTTTCCATCACCTTTGGAAATGTTTATTGCTGTTTATCATTATGAGGATCAAAGTTGTGCCAATGAAAGTCAAAGAAGTCATTATGAGACTGAGAAACAAGAATAAAACTGTTGGAGACATCAACCAAACCTTAGGCTTACCAAAATCAACTGTTTGGAACATCATTAAGCAGAGAGCACTGGTGAGCTTACTAATAGCAAAGGGACAGTACGGTGGCAGAGCAGTAGAGTTGCTGCCTTACAGAGAATGCAACGCCAGAGACCCGGGTTCGATCCTGACTACGGGTGCTGTCTGTACGGAGTTTGTACATTCTCCCCGTGACCTGCGTGGGTTTTCTCAGAGATCTTTGGTTTCCTCCCACACTCCAAAGACGTACAGGTATATTGGTTAATTGGCTTTGTAAATGTGAAAATTGTCTCTTGGGTGTAAGATATTGTTAATATGCGGGGATCGCTGGTCGGCGGGGACCCGATAGGCCAACGGGCCTGTTTCCGCGCTGTATCTCTAAAACTAAAAGACTTTCAGACCAAGGAAGACCTCCCCAGCTGATGACAGAAGAATTCTCTCTATAATAAAGAAAAATCCCCAAACACCTGTCCGACAGATCAGAAACACTCTTCAGGAGTCAGGTGTGGCATTGTCAATGACCACTGTCCGCAGAAGACTTCATAAACAGAAATACAGAGGCTTCACTGCAAAATGCAAACCACTGGTTCAAGAGTGTTTTATTGCCATATGTCCCGGATGGGCCAATGAAATTCTTACTTGCTGCAGCACAACACAATATGTGAATATATAAACATAGTACATAACTGGGGAAGAGAAAAAAAAGAAAAAGTTCAATAAATAACAAATATTGTGCGATAATAATATAGTCTTTTGCAGTTCAGAGCTTATTCGTTGTTGCGTTTAATAGCCTGATGGCTGTTGGGAAGAAGCTGTTCCTGAACGTTACAGTTTTCAGGCTCCTGTACCTTCTTCCTGATGGCATTGGTGAAATGAGTGTGTGGCCAGGATGGTGTGGGTCTTTGATGATTTTGGCTGCCTTTTTGAGGCAGCGACTACGATAGATCCCTTTGACGGTGGGGAGGTCAAAGCCGGTGATGGACTGAGCAATCGTCACAACTTTATATAGTCTTTTTTGCTCCTCGGCTTTCAAGTTGCCGAACCAGGCCATGATGCAACCAGTCAGAATGTTCTCTACCGTGCACCTGTAGAAGTTTAGGAGAATCCTCTTCGACATGCTGAATCTCTGTAATCGTCTCAGGAAGTTGAGTCGCTGATGTACCTTCTTTATAATTGCATCAGCATGCTGGGTCCAGGAAAGATATTTGGAAATATGCACGCCCAGGAATGTAGTTATTGACCCTCTCCACCACCGTCCTATTGATGTGATCAGGATTGTGGGTCCTCATCCTTCCTCTACCAAAGTCCACAATCAGTTCCTTGGTCTTACTGATGATGAGAGCCAGGTTGTTGTGCTGGCACCATTTAGGCAGTCGGTCGATCTCACTTCGATAATCTGACTCGTTCCCATCTGTGATTCGTCCAACAACAGTGGTGTCGTCGGCGAACTTGATGATGGAGTTTGCATTATGTCCGGCTACGCAGTCATGGGTATAGAGTGAGTAAAGCAGGGGGCTGAGCACGCAGCCTTGAGGTGCTCCAGTACTAATTGTTACTGAGGATGAAGTATTTCCGCCAATTCTAACAAAAGGATCTAATCTAATCTGTGAAAGAGGAAGTTGAGGATCCAATTGCAGAGGGATGCGCAGAGGCCCAGTACCGTGAGCTTGGTAACCAGCTTGGAAGGGATGATGGCATGAAAACTGCAAGCTGCAGTCTATAAACAACAGCCTGACGTAAGTGTTTTTATTGTCCAAATAGTCCAATGCGGAGTGGAGAGCTAGTGAAATTGCATCCTCCGTTGATCTGTTGTGGCGGTATGCGAACTGTAGTGGGTCGAGGTTCTTGTCGAGGTAGGAGTTGATGTGCACCATAACCAACCTCTCAAAGCACTTCATCACCACATACGTTAGTGCCACTGGTCGACAGTCATTGAGGCATGTCACCTTACTCTTCTTGGACACCGGTATTATTGATGCCCTCTTGAAGCAGGTGGGAATTTCAGACCTCAGAAGTGAGAGTTTGAAAATATCCACAAAAACTCCCGCCAGTAGGTCTGCACAGGTCTTGAGAACTCGACCAGGTATACCATCAGGTCCAGGCGCTTTCCGAGGTTCACCCCCCTGAAGGATGTTCTGACGTCGGTCTCTGTGACTGTAATACCGTCAGGGCGAAGGGCCTCGGGAAGGCACATCGAACCGTGCGTACAACGCATTAAACTCGTCAGGGAGTGTTGCTTCGCTGTCGTTTGAGCTGCCTCCTGATTTTGCCTTGTGGGAGTGTGATGGCATTCAAGTCCTACCACAGTTGCTGAACATCCATCTCATCCTCCAGCTTCGAGCAGAAGTCCCTTTTGGCCTTCTTGATAGTATCTGGACTTCTTATAGACCTCTACATCGCCAGACCTGAATGCCCGGGATCTGGTCTTCAGAAGAATGCGGATCTCATGGTTCATCCAAGGCTTCTGGTTAGAAAACACTGGAAGGTTTTTATTGGAACGCAGTCCTCAACACGTTTCCTTATCAAGTCTGTAACCACTGTGGCATATTCATTCGGGTCCCTTGCCGAACCTTGAATATTGCCCAGTGTACAGACTCCAAGCAGTCCTGGAGTTGTTCCTCTGCCTCCTCCGACCAGCTCTGTAGAGTCCTCGCCTCTGGGGGTACTTTCTTCAGTTGCTGCCTGTATGCAAGAAGAAACAGCACCGCTGAATGGTTGGATTTTCCGAAGTGAGGGCAAGGGATAGAGCGATAGGCGTCTTTGATGGTCGTGTAGCAGTGGTCAAGGGTGTTTGATCCTCTGGTGCAGCAGGAGACATGTTGGTGGAAATTAGGGAGCGATTTCTTCAGGTTGGCTTTGTTGAAGTCCCCGGCTACAGTGGTAAACGCCTCGGGTAGGCTGTTTGGTGCTTGTTAACCACGGTGTGCAGGTCCTCCAGTGCCAGGCGGACGTCTGCCTGGGGGGGGATGTGGACCACGGTCAGGATGATGGAGGTGAATTCCCTCGGTAGGTAGAAGGGGCAGCACTTTACCGGCAGGTGTTCCAGGTGCGGATAGCAGGAGTTAGACAGCACTGCCACATCTGAGCGCCGCGAAGAGTTGACCATGAGGCTCTCCCTTTCCCAGATGCCTGCGTACGGTCCATACAGTGGACGGAGAAACCTTCAGGCTGGACCGCTGAGTCTGGGGAATGGGGGTGAGCCATGTCTCTGTGAAGCAGAACATAGAGCATTCCCTAGGCTCCCTTAGCTGCAAAAATAGAGTGGCCAGGTTACAGTTGCCAAGAAGTACTTGAAAGAGCAACCACAGATCTGGAAAACGGATCTTGTGGACAGATGAGACGAAGATTAACTTGTATCAGAGTGATGGCAAGGGCAAAGTATGCAAGAAAGAAGGAACTGCCAAATATCCAAAGCATACCACCTCATCTGTGAAACACGATGGTAGGGGTGTTATGGCATGGGCATGTATGGCTGCTGAAGGTACTTATATTCATTGATGATACAACTGCTGATAGTTGTAGCATAATGAATTCTGAAGTGTATAGACACATCCTATCTGCTCAAGTTCAAACAAATGCCTCAAAACTCATTGGCTGGCGGTTCATTCTACAGCAAGACAATGATCCCAAACATACTGCTAAAGCTAAATAAATGGTCAATTCTTGAGTGGCCATGTCAATCACCCAATTTGAAACCAATTGAGCATACCTTTTATGTGCTGAAGAGAAAACTGAAGGGGACTATCCCCCAAAACAAGCATAAGCAAAAGATGGCTGCACTACAGGCCTGGCAGAGCATCACCAGAGAAGACACCCAGCAACTGGTGATGTCCATGAATCGCAGACCTCAAGTAGTCATTGCCTGCAAAGGATGTGCAACAAAATATTAAACATGACTACTTTCATTCACATGACATTGCTGTGTCCCAAACATTATGGTGCCCTGAAATGGGGGGGGACTATGTATAGACACTGCTGTAATTTCTGCATGGTGAAACCAAAATGTATAAAAATGGCCTTAACATTTGGAGAGAGTGTCCAGCCTCAGGTTTCTGGGCACACACATTTTGGAGGACCTCACATGATCCACGAACACTGCTGCGCTGGTCAAGAAGGCACAGCAACGACTGTTCTTCCTGAGAGCACTACAAAAGACTGGTCTGCCCCAACAGCTGCTGACAACCTTCTACCGCTGCACCACAGAGAGCATCCTATCGTATGGCATCTCTGTGTGGTATCTCAGCTGCATGGAGGCGGAGAGGAAAGCTCTTCAGCGGGTCGTCCATAGAGCGCAGAAGATAATTGGGACACAGCTCCCAGTCTTGGAGGGCATCTACAATACACGGTGCCTCAGGAAGGTCATCAGCATTCATAAAGACTCCTCACACCCTTGCAATAGTCTGTTCGAACATATACCATCCGGCAGACGTTACAAGGCCTTCTACGCCAGCACCTCCAGACCTAGGAGCAGCTTCATCCCCAGAGCTATAGCTGCTCTGAACCGGTCCTGCCGTGTGCCCCCCCCCCCCCCCCATGAACTGTCTCCCTCAGCTGGTCATGTCGCACATCGCTCGGCACAGACCTATTTGCACTTTATACTGCTTTAACTTTTTTTAATCTTGTTTCTCTGGGTGTCTAAATTTTTAGCTAATTAAGTTATTACATTGGATGGAAGTTGCATTCCAAATCTCGTTGTACCTCTGTGCAATGACAATAAAAATATTATTATTATCTGACAATGTGCCCTTTAACCACATGTGATTTTTTTTCTTTTCTATTACAAATCTCAAATTGTGGAGTATAGAGGCAAATAAATAAATGATGGGTCTTTGTCCCAAACATTATGGAGGTCACTACAGAATTCAAATTATTGGTTATTGCAAAAAATAAGTTTTGCAGAGGTGTGATATGTGCATTTTCTAAATTATTTTACTGTCAGTTGTACTTTCCTGCTTGCCACAACTGAGATTTGTCATGGGACCATTTATATAATGGTATGAGATTTGTTTAATTATTACACAGGACTACTGAAGAATGTAATGGAAGCAGGTGTAACCCATTAGGCTCCTGGAGTATGTTGCGCCATTGAATTAAGTTGTAGATGATCCTAGATCTCAAATCCTTATGCCCCTGTCCCACTTGGGAAACCTGAACGGAAACCTCTGGAGACTTTGCGCCCCGCCCAAGGTTTCCGTGCGGTTCCCGGAGGTTTTTGTCAGTCTCCCTACCTGCTTCCACTACCTGCAACCTCCGGGAACCGCACGGAAACCTTGGGTGGGACGCAAAGTTTCCAGAGGTTTCCGTTCATGTTTCCTAAGTGGGACAGGGGCATTACTTTGCCCAGCCATATTCCGAGTACCTTTGGAGACCCAAAATGTATAGACTTTATATTTCAGAGGTAACTTGCTAGAATTCATAATTGGTATGTATATAATTCATGCTTCAATAAGTGCACCATGACATTGACTGTAGCATGTTAGAATCACCATGTTATGATAGAAAAATAAGTCTGCAGGAATTAACAAAGCTAAGCCCAAATAATGATATAACAGTAACAAACCTGTTGAATATGTGAGGAAGAATTGTATAAAACATTTTCATGCCAAGATGTCCCAAGCACTTTAATGCTGCTTTAATATTTTGAATTATTGTTGCTTTCTAATGTTAGAAGTTTATCATACAACTTTTTAGGATAATTTAGTTTATTTTTTGAGGTTTGAATACCAAAGTGATTATTCTGTGAATTCCTTTTAGACAGGGCAGACTTAAATCTGAAATGCATGTAATTGAAGATTTAACATTCAAGCCATTTTTTTTGACGCAGAAAGTGTTATAGATATCTTTTGTTACCTCATTTGAGTGGCCATTTTTCGTGTGAATCTGGATAGTGAAAAGTCCTATTTCTTGCTTTGTTTAACTTATAAATTGACGTTGACAATGTGAACCCATCCCCATGATATGTGAATTTGGTGTTGACTCCCAACGTGAATTGTTTTCTTGATCCTCCTCCGCAAGCAGAGCAGAATCCACCATTTGATGTAAGAATAAAAGATCTTTCGCCCTAAAGCCTGTGCCATTTCTGGGATTTACCTGTGTATTCATATAGATGTTCCAGTTTGCAACGGTGACCTTGGTTTAAATCAGTTATTGCACAATTTCCCTTTTGCCTGTGCTGCCAGCTGCCTCTGTGTTGCTTTGGTGGACTCTCATAAAGTCCCAATAGGGCAGAACAATTTTCCAACTCTCATATTGGGAAAACACTCCATGCCTGTACTGTGTTAGAACTGTTGGAAACTTGGCTGTCTGTCCAAATAAATGTGATGCATCATCTCATGGAGTTTTATTTAAATGTTAGTTTTAATGATTTTAATTTTTCTTTGTATAAGCAAGCCTTTATAGCATCTATCCATGCCACACCAAAACTCTCATCTTGTTTGTTTCTATGGGTGTGTGTGTGTCTGTCTGCATGCCTATGTGATCATGGAACTATGCCAAAACGGTACATGATAGCGCTACAATCTTTGCACCACCTTACTCACAATTGTCCTGTGGTGTGGTGTCTCAAGATTTGTTCAGATTAATGTTATATTTTACAAGTTATTCACATTTTTAACTTTACAAATCCCCAATTTGAGAAAGATTTCTTCCCTCAGCACTGGCACTTACAGCTGTGATGTCACAATGGGATTGTTGCCCTGCTTGCTTAAAATGTTGCTATCCCAGTCCCACTTAAGTCCTGCCAGCCCTAGCAAGCATTTTTTTAAATGTTTAAAATGAGGGAGGGTGAATAAGATGAAATGAGTAGCCCCTGCGCAGTTGGGGGATATGGGTGAGCAGTGGAATATTGCGTTGGGGGAACGGGTGAGTGGTGGAATATTGCCTTGGGGAACGGGTTGCGTTGGGGGACCAGGCCTCCCGTGTGACAGGGACCCAACGCCCACCTTATTCATCATTGTCCTGGGATGTAAAAGGGACGTTTCATTCGGATTGATATATTTTACAAGTTATTGACATTTCAAACTTTACAAAAGACACTTTTAAACCACTTTTCCACTTGCCCTGCTCGTCATTGCATCACAATGGGATCCCGAATCTCATTTATATAAAATCGTGAATGGGTGGGGGGGGGGGGGTGTTATGGAGGGAGTGAATGAGGGTGGTGGAGAGGTGAGGGAGGGAGTGGGGAGGAGAGGTAGAGAGGGGAAGGAAGTGGGAAGGTGAAGAGGCCTGGCATGGGCCGAGCTCCAGGACTAACATGCTACAGCCAATGCCCCGGGCTTTGGGCGCTGGGGAGCGGACACAGACCCGGACTGGGCCCGGGTTGCTTTGGGGGACCAAGCCTCCCATGTGACAGGGACCCAACGGGTCACACTTTGTCCTGGCAGCCCCATTAAGTGCAATTGCCTTTTTTTTTAGTTTAAAAAGAGGGAGGGTGAATAAGGGGAAATGAGCCGCCCCTGCACAGTTGGGGGCTATGGGTGAGTGGTGGAATATTGCGCTGGGGGAACAGGTGAGTGGTGGAATATTGCCTTGGAACGGGTTGTGTTGGGGGATAAGGCCTCCCGTGTGACAGGAACCCAACGGGTCCCACTTGGTCTAGTAACTCATAAATCTTTTGAGTGTTTCTGTTACTACTTGTCTTGTTACTACTGAAGTATATCGGGAAGAGGGTGTGCAAGTAGGACTTAATCGGATATCAAAGCTGTTCTGTGAGCTTGGCAAGTTATCTACACCTGTGCTGTGCTGTGATATACCAAAGTGCCAGGAGCCAGTTTTACTGCAGATTAAATTAAATTAAATTTCTTTATTTATATAGCACATTTGTAGTCAACTTGCATTGACCCCAAAGTGCTTCACATAATTACATCCACACACACAGGCAAAGGTGGGTGAAGTGTCTTGCCCAAGGACACACACAGGCAAAGGTGGGTGAAGTGTCTTGCCCAAGGACACATCTACAGTATGCACTCCAAGCGGGATTCGAACCAGCTACCTTCCGGTTGCCAGCCGAACACTTAGCCCATTGTGCCATCTGCAGAGGGTTGTTTTGGTTGTTGTGGTGGAGGCGCATGGTATGCTTGCCTTTGCCGGTTGGGGCATTGAGTATAAGAGTCAGAATTTTTTTTGCAGCTTCATGAGACTGGTGAGACCACATTTGGAGTATCATGTGCAGTTCTGTTCACACCATTGTAGATAGAATCTGCAGGCTATGGTGAGGGCGCGGAAAAGGTTCACCAGAATGCGGCTTGGATTAGAATGTATTAGCTTTGATGAGAGGTTAGACAAGCTCTCGTGTGTTAGAGGTTGATGAGAGACTTGATAGAAGGATACAAAGTTACGAGAGACATGGATAGGTTAGGCAATCAGAATATTTTTCCGCACGGAGGAAATGTCGAAGACTAACTGGCATAGCTTTAAATTGAGAGGGTCATAATTTAAAGGAGATGAGCGCGACCAGTTCTTTGCACAGAGTAGTGGGTTTCTGGAACGTGCTTTCTGGGGTATTGGTGGAGGCAGATACAATACTGGGATTTAAGAGGGATTTAATGGGCACATGGAGGGATATTAATCACATGTGGGCAGAGAAGATTAGTTTAATCTGGCACAATGTTTGGCACGGACGTTGCGGGCTGTAGGGCTTGTTCCAGTGCTGTATTCTATAAATCTAAAAAACATTTGAACAGGTTCATGGATAGGGACGATTTGGAGAGATATGGGCCAAATTCAGTCAAACGGGAATAGTTCAGGAAGGCATCTTGGTCGGCTTGGATGAGGTGGGTTGCAGGGCATGCTTCCATGTTAAACAACTCTGTCTGACACTAATGAATGTGGGAATCAGGTGAAGACAATATTGGGCAAATATAGTGCTTCTTGGTTAAATAGTTTATTGATATTCTTTGTCTTTGATGTTGCATATTGAAATGACAATAAGATACGAGTAGATGATGGCATGTATAATTGTGTCACAGAATACTTTGAAAAGGAAATTTAAATTTAATGAAAATAACTTGAAAATAAGCTGGCACAATTATTGTTAATCCTGTATGACATTTTAACCTGAAATAAAGCTCTTTTTGGTGTGTTAAAAACAAACTGGTTGCTCTAATGATCAATTACTTTAACGAAAAGGATAGACACAAAATGCTGGAGTAACCCAGCGGGATAGGCAGCATCTCTGGAGATAAGGAATGGGTGACGTTTCAGGTCGAGACCCTTCAGGCTGATGTCAGGGGAGTGGGCGGTACAGAGATACAATGTAGTTGGAGACAGTAAGACTGGTGGGAGAATTGGGAAGGGATGGAGAGAGAGGGAAAGCAAGGGCTACTTGAAGTTAGAGAAGTCAATGTTCATACCGCTGGGGTGTAAACTACCCAAGCGAAATATGAGGTGCTATTCCTCTAATTTGTGCTGGGTCTCACTCTGACAATGGAGGAGGCCCAGGACAGAAAGGTCAGATTGGGAATGGAAGGGGGAGTTAAAGTGCTGAGTAACAGGGAGATCGGGTAGATTAAGGCGGACTGAGCGGAGGTGTTCAGCGAAATGATAGCCGGGCCTGTGCTTGGTCTCGCCGCTATACAGGAGATGACATCTGGAACAGCAGATACAGTAGATGAGGTTGGAGGAGGTGCAAGTGAACCTCTGGCTCTCATGAAAAGACTTTCTGGATCCTTGGATGGAGTCTAAGGGGGAGGTAAAGGGACAGGGACAGGTGTTACATTTCCTGCAGTTGCATGGGAATGTACCTGGGGAGGGGGTGGTTTGGGTGGGAAGGGATGAGTTGAACAGGGAGTTACGGAGGGAATGGTCTGCGGAAAGCGGGTGGAGATGGGAAGATGTGGCCAGTAGTGGGATCCTGTTGGAGGTGGCGAAAATGTTGGAGGATTATATGCTGTATGCGACGGCTGATGGGGTGGAAGGTGAGGACCAGGGGGACTGGCCTTGTTACGAATGGGAAGAGGGGGAACAAGTGCAGAGGATATCGAGGAGACCCTAGTGAGAGACTCATCTATAATGGAAGAGGGGAACCACAGCTCCCTAAAGAATGAAATTAAAATAATTAACAAAAATGTATTTTTGGTTCAATTTTGATTGAAGCTTGCATACAGCTTCTAGCAGTAATTGCAGTTCACAAAGCACATTTGTGAAACTTTTCTTTTGTCAAAGCAGATCTCCTTGTTCTGTGCATTTTGCAGCTGATTTGATACACTGGAAGTCACATTGTCAGGCGGAGGGCAACACTAATTGAATGCTTTTCTGGGTTTTGATCATTCGTGCACAAAGTTGGTGGAATAGTACTCCTGACAATCATAAATCTACAGACAAAACGTTATTTTGACTTTTAAACAAAGGCAGCATTATTGTGACTTTAAAGTGCTGTAACTATGGTTTGTAAGCCAAATCTATTTCTTTATATATTAACTCATTTTGCTCTCTCCCAATATAAAATTGTCAAAACCCACTTATATGTCCTCTATGTGAGGAAGTTCTTGGTAGCTGATAACATTGACAGTTGTAGTCTTTCAATCTTGCATACTTTAGACTTTAGAGATACAGCATAGAAACAGGCCCTTCGAGTCGGTGCCGACCAGCAATCATCCCGTACACTAGCATTATCCTACACCACTTGGGCCAATTTACAATTTTACCAAAGCCAATGAACGTCTTTTGTGTCTGGGTGGAACCCGGAAACCACAGAGGAAGCCAACGTGGTCACAGGGAGAATACTGATGTATTTGAACCTTTTAAGTGTACTACTGTGAAAACTGGCTTGTAAAATAATATGGAAATGCAGCCATGGTCGAGATCTAATGTTTGTAAAGGGCAGTGGTACATCATGAAGTTTTAAAAGTGGATTGCACCTTTTTATGGTCAGTGCATAAAGGACTAATATTTAAAACAAGATTTTATTTTTAGTGACTTTTAGTGACTTTTAACAACTTCTATCTTTCCTAATTTACAAGGAAAATAGTAACATTTATAATTTTATGTTGAATAATTCTGACTCTTTCAAGAATAGGATAGTTTTTCCAAAATAAAACTAGAAATTCATGATCAGTGATGTTTTTATGTTAACAAAGACATAGAATCACAGCATGGAAATGGGCCCTTTTGGCTTGTTGAATCTATACTAACCATAAAAAACCCGGAAACACTAATCTTGTGCTGTTCCCATTTTATTGCTCTCTCATTTCCATCAACTCCAACTCCCTAGATCAGTCCCCTGCACAGGGACGACTTGTATTAACCTACCAACCTGCGTGTCTTTGCGCATGGAGGGAAACTGGAGTGAAATTAGTGCACCCGGATGAAGGGTCTGCAGTCCATAGTCATACAACACGAAACGGGTACTTTGCCCCCCCCCCCCCCCCCCCCACACGTCCATGCCGACCAAGATACTCCATCTAAGCTAGTCCCAATTGCCTGCATTTGGTCCATATTCCTCTAAATGTTTCCTATACAGATACCTGCCTTAATGTTTTTAAAATGTTGTTATTGTGCCTCAACTACCCCTCTGGCTGCTCATTCCATATACCCACCACCCTCTGGGTGGAAAAAATTGCCCGCAGGTTCCTATTAAAACTTTACCCGTTCACCTTTAAACCTATATTTTGTGATACCCTTACCCTGGGTAAAAAAACTAAATGCATAGGAATCTGTGGCAGTTGGAAGAAAACAGAACTACCATTCATTTTTAAACAATATAATTTAACTAGTTTAACAGAGTGCATCTGATTTTCAGGCACATTTAACAGTCCTGACTAACAATGTATAGTGACTTTCTAAGCATCAATGCCATAATTCCAATAGTGGTGATCCTGTGAGGTGATATTCCTCATCTGCTTTAATCGGTATGCAAACAAGTTACGGAATGGTCACGAGATGGCAGTTTGATGTTTTAAGTAAATTATTGTTGATGTAATTTATATTCTACATCATTAGCCTCCTTTAAAGGAAAGCATCACCTGGTGGCAATACAAAAAACAAAAGACTGCGTTTAAAATCTGAAATCTACTAAAAATTGAACTGAGGTGCAGGCTGACGTCTGCATGGAAAGAAGTAGCTAACATTTAATACAGGCATTCATGCAGATTCTACTGGTTCCAGTCTTTTTGAAAAAAATTGTGACTGCATTTAATGAACGACATTTAAGTTCTTGTCAGCTTCATAATTGTTTTATTCTATTACAGGAAGTAATCTAACATTTCTGTAATTTGTACTGCACTGATATAATTAAGCCTGATACTAGAGAACATTTAAAAAAATGTTCAGAAGTTGCTTAATATGTGCCTTCCTGTTGCTTAAAATGTCTTCCTGTTGCTAACTGTGAAGTGTAACCTTTTCAGCAATTTCTTCAGCTAATAAGACAAAAGACTGAATGGAAAAAGTTGTTGCGATTTAAAAAAAAAAGGTAATTCCAATTTGCTAGGATCCATGAAACTAAATTATCTGGCATTCAGGTTAATATAATTCATTTTGGTTAAACTGTATAGTTAAGTAGTCTATTTGTTCACTGCTGCTTCAAAGTGTTTGGGATATGTCATATGAAAGGTTTTGTGAAACTCTTCAAATTTGTTTAGAGTTTTCTTTTTACTTTGTTTTCTTCAATATAAAACTACGCTTGCTATTCACGGCTATTTTCTTGCTTATTTTGTTACCACCCCACCACTGCAACCCCCCCAGATCAGTAGCACGTTTTGATGCAATCTGACATTTTTAATATAAGCTACAAAACTGGCTTCCACCATCATGCCGGAGATAACATTCAAAACACATATCCACATTCCCATTATTTGAAAAGATCAAAAGTCTTAAAGGAATAAAACATTTGGTAGTAATTTATATTTCAATTTTAAGGAGGCCGGCATATTGAACATTCTACCTCCCTCCCCCCACAACACTGCTCTCTGTCGCCCTGATAGAATTTTGCTACTCTTCTTCTTGCTGGCCAGTATGCAAAAACATTTTTTTTTTTCATGTATACACAATTTTCATTTTCGAGTCGCCTGTATGACATTTTTAATAACAATTCCAGTCAGAAGACTCTTCTGTGGAGCTTAAGTGAATATATGTTTTTTAAAAAATCATTGAAAGTAAAACTATTTTAGAAGGACCATCCACCTGGGTTTAATATCTTCAAAAGGACACCATTACCAAAGTTGTTGGAAATACTTAATCAGGTTGCATCTTTGGAGAGAAACCTGTCAGTTATTGATGCCCAAGAATGGAAAAAGTAGAAAACAGGCATGTTTTTAACTTTAACAAAGGGGTTGGTATGAAGACAACAACTGGAATGGCAGTGATGGTGGGTGGGGGAGGGGGGGGACCAGGAGAAGATGATGACACAGATTAGCATTGACTCAAAGCCCATTGAAGTTTTGTTGCTGGCAGTTAATTTGACAGGAAGAGGTGTACATGAAGAATAAATGGAAACAAAAAAAACTTGCAGCTTCCTGTCTGAAGAGGGTCCTGAACTGAAACATCACCTGTCTATGTTCTTCAAAGATGCTGCCTGACCTGCTGAATTACTCCAGCACCATGTGTCTTTGTTTGGAAACCAGGTAGCATATGTGTAGGGTCAGTTAATGAGTATATCCAGCACTTTGTTTTATTTCAAATTTCCAGCATCTGCAGTTTTTTGATTAGGCTTCAAAGGAGGGTGTAAATACAATTATGTGCACATCCTGAGAGTGGGAAGCTTAAAATTTGCAGCACTAAGTAGGTTTCAATTCTGGATCCTTTGCTCTGCAAACTACACCCTCCACCACTCATATAGGGACTTTATATTTTGGGACAATTTTTTTCCTTTCATTTACTAGATATTTTTGTAACCATTTTTTACCTTCATTTTCTAAAGCCATTGACCAAATATAAAGTACAGGAGTGTGATGGGATACTTTTTGAAATTAATAATCTAGTGATCTGGTTTTCACCACCCTGAACTGGAAAGTTCCAGAGATTCACTACCGACTGAATAAATTTCTACACACCTCAATTTTAAATGACCAACCCCTTACTGTAACTGAGCCCTTTTACATCACACTTGAAACACCACAACATGCGCCCCATTAAGCCCTCTTAGGATCTGGTATATTTGAATAAGATTGTCCCTCATTCTTCTGACCTCCAAGAGATATAAACCCAAGCTGTCTAGCCTCCCCTCATCCTTCAAATTAGACTTGTAAATTCCATTTAGACAACATTCAATGCAACTATATCCATTTTTAGAGAGACCAAAAGTGCAGTATTGCAGGTACGGTCTCAATAACACCATGTACAAAAAAAACAAACCCCACGTAGCCTCCACAATAAAAGCCAACATCCATTTGCTTCTTTATCTACCTGTTGGACTTGCTGGTTGATGCTTTTTGTGATTCATGCACAAGAATTCCATGATCCCTCTAAACTTCTCTAACTTGCATTCTTTCTATTTAGATAATTCACTTTTTAATTAGTCTTTGAAGTACATGAGTTTGCCCTTCCCTCACATTAAGCCTAATTTTCCGGATGTTTGGCCGATCACTCAATCAAAAGTATGAGGGCAGCTTGTGCATTGGAAAATTATCTCCAACTTGTAATCCAATCATATACCGTTCGTTAATATATGTCACTTTTAACAGGACTTGATAGAGGTTCTCATTCTTTAGGGAACGGGGGTTCTCTTCTTCCATCATAGGCGAGGCCCTCATTAGGGTCTCCTTGATATCCCGCAGCTCCGCTCTTACTCCCCCTCCCTCCCAGTCGTAACAGGGACAGAGTCCTAGTTCCCACATTCCACTCCATCAGCTGTCACATGCAGCACATAATCCTCCAACATTTTCACCACCTCCAGCCACATAATCCCATCTCCACCCGTTTCCGTTTTCTGCAGAGACCGGTCCCTTTGCAACTTCCTGGTCAACTTGTCCCTTTCCACCCAAACCACCCCCTCACCTGATATTTTCCCCTGCAACCGCAGGAGATGCAACACCTTTCTCTATATCTCCCCTCTCAATGCTGTTCAAGGACTCTGACAGTCTTTTTAGGCGAGGCAGAGGTTCATTGCACCTCCTCCAACCTCGTCCACAGTATCCGCTGTTCCAGGTGTGGACTCCTATATATCAGTCCGCCTAAACCGCCTTGATCTCCCGGTTGCTAAACACTTTAACTCCTTCCATTGTCGGAGTGAGGCCCAGCGCAAATTGGAGGAACAGCACCTCATATTTCGCTTGGGCAGCAGTGGTATGAACGTTGACCTCTCTAACTTCAAGTAACCCATGCTTTCCCTCTCTCTCCATCCCTTCCCTTTCCCAGTTCTCCAACCAGTCTTACGGTCTCCGACTACATTTTTATCTGTTTGCTTTGTTGTTACCTTCTCCCAGCTAACAATGATCTATTCTACATTTTCCTTTATCTTTATTACCTTTGTCCTATTTTCACTCCTTGTACTTCCTTATCTATGTATCTTCCTCTCCTCTGTGATCAGTCTGAAGAAGGGTCTCAACCCGAAACGTCACCCATTCCTTCTCTCCCGAGATGCTGCCGGTCCCGCTGAGTGGCATTTTGTGTCTATCTGTGGCTTAAGAGAGGTCTTATTTCAGGCAGCCATGATGGGAAATAAATGCTAGTCTTAACAATGACCACTCAATGCAATATTGAATTGTGATTTAAAAAAAAAAAAAAAAATTCACATATGGATCAATGGCCCAGGGGATTTGGCCATGAGGCATTTCATTTGCAGAAAAATAAATAGGGAGTTGCACAGCAGCCCCAATGTAGCTGACAGATTAATGGTCATCAAATGTGTCATAATAACTTGATAAAGAGCATTTATTAGATTGCATCAGTGTACTATCTGAACATTTGGATTGTATTATGTACAGCATCTCTTTGCTGGCTTGCTTGCGCAACATATTACACACTCACTTTTAAGGTTGGTCTGATGTTCTGATATATTATTTCACTACTTTTCAAATGATGGTAGATAGCTTGGTTGTTACGATTCATTGTCAACTTCACTTCATGGGTCATTAACAATTTTTTATTTTGAAAGTAATCATTAATGATAAATGAGAAGACGGAAAGCGAAAAGCTCTCGGTTTATTTTCTGTTTGGTGCATCGTGCATTTGTATATATTTGAACTGTTTAAATCCACAGTTGACATAGACTTGCTGGATTTATTTGTTTCTCTTGCTTGTATAGACAGATTAGATTGGAACTGATTTGGAAGTGTGAAGAGCATGCAAGCAATTGTTTTACTTTTATTGATGTATCAATCGTTATATAAATAATTCAGCCAGTGGACATACTCCGAGGGACAGAATACCATTTTTATTTAAACGATACAGCTGAATGTGAAGTGCAAGAGGAAGTGTATATTTGGTCTGGAATATCTATTGTAAATTGATATTTTTATATAAATATTTTTTGTGATTGGGTCAGGATTTCTATGATCAACATTTTTTCTGAGAACAATCGTTTCAGCTATGGGCAGTTGCTGAATTTTATCTTGTAAAACATTTGTGATTAAAACATTGTTGTACTCGGGTTTTATGCTTTGATCATGATTGTAAAGAGCTTTTCTGTTTGCATGAAGAATATTTTGTTTGACCATAATGAATATAGGGCTGGTTTATTTCTTTTTCGTTCATAACTTGGATGTGATTCACCATTGTCGGACACCCTTCTGATTAAAGATTTGAATTTGCAAAAGCAGAGATGAAAATGAATTACTGACCTTATAATCGAAATAGGTTAAAACTCTTAAACAATCAAGGTTGCCAGTATTCAAAACAATATTTGTACATTTTAAACATGATTACTTTTCTGATTAAAAAGCATGACAAAAGGATGACAAAAAGTTTAACTTGTTACATAGAGAATAGCTGGTTTTATTTTAGATGTTTTATTCCTTGGATTTTCAGAGATTTTGGTTTTGAGTTTGAAGAATTCTTCTTTCCAGAAATAAGAGTAGGCTTGAAAGTAGTTTCACTATCTATAGGTGCAGCTATCATTTTGATTTTAAACTTTGTTTAATCTCTTGCCTATAGAGGAAGGGGCATTGTTGAAAAGCTCCAATTCATGTGGTGGAGTAAATCAGTTGGACAAGTTTGAGTAGGGAATTCCAGTATATAAATGCAGTGATGTTGAAGGAGGAATGATGGAGAGGTGATTCTACAAGACATTCTTAATCATCTTCTGCCCTTTGTCCTTCTTTCAAATCTTTAACTTCTATAGAAATGTCAAATGAGCATTGATATGTTATGGTATGTTTTGTAATTATGTATTTCCAACTGTAGTTACATTGCAACTGTTTGCAACTGTTTCCAAAGCATTGGCGGCAGTCGAATGGGATCGCCCAGTACAAATTGGGACAACGCTGCCTTCAGGAATTTTCTCAAATTTAGATTTGCACAACGTGCTCATTCCATGCACATAACGGGCTTCACATAGAAATGGGAAAATTGAGTCCCTTAAAGATGGATCTATTAAAATGTAATATCTAATTTTTATTTTCCTGTAGTTACCAGGAGGATCTCTGAAGGTTGGTTAGATCATTTGTTCTGCATTCATTTTTATTATTATTTGATATGACAGATTCTCCAGAAGAGCAGGAATAAACATAACCTAAGGAAAGTAGCAAAATGGACCAAAAATTGGCTCAGTAACAGAAAGTAAAGGAGATCAATGGGAATTTGAGTGCCTGATAGGCTTTCTGTGGGCTCCTGATTGTATGATATGTGTAAGTTAATAAGATAAATGAAGGGGCCATTGTTCTAATAAGACTGGCGCTATGATTAATGATTAGAAGTTTAGATAGTAATGTAATGTTCTGTTGATCATACAGATGCAGAGTAGCATGAGCTAATGAATTTGGGATAGTGAACAAGCCAAGGGAATACATGGTAAAAGCATGGATTCTGCTTCATCGAGGAACAGCAGAATGTTTAGCCAGTGATCCTTGTAAATAGAAAAAAATGTTAAGGCATGTGGAATACTTTTTCCAAAGTGCAAAATAAAATGGGACCAAATAGGTTATTTGCCTGTGAATACCTCTGCCAGCTGGTCCCCACAGGTCCTGAGGACACTGCCAGGGATTCCATCCAGGCAAGTTACTTTCCACATGTTTACTCCCCGGAAGGCCAATCTTTCTTCTGACACAACCATTGACACAGGCGCACTCGAGACTTGCAGGGCAAATGACATTCCGATCTTATGTTGTAAGTTGGCATTGAGCTCATTGGGGAGAGACCCATTGTGGCCATTGATACTACATGACTTAATTTTTGTTGTCCAAATGTAGTTCCACAAAACTATCTTGTGCAGTATTTATCCTATTTAACGTAACATAACTCTATGCCTTGCAGCACAGCAGAAAGCATCCTCAAAGTGAAGATAGTTTTGTTCTTGCCTCTCGGAATATTGCAATGGACAACTGTCACCATATCTGAATGTAAATCTATTTGGTTACATATTCCCTTGAATTGTTTCTTTCCCAACTGTTCCACCTAGTCTGGTACTTAAGAAATTCAGGACCCTACCAGTTCCTTCGGTTGTGACAACTATTGACCCTCTACCCACCAATACATTTTGTGCCCTTTTTACTCCAATTCTTACTAATGCAGATTAACAACATGGATAATTGACGACTTTGCTTGGAGAGGATGGTAGATCTACTTATAATAGCTCGCGGGATCTAGAGTCAATGTTGGGATTCCAGGAGCATTCTCCCAGCTGACGTCTTTCGTTTGCAATGGCTCTGAACTGCTATTGAAGAAAATCTGTGACCTTAGCTGGAGGATTCAATTTGAGTACAATTGTTTGCAGGATTAGTCTATTGAGCAGCGCACCAAAATTTGACAGGTCCCATTTCTTCCAGAAGACGTTTTAGTGGAGTGGATTAGACTATGTATGAAACTAGCCCCTTGATTCATGCCAGGTGGTTGGTTTGATTTTATTCCTAATGTTGCTTTGTGGTAAATCTGGTGGAGAGAATAATATTTTGAATGAGGCTAAGAAGAATAGTGTTGGACAGTTACGTTTTAAATTGAGCTTCCATAAGGTATCTCGTGTCACTAGTTGAAGAATGATAACATTTCCTGTAACCTGCCCAATGTATTCCTTCACCCCATCACCAAAACAAAATTGGTCTTTGTCTCATTACTCTTTGTGGGACCTGGCTGTAAGCAAATTGACTGACATGTATTCCAGTGTTGCATCAAGGACTGCAAAGTACTTGATTAGCCATACGACATTTTAAGGCGCTCTGAAGATGTGAAAGCCAAATGTCTTTTCTTATTCCTTAGTTATGTTCTGAATAGCATGTTAGATTGACATTTAATGGGTGCTTGGGCTAATGTCATGTTACATAGAAGACTACAGGATCATGCAGATTTTACAATAAATACCATTTAAAAGCATCCTATCACATTTCTACAATGCCCCCTTTTATGTAGTTGAAAACATTCTTACAATCTGCAGATCACTGCAATATTAGCAATAAGCTAAGCAATGTTTTCTCCTCCCTTAATATTTCAATTTATTAACATTACGTAATTCACTTAGTCCGTGAATGTCTGAAGCAGAATGGTGAGTGCAATGGAGGAAATTAGCTTTGAAATATATTTCCAGACTGATAAACTCTGCTTCTATTGTCTGACAGTTGAAAATTGAAATGGTTCTGTGAAAAAGTAGATAATAGCTTGAAAATTACAGGTGTATTTATGTACTCAATATCCAATAATCATAGTTGATCTAATTGAGCAGTCAGTTGTGAAATAATGAAATGCCATGTGGTGAATACCATAAACTTCAGAACTTGGAAAAATGGTGATTGGTTATGGGTGTTCCAATTTGCAGGATGACAACTCATTTATTACAATTGTTGGTGGTTCCATGAGACTTGTTAAAAATGACATGCAGAATATTCTCTTTAAATTAGCCATTTTTCTAAAATAAATGCAATGTTTTTATCTCACCATTTTGTTCCAATTTTGCTTTGAAGTTTTTATACATAACAATTTTGTGCAGAGTGCCAATGACTGGTCCCGTCTCAGGGAAAGGGGAGTAAATTTACTTTGAAGCCTGTACTTTGTGGATTCCTCATTTGTGTATTTAGTTTAGCATTCAAATTGCAGCACATAGTCTTCCATTTGTTGACCAACTGCAATAGATTTAAGCTGCTGCCTTAAACTGTTGCAGTCTTAAGGGCCTGTCCCACTTAGGAGGCCTCCACCGCGACCTCTGGCGACCTTAAAGCGACTTTATTTAAAAAAAAAATCAAGGTCGCGGTGACCTACGGCCTTCCACGACTATGTGTACGACCTCCTTTGACTATGTTGAAGACTGGCTTCGACCGTGTACGTTTTACTAGAGGATGGTCTCTGGCAAATTGGTCCGTGAATGAGCACGACCACACCGAAAATTACCAGTGACGAATGTCTACAGCTCAAATGAACACCTGATAAAAAAAAATTTTTAATAAATCATTCTGAACCATGCAAGCAAGGAAGGAACTAGTTTGGAGGATGTTGGTAATAATACAACTACTGCTGTTTTCAGTAGCCCTTTTGCTTCAGCAGCCTTTTAAGAAAGGCAGAAGGGGAAGAGCAAGGGTGAAGAGGAAGCACAAGAAGAGATCTCAATGGGTGAATGGAGATGATGTGATGGACTGTCCCAGTACACCAGATGACTGAAAGAGTGGCGCTGGGCTTTGACAAAAGATGGAACTATAAGCACACGTGGGGCAGTGGATGGCAAGCATGGCATTCTTGCCCCTGTACCCCTCATTTTCCTTTTCGTACAGGATGGCATTCTGCTGGAACCATTCCTCAAGGTCCCCCTCCTGCTGCCTGGTGAAGGTGTAGGGCATAACCTTCCTCCAGCCCTCCCTCACCACCAATGGGGCATCTGCCTCTAATGCTGTGTCAGACACTGGAGAAAGGGCTGCTTTGCTGCCTTCAAATGAGGCAGTGAAGGATGGGGTGGTGGTGGGGACATATACTACCTCCCTGGTGTCCTCCTCCAGAGGTCTCTCATGCAGGGCTACCTCCTCCTGCACTATCTCCTCCTGTGGCATCATCTCCTGCCACTCCTCCTCCTGGGTGGGCAACACCTGCATGGCAGGTTTTTTTTAGGGTTGTGCCCTCCCCCTGCACTGCTGCCTTTTTGGTGCCATCTCTAAAACACTTCTCTCCAAAAAACTCTCCAGCCATGAATGAACATGCCCTGGAGTGACAGAGGTCATGTGCTGCTGTTTAAATCACCTTTTTTTTTTTCCCCACTGGCCTTTTTTCACCCCGGAGCTATTACCTTCGACTAGCATCACGACTGACTACGACTGGCTTCGACTAGACCTAAGACTAAAAAATTATCGATTTTTCCCACCGCGACCTATTTTTAGTCGCGGTCAATTTTTAACATTTTGAAAAATACGCCGCGACCTAGCTGAAGCCACGACTACGTGGAGACCATTCTCGACCATGAAAGAGAGTGACGAAGACCTCCTACGGCCTCGTAACGACCTTGCCGCGACTATGGGTCGTGGGCAAACTCGCCAGAGGTCGCGGTGGAGATCGCCCAAGTGGGACAGGGGCTTTACTTATGAAAGTACCCTGGTAGTGTTATTGGAAAGGGAAATTTTGGATTTAGTCCCAGTGATGCTGAAGGACTAGCGATATATTTCTATGTCTGGAATTTGCAGTCGTGACAAACCTGGCACCTGTTTTTGTTATTTTTTATGTTTGAGGTTTGTGAGGTGTTGTTTGAGATGTCTGGGTAAGTAACACAAGTGCATTTAAAAAATGTTATATAGTGCTCTCACTGCCTTTGTATCAGAGGGAATAGATGTATCGAGTTGTTAATGGATTGCCAGTCAAATGGACAGTTCTGGCTGGAAGGTGGCGTGGTTCCTTTTTTGGTTCTACTTTTATCCAAGTAAGGATTATTCCCTAACATTTCTGACTTGTAGATGTTGAAGAGTCCTTGGGGTGTCTGCAGATAAGTTGCACTCTACAGGATACCCCGGCCTCTGACTTGTCTGTGTAACTATGGTGTTTGTATAGCTTGCCTAGTTGAAGTCCTCGTCAGTGGCGACTCCAAGATGTTGATAGTGGAGGATTTGATCATTAAAATGGTTCAATGTTATGGGTTTGTGGTTTGACCGTCTTGTTGAGATGGACATTGACTGGTAATTTTGTGCTGTAATTTGTCATTTACCATCAAGCAGCCCTTGCTGGAATGTTTTCTAGGAATTGCTGTATGCAAGCTTAGGCTGTTTCATTTACTGATTATCAGAATTAAACATTGTGCACTTTATGATCTATGATGGTAGGAAGGTTATAATTTTTCTATCGTCAGTAACTGTGTGGAATTGAAAGAACAAGCAGAGAAAATATTAATAGGGGACATCGTTTTATGTTTGAGTAGAAGGATTCGAGAAGAATTGGGAAGTTATCACAGGGAGTGGTAGACTAGTTGTCTATAATTTAAAAAAGTAGCTTTGAATGAAGAACTGGTCAAATTAATATAATGTCCATTTTGACCAACATGAACATGAATTGTTGTCTCCTGTGCTGTTAATCGGTGATTCTTTAAACCATCCCTTCATTCCCTTATCCTGAGATTACCTTAATCCCCCACTACATGAACTAATTTAATATTCTGTAGGTAGCAGAAAGTGGTGTCATGGCATTTCACAATTCTCTGTGAAAACACCTTAAATTCTTCTAAATTCTAGTGTGCATTGGCAAGTCTTATTTGCTTGCTTCCAAGAACTGACCCCTCATCCCTGGGAATTAATCTGCTAGATATATGCAGTAAATCAATCCTCTTTTAGGTATGGTAACCAAATCTGCACCTTGTACTCAAAATGAGGTCTGCACGATATTTATAAGAATTCCTTACTTTTGTACTCAAACCTCCTTTCAATTAAATCCAACATATAATTAGCCTTCCTAAATACTTGCTGTGATCCAGCATATCTGTGCACCATGTTTAAAAAAAAAAGGATCCCAACCCAAAACATTATTTCATCATTCCCTCCACAGATGCTGCATGACCTGCTGAGGTCCTCCATTCTGCACTTTGCTTTTAGGTTAAGATTACAACATCTGCTTTCTCTGGTGTGTGCGCTTGCCAGCTCTTTTGCTCTTTTTATCTGACTAAAAAGGATAATATCCCATGTTTCCATATTATTCTCCACCTTTGGTTCTCTATCCCACTCGCTTAACTTACATATGCCTCTGCCCATGCAGCTCACTTTTCCGCCTATCCTTGCATCTCAGACTTGGATAGGTTGCACCAGGCCATTAAATGGGAAAACTGGTGGGGTATTCATTGATAATTACAAGATGGTTAATTTTACTTGCATATATCTGGGTAATTAAACAGCCATTGCTTGTTTCTGTAAGGTATATACTAATCATTGCCAAATTTCCCACCAGTATTTTGGTTGAGGTTAATTTTTCATGCCATATTAAGATAATTAGTAGGAAAAAATAAGTGAAATGACAAAAGCGTCCTGACCCAAAATGTCTTTTGCCCATTTTTTCTCCAGAGATGCTGCCTGATCTGAGTTATTTCTGCATTTGTGTGTATCTTAAGTAAAATGACAAAGTTGTTGCTGTATGTGATAGGTAAGAATTATTCTAGAGGTGAGGGATTATTGGTAAAGGGATAAACTACAGAAGTTGTGCAGAGAAAGTTCAGGAGATTTGAAAGTAGCTTAACATCATGAAGGATATAGAAAGAATAGAGTTGTTAAACAAAAGTCGTTTAAGATTGACAAGCGAGCAAAAGAGGACATGAGACTTCATTGTGCATTGAGGTGTTAATATTTCCACTGCTATAGGTTAAAGGGTAATGAATACAGATTTAATAGTGGCCTGTAAGAAATAGAGAATGGGTTGCAGAGAGAATAGTGGTGGCATGGGATTGTTCTGAGCCATCAAAGATTTGATGGGTGCAATAACCAACATTATAAGGAAAGAAGTAAAATATGAGGGTAGATGGAAAAATGGACAAAGAAAATGAAGCTGCTTCAGGGATGTGGGAAAACCAAGGGAGTAACAGTAATGAAATTGATCTTTGAGTAGCACTGATTTGATTGGCTGAATGCTGCCTTTCTATGCTTTACAGCTGTATGTGAATTCCTTCCTAATTCAAGTAATTACTGTTAAATATGTAAAGGCACCAAACCTTGGTAATGTTAATCATTTCACCCACCTCAAAGAAACCTGTAAGGTCTTTGATCCATTTAGTAGATTTAATTTACACCACGAGGTGGTACAGTGGCGCATCGGTAGAGTTGCTGCCTTGCAGCGCCAGAGACCAGGGTTCGACCCTGACTACGGGTGCTGTCTGTGCAGAGTATGTACATCCTCCCTGTGACCGCGTTGTTTTTTCCGGGTGCTCCGGTTTCCTCCCACATTCCAAAGACGAGCAGGTTTGTAGCCTAATTGGCTTCTTTAAATTGTTTCTTGTGTGTAGGATAGTGCAAGTGTATGGGTTGATCGCTGGTCGACGTGGACTCAGTGGGCCAATGGGCCTGTTTTGTGCTGTATTTCTAAAGTCTAATAATGGAAAGATGTGAAGTTCCCAGTCTGAATTATTGAAACAGTAAATCATAATTTACAAGTCATGACTTAACGTTACCCTGCTTGGTTGGTACTTGAACATCCACATCCCCAAATTTTAATGAATGTGGAATTATTTGGGGGAATCATTTTTGTTTTGCAGGGTTCGTTGATTCATTGTACTGCAGATATTTTTAAGTTTTAAATTACAAACCAGCAAACTTGCCTTGCATCTCTCTAACCTCTTTTACAACAGGTGCTGCGCCAATAGCTTTCTACTCTAATTCTTGCTCTAAAATGTACCCATCCTCATAACATTTAAATAATCTATTCATAGAATTTTGGGGTTAATTGGAAATTGTGTTATTAACTATTTGTGAGAGTTATTCTTCCATTAAACTACAGTTTGTAGATCTATATTTAGATAAGTCTATCTATGTTTCTATGTTTAGCAACCTGTTTAAGATTCAATGGGATATTATTTAGATTGTACGATAATTGAGGAAGACTGAAAAAATAATCCATGGAATCTTAACGTCTGAAAGAGCTCAGTGGTCACTTTGTTCTTTGATAACGATGTTAAATTCGTCACACACAAAGTACATATCAAATTCTCTTTTGGAACTTGCTACAGGTGATCCCATGTTATTGTGGGGTTGTGTTCCTAGAAAATGGTCTGTATCGTAATTTTCCGTAATGTGAGACGTCACCTGTGGGTGTCGTGAAACAATGATTGAAAGGTTAATGAGTTTCTTTTTTCACAAATTCCATAAGATCAAATTTTATTTGGTGCAAGTTCCCCCTAGTTATGAATGCCCAACTTGTGTGCAGCATATATATGTGAGTGTTTGGGAGATGGGTGGGGGGAGGGGGGCGATGGATGGTGTCCCCTATAACTGAGTGAGGGTGATGGGGTCCCCTATGACTGAGTGAGGTGGGGGGGGGGGGGGGGGCTGTACACTGAGTGACTGAGTGAGGGTGATTAAGGTTAACCCGATGCTGGGAGGGAAGAAACGCGATGTTTGGGGAGGGGGGTTTAAACGAGCGGGGATATACAGGCTGGGGAGCCGCAGAACCTCCGGCTCCACACATGGTCACTATATGTGGATCAACATTGTATTGAATACTTTAAGTGCTGTGGGGGGTGGGGGGAGAATGTTTACATTGATTTGAGGGTGACAATATGTTCCAGAATGCAAAATACTTCTGGGGAGATGCTTTGCAAAGAATGAGGGCTTGAGAATGAGAAAATGATGGGTATTTGTGTTTTTATTATGGACCTTGTTAGTCATTGTTGAAATGCTTTTGTTCCATTAATTGGTGTTATTTGGAAGATTTGATGGACCTAATAATGATATCCTTGAAATATCACTTATCAATGTAATATAACTGCAAAACATGGCATAGTTAAAACCAACTCTCTTAATGAATGGAATAATTTTGCAATTCCTATTCATTTAATTGAATTTGTTATCCTGCCTGTTATCCACTACGTTGTAAATAAGATAACGTGGAAAGTTTGAAGAAAGTGGATTGGGCATGGTATGACAGAGTTTGAAAGCGGATTAAAAATAAACTGATAGAATGTAGGAAGATTAGAATTTGGAACCTAGTATTTTGCTCAGTAATGTTGAAAGTTACAGGATTTTTCTGAAATATTTGCTTGAAAAACTTTAAATTAATCAAATGGATGATTAGTTAACTTAAAAATTAGATTATTAGCACTGAAAGAATTTGTAAACATTATGCTTAAAGTGATGTGCTGCCAAAATCCCAAATAGTTTTTTTGATTGGTCAGTTAAATGTAATCATATCTAATATTGCATGGTATACGTATTTTTTAGCCATATCAGGTTAGTTGGGAACATAAGGCATTGTACTAATGATTGACAGAAATAGGAAGAAGATTAAAGATCTTCAGACAATGGTAACTTGATTGACCCTGTATATTTTAATATTTTCCTGCATTTTAGATAATGTAAGGCAAAGCATGTCCTTTTGTATTTTATCACCAATTGTGAGATTTTGTCACAGATGCTAAAAGAATGTACACTCCATGGTGCAATAATAGGTCGTCATAATTCAAAAACAACATTTGTGTGTGTAGTTGTATCCTTTGGTTTCCATTTTTGTTCTCCCCCCTTTCCCCTCACACACCTCTCACCAAACCTAAATTTCTAACATTGAAAATTATAGGTTCATATCTTAAAGTTAGTTCAAACCTGACCTATTCAATTTGTGAAGATTATGAGATTTGTTAATTCAATTTGTTCTTGGTCGGAGTTCTTTGGGCATTTGTAAATCGGATGCACCAATTTCTCTTCAGCAGTTTCCACCACCACCTTTTGATTTGCAGCATAATAATTAAGCTCCAAATAAATACGTAGATGTTTATAGTACTACAAAACATCTGAAGTTTTGTACATAGTACTATAAAATCATTGGGGGAAAACATACGCCTATGCTGTTTCACAACCTTAAGGACTCTCAGCAGAAGTAGAGCATTTGGTCCTTCGAGCCTGACCTGTCCTTATGTATGATCATAATTGACTCAAATTTTGTTAATTCCACTCCCTTGCTCTATCCTTATCTGCTGATGACCTTACTGATTATTAATCTCTTGACTTTGAATATCTTCAGCTTCCACAGGTTTATGGAGCAAAGAATTCCAAATAATCATCGTTGTGATTGCAAGAACCAATTTCTTATCTTGTCTAAATTGTCTCACACCTCCCTTTTTCTGAAACTGTTTCAATAAGATCTTGTCTTATTGTACCCAGCATTCTGGGAAATATTCTGAAACCTGCTTGTAATTATAATATATTCTTATAATAATTAGATCAAACTGGGCACATATTTTAGAAGTAATCTTTCCTGTGCCTTTTCCTAATTAGTTTTTCCATAATTACATTTTCGTTGTATTTTTTTCCCCAAAAGTGAACAATTTAACATTTGTTAGCTTTTTACTCTTCCAACCTTTTTACCCACTCCCATAACCTATCAATATCTCACTGTAAACGGTATCACTCCTCAAAGCTGGCCTCTCCAACACTGCACATGCACACAACTTCCCCCTACTTTTGTAACACCTGGAAATTTGGCTACAATATATTCACACTAAATCATTAATATATATTGTAAACCGTGGTGGTCCAAACATTGATCGCTGCAGCATCCCACTGATTACAGGTTAATAACCTGAAAATGACCCTTATTGCTATTTACTGCTTCCTGCTGGCCAGCGAAGTCTCTAATCATGTTTATACAAAACCACCAGCACAATTAGCGTTAATCTTGTAAATGATTTTTTTAGTAGCACCTTCTGAAACGCCTTTTGAAACCCCTGGTTCCCTTGTGTCCAATCTGTCTGATAACTTATCCAGGAATGTTAATAAAGTTGCCAGACATGATTACTGCTTTCTGAAGCCATGCTGACTACTTGATCGGATTGATTTTTCAAATGCTTGGCTGCTGCCTCTTTAATTCTAGTACAATATTTTGCAATAATAAATATTTACCTATAAACATTGGAGCTATAATCATCTACCTTTTTGCATCCCAAGAAAATGGTAAAATGTCAAAGGTATCTGCTAATGGGGTGTCCATGATTAAAAATTTATAACCAGTCTTTTTGGGAGTGTGTGGCAAGAATTTTCACGTGAAAAAGTAGCAATACATATAGACTACTTTTACAAATAGAAATTGTCATGATATCAGTTCATTTCAAATCTGAGTGAAGGAATTTGTTGAAAACAATTACAAAGTCAAACCTCTAATCTGTATTATATCATTCCAGCTTTGAGGTTGTTTCTTTTCTTGACAGTTGTGTTTTAGAAATAGTGTTTAAGAAAAGTTTTTTCAGAATGTGTACAATGTTTAAAATATTTAATTAACCTAAATCCTAAAACTTAAACTGAAATTGAATAATCCAAGCCGTTTTTGCTTGGCAGAATTTGTCATTTTAATGTCATTAAAACCAGCATTTTTTTCATGCACTTAAAACTAGGATGGGAAAGAAGGTCTGAATATATTTTGGCAATATTGAGGAGATGAAGTTTTAATTTGAAGAATGAACTTGAAAACCGGATGGGATGCAATTGTCAGAGTAAACTGTTAAAAAACGGATTAAAATTCACATGTGGACAGTTTTTAAATGAACCAAGGAGTCCACGTGAATTTTAAACTGGATCAGTTGAAAATGGCTAGTGTCTGGTTTAAAAAAACGTTTTCACTATATGCTTCTGAACTACTTTCTGTTATCTTTAAATTTCCTTCTCACCTGCATATCATTTCCCTTTCAGTTGTATTTAATTTTGATTGTGTAATTTGCTGAGTACATTAATGCACTGCGATGTTTTTTCTCAGGTTTGTTAAGAATTAAGGGGATTTGTGGCTCCAAATATCAAAACAAACCCATGACATCGTCATTGCTAATTAGTTATGCATTCTCTTTTAGGAATAGGTGTCGGAATTGGAAAAAGCTTTATTTAGAATTTTATTTTATTTGGAATTCATATTTTCCCCCAAAATTTCTTGCACTAATCAATGTTTTTTGACAAATGTTAATTGTTCATGAAACAAAAAACTTTGATCCTTCCCATTAATTTATCTCTTTAGATTGAAAACTTTCAGAATATTGGAAGATAGGCCATGATCAGTGTGAAGAAGGGTTCCAACCCGAAACGTCACTTATTCCTTTTCTCCAGAGATGCTGCCTGACTCACTCCAACATTTTGTGTATATCTTTGGTGTGAATCAGCATCTGCAGTTCCTTCCTATACATGATTCTTGTGTTGCTTTCATTCATGCTGTTGCCTTGATTTAAACTATTTGGTGAACTGGTGATTTATGACTTCAAGTGGTCATTAAACATGCGTAACAAAAGGTGATTGAATGTAGACCATGACTTGTTTTAATGTTCTATTTATCCTTTTCTGGACACTTTTGGCAATTTGAAACTGGGTTTCTTGTGCAATTTACATGACTATTTTGATAGATCTCTTATATACTGAGTTAATGGTAACGTTCTGTTAGAAGGTTAAGCATTACATGTTTTAACATATCTAAAATATATATTGAGGAATTTATTGTAGTACAATAATATATATTGCAATCCACGGGATGGAGGTTTTGATGGCATGTGCACATGCCATTTGGATTCATTACGATTTAAATTGTCTTGCAATCACCCTAGTATTTGTCAGTCCAAATATGGTTTCGTTTTATTTTTGGGCAGGTTGTGAATCAGTGGCTCTATTGTTAAATCAAAATGGCATTGACAGTCTGCAGTCAGCTCTGGATGTGTAACAGGTGTGCTGCATGTCTTTTTACTCATTTTATTTGTGAACTTTCTTAAGAAATTTCCACTGATGCCACAAATCGCTTTAACACTTGATTTGTGGGGGCGGGGAAGTGAGGTACGTTTGCTGCTAAGGGAGTTGCATTCCCAAGTTGGGACCTCTAACCTATAGGGGGTTGCACGTAAGGTCATCGGGCCAAAGGGCGTGACGCACGGAGCAGCTCAATCCAAGTGGAGTTCATGGCAGCTTCCGGCACACACTAAACACACGGAACGCGTACCATCTTACCTGTTAAAAAACTGCTGAAATTGTCATATTTTGCGCTATAAATATTTGTAGGTGCTGTCATTGAAAGCGGAAAGGTTTGCTCTGAACCAGAGCACCAAGGTGTAAGCGCTGAAGGTGCTCATCCCTCGGAACAGCCCCCACTTTCCCCCTGGGATCAGCGCTGTCTGGACACGGCCGCCCCGTCTCCCTCTGTGGGCCGCACTGTCACGGGGCTGTGGGTCGGCAGCACCCACACACGGGGTCGGAGCGGGGCTGTGGCTCCAGGCAATGTCAGCTGCAGCAGAGTTGGGGATGGTCTGCTCCCTCTGCCCACCCAGAGTCACTGCATCAGCACCCCGACCTCTTCTCCTCCCCCCCCCCCCTATCACTTCTATTGACACTTGTGCAACAATAGTCTATTATACGATGTAACATCTCATCTTCATGATTTTAGCTTGCAGTAACAAAATAAATATTATTGAAAATTTTATTTTTGAAAATCATGCAGGAATTTTTGGTAAATTGAGTCAAACACTCTAGTTCCTAACCTGCTTTCCCCCATTGACACAATTGTTTTTATAACCAAATTTTCTGTAATGTGAGGTTTCTTAGCAACGCAACTATCGCATTGTGACAGTTCAACTAGTATTGCACTTGCATGCAAGGCAGATTTGTGCTCAGTTCCAACAATTTACAACACCGATTTCAAAGGAGAGGTATGCACTGGAAAATAGAAAATGCTGGAAATACTTAGCAGCATTTGCAAAAGGTAAATTCAATAAACCACAGGTCAATGAGGAGTCAAAACTGGAAAAAAATTGCCATATGTTGCTGATAGTCCACAGTGCCTTGTGGATGACCAACTTTGAGCTGGCAGATCTGCTTTGAGACCTCATTCAGTGTGATGACAGTGGTAGTTAGTTTCAATATGAACTCTATCCATGAGGGCGCTGTAGTCGTCACTTCTACCAATGCAGGGAAGTTTCACTTGGTTGGTTCCTGGGATGAAAGGGTTGATGTATGAAAACATATTAAATCGTTTTGGCCTTTGCTAATTAAAAGATGGAAGAGGAGGAGTGTTCTTATTAGAGCATCTAAGATTCCAAATGGGATTTACGATGGATGCAGGGAGATTATTTTCTCGTGAGATGTTCAGACACACGAGGTCTAATTTCACACGTAAAAGCCCATTTAAGATCGCGATGGGGCGGAAATATTATTTTGAGGATGATTTTTTGGCATTCTGTATCCTGGGAGTGACTGCTGTGTTTAAATGTAATGCCTGGGTTGTTACTGGAGTGGTCCATCTAGTTTTATCAATTTTCTGTTCTTACAGTTATATACAGTGCCCTCCATAATGTTTGGGACAAATACCATAATTTATTTATTTGCCTCTGTTCTCCACAATTTGAGATTTGTAATAGAAAAAATCACGTGTTTAAAGTGCACATGGTTAGGTTTTAATAAAGGTCATTTTTATACATTTTGGTTCCACGTAGAAATTACTGCAGTGTTTATACATAGTCCCCCCCCCCCCCCCCCCCCCCCCCCCATTTCAGGGCGCCATAATGTTTGGGACATGTCATGTCATGTAAATGAAAGTAGTCATGTTTAGTATTTTGTTGCATATCCTTTGCATGCAATGACTGCTTGCAATCTGCATTTCATGGACATCACCAGCTGCTGGGTGTCTTCTCTGATGCTCTGCCAGGCCTGTATTGCAGCCATCTTTAGCTTATGATTGTTTTGGGGGCTAGTACCCTTCAGTTTTCCCTTCAGCATATAAAAGGCATGCTCAATTGGGTTCAGATCGGGTGATTGATTTGGCCACTCAAGAATTGACAATTTTTTAGCTTTGGAAAAACTCCTTTGTTGCTTCAGCAGTATGATTGGGATCATTGGCTTGCTGTAGAATGAACTGCCGGCCAATGAGTTTTGAGGCATTTGTTTGAACTTGAGCAGATAGGATGTGTGTATACACTTAAGAATTCATTATCCTACTACCATCAGCAGTTGTATCATCAATGAAGATAAGTGAGCCAATACCTTCAGCAGCCATACACAGAGCTGCCAAGTAGTACGGATTTTCCGTATTTTGTACAGAAGTGCGATCAGAATACGGATGTATGGAATTGCTTTGTAAAATACGGATTTTTTTTTAAATCGGCCTGACTTCCTGTTTCATCTTGCTGCTTTAAAAAATGCAAGGATATAAAAAGTCATACTGTACCTATAAAAATTATAGCAGATTAAATCTTTTAGTATTTTAAATTTCAAGATCTGGATGATTTTTGTAAGCTTTGATCTTCCTGTACCGAAGCGCTGTCAGTTTAACACGAATTTAAACGAACAGCGCTATGGATTCTAAAAATAGCACTCCCAGCTGGAGCGCTATTGCCTTTACACATAACGCTATGGCCACAGCACTATTGGTCACACACTGTTAGGGGAGAAGGAGGGAGAAAGTAAATAAGAGGGGGGGAGAAAAAAAGCAAGGATCGAGGGAGGAAATGAGGGAGGGTGGGAGGGAAAGAGGGAGGGTGAGGGGGATGGAGAGGGAGGGAAAGAGGAAGGAGGGAGAGAGTGAATGAGGGAGAGAGAGGCTTCCAAAATGGCTTCTACATCATCATCTGGTGCTAAAAGCAGGAAGCAGCCGTTCAAACAGCAGTATACAAAGAGATCGCAATGAATGCACCGTCAAGTAAGGTGCGTAGAAGACATGTCAATTGGCAGCAAAGTTATGCATTCTTGTACTCTTACTTGGGTATGACCACACATGGAAGAAAAAGCACCGCGTAAAAATACTGATTTCCTCAGCAAAATACTGATTTTCAGGTACTAGAATACTGAAATGCTTTGACCAAACTTGGCAGCTCTGCATATATGCCAGGCCATAACACTCCCACCACCATGTTTCACAGATGAGGTGATATCCTTTGGATCTTGGGCAGTTCCTTCTCTCCTCCATACTTTGCTCTTGCCATCACTCTATGTTAATCTTCATCTCATCTGTCCACAAGAACTTTTTCCAGAACTGTGGTTGCTCTTTTAAGTACGTGTTGGTAAACTGTAACCTGGCCATCCTATTTTTGCGGCTAATCAGTGGTTTGCATCTTGTAGTGCAGCCTCTATTTCTGTTCATGAAGTCTTCTGCGGACAGTGGTCATTGACAGATCCACACCTGACTCCTGAGGAGTGTTTTTGATCTTATGGACAGGTGTTTGGGGTTTTTTTCTTTATTATAGAGAGAGTTCTTCTGTCATCAGCTGTGGAGGTCTTCCTTGGTCTGCCAATTCCTTTGCGGTTAGTAAGCTCATCAGTGCTCTCTCTCCTTATTGATGTTCCAAACAGTTGATTTTGGTAAGCATGAGGTTTGGCTGATGTCTCTAACAGTTTTATTCTTGTTTCACAGTCTCATAATGGCTTATTTGACTTTCATTGGCACAACTTTGGTCCTCATGTTGATAAACAGCAATAAAAGTTTCCAAAGGTGATAGAAAGACTGGAGGAAAGACTAGGTGCTGAGAGCTCTCTTATACCTGCATCAATGAGGCAATTAAACACATGTGAGCAATTACAAACGCCTGTGAAGCCACGTGTCCCAAACATTATGGTGCCCTGAAATGGGGGGACTATGTATAAACACTGCTGTAATTTCTACATGGTGAAACCAAAATGTATAACATTTGACTTTTATAAAATCATACAATGTGCACTTTAACCACATGTAATTTTTTTTCTATTACAAATCTCAAATTGTGGAGTACAGAGGCAAATAAATAAATGATGGGTTATTGTCCCAAACATTATGGAGGGCATGTATGTATGGGATTTGCAAAGCTGCTTCACAGAGACGAGTCGACCACATTGCAGCCTGATTTAAGTCATACATGTGCCAGACCAAGTAAGTATGACAAATTTCCTCCCATGAAGAAACTCGGTAAAACCTGGTGAATTTTTAATATCAATTTGGTATCTTGTTCATCAAATTGAAGGAATTATTTAAAAAAATTGAAATTACAAACTGAATTTAAATTTTGCAACTAATGAGGTTTGTGCATGCAACTCTGTATAGTAAGTTTAGGTGTCTGTGTTACCAATCCAATAATTGTATTGCTGTTCTCCCATTGAAACATTTACTTCACAGAGTAAAGGCTTTAATGGAACAACTTTAGAAGAACCCTTTCAAATCCTCTTATTTGTATTTATATGGGTTTGTTTTATTAGGCATTGTACTGAATCAGTTCATAAACTGTTGGGAACTTAAACTAGTAGCTGATTTGAAAGATGTGGAAGGTTAGCACGATGGGCAGCCTATTTCCGTGTTGCAGTCCATTTAAACTATATATCGTTATACCTATATATATTCCAGATAGTAATATAGGTATAATAATATAATATATTGTTATACAGGTGCACAACCTTTTATCCGAAGATCCAAATAACGAAAACCTCCGAATAGCGGCCATTTTTTCGGTCCTTGAAGAAAGGTCCTTGAAAACGTTCACCGAGGGCGGCCCGCAGAGGTGACAGCGGAACCTCCGGTCGGTCCTCGAAGAAAGGGGAACTAAATCCCCATTCATAAAAGAGAAGGTGAGGGTATATTGCGCGGGAGGGTTAATAATTGACAATATGCTGCTGCCTGCCCGCTGAGTTAAAAAGTTCCCACGGTAGACTCACGATACACAGTGTTTCGTGAGTCTTGCGTGGGAACTTTTTAACTCAGCGGGGCAGGCAGCAGCAGATTGTCGCTCGCTTCAGATTCACCCCACCTACACCTCTCTGCTTCCCGGCCATGTGTGTGACCCCTTCCCTCCCCTCTCCAGCTCCCCGCCCATTGCACCAGCGCGGGGGCTTTGCACTGTCACCAGAGACGTCAGGACCAACGGGACACCGACCCCCAGGCCCACTGCAAGCACGGAGATCCCAGAGACCCACAGCCAGCAGCAGCCCAGCCCCGTTCCAACTCCAGAGGAAAACTGCAAACTGGCCGGAGACGTCAGGACCACCAGACGCCGTTCCCCGAGCTGCGCCCCCTCATCGGGACACCGACCCCCAGGCCCACTGCAAGCACGGAGATCCCAGAGACCCTCAGCCAACAGCAGCCCAGTCCCGCTCCAACTACAGAGGAACCTGGGTTGCGGATGACGGGGCGCAGCTCGGGGCGTCGTAGGGGCCCATCGGGGAGCGGGTTCCTGTTGGTCTTGACGTCTCCGGCCACCTGCCATCCTCCGGGAACTGTACCGCCCTTGCAGGAGAGTGGGGTTGTTTGCAGTTGCAGAGGGAGGGGGCAAGGGCGGTACAGTTCCCAGTCCAGGGGGGTGGCCGGAGACGTCAGGACCAACGGGACACCGACCCCCAGGCCCACTGCAAGCACGGAGATCCCAGAGACGCACAGCCAGCAGCAACTCCAGCCCAGCCCCGCTCCAACTCCAGAGGAACACGTAGGGGCAGAAGCTGACGGTGTGCAAGGTACGTCTTGTTCTTGGGGTGGCGGATGAGGGGGCGCAGCTCGGGCTGTGGGCCTACTGCCACTTGTCGCCGTAGCGGCCCATTGGGGAGCGGATTCCTCTGGAGTTGGAGGGGGAGGGGGGTATTGTGCTGTTTGATCGCCCCCTGCTATCCCAGGGACAGGGAGACACAGCGGCTTTTTAGACTGGTGGGCAATCACTTCCAAAGTTCTGCCCACACAGTCAGTACACCTCTCCTACACTGCATTTCATACAAACATTTATTCTGCAAGAAAAAACTACATTGAAGACTCAAACTCGCGACCGAGTTTACTGCCGGGATCAAGGCGCAAACTCGCGACCTTGCGGATATGAGCCGAGCACTCTACCACTGAGCCAGCCATTAAAATCTACGCTAAAAAATTTCCATTCTGAAGACCGACAAATTCTGAATTACGAAAAGTGTCCGGTCCCAAGGCTTTCGGATAAAAGGTTGTGCACCTGTACCTATATATATTCCAGATAGTAATGTAGGTATAATAATATTATATTTAGGTATAATAATATTATATTATATATTATACCTATATATATTCCAGATAGTAATATAGGTATAGTAATATAATAATATAATATTATTTAAAAAACATGATATAAATAACACTTGGAACATTGTGTGCAGTTCTGGTCACTGCACTATAAGAAATATATGACTGCATTGGAGAGCATGCAGAGTAAAGAAGATTCATTTGTGGACATTAGACACAAAATTCTGGAGTAACTCAGCGGGTCAGGCATATAATATATTATTATACCTATATATATTCCAGATAGATATATTCCTCCGTTTTCCTGGAAACGGCCGCTACGGACGGCACTATGTTCACCCCCCGCCCGCGGAGAAGATCCGCGGCTCCGCGTTCGCGAATCGGCCACTTTTTAATTGAGACTGCGGTTTATGCCACAGGCAATGATGGTTCAATTCTACACGACCATCGTAGAGTCTGTTCTCACCTTCTCCATCAAGGTCTGGTTTGGCTCAGCCACCAAGCTCAGCCACCAAGCTCAGCCACGACACTTGGAGGCTGCAGCGAATCGTCCGATCAGCAGAGAAGGTTATTGGCTGCAACCTTCCCTCCACTGCAAGGGCCAGGAAGCGAGCGGGCAAGATCGTCTCTGACCCCTCTCACCCTGGCCACAAACTCTTTGAATCACTTCCCTCTGGAAGGCGACTCCGGACTGTCATAGCTGCCACAGCCAGACATAAAAACAGTTTTTATCCACGAGTAGTTGCTCTCCTCAACAGCCAAAAATCTGTAGCCTCCCTTTGAACTGGTATTTTGTTGGTTCACATGCTTGATCAATGGTGTTTTATCATTAATGGAGCACCAAGGCATATTCATTGTATGTGAATACTTGGCTAATAAACATACTTACTTACTTATACTTAAAGTTATTTCAGTTTCTAGCTATATTTTAACATGATCTTAAGCCAGTACATCGGCATCCTTGACATTTTAATTAACTCAGCAAATATAGGTTCTGCATATGCACGGTGAGTCTTAGATTTATGTTCCTATTCACAATGTTTCTAGTAATCACATCTGAGCAAATGAGCTGCGTAAATTCTTTTATTTTACAAGCAATTAACTAGTACATATAACTGTTTTGAAGTCTGAAGAAGGGTCTCGACCCAAATGTCAAACATTCCTTCTCTCCAGAGATGCTGCCTGTCCCGCTTAGTTACTCCAGCTTTTTGTGTCTAACTGCTTTGAATCTTATTGCCAGCAGGCACAGTGTAATCTCTAAATGTTTGTTTGATAATTCCATGTTTTTAAATAATGCAATGCACTTCTAATCAATTTTCTAACCTCTACAGAGGTTTCAACGTGGTTTATAGTCTTTATACCCATCTTCAAATCCCCCCCCCCCCCCATTGCTATTGCCTTGTTCCTGCTGACTGACACTTCTAAATCCCCTCTTTTTCCTGTTTTATACTCCTTCATGATGTATCCGCAAACCTAGATATATTGTGTTTGAGTATGTTTGATTTCAGATGGCCTGAACAACAGGATCTTTTTTTCCTTCTAGATGGACCTTCAAAACTGAGGATGGCATATTTTAATAAATAACTAAAGTTTATTGTTTTCATATCTACTTGCCACTTCTGGAATAGGCAATATATCTGGGTTAAATATACAGTGGCATGAAGTTTACGTCTTCATCACTGGGAAACGCCTTGAGACAGATCAAGCTTTAATTTAATCATAATCATACTTTATTAGCCAAGTATGTTTTGCAACATACGAGGAATTTAACTTGCCATACAGTCATATCAATAAAAAGCAACAGAAATACATTTTAACATAAACATCCACCACAGTGACTCCTCCACATTCCTTACTGTGATGGAAGGCAAAAAAAAAGTTCAATCTCCCTTCTTTGTCCTCCAGCGGTCGGGGGCCTCTAACCTTCCGTTGACGGGACAATCTCACTCCCGTAGCCGGCGGTGGGCCATCCTCGTCGGTGCTATCAAGCTCCTGCATCGGGGGGAATCTCAGCTCCCCTGCGCTGGGCGATCTACCGGCAAGTTGAACGTTGTGCTGCTATTGGAGCATCCCGACATTGGTCTCAACCAGAGCGACATCGGTCTCAACCTGAGTTGTTTCTTTAAAATATCTGAAGATTGTAGGCAAATGCAAGCATTTATTGCCCATTTCCATTGGCCTCTGAACTAAGGAGGCAGTTAGGACAACCGCAGTATGATGTATTTTGAATTGTATTTTGGCAAGGCTGGATAATAATTGCAGATTTCCTTCCATGGAGGATAGTAATGAACTACTGGGTGCTTAAGGTAATTTCATAGTTTTCATGACTGAAATTTGCTTTTTTCTTTTGGATTTATTTGTACTAGGCCAGGGAAGGGTTGTGCCTAACTAAACTTATTAAGATATATAAGAATCAGTGAAACATTTAAGATTCTGAGGTGTCTTCATAGGGTAATCTACAATTGAGGATGAACCTTTCTAAGTAAATCTTGGAATTTCTGTAGCCATGAGATTTGTGGATGCCGAGTCATTGAAGATTCAAAGTTGAGATTTTTATTTTATTTTATGGGATTTGGGTGTTATTGAGATCAATCAGGAGAGTGAAATTTATTGAGCCTGAAGAAGGGTCTCGACCCAATGATCTCTGGGTCGTTCCTTCTCTCCAGAGATGCTGAGTTACTCCAGCTTTTATGTGTCTATCTTTGAGGAAATTCATGCCAGGCAGATCAGTTATGACGTTATTGAAAGGCATAGAGGTTTGAAGGATTACATGGCTTTGCTTTGTGACTGAACATATCCATCAAATATTCTTGTATTATTTCTGCTCTAGTATCCTCAGCTACTCTTCAACTGAAATGCCTCTTCTTTGATATTCTAGTTTTCTTCTGGTGCCATCCTCTAAGGTAATTACATCCTAAAGTCTAGTAGGACATAATGCTAGAGTTGAGAGACTGTTGTGTAAAGATATATTGCAACATTCTTCTGTAATGTGAAGACTAAAAAGTTGTGATCACTACTTCTGCCATCTATAAAGAGTAAACTCTTTGTCCCTGCATTCCTTTAAATTTATATCATTTTGATTTTGCTTTTCTGGATGTGATACAAGGTCATTACTAAGAAATACTAGCTTGGATTCTGAAGCCTAGAATCTGAGTTCTAACTTGTTGATTCTTTGCAGCACTTGGGTTTTCTCTCTCATTCTCTAAAAGTGCTCTCTCATTCTCTTTTTTTTTTTTAAAAGGTTGATTTCTCAAAAGCCAGACCAATGGTTTGTCCACAGATTATTTACTGATGGAGAAGTATTTTATTTTGCTTGCTTTCTACAATCTTTATGGTGCAATAAACTTGTTAATTGTAACCCTTTTAACAATAGAGGACCGTATTTCCCAGCGTCCAAGACGCTATTTTTTTACTCTAAAATAAGGCCAGAAAATGTACCTGTGTCTTGGAGGCTGAAGGTTTGGACGAGCAATGGCACTCAAGTAGCGACTGCTCCGTGGAACCTGCCACGCCTTCGACCCTGGAACTGTGTGAAGTGGGAAGCGGCTGTAAAAGGACAGCGCCGCTGGGGGGGGGGGGGGGGGGGAAGTGTTCCTTTCCACAGCGTGTGGGGAGTCTGGCCCGGGTCAGCACGGCATGGGCTGCACAAAGTAGTAAACTTGGCTGGGCCGCCGGGGTAAAGTTGTGGGGAGGGCAGGAGCGTTGAGAGAAGGGGGTCAGAGATCATGCCAGCAACTCACTCACCACTGCCACTGTGCATTCTCTCTGTGTGTCTCTCTCTCTGTGTGTCTCTCTCTCTCTGTGTCTCTCTCTCTCTGTGTCTCTCTCTCTGTGTGCCTCTCTCTCTCTGTGTCTCTCTCTGTCTCTCTCTGTGTGTGTGTCTGTCTCTGTCTCTCTCTGTCTCTCTCAATTCAATTTTTCAATTCAATTTTAAAACTTTATTGGCATGATAAAAAAACTTATATTGCCAAAGTATAAAACATGACATACATATTTGAAATGCATAAGTATAAATACAAGTATACAGTGCATGGATAGATATGTCCCTGTACATAAACTTGCAATAGGCCGATAGCCCTTTATTGATTGCTACACGTTCTTGTAGCTGTAAGCAGTACAACACAATAGCAAGTTTAGCAATTCAATATTAATTTCTTAGTGTTAGTTAATGTCGATTATTGTGTGCGTACATATGTGCATGTTGGTCATTCACCGTCTCTCAGGTTATGGCATGCTGTTACGTATTGTGCACCAAGATGTGCCGTATTTCCTTAGTCAAGGATTATTCTTAGTTTTGATGTATCATCTAGTTCTTTAAAATCAGGGGTTGCCACACTGAGTTTGTCAAAGTATGCTTTCCTTGTTTTGTTAAATTTATTGCATTTTAGGAGGAAGTGCACCTCTGTTTCAACCTCATCTGTCAAACAGTGGCCGCATATTCTGTTTTCTCTTGGTTGCCAGAATCTCTTCTGTCTTCCTTTTTCAACTGCTAAATAGTGGTCACTTAACCTGTATTTGGTGATGGTCTGTCTCTGCTTTATGTCTCTAACAGTTGAGAGATAGTCTGCCAATTTATAGTCTCTTTTTAGGGAACGGTAACATTCTAATCTGCTTTTATTGCATACAGAGCTCTTCGAGCTTTCTCTTTTAGTGCATTCACTGCCATATTGAAGTTCCCTGATGCTGAGATAGTTAGACCAAGGTAAGTATAGCTCATAGTGTGTTCGATAACAGTACCATTGAGAGTAAATTTGTATTTATCTTCCTGGCATCTGGGTCTTTTCTGAAAAATCATGATGTTGGTTTTCTTTAGATTTACTGCCAGGGTCCAATTTTGGCAGTATTCATCAAGTAGGTCCAACTGTTGCTGCAGTCCCTACAATTTCTACTGACTAAACTAGACCATTGACCCCGTCCCGCCAACCTTTATGCAAAATTTAGCGACTCAAAATGCGGGTGTGTCTTCATTGCCAGAAAACACGGTAATTTGCAATTGTGTGCATTTTCATCTATTCTTTACAGCTACTACTCCTGCAATTGAGAATCACAAGTTTATAGCTTTCAAAGTATTGCAGCCAGAGCAACGTAGAAAGACTTGTGCGTTAGTTAAATCCACATGGGATGGGAAAAAGATGCGATTTATAAAACTACATTCCAAGAGCTGAATGTTTTTTCATTGTTATAGGTAAAAGCTCTAAATTACTTTATTTGAGGTATAAGTATGAGCAGATTCTATATTTGGCAGAGAATGCATTAAACAGTGACTTCCTAATCATTTTCCAATTTAAATAAAGCTTATAAATAATGCAATTTATGCTGCACAGCTTTGGAGATACTGTTTTAAACTCTTCCGGGTAGGAAAACAGTAATTGACCTTTAAAGCAGTATATTTTTAAGAAGGGTCTTGACCCGAAACGTCACCTATTAATTTTCTCCAGATTTGCTGTCTGATCCTCTGAGTTAATCCAGTTTTTTGTGTCTATCTTTTGTTATGCTAATTTTATTTTTTATGAAGAAAACAAAGTCATTAGTGGGACCTGCAAGTGTATTGGAGGAATTAGGAATACAATGTATGTAGTTGAAGAATACTTTCAAAAGGAAGCAGTATGATGCAAACTCAACTGTACTTTCAATAATAAACATGTTCCATTTTTACAGACATGGACAAAATTGACATAACATATGAGAAAATACTCAAATCACTATGGTAACCATACCTCCACAGGTTTGCAATAAACATAATCAAAAGCACAAAAGACTGATAAAAGAACAATTACAGAAAGTGGAGAAATTAGGTGTGTAATATATATGAAAGAACATATAACATTGGACTTTCAAATTTAATACTATTATTATTAAATGTTCATATGGGTGTCTAAGTTGGATGTTCACCGAAGAATCGCCTGTACTGTATGTAGCTGGATATTTAGTTAATTTTCTCCTGCAAACAAAATGGATTCCTAAACTGAATATTTCTTGGATTATTTTCTGTTGCTTTAGATATTTTACTTGTGGGATGATAATAATTTAAACTACCTTAGACACTTTCTCGTCCTTTTCACATAGTTGTGGAAAAAAGATTCTAGTTGGAGTGGAACATGTTCAAGATCATTTCAGTCCACCTGAATATGTATACTTTGGTCATCATCAAGAGAGAATTCCATAACAAGCTTGAGGCTCAATTAAATCAAGTGGATATCAGGTGACTGGCAGGGTCTGAATGTCATCGTGAGCTGAAATTGGGGGTAATCTGTAGCAATTACACACCTCTGCTGTATGAGCTAAATTCCTTTTACACCTGTTTTGTACAGGCAAAAGTAACATCTGGAGGTGCTCTTCCTCCCCCCACCAGAAAGTGGAGAAATTAGGTGTGTAATATATATGAAAGAACATTTCATATATGTAACTGTATCCCATAGTCCTTGTGGAAGATCAGATCTACTTTAACAGGGTAAACTCTTAGAAAGTGTCCAGCCTGGATGGAGTCCCTGGATCAACAGACCACAATCTTAGCCAACATCTTTAATCTCTCAATTCAACCATCTACTGTCTCCAAGAAAAATCACCAAGAATAGTATGGAAGGTAGAAAAAGATGCTGGAGAAACTCAGCGGGTGAGGCAGCATCTATGGAGCGAAGGAAATAGGCAACGTTTCAGGTCGAAACCCTTCTTCAGACCGATATGAGGGAAAGTATGGATCTTTATCAATAATTACTGCATAATAGCTCTAGCATTGACTATAATGAAATACTTTGGTATTGGCCCACAGCAGGCAATCTAAACCTCTTGCAATTAGCCTACAGGGAAAATAGGTTCACAGAGTATTGCATCTCTCCTACTTTACGTTCACCTATGTCAGGATGCAAACCATTGCCTACAGCTCAGCCTTCAAAAGCATAATACTGAATAAGCTCATCTCTAACCTCCTGGAAATTAGTCTTGGGTCTTCCCTCTACAATTGGTTTCTGGATTTTCTGACCGGCAGATCTCAGTCAGTTAGAACTGGTCATAACATTTCTCTCACCCTGGCCTTCAACATCCCTGCCTCTCAGGGGGCCTTCAACATCCCTGCCTCTCAGGATCGTGAGCCCAGTTTCTTGCTCTACTCCTTTTGCACACGTTACTGTGTGGCCGAGTACTACACTGACTTGATCCTCAAGTCCACCAATAATACCACTCTGCGGGGATAGCAGCAACGATTAAGCAAAGTCCAGAAAAAAGATTAAGAACCATGGAAGATAGAACATGGAACAGTACAGCACAGGAACAGGCCCTTTGGCTCACAATATCTGTGCCACTTTTTTTATATCTCTTATCAGGTCGCATCTCAACTCCAGAGAAAAGAATCCCAGTTTGTCCAACCTATCTTAGCTAATACTATCTAATCCAGGCAGCATTCCAGTAAACCTATTTGCATCCAACCAAAGCCTCCATCCTTCCTATAAAGGGGTGACCAGAATCGCTCCTTATACTCCAGCACATTTCCTCCAAATGTGGCTTAACCAAAATCTTATAAAGCGGCAACATGACTTCCTGATTCTTGTACACAATGAAGGCAAGCGTACCTTAAGGCACCTTTACTATCACTTGTGCTCTCACTATCGGGGACCATGGACTTGGACCACAAGATCTTTTTGGACATCAATTCTGTTAATAACCTTGTCAATAACTGTAGACGTGTCTTGGTCCCAGGGCAATAAACTACATCTTGACCGTAGTCAGATAAAATAGTTAGTTATTGACCTAGGGAAGCAAGAGTTCGAACACAACCATGTCCTCATCAATGGTACTACTGTAAAGATGGTTAATTTCTGGTAAAACTAGTCAGTTTTACTGTCCTCCTGATTAAATTTTACTTTGTATGCTTTGTTGGCACCTTTCCCTAGTTTACTATGATCTATTCTACAATTTTCTTGAACTTCATCCCCTTTGATCCCTCTTTTTCGCACCTTACCCATTCATATCTCTATATCTCCCTCTTCCTTGATAGTCAGTTTAACCCGAAACGTCACCCATTCTTTCTATCCAGACATGCTGCCTAACCCACTGAGTTACTCCAGCATTTTGTGTCGACCATAAGTTTTAAGATGTTTTGAATAGGAATAAGTTGATATCATTGAAGCAATGCATGCATGTTTTGGACCTGGTTTTTATTGGGGACAATATAGCGTTCTATAACAGAAGGTAGTTGAGGCCAGTTCATTGGCTATATTTAAGAGGGAGTTAGATGTGGCCCTTGTGGCTAAAGGGATCAGGGGGTATGGAGAGAAGGCAGGTACAGGATACTGAGTTGGATGATCAGCCATGATCATATTGAATGGCGGTGCAGGCTCGAAGGGCCGAATGGCCTACTCCTGCACCTATTTTCTATGTTTCTATTGCTCTATTGGCTATGTTTCTTTTTCCTTGTCAGATGTTAAACAATGACAGCTGTGCATTGACACAAGACTTCAAAACAGTTCGGCAATCAAAGATTCATTCAAGTTACATGCCAACACATTGTTGCTTTCAGCTGCCTAGATCCTAATATTCTGGAGTTTGTTACTGAGTCCTGTTTGCCTACCTTGTTTCATCTAGGTAGAATCCTTAAAACCAAGCTTAGGTTATAGTTCCTCTGACACTTACAAAGTGCATTGGCTTAAAATGTTTAATTACTTTGACGATGCTAAATAATACAAATTTATTTCTAAATGTAAGATCAGAATTCTCTAGTATTTTATTATACAACTAATAATTTAACTTTCATTTAAAAAGCTAATTCAGTTTCTATGGTGAAGTGTGTTAACAAAAATATTGGTGTTATAAACCGGTTTCAGATTTTGTTCTCATTTAGTCGAGCTGCTTTTTATGGCATTTTATCAGATTACATTTAAATTTCCCAATTTGTGTAAATTTTCAGAGGTGCTTTGACGCCTAATCTTTGCAATCCTTTGCAATCCTTTCTCCATTATTTCTCTTTTCAAAAAATTTATTTTTGAAGTTAACCTTGAAAATTATATCAATACTTTTCTTAATTTTTGAAGCATTCACATGTCAATTTAGTTTAGTTTATTGTCACGTGTACCAAGGTAGAAAAGCTTTTTGTTAACCAGTCATCAGAAAGACAATACATGATTGCAATCGATCCATTTACAGTGTATAGATACATAATAATAGAATAATATTTAGTGCAAGGTAAAACCAGCAAGTCCAATCAAGGATAGTCCGAGGGTCATCAATGCGGTAGATAGTAGTTCAGCACAGGCAGGGAAATCGCTATCGAATATGGGGGGGGGGGGGGAAATGGGACAGGGGTACGGGACGGGGTGGCGGACGGGACGCAAGTCCAGACAAGGCTGTAGGTTAACCTGGCAGGACAAGCAGAGTTGAGCTGGGTTTAGTGCTGCTTCTCTGCGCTGGCTGTGGGGCTCCCGACGTCTCTGGCCACTCCCGGGGGGACACTCGGGTGGGGACGGAGATGGTCCAGTGGCGGTTCGGCAGCGATTGCAGCGCCAGAGACCGGGATCAATCCTGGCTGCGGATGAGGTGCAGGTTTGTGTCCAGGGCTGCCGAGTGTTTTGGCACGTCTCCCTCCTCCAATCATCCTCAGTCCCACCCCCCCCTCCTACTTCCACCTCTGACCGACTCCTCCCTCCAATGATCGCGCTGAATCATCATGTCCTGCTCCCATTGCCTGCTGAACGACGTCTCTCGTCCAATCGGCGCCCTCGATCAGCAGTCCCACCTGCACTGAGATTTGACGGGGTTTTAAAATCCGGATTACAAAAAATGGGGGGGGGGGGTCGTCCCCCAGCCTCTCTCTTTCCCCCCCCCCCATCCTCTCTCTTTCTCTCTCTCTCTCCCCCCCCCCCCCCCCCCCGCCTCTCTCCTCCACCCGACCACCCCCCCCGGCCTCTCTCTACCTCCCCCTTACCTCTCCCTCTCTAGACGTGCCTGCGAGTTTGGAGCTATGTGTGATTGGATAGGGCGAAGATGGGGTAAAAGGAGCAAATGAACAATATTAATATAATATCAAGGGGTGGGTGTGTGTGTGTTGGTAAGTGGTAAGTGTGTGGGGGGTGGTAAGTGTGTTTAGGAGGTGGTTAGTATGTGTGGGACTAACCCCCCCCCCCCCCCCCCCCCCGCAACCACACATTGAGGGGACGGGACCCATCGGGTCCCACTTGGTCTAGTAATATATAAATTAGTAATAATACATACCAGTGTGACACTTGGTGGTTTTTGCATTTGTTTTCACGTTTTTCAATCAGTTTTTTGTAGTTCCCAGATCCCTCGCGTCCCCGGGACTATCTGCAGCTCCCATGTCGCCTGTGTGCCCCGGGACTGGCTGTAGCACCCAAGTCGCCTGCTTGCCCCGGGACTAGCTACAGTTCCCAGGTCGCAATGATTTCGGTTTACAGGCCAGTTCCGGCCCGTGGGCCGTAGGTTGCCGACCCCTGGGTTAGATGATAGCCAAGTAGTACTTTGGTTGAAAAGTATAGTAATAATGCAATGTGTGAAAATTTGTTCCACACCATTTTCATTAGATGATCCTTTACAGGTGACTCCTGCATTGTGGGTAGATTGGGTGGGGGGGGGGGGGGGTTATATTCAGATTTATTATTCTTTATACAGGTTGAATTTTGGAGTTTATAGTCTGACAGCATTATGCCACTATCTGAAAACCAGGCATGCAATAAAACTCGCATTATTTTTTTGAGTTTGCCTTGAAGGTATGAAATTGTTAGATTTGGATGGATAAAGTATTGGGGACAAATAAGATCATTTATTAGAATGATCCTTGACACTGCTTCTAAAAACAAAATCTGGCGTAGTCCAAAAGTTGTAACACTCCTCCTATTCTTTACCATGAAACAATGTGACTTCAATGTTGAATTGTCTTGATCTGATTCCTTGAATAAGTTTAGATATTTCTGACTAAGTCCAACTGTAAATTCAGTTTTTTCCCCATTAAGTTTGAATCAAAATAGCTGCCGCAGGTATACTGAAAGTACAGAACTCGATACTTGACAATAAACATAGCATCGATGAAATTTTAATAATGAACAATTATTCTAGCTATAGAAATATAATCTCACAAATAGAATTATGATGTTACTGAACACCTTACTTAGTTAATAGCCTCAATTCCTTTCATTAGAAAGCCCTCTGCAGCACAATGACACAAATGATAGAGCTGCTGCCTCATAGCTCTAGAGACATGGGTTTGACCCTGACCTTGGCTGCTGTCTGTATGGGGTTTACATGTTCTTCCTGTGACCGCATGGGTATCCTCCCAATGTGCCAAAGATGTGGATTTGTAGGTTATTGGCATCGAAAAAAACTATTTAAAAATTGCCCCTAGTTTGTAGGGAGTGGATGAGAGCATGCAATAACATAGAACTAGTCTGAATGCTTGATCGTGGACTGCGTGAGCCAAAGGGCCCGTTTCCATGCTGTATCTCTAAACTAAAAACAAAAGAAAGCTTGAGATATTTGGTTGTGACTTTGTTTGTATAAGTGCTTTAGAACATGTGACCATATTCTAAAGAACTTTGAACTTGTACCATTTCAGTTTTGGAGGATTACAATTTTTGGTATATTATAGTGTTTTCTTCAGAGAATTTCTCATGTCAGTTCTATGAAATATATTAATGATTGGATTGAGTTTTGAAAGTTTTAGGCTGAGTTATTTTCCTTATTGCAGTAACAGGCATAAATATTGATTTATCATGATCAAGACACTCCAGCTCAATGCTTTGTGAATTACATCAGACATAAGTTTTTACTTAGCAACATTCTTTTGCATAGTAAGCAATTTCAGGTGCCTGGGTCCAAGATGTCTCTGAGCAGCTGCAGAACATTCTCATGGGCCAGCCAGAAGTAATTGTGCACATCATTACTAACGACATCGGTAGGAAAAGGGATGAGGTCCTGCAGAGAGAATGTAGGATGCGTAGAAAGAGGTTAAAAAGAAGTATTTCGAGGGAGTATTTGTGGCTGAGGGGCTGGTAAGAAAGGAGAGGGGTTGCCTTTTTGATCATGGATGACATAATTTCAGTGCCCAAAGAAGATGTTCTTGGAGAATTTGGCACACCTTTGAAACAGGAATGGAGCGATCACTTTGGGAGTGGATTATAAGCCTCCCTATAGTCATTGTGAATTAGAGGAGCAGATGGCTTGGCCGATTGCAGATAGTTGTAAAAATACGGTAGCATTCGTGAGATTTCAACTTCCCTAATATTGACTGAGTCAATCACAGTCTAAAGGGCTAGGACAGGGTTGAATTTGTTAAGTGAGTTCAATCAAGAAGGCTTTATTAATCCACATAGAGCACTGTGCTTCCTCTTCTGGACAACCATCCATACTATTTGGTTGAACACGTGTTTAGTAGATTGACTTGTCCTTTAATAATCAAGCTTAACAATCATCGGGATTTTTGATTTGTTTGTTTATGGATCTGGATGTGGCTGGCAATGCTGGTGTTTATTGCCCGTCCCTAATTCACTTTAAGAAGTTGTTGAGCTACTTTCATGAAACGAAACAGTTCTTATTGGTAACTAGACCAAATGCAGACCCGTTGGGTGTGCTCCCCCAACACAAGATTCCACCACTCACCCGTTTCCCCCAAGGCAAGAAGTTCTCACAACCCAATATTGCACCACTCATGCATTGCCCCCAAATGTGCAGGCGCGGATCATTTCTCCTCATCCCCAGCACTCCCCCCCCCCCCCCCCTCCTCCTCCTCCTCCTCTTCACCATCCCTCATCAATCCCTAGAGAGGAAGGGGGGGGGGTTGGAGGGGGAGGGGAATGGTGGGAGAGGGAGGGGGAGTGGGGTATAGAGAGGGGGTAGAGAGGGAGGGGAGTAGAGAGGAGGGTAGAGGGGGGGGGGGCTAGAGAGGGAGGGAGGGTAGAGTGGGAGGGGGATTAGGTGGGAGTGAGGGTGGATAGGGAGGGTGGGGAGGGAGGTAGAGAGGGGGAGGGAGGGTAGATAGGGTGGGAGTGAGGGTAGATAAGGAGGGGGCATCCCCTCCTCCCCCCCCCCCTCCCCCCCCAATCTCCCTCTACCAGCCCATTCCCCGCCTGGGCTCCAGTGGGCTCGTCCCTGATCCCGGACCCAGGCTCGTCCTTTGTTCCAGCGGCGGCTTTTTCGGCCCCGGTCACGGCCCAAGTCCCGGGCTCGGCTCTCACTCCAGCACCATCCTCCCAGTCGGGCGTCAGCCGCCACGCGAGTGCGCTTGAGTGTCCCTCCCTCCCGGAGTGTCCCATCCTGCCTTGCGAGTGCATTGTAACGTCACTCGGGTGCGCTGGAGTGCCTATTCCGTCCCGGAGTGTCCCGTCCTGTACTGTACTGTCCTGCACACTCTGCACTTCCTCGCCCTTGTCTTCTGTCCGGACACGCCATGGCGGGCTGTGTTACCACCTGAAGTCGGGAGTGGTCCTCAGTGTCTATTAGGGAGTCCTCCCCCTTTACATCGGGGTGGAGCGTGGAGAGTGTTGCACATGGCTGTGGCATGTAACAGATACTTGAGCCGGTTCACGGACTCGCCAGCCGCCTGTCACTTCTGCGGCGAGGAAGAGACCGTGTTTCGTTTGTGCATGCCGTGTGAGAGGTTGCAGCCCCTGTTCGACTATCTGAAGGGGCTTTTCCTTCAGTTTTGGCTACAATTTAGGGGGGAAGGTCGGGAGGGATCTCCAGGGCTCGAAATTAACGGTTGCCCAGGTGCCAATGGCCACCTAAAGTCCCGCCGTGCAACCTAAAAGCAGTGTAATTTTGCCCGGCTTGGCAAGCACCCGGGACACCTATCATTCAACTCTGAGCAGCCCCTCTATCTCTCCCTCTCCCTCTCCCTCTCTCTCTCTCTCTCTCTCTCTCTGTTACTCTCCGTCTCCGTCCGCCATCCATGTCCGGGCCACCGGGTCTCCGGCCGCTCCTCATCCGCCAGCAAGGCCGGCCGCCTTGCACATGCGCACTGCCACGGCCAGCACATCCTCAGCTGCCCTGCACATGTACACTGCCATGGCCTGCACTTGCGCACTGCCACGGCCTGCACATCCTTCACCTGCACATGCGCACTGCCACGGCAACTGGTTGGCGCCGTGCACTTTCTCCCTCCATTTGCGTTGTGAGCGATCTGGCCGCCATTGCTGTCCGGTCGCCGCCTTGTCTACCGCTGAAAACCAACGCAGAATCACTCCTTGGAGTATCTCTTGCTTCTTGGTTTGCTGGTCCTCCAAAAATATTCCAAATGGAATTTAAACCAGAGGGTCCACCACCAAACTCCAAACTCTGAACAATAACAGCCTATTGCACTTTATCTATTTATTTATTGTGTGTATATATATCGTCTATGATATATAGACACACTGAACTTTTATCTCCTGTTCTGTATTATGTTTACATATTCTGTTGTGCTGCAGCAAGCAAGAATTTCATTATCCTATCTGGGACACATGACAATAAAACTCTCTTGACTTGGATTTAAGCAAAAAAGGGTTATTGGGGGAAAAAAGAGCTACCTTAAATTTAGTTGCGTTTGGTAGGGTGAAGACTATTCCATGCTTTAATTGTGCAGGGGAACTCCATGGAGCAGCCAGCATCTCTCGACAGAAGAAATTGGGTGACGTTTCGGGTAGAAACCCTTCTTTAGACTCCCTCTGATTTTAGTGTTTTTAGTATAATTTAAAGATTTAAAGATACAGCGTGGAAACGGGTCCTTCGGCCCACCGAGTCCACGCCAACCACCGATTACCCGTACACTAGTTCTATCCCACACATTAGCGACGTAAGTCGAGAGTGTTTTGTTCTCTCACATCCCGGTTAGAACAATGAAATCCTTACTTGCAGCAGCGCAACAGAATATGTAAACATAGTACTCTGTAAACAATGTTATAAACGTGAAAACAAAACAGTGTATATTTATATATGAATATATAACTATATATATAGTTCCCCTCCTGGGATTAATAAAGTTCTATCGTATAGTATCGTGTGTGTGTGTGTAGGAAGGAACTGCAGATGCTGGATTAAACCAATGATAGACAAAAAGGCTTGAGTAACTCAACAGGTCAGACAGAATCTCTGGACAAAAGGAAAAAATTCCGTTTTGGGTTGGGTCTGAAAAAGGTTCCTGCATACCTTTGGAACGTGGAAGGGAACAAGAGCACCCGGAAAAAAACCATGCGATCAAAGGGAAAAGGAGCAAACTCCATACAGACAGCACCCATATTCAGGATCAATTCCAGGTCTCTCGCACTTTGAGGCAGCAACTTTATGGCCAATGTACTACCCCATAGTCTTGAACTGAATTAAAACATATAGTAGCTGTAAAGGGGGACATAGTGTCACTTAGAGATTTAAGACTGAAAATGGATAGTTTATTTTTTCTAGTAACCAAAGTTATCAGCGTATAATTTTGTGTGTGTTGGAAAACAAAATATAGTGGCACTGGTGGTAGACTTGCTGCCTCACACGTCAGAGATCTGTGTTCGATCCTGTCCTTGGGCATTGTCTGTGTTGAATTTGCACATTCTCCCTGCAAGCGTGCGGGTTTCCTCCCACATCCCAAAGACGCATTGGCTTTGTAGGTTAACTTGTCTCTGTAAAATTGCCCCTAATGTGTAAGGAATGGGTGAGGAAAGTGGGATAACAGAACTTGCGAAATATGCGGTGCTGTTCCTCCAATTTGCGGTGGGCCTCACTCTGGCCACGCAGGAGACCCAGGACAGAAAGGTCGGATTCGGAATGGGAGGGGGAGTTGAAGTGCTGAGCCACCGGGAAATCAGGTTGGTTATTGCGAACTGAGGTGATGTTGTGCGAAGCGATCGCCAAGCCTGCGCTTGGTCTCACCAAAGTTGATCATATGGTGAATAATCCAACCACATTTTTGTTTGGAAGTGGAAAGAAATAATAGAAATTGCATTCATTGCAACGTGTAAAAAGAGTTGAGATACTGTATTATAATTTTGCTGCATGTCATTGTGGTATATCATGTCTTGATTGGTGAATATGTTTAGTTTATGACTTTATTTGAAGCAGAAATAACATGTGAATGCTACAATGAGCATAATTCCGACTGGTAACTACGCACTTCGTCCGAGCACATTATTGCACGCGTCATGCAAGCCGTCTTAAATGACCACTTAAACTGTCATTTGGCAACCAAAAAAACCCCCCGAAAAAGCTGACCAGGTTGCCCGGCTGGAAACGGAGAAAAAAAGTTAAGTGAGAGCCCTGTCCGTCTGCTCCTGGGCCTGGCCAAGATGGCCATTTGCGGGTCCAGGCAGCGGGTAGTCGACGGCCGCAACGGGGTTGACTGCCTGCCCCTTTTCAGAGCCTACGTCGGTGCCAGCGTGTCCCTGGAGGGAACATGTGGTGTCCACGGGGACTTTGGAGGCCTTCTGTGAACGCTGGTCGCCGCAGGAGGTCGAGTGATTTGTTGATAAATTTGCCGTTATATTAATTTGATGATCGTTTGTTTGTAAACTGTCAACATATGATTGTGTTAAGACTCTGTTTATTTTTATTTTTTGAATCAAAGTATTTGTATAATATAAAAAAAAGTAGTGTCCCGTTCTGCCTTGCGAGTCCATTGTGACGTCACTCGTTTTTTTTTTCAAAATGGGTGAGTTTTCGGGCTGTGTTTAAAATTTTAAACGATTAAAAGGTTTGGAAATACAGGTGGGAATGTGACGGGAAGATTTTTATCGCCTCAACGGGAAAAATGTGAGCCGAATATGTGGAAATATGAAGGCTGTGGCCTAGCGTTTGGAGGAAAATAGGAAAATTAAGCGTGTGTGTGCACGCGCACACACACACACACACACACACACACACACACACACACACACACACACACACGCACACACACGCTTTATAGAGAAGTTAGTATCAGTAAAGGTCACAATGATTTATCATAAAATGTGTATTGCGAGCTAATTTCACAGAGATGGAAATTTGATGTCATGCCTAATCTAAATGTTACTCCACGTCCATTGATTTTGACTGAAGAACCCACTTAGATTAGGGCCTAATAGGGGTAGCTAAGAAATAGCCACATCCACTAACATAATTATAAATGCAACATAACGGTGTTTCTCTGTGCCACATTTGCCCTCCCAAAATTGCAACATGGATTTGAGTAATTATACAAAATGGATCAGACTGAGCAAGTAATGGATGCTGATGCTAAATCAGGAGAAACTCTTCAAAATATTAATTTGGTTCTGACGCCAACATTTATCCATTTGCAGCAATTAATCTTGTGAAAATTGTTCACTTAGTTTCCACAGTATACCACATGCCTTGAATAACCTATTCTTTCAAGATATTGATGCTGCAATTAAAAGGCACTGATAGTGTGGCATGATAGCCACTCGGAATTAGTTGCCAGGGGCAACTGCTGGTTATTCATCCCTTACTGCCATTAAAAAATAGATCATGAAATGGTTTCCCCATATTGATACTAACTGATAATAATGTATAAAGCTAATGTAATTTATATTGCAAGGTGTCATGGTTGGATTTGACCTCTCAATGGAGGATCATAACATAATTTGTCTTTCAGTGTTTAAACGTGTATTGTTTTTCATGGTTCCCTCTTACATGATGTCAAATTTGTGTTTTGAATTTGTGTCTCAGTTGGACTTGCATTTTCTTCATTAACTATTGAAGTAATTGTAATGCATCTGAATTTTGAACTTGATAAAATTTGATAATGTGGTTGGACCATAAGCAAACTTCATTGGATATACACTACTTTAAAGATTGAGTTCATGCTTAAGCATTTGGAGAAAGAAAAACTGTCAACAAATATAAAGTATTGTTGTATTGTATTGTATTCAAATTTATTGTCACTGTCTCAGTTAGAGACAACGAAATGAATTTCCCTTACAGGCAGTATCATAAAAGTAAAAATAAATAAATAATAATAAATAATAAAACATATTAAAAATAAAATAGAATTTAACAAAAAAGCACAAACACTGAAAGTCCACGACACAACATAACACAGTGGCACCAAGGTGAGGAAGGCACCATAGTCCAGCCAGCCTCCCCTCCGTTCTTCCCAGATGTTCACTCGTGGTCGAGGCCTTCCTAGCACCCGCAGTCGCCGCCCCGGGTGGCCCGATGTTCAGGCCCTCACGCCGGGCTGGTGGAACGCCGACGCCGAACCCCGACGGTGAACATCCTCCTCCTCAGCGGCCCGGACCTCCTGATCAGCCGCCTCCCGCAGCCGGAGTCCGCAGCTCCCGAGCCGGGCAGAGTCGCAGGACCCCGCGCTGTCCATCAGCGCCGCCCACGTTGGGAGCTCGCAAACCGCAGCTCCATGATGTCGGTGCCGCAGGTCCAGCATTCCGGGCTCCAGACGGCGACCCCCGGCAAGGCATCGCCAGCCCCGCGATGTTACAGCGCTGTCCCGCCGCTGCTGGAGCTCTGGTCGATCCCGGCAGGAAAGGCCGCGCCAATCCAGTAGGTAGGCCGCTGGGGGGGGGGGGGGGGGGGGGGGGGGGGACGCGACTCGAATAATAGTCGCGTCTTCACCAGGAAGCGGCTGAAGGACGGTATCCCCCGCACCGTACCCTCTTCCCCCACATCAAAACACAAAAAAACACACTTTTACATAACTAAAAAAACAAAAAGGCTGTAGGTGGAGGCTGCTGGCACCAGCGCCACCGGAAGTACAAGATCTATATTATTGAAGTAATTGTAATGCATCTGAGAAAGATAACGTAATGGGCAATGGAGTTTTTGTTTTTTTTACTGTTGATAACTATGGTTAATTCATGAATATTTTACTGGTATTGCATTTACTGCTTTTTAATAAATATTAGTTGATCAGTAAAGATCACAACTACATACACAATATGTTATAAATATGTTTGGAAAACATCTCATTCAAATCGATTACATTAAAGGGGCATAAGCACCGCGATCAAACAAAAACAAATTAGACAATAGACAAGGGACAATAGGTGCAGGAGTAGGCCATTCGGCCCTTCGAGCCATTCAATGTGATCATGGTTGATCATCTCCAATCAGTACCCCGTTCCCGCTTTCTCCCCATAACCCCTGACTATTTTTAGGAGCCCTATCTAGCTCTCTCTTGAAACCATCCAGAGAAACTGCCTCCACCGCCCTCTGAGGCAGAGAATTCCACAGACTCGCAACTCTCTGAGGAAAAAGTGTTTCCTCGTCTCCGTTCTAAATGGCTTACCCCTTATTCTTAAACTGTGTCCCCTGATTCTGGACTCCCCCAACATTGGGAACATTAAATGCAAAAAATGAAAGATGTAAAATGTTCTCATGAATTATATTTTTTAAGAAGTACAGGCCAGTTATATGCTCTGATGGCCTACGTGCACATGCCTTTCAGGAAAAACATTCAAATGTAATAAGTTCTAGATTTTTTTTATTTTTACACAACAACAATATTTGCAGATGATTTTCAGTTTTTGCAGAAGAACTTGGACATATAAAATCGTGTATGAAATGATGTTCCTTAATTGAAGAGCAGCAGGGATAATCCAGGTAATTGTAGACCTATGGCAATGATGGGCAAATAATTTGGAAAACCCCTTGGGGTTGAATTTGTATACATTTTGAAAGGCAGGGGCGGATCAGGGATAGTTAACATGGTGAAATCTGACCATACCAATTAGAGTATTTTGAAGAGGTTAATCAAGGAGATTGTTGAAGACAGCGTGTTAGCTATTTTCTGAATGGCCTTTAGTTAGGCATTTGACAAGGTCCAGCGTGGTAAGATATTCCAAAGCAAGCTGGCTAAATGGATCCAAAATTGGATTGGTGGGACAAAGCATAGAATTAAACACTACTTGTAGTATGTTTAGCTATTCATTATAAAGTTGATAACTTACAAACACTGGGAAAATTGTAGCATTGCAAATGACCTGTGGATCTAAATACTGAAATACTGCAAGTTTCTACTCTGGGTATGAAGAGTGAGGCTGGCAGATCGTGTGCAATGTCACTGAACTGCTTAAAAGATGCGTGTAGATCAGAACTGCACAGATCAGTGGTTACATTTTGAGGCAGAAGGATTTAAGAGAAGGGAAGTAAGAGTTTGCGGGGGAAAAGTGAAGGTTTTGTAGATGTAATCAACTCCAGATTTAACGTAACTTCAAGGTGGTAATGTTTGTGAAAGACTTGCTTTGGTACTGAAGGTGCTGAGCTCTTTATTTCCAATTGTCCATGAACAATATGCATCACTAATTTTCTTTTGTCTTTTAAATAGATTTTTCTTCTGAACTATAATATTAACCATCAATACAGGAAAAGGCCATTTTACAGTCTTGAGTGAGATTCCCATGTTTTGCAATTTGGTAAATGTCATATTTCAAAATGTGTAGAAATACATAGGTGATATTTTGTTTTAACATGAATTTAACTTTTACATGCAAATGATGGGCTGCCTTCCCAGGCTGACGAGCCCCATCTGCCTGAGACTCGTGGGGGCGGGACGTCTACCTTCCCGTGCAGGCCTATAGCACCTGCCCACTGTCAATAAAAGTTAATTCAAAATGAACTTCCAAAGTTAAACAAAGTTTATATTAAAATTGGAGACATGATAGGTTGCAGATGCTGAAATCTGGAGCAAAAAAAAATCATCTGAGATAACTTGAGTCAAACAGCTTCTGTGAAGGCAAAGGGGTTGACATTTTAGTACTCGAGGAAACCCAACGAGTAAAATTAATTGCTAACTAAGTTAATATTTTTGAGAAATTGGATCATATGCCATGGCAAATTAGTTATTCTGAAATAAAAAAAGCATGCCAAGCAGATAAATTTAAAATGAGATGTGAAAAAAGCATGACAAATGGAGGGAGAAAAGTTCAATTGTAGGCAAAGATTTAGATTTGCATTGAAGTTATTAATTATGGTAATGTTTTTATCCGGCAGCCAGCTTGTAATAATCATATTTTAAAATAAGATTTTCTAAATTCATATGAAGCCCTGAGGTTTACCATTAAGAAATAGTTGATGTGAGAAGCTATCTTTGCCATGGAAAAGTAAAAGAGTTATAACTCAAACCTTAAAAATAAATGTTAAAAAAGCTTCTTGGTGTGTCAAAGTTAGCCTCCTACCGTGGACAAATGAAAACTCACGATTTTAAAGCCATATCAAAAATGTTAAGTCATAATAATTTGATTTTCTTTGTCGCCAAATGCTGTTGGCCTTCTGCTTGAGCTGTTATGGTGCTAGTAGGTAATTGAAACACTGAGTAGCAGCAGCGTGTGAGTCTGGATGAGTGAGAAAATCCATATCTGGAGAGTGAAAAACGTGGGAGGTAATGGTCAAAGTGATGTTATTTCTATACTCCTTTTTGTTTCCTGCTAACCAGTGGTAGAAGTTCAGCAGAGGAAGGAGGTACTGATAAGATTTGATAATATGGTGCCATGTATCCCATAGGTAATGCATACTGCATATGGGACTTGCTGATTCCAGTGATTTGGGTGCCTATATTTTTTTGTTGTTGTTTTCTCGTAGCTGTACCCATTAGTAATACCATCATGTTTAACATGCTTTGTAGTGGGATAGAAATTAAGTAGTCATCGGATATGCTTTTGTATATTTATTCATGGGCGTAATAAGGCTGGTCTAATGGAACTTTCTGCTTAGCGATGACATGTATTATACAAAGCCAAGCAAGCTCTGGATTACAAATCACTCCGTATTCTTTATTGTTCATTAATTTTACCCTACTTAAATTATTGTGCAGAAGTCTGGGGTAATAACTATAAAAATTCGATACACTCATTAACCATGATGCAAAAAAGAGCAATTCGTATTATCCATAATGCTAAGTATCTGGGTCATACGAATCCATTATTTTTAGAGGCAAAATTATTAAAATTAGAAGATTTGGTTACATTCAAAACAGCTCAGATAATGTTTAGGGCCAAAAATAAAAATGTACCTGGAAACATTCAAAAATTATTTAACGAGCGTGTGGGGGGTTACAATTTAAGAGGAATATTTAACTTTAAGAAACAAAGAGTCCGTACGACTAGAAAAACCTTTTGTATTTCGGTTTGTGGAGTAGGAATGTGGAATAAATTGAACGGGGAATTAAAGCAATGCACAAACATGAATCATTTAAAAATGATATATAAAAAAATAATTTTCAAGGGGTACAGGGATGGGGAGGGGATGGTTGACAAGTGGTGGTTAATGTTTATCTATTGCTTTACTATTGTTTACTTATGTTTGGGTACTTCAGATATGAAGTTTGTATGTGCATAATAGTTGTATGTATATATATGTCTAGGTATTATGGGAAATTGCCTAGGGTAGTATTATTATTATTAATTAATTGATTTTTAAATATGGTAGAAGTGTTGGGGAAAAGGGGTGAGATTTAATAAGTTATTCTTCTTCTCACTCCTTTTCGAGCTTGTACAGACACAGAGTTGGACATTGGAACTTTGCTTTTGTTCTTTTCATTGCTTTGTAAATATTGATTGTAATGTCCAATTGTTTGATAATTCCGATTTTGTTACTATTAATGTCTTTAATGTCTTTACTTGCTCGGAATAAATAAATAAATAAATAGATAGATAAACAGATAAATAAATGCCCCTTTCATGATGCTACCGATGGTGCTACTTCCTTCTGTTGAGCAATGACACGGCAAATTAATCACTGGTCATTACCATAAAGTTCAGACTATTATCAGTCCCTCACTTCCCCTTTTTTAAGCAAATCACTGTGTTTGCATCTTTGTTGTTCTAGTCAACCTTGCTGCACATCATACTCTACAATTCTCCAACACAAGGATCCCCTACTTTCATGACATTTCTCATCTTTCTCGTTCACATCCTTTAAAAAGGATAAGAGCAAAAGGGAACCAGATTGTTTCAACCCACGAGTAGTACAGGTGCACAACCTTTTATCCGAAAGCCTTGGGACCAGACACTTTTCGTAATTCAGAATTTGTCGGTCTTCGGAATGGAAATTTTTTCGCGTAGATTTTAATGGCTGGCTCAGTGGTAGAATGCTCGGCTCATATCCGCAAGGTCGCGAGTTTGCGCCTTGATCCCGGCAGTTACTCGGTCGCGAGTTTGAGTCTTCAATGTCGTTTTTTCTTACAGAATAAATGTCTGTATGAAATACAGTGTGTTGAATGAATTCCTGAATTTGTAAATGTGCCCGCAGCATTGAATCACCTCTCGCACTCATGTCACCCTAGCGGGGCTACATGCCCTTAGGCGGCCTAGCTCGGGGATTCTTGAATCCCCGAGCTAGTTCGCGAGTTTGCGCCTCGATCCTGGCAGTTACTCGGTCGCGAGTTTGAGTCATCAATGTAGTTTTTTCATGCAGAATAAATGTTTGTATGAAATGCAGTGTAGGAGAGGTGTACTGACTGTGTGGGCAGAACTTTGGAAGTGATTGCCCACCAGTCTAAAAAGCCGCTGTGTCTCCCTGTCCCTGGGATAGCAGGGGGCGATCAAACAGCACAATACCCCCCTCCCCCTCCAACTCCAGAGGAATCCGCTCCCCGATGGGCCGCTACGGCGACAAGTGGCAGTTTGCCCACAGCCCGAGCTGCGCCCCCTCATCCGCCACCCCAAGAACAAGACGTACCTTGCACACCATCAGCTTCTGCCCCTACGTGTTCCTCTGGAGTTGGAGTGGGGCTGGGCTGGAGTTGCTGCTGGCTGTGGGTCTCTGGGATCTCCGTGCTTGCAGTGGGCCTGGGGGTCGGTGTCCCGTTGGTCCTGACGTCTCCGGCCACCCCCCTGGACTGGAGCTGAGACTGGGAACTGTATCGCCCTTGCACCCTCCCTCTGCAACTGCAAACAATCCCACTCTCCTGCAAGGGCAGTACAGTTCCCGGAGGATGGCAGGTGGCCGGAGACGTCAGGACCAACAGGAACCCGCTCCCCGATGGGCCCCTACGACGCCCCGAGCTGCGCCCCGTCATCCGCAACCCAGGTTCCTCTGTAGTTGGAGCGGGCTGGGCTGGGCTGCTGTTGGCTGTGGATCTCTGGGTTCTCTGTGCTTGCGGTGGGCCTGGTGGTCGATGTCCAATTGGTCCTGACGTCTCCGGTGACTAGCACGGTCCTGCTGGAATCGCCGACGTGAAGACAGTGCAAAGCCCCCGCGCCGGTGCAATGGGCGGGGAGCTGGAGAGGGGATGGAAGGGGTCACACACATGGCCGGGAAGCAGAGGGGTGTAGGTGGGGGTGGTGACAGATGTGGCCAACAATGAGTGGAGAAAGACAGAAACACCGACGTGCAAAGGAGACCTACAACAGTGCATGATCTCTCTCCCGTGGCAGGTGACTGTCGCTGGGAAACTGAAGGGAGCGACTGCCTGCCTGCTGAGTTAAAGAGTTCCCACGGTAGACTCACGATACATAGGCGGCCTAGCTCGGGGATTCTTGAATCCCCCGAATAAATAATAAAGACGAGATAAACGTTAAGTAAAACTTTAAACATAAACTGGCTCAAACAAAGCTAAACACATGAAAAAATAGTTACATGCAGTAAAAGCACAAAACAACTATTTTGAGGATCCTGGAGAAACATCAATGTCGTCATCGTTGTTATGGTGACCATCATCTTCGTCCTTCACATCGTTCCCATCGTGACCATCGTTCTCGGGCTTAAAGACTTCCTCCAGTGTCATCTGTCTCATTAACAGAGGTTTCTGTCTAAGCAGTCTCTCTTTGATTGAATAAACTGCCATAATCTCATGGGCACTGATAAATGTACGTTGTTCCATGCCACCAATTAACTGATCACACAGTTTTACCATATCATCTATGGGCATTTTTTCACCTGTGTTCACAATGTCATCATCCTCATCACTACCTGTACTATCCTCATGCTTATTGTTATCTAACACCATTTCAGCAATTTCTCCATCACTCAAGGAATGCACAACAGGTGCGTCATTGTCAACATTCAGCACTTCTTCGATATCAGCTGACTCTAACGTTTTTACATTTTCTGTTGCAACACTTTTGGCATAAGCAATGAGGTCTGATATCATCTTCTTCTCGTCAGTGACACGGAATCCTTCAAAGTCTTTATCTGCAGGCACATTTTCATCGAACATTGTTGTAGGCCAAAGTTTGTGCCATGCATTTTTTAATGTTGATTTAGTTACATCTTTCCAAGCATTAACAAGTGCATAAATGGCATCCTTAAGAGTGAACTCTTTCAGGAAGACTTTGATATCTACGCCTCTGTTGACTGCAGCAAGCATGCAGTTCAGAAAAAAGTCTTTATACTTTGTCTTCAGTGAGCGCAAAATTCCTTGGTCACAAGGCTGTATTAAAGATGTCACATTGGGGGGAAGATAAATGCCAAAAACATTATTTTTCACAAGAACTTCAGCGGGGGGATGTACGGAACAGTTGTCTAGGAGCAATACAATTTTGCAGTTTTCTACCAGTCCAGCTTTCCTACAATGAGCTCGTGCAGCAGGTACGAATTGGTTATTGAACCAATTGGTAAACATTTCTCTGGTTACCCATGCATTCTTGTTTGCATAATAATTAAAACATCTTGGACGTTGGCTTTTTCCAAGCACTGCCAACTTTAACATGTGTGTGCTTGCAGCATTTACACCCCCAAGAACAGTCACCCTGTCCTTAGCGTCCTTGAAACCTGATGGTGCTCTTTCATCAGCCGTTGTTAATGTTTTTCTAGGGACGTAGCGCCAGTAGAGAGCTGTTTCATCAGCATTGTATATTTGCTCCGGACTAAGCTTTTCATCAGATGCCATCTTGGCAAATTCATCAATGTAACGTTCAGCTGCATCATAATCAGCAGAAGCTTTTTCACCACAGATTTTCAGATATTTTATACCATGACGCTTCTTAAATTTCTGCAGCCAACCTTCTGAATATTCACACTCGCCTCCAATGTTCAGTTCTACATGGTATTTTCTAGCTTGTTTCATTACCAACAAACCAGTCAGTGGCATACGCTCACTTCTTCGTTGTCGAACCCACTCCATCAGCACACGGTCAAGATCTTCGTTTTTGGCCCTATGGAGCGTTTTCCTATATTTCATTAGTTTATGGTCATCACTGTCACTGTAAAACTTCAACAACGTATGTTTCTGTTTCTTTAGGTCGTGTATGGTGGTAGTTCCCACACCATAATCTTTAGTAAGACGCCGCAGATACACCACGATCAAGCTTCTGCAATAACTCTACTTTCTGTGCTATCGATAATGACTTACTCTGCTTCTCACTGTTATCCATAGGGGAATCTGCAGCTCTTTCTGACATTTTCACACTCTTATATCCATGTGCAGCAGAGGCGACGTGCGTTTGGCGCCAAACGTGAGCTATGGCGTGCCATGTTTAGCGCCAAACGTGAGCTTTGGTGAGCTTTGGTGTGCAGACGACATCCTGGAAAAATTGTCCGGTTTCTTCCAGGTAGGCGATATACCCTCCCGGGCAATATACCCTCCACTTCTCTTTTATGAAGGGGATTTAGTTCCCCTTTCTTCGAGGACCGACCGGAGGTTCCGCTGTCACCTCTGCGGGCCGCCCTCGGTGAACGCTCGTTCAACTTTGTCTTGGGATTCCTACTCTCCCGCGCAATGTACCCTCACCGTCTCTTTTATGAATGGGGATTTAGTTCCCCTTTCTTCGAGGACCGACCGGAGGTTCCGCTGTCACCTCTGCGGGCCGCCCTCGGTGAACGCTCATTCAACTTTGTCTTGGGATTCCTACTCTCCCGCGCAATGTACCCTCACCTTCTCTTGTATGAATGGGGATTTAGTTCCCCTTTCTTCGAGGACCGACCGGAGGTTCCGCTGTCACCTCTGCGGGCCACCCTCGGTGAACGTTTTCACGGACCTTTCTTCAAGGACCGAAAAAATGGCCGCTATTCGGAGGTTTTCGTTATTTGGATCTTCGGATAAAAGGTTGTGCACCTGTACCGGTAATTGTAAAAATTCTTGAGGCTTTTATAAACTAAGCCAAGTTGATTGTCATATGCACAAGTATGGAGAGGTGCAGGTACCATGAAAAACTTGCTTGCAACAGCATCGTAGGCACATAGACTGCGGCAACATCTGAAAATATAAATTGTTTTATAAATTACCCAAATTCTACAAGGCAGTGAAAAGACAAAGACTGAAAAATACAATTAGAAAGCAAGTACATGGTAGTGCAAGAAATAGTCCATGGTGTTCCATTGCCAAGGTAGGTTTAGGATTGTGCAGATTGGTTCAAGAACATGATGGTTGTATGAAAGTAGTTCTTGTACCTGGTAGTGTGGGAATTTAGACTTCTCTACCTCCTGCCCAATAGTGGTTGTCATCAGCAGCCCGATAATTGTGTTCCTATTATCCAGGTACAAAGTAGAGCAGAGAGCCTGTGAGATAGCTGTTGACCTGTTATGGCAATAGGCAAATTCGAGTGGATCCTTGTGATTTGAGGCGGGAGTTCACTTGCGCCATTACCAAGCTCTCAAAGCACTTTATTACGTTGGTTGCAAGTGCTACCAGATAGTAATTGTAGAGGATCACCATGCTCTTTTTCGTTGGTACCATACATGCCGCACATAAGGGCGGCACAGTGGAGTTGCTGCCTCAGTGCCAGAGTCCCGGGTTCAGTCCTTTTGTAAATTGTCTCTTGTGTGTAGAATAGAAATTGTGTACGGGCGATTATTGGTCAGCGTGGGCCGAAGGGTCTGTTTACCACGCTGCATCTCTAAACTAAACTAAGATGCCCTATTGAACCAGGTGGGAACTTCGGACTACAGAAGTGAGAGGCTGAAGATGTGTTGAATGTTTCAACCAGTTGGTCTGCACAGGTCTTTAGCATTAGGCCATGTGCGCCAACTGGACAGGATGCTATTGTGGATTCAGCCTCTTGAAAGGTGTTTTAATGTTGACTCTGGAGTCAGATCACTGGGTCACCAGGGGCTGTGGGGCTTGTGTAGGCATGTCATTGTTCTCCCTTTCAAAGCCTGCACACTTGTCCACACAATATTTTTTATAAAGTTAGCGACGACTGGCATTTTCATTTGGGTTCACTGACGAATCATTGAACATGGCCCAATTCACTGACTGAAGCAGTGCCATAACCACTTTTGTTTTCCTCCAGCCCATACTTTTTATTCTAATCTTCAATGCCGCACTCTTCAGCCTCTGATTGTACATAGGAAGAAGCACCATAACCAGATGGGCATATTTTCCAAATGCGATTGAGGGTATTATTCCATTAGTGTTAAGAGTCGGAGGAATTGAACAAATATCTTTTTTGAGCCAGTCATTGAAAGTAAATATATTTTGCTGAAACTAAAATCACTTAAATATAGTTTTAGTACATTTCAGTTTGAAAATCAAGAACAATGTAGATATCTAGCCTCTGGTATTTGGTTTAAAAAGTTAAATTTAACAGTTGTGGTTTATTCATTGGATTTCTTGAGTGAATAGATGTTTGTTTCACTAAGTTAATTTTAATAATTAGCCATTAGCATTTTCTTGGCAAAGCACATTCTGGTAAAACACTTTATCTTGAATTCAGACGTAATAAAACAAAATTGATTGCACATACCAGCAGAATTATCACTATGTATCATCTACAGGGCAGGGATTAAAAAAAATGTCTTAAAAGGGGTTTATGTCTGTAAGCCTATCACATACAACCACTGTTCTGTTGACAGATATTTCTTCTTTAAAATAATTTTGATCGTATGCCATCGTGGGCTCATTTAGAAGCATTTTTGCCTCTAAGTTGGAAAGTTTCCTCTTCCATCATCCTAGGTGCAAATATCTAAGCACTGTGGTACAGTAATGGTGGTGCTATTCAAGTGACATCTTAAGTGGGTACTCTGGAGCTATTGCCATTATTTCCGAGAAGAACAAGGAATTTATTCTCCCACTCAATATTTATAATGTCAGTCACTTTTGATGATATTTCTCAGTCATTATTACACTGCTGAGTAGAAATTGGCACACTTTATATTGGCACCACATACCAAAAATGATATTGGAGAATGAAGTGACTGGATGCAGCAATCTGGAGCAAAAATATAAACTACCAGAAGAACATGGCAGGTCAAGTAGCCTCTTTTAAGGCAAAGGGTTGGTTGAGATTAGATACATCAGGCCTGAGTTTGGTGAGAATGTATTCTGTACGTCAAAAAGGTTTGGATGAGATGGGAAGATGATTGGTGGAGCCCATCACGCCAAAGTGCCCATCCTTGCCTGCCTTCATCACCCTGATGTCAAACAAAAAATAGAAGATCAGCATCACATTATGCTTGGGTAGACTACTGGCTAAACATTGATTTTTATTTCAGTTTCAGGTAACCAACTATCTTTTGCATGTTATTTTCCCACTTCCAAGAGACAACGGCAGTTCCCTCTCACTTTAAGCTTTTCCATCCCTTTTTTCTTCTCCCCAACCCCAAATTCCCTCAACTTTTTCCCCCCCCCCCACCAGGTTCCATCTGCCCATCGCCCACATGCCTATCTGTTTAGGTTTCTTTTCCTTTGGTTCATCTTTTTTTCTCTTCTCTTCCTGGTTCCATCAGCCCATCATCCCTCTCTTATTTGATACTTCCAATCATCTACCAGCCTCTGTTTTTACCCTTATCCCTCTGCTTCATTGACTTCACATGACTTTTATTACATGTTTTGACCTATTAACCAGCAGCCTCTTAGCTCCACACTTTTTTCCTCCCTTCTGGTTCCATCTGCCCACCTTTCCCCACACAAACACAATCTGATTCAACTTACTGAATACCAGCTCCTATCTCACGCACCCACATCTATATAGTGGCCATCTTTCCTTGACAATCTAATCCCGATGTAGTGTCTCAACTTAGTTGTTTATTCAATTATCTCAATAACCTGGATTTATTTTGATCTAGATCCCACATCATTTTCTCTGCATCTCTGTAAATTGATATTTACATTTTTGGAGGCATTGAAAAGTAAAAAGCAGCAAATGCTTGATCTGAAATAAACACAGAATATGGTGAGGATACTCAGGAAGGCAACATATGTGGAGTGAGAAACAGTTGGTGCTGACAGTCAATGACTCTGAAGGAAAGGAATAATCTTAAAACTGAAGTGAGTATTGGAGCAAATCTTGAATACCTTAAGTTGCATTTTGCTATCCTAAAATCACATTTGGTTGATAAAGTGTAAACTTGTTTGAATTAGCTTGATGGGCATCTTGGTCGAGTTGGGCCGAAGGGCCTGTTTCTGTACTCTACGACTCTGATTTTTGTCTGTAGTAGTTAACCAATTTACAGTGGTTAAACATTTACTTTATAACACTCAAGGTATTATAAGGCATTTTGGATCGGTTAACTTATCTGCTTTAAGTCCTGTCTTTATCTTATCTGCTTTTAAGTTCTGTTTCTATTTTCAATCTTCTCCTACATCCTGGCAACATTGTTTTCTGTAGTCCTCAGTAAATACCAATCTCAAGCTCTGAATACCAAGATCAGTCTGAAGAAGGGTCTCGACCCGAAACGTCACCAATTCCTTTGCTCCATAGATGCTGCCTCACCCGCTGAGTTTCTCCAGCAATTTTGTCTATCTTCGATTTTTCCAGCATCTGCAGTTCTTTCTTAAAAATCTCAAGCTCTTATTGATCACAGACATCTTTTCCTTTCTGCCCTCACAACAGATTTTGCTTTAATCCGAGACTGACTTCTTCACTTCTCTGATAATTTCATTGTCAATATTCCCATGGAGGAGAGACACTAGAGTCTGGTCGATCATCCCTTTGTTTCCACAGGTGCTGCTTTATTCAGTTTTCACACTAATTTGTTTTTTAAATGTATTGATTTTTATTTGAACCATTTATAGTCACTAAGTTGTTCCTTTACTTTGATTTTGTCCCTTGCCTCATTATCTCAATTCTTTAGATTTAGCCAGAATTGATAGCTGATATCTGTAATACCTGGAATACTCGCAATCAATTTTCACCATATAATTACTTTGATATTTGGAGCATATATTTTGATAATTTTCAATTCCACTGTTCTTGACCTTTGCTTTGATTGTTTTTGGATATTTAGTCTTGATACACCTGCAATTCCCACATTTAAAAAAAGGGCAGGTTGTTGTTTGAGATTTAGCATGGCTCATCCCGCTGACAATATCTCTCAATGACTCCACCAATCGTTGTACACTGAGTAATGTTGGCTCCTGGTCCCATAAATGGTTCCAAACGTTGTGTCATCCCTATCATTGTAGTTTAGCATTATACTCGGTATACCATTCCAGGTTCTGTGGCATTGTGTGAATGCACTCTTTATTTATTCTAATGTTGGTACAGTATTTTTATATTTTATTCTTGAAATCTGGAACTCCCTTTTGACGACTAGCTCCTTTTGAGCATGTCTTTGAAATTGTTTTTTGTCTAATCTGCTTTACTTCATTTGTTTGATTGTTTCTGCTAAAACATTTTGGAATCATTTTCTTTGCTAAAGATGCAAAGATAATGCAACTATTGCTGTTTGATCTTTTTTTTCTGTACTTTGTTCTTTTGGTGAATATGGAGCTACAGTGCAAAGGTGACGATAGACTGGTACAACATTCTTAATCTCAAATGCTATGCAAATAACTGGAATGTGGAAGTATGTCCTGCTCCAAGTCATTACATAGAGCGTTGCGACAAAAGCAGTTATCAGTTTGTGTGTAGTGATGGTGAATCAGAGAGGACGTGGCCAAAAATGTTTTAAACAAATGATCTGGTAATATGTAGAAACGAGGAACTGCATATGCTGGATTATAAAGGACACAGTGTGCTGGAGTAAATCAACGGGTCAGGCAGCATCCCTGGAGAACATGGATAGGTGATGTTATTGGTCAGAAATCAAAATGAGTAAAAATGTCTGAAGAAGGATCTCGACCTGAAATGTCACCTATCCGTATTCTCCAGGGAAGCTGTCTGGCCCACTGAATTACTGTAGCATTTTGTGTTCCGTGCTGATAACAGCCTGTGTTCAGTGATACTTGAGGAAATTACATGGATAACTTAGTATATTAATATGAATGAGAAATACCACTATCAAGGAACTGGGCCGTAAACTGGTTGTGATCTGCACCTCTGCTAAAATATCTAATTATTTATTGAATTGTATACCCTCTACTGTGAAACCTTGCCCGTAGTAATTTGTTGACTGACACAATCTGCTTCTCAAATGAAACTCAATCTGATTTACTTTTACACCTCAAGTAAAAAATGTTGAAATTAGAAACGTGTCCCCAACAGCCCCCAACAGCCCCCAACCCCCCAAAAAGAAGTCGTCTATATCAAAATTGTGTTACCAATCACAATTTCATTTGGTCTTCACTTTCCCCCCCCCCCCCCCCCCCCGGAGTTTCATCTGTTCTTGAATCTAAAACTAAAAACATTTAGTTTGACAAGTGCAGGCACTGTACTTTAGAAGGCATTTAAAAATTCATCATAAGGTATGCCCTTTCACCTAAAGCAGGTGAAGTGGAAGTCATCACCTAAAGCAGGGAAGTGGAAGCCATCACATGAGGAAAATATCCAGAAAATGTTGAACCCTTGCAATGTTGGTGTTAATTTCCATTTTCTATCCTTCAAGAGTGTTTTGGTTATGGATTGTATAATGAGTTAAACAGAACTCTTCTTGGTCCTTTCTCAGTAAAGAATGCTCTTGTTCTAAGGCTTTTATTCCTTGTTTCCCTTCATCCAATGAAACATTAATGATCCAATAAATTCTACTCGCCCCAAATGTTTTCAGACTGAAATAGATATTTTGAACTTAATTTATAATCTCTCTGAACTCTTTAGCATTGCTATCTAGTATTTTGCAATGTAGCTCCCTCTTCTAACCAACTTCTGAGGCAGTAACCAAGATGATGGAGAGGTAGCACCATGGCTAAACTTGGGTTTACAGAGAGCAAGTGCTAAATAATAGGACATATCAAATAAGAAAACTTTTGCAATACTCTGTATTTCACCTAATGTCTCCAAGATCATTGCAACTGAAAATATTTTATTTCATAATTTATTTTGCAGCGTAACATATGAAGCAGCCAGAAATTATTGAGTATATCAGAAAATTTAATAACATCTGTTTCTTGGAGTGGCTAAAAACATGAGTACTTTCAGAATTCCTCTACTTTGATCCCTTGTTAATGTGTGTCAGCAAATGCATTTGAACTCAACAAAGCATTATTTTATACCCAGGCAGTGACAGCATTGTGTGTGAAAGCTGATGAGTGGTATTCTGTGCGAGACCATGGGGTAAAGTTGAAGATTGGAAAAAGAATGGAGTGCATCTATAGCAGATCTTGGGTTCTTGAAACGGATGCTGAAATTTGGCTTAAAAATTAGAAGGTTCAATGGTGTTGAAGCAAAATTGTTTCCATTGGTTACTGATTGTGAAAGCATTTTATTTTAGATTTGTATTCGGTTGGCATAGTGACTACACTCCAGTCACAAAGTAGTTGTGCTGCAGAATGCTGACCATGTTTATGCATGTACAATCTGATGCTGATAGTCATAGAGTAATACAGCATGGAAACAGGCCCTTTGGCCCAACTTGCGACCATCTACCTCATTGGAGATCCTCGGACTACCTTAAATGGTAGTTTACTGAACTTAATCTTACGCTATACGTTATTCTCTTTGAAAGTATCTGAAAGGATCAAATATTTGCAAACAGGCATGCAACCTTCTTCAAGATGAGGCATCGTCTAGTTCTTGAGGTTAAAAAATGTTCTTAAATATCAAATTGTCAAGTATGTCATGTTGCCAGCATAATTGATACCTGCTTGTCCTAGCACAAAACAAGTCGTGCCTATTTTAAAACGTGCTGCCTCCGTTGCTGAAGATGTGTACCAATTATCGTTTTATTGTCAATGAACTTTTGATGCTGTTTTTGTAATCGTTCTTAGATTTCCTATTAGCATCTGATTATAAACATCTTTATTAGAAACTGGTGATATGAATGTAGTTGATTGGTCATTATAATCTTTTTCTTTTAGTAATTTTTTTGGAGGAGGCATTTGCTCATGAGGGTCTACATTTTTTCAGTTTGAACTGAAATTATTAAAGTTGCAATGAATTAGTACGAGGATAAAATGTTGACGATTTGTCTGGATATGCTTTGTGAATAACCTAAATTAGAAGTTTTGCCTTTATTGAAAATTAAAGATTAGTAAATGTCTGTGCTGCAGACACATCAGTTATTTTAGCAAAATCTGCAATTGCATATCATACAGTAATGTTTTTATAATTTACCTGGTTTGCTTGACAAAGTCGAGCAAGTTGTGCCAAGGCAAACTAATTCTCTGTTTAACCCAGTAATGTGTCGACGTTTACTGAAAGGAAATGCAAAAATAAATTGACATTGTCAATGACTAGTCATTTGTGATCTGAAAAATTACAGTTGGCTTAAGTTTCAGAATGAAACGTCAATTACAATTTAATTCCCCTATTTTTAATTTGTTCCCAGCATTTATAGTTTTCATTTTGTATTATTACATTGGAAAGATGTTCACTCATTTTGAAATGTGGAATATAAAATACTTATAATATGTAACTAATTACAGGTTCTGTATGTAACTAATTACAATCTATTTATTTAGTATGGTTTTATAAGTAAAATTGTGTATGGGGAACCTTTTTTATGTATAAACTGTGACCAATGAGTATACAGTGCATTCAGAAAGTATTCAGACCCCTTCACTTATTCCACATTTTGTTAAGTTACAGCCTTATTTTAAAATGGATTAAATTCTTTTTTTTAATCATCAATCTACACACAATACCCTAGAATGAAGAAGCAAAAACAGGTGTTTAGAAATTTTTGCAAAGTAATTAAAAATAAATAACTGAAATATCACATTTGTATAAGTTTTCAAACCCTTGACACTCAAAATTGAGCTTAGGTTCATTCTGTTTCCATTGATTACCTGTGAGATGTTTCTACAACTTGATTGGAGTCCACCAGTGGTAAATTAAATTGACTGGACATGATTTGGAAAGGTACACACCTGTCTATATAAGGTCCCGCAGTTGACAGTGCATGTCAGAGTAAAAACCAAGCCATGAAGACGAAGGAATTGTTCGTAGACCTCAGAGACAGGATTGTGTCGAGACACAGATCTGGGGAAGGGTATAAAACGATTTCTGCATCATTGCGGGTCCCGAAGAGCACAGTGGCCTCCGTCATTCTTAAATGGAAGAACTTTGGAACTACCAGGACTCTTCATAGAGCAGGCCGCCCAGCCAAACTGAGCAATCGGGGGAGGACCTTCGTCAGGGAGGTGACCATGAACCCGATGGTCACTCTGTCAGAGCTCCACAGTTTCTCTGTGGAGATGTGAGAACCTTCCAGTAGGACAACTATATCTGCGGCACCCCACCAATCAGGCCTTTATGGTAGAGTGGCCAGACGGATGCCACTCCTCAGTAAAAGGCACATGACAGCCCCATTGGAGTTTGCCAAAAGGCACCAAAAGGACTCTTAGACCATGAGAAAGACGATTCTCTGGTCTGATGAAACCAAGATTGAACTCTTTTGCCTGAATGCCAAGCGTCATGTCTGGAGGAAACCTGGCCAATACCATACCTACGGTGAAGCATGGTGGTGGCAGCATCGTGCTGTGGGGATGTTTTTCAGCGGCAGGAACTGGGAGACTAGTCAGGATCAAAGGAAAGATGTGCAGAGCAAAGTACAGAGGGAGATCCTTGATGAAAACCTGCTGCAGAGCTTGCTGGACCTCAGACTGGGGCGGAGGTTCACCTTCCAACAGGACAAGGACCCAAAGCACTCAGCCAAGACAACGCAGGAGTGGCTTCGCGACAAGTCTGTGAATGTCCTTGAGTGGCCCAGCCAGAGCCCGGACTTGAACCCGATCGAACATCTCTGGAGGGACCTGAAAATAGCTGTGCATCGATGCTCCCCATCCAACCTGACAGCTTGAGAGGATCTGCAGAGAAGAATGGGAGAAATTACCCAAATACAGGTGTGCCAAGCTTGTAGCGTCATACCCAAGAAGACTTGAGGCTGTAATCGCTGCCAAAGGTGCCTCAACAAAGTACTGAGTAAAGGGTCTGAATAGTTATGTAAATGTGATATTTCAGTTATTACTTTTTAATTACTTTGTAAAAATTTCTAGGCACCTGTTTTTGCTTTTTTATTATGGGATATTGTACGTAGATTGATGATAAAAAAATCAATTTAATCTATTTTAGAATAAGGCTCTAACAACAATCTGAAAAAAGTGACGGGGTCTGAATCCTTTCTGTATGCACTGTACATCCATTTGCTGGAACTAATTGGCCTTGTCCATTTTATCAGTGTGATAAAAACTGAGACATGCATTTGATACTTGATTTAAAAATATTTCTTTAACCTAAATTGCACTTGATAACACAATCAAGAATAGTTTCCATTATTTTGCTGTTAAAATTAAACATTAAAGTCCTGTTTTTTCTAAACTGGTCATACCTGGGTAATTTACCACATTGTCCAGTAGCTGTCAGTCTTGTAACTTTGAAGCAGCGTGGCTGGAGGCATTCTGGAGTACACCCCAGCTTCATTATTTGCAGATCTGTGCACAAGTGAGGTTAGCGTGTATTACGGACTGTATCAGTAAAGATTCCAAGGTTTTTAAGAGCCTCCTCCTGTGGTATTAGGGAGACTTCTACTTGAGGATTTCAGAAATTCAATCTATTCCTAATTAGAGTGGGACCAGAGTTGAAGTCTGAATGATCGGTGCAATGCTTGGAAAGCTTTCCAGTTTCATAGGACCATGCCAAAGCAACAGCACTGCCCTTACAGAAAATCAGGCAATTTGTCATCAGTACGAGGCAATTTAAAATGCTTCTGTTTTATTGATATCATTAGAATGTAGGTTGCTTTGGTGATAAGAGAGAATCTCAGCAAGTGATCACAATTAAAGTATGTGATGATTCCAGTGATATAGGAAGAGGAGGGGAGAGACTTGTGCTAATACGTGTTAATGTTTTTACACAGGAGAAGTTCTCAGTGAGATCTGCTCTGTCTGAAATCCTTCATGGTTGAAAAGGACTGAGTACCACTTTTAGTACTATACTAGGCTAAGTGGGACCCGTTGGGTCCCAGCATCACACGGGAGGGTTGGTCACCAACACAATATTCCACTTCTCCACCAATTCCAATATTGCTCGCCAGTGGGGGGGGGGGGGGGGGGGGCTCTGTCTGTTGCGCTAGTATGGGTGTTGCGAGCCGAAGGTACTGGTTTCCAGAGGGCTAGTATAGACATTGTGGGCTGAATGGATTCTTGGGCTGGCATCCAACTGTTGCAACGATTTTAAAAGCCAAGCCAAGGCAAACAATTGGGCTGCAGCCACCTGACAACCAAAATTCATTTTGTGAACACAAACTTTTAAAAAAGGCGAGGCAAACAATTGGGCAGCAGCCACTTTAAAGTCGCATTGAGGGAACTCACCGTGGAATAACGTGCGTTCAGTGTTATTCGCAGCTCAGAGAGCCGTGACCCTCTCACTTCCTGGGTCTGGCAGAGACTGAGTGAAGGACTACACTTCCGGGTTTTATAGTCCCTCCCCCCTGCCGCCAGTGGGGGCAGCAGAGAGAATGGCAAATTTAAAAAAAATTTAAACATCTCTCTGATTTTTAATCGATGGGAAAAATCCTCCGGTCCCGGAAGGCGGAGGGGGGCTCTGAGTGAGGTGGCCAAAAATGACGGCCGTAGGTGGCGGCGTTCTTTCGGAAATCGCAGCACAGTGGGCCAAAAGCGGTCAAGATCAGACTTTTAGTAATATACTAGACCAAGTGTAGACCCGTTGGGTCTGTTCCCCCAACTTGCGGTTGTGGGGGGGGGGGGGGGGAGGCGCATGCAGCGTCACACACTAACTACCCCCCCCCCCCCGCACTCATGCTAATGGAGGGGAGGGGAGAGAGAGAGAGAGGGGGGGAGGGGGAGGGGGGGGGTGCTGAGAGGGGGGTGGGGGAGAGGTGGGGAGCAGGGAGGGGGAGGGGGAGGGAGGGTGGAGGGAAGGGGGTAGGGGTGTGTGGAGGGGAGAGACGGTGGGGGAGGGGATGGAGGGGAGGAGGGGGAGAAAAAGAGGGGAGAGAGGGGGGAAAGGAGGGGGGGGAGAGGAGAGGGAGGGGGGGGGAAGAGAGAGTGCCTTTTTACTTCAAGTTAAGGGAATCAAGGGATATGGGGGGAAAAACAGAAAGGGGTACTGATTTTGGATAATCAGCCATGATCATATTGAATGGCTGTGCTATATCGAAGGGCCGAATGGCTTACTCCTGCACCTATTTTCTATGTTTCTATGAGTGCTATCTGTATGGAGTTTGTACGTTCTTCCCTTGACCGCATGGGTTTTCTCCCATACTCTCCAAACGACATACAGGTTTGTAGGTTAATAGGCTTTTGTAAAAACTGTAAATTGTACCTGGTGTGTAGGGTAGTGTATGAGATGATCGCTGGTCGATATAGACTCAGGAGGCCGAAGGGCCCGTTTCCGCACTGTATCTCTAAACTAAGTTAGTTCATGTCTCTGGAAATGTGAACAACTTCCTCTCAGTTAAGATGGACATTGGATAAAATTCACTATTGTTTCCAGTCCACCAGTATAGCCTTTGATCATCTGAAAAAAATCCTAATTGAAGATTTAGATCTGTAAAACCTATGATTTACTGTTCAGTAATGATCCCTGCCCTTTTGTATGCTTTAAAGTATGTTCTAAATAAGCAGGCACCTCTAAAACATTCATGTGCAGATCCACGACAAGCCCCAATATATGACAGAATATCAGGGGTGCAACAAAAGCTCAGTGCGCCAGGTGGTTGGCTTCAACAACTGAACATTGTATTTACTAATAAGTCAATGAAAGAAGAACAAAATATTATATTAGTTACCTTTCCCTGGAAGACTTTGAAAGCTTTGCAGTCTTGGGTGAGTGTACACTCCAATTTTCGTGTTGTCTCTAATTGCACTAATTGTCATATCTAGACACTAGTCTCTTCAAACAGCCACACTAATCATGCTTTGGTATGAGAAGAGATGACTGGTGGATGGAGGGAAAGATACACGGATGTGGTGAAAATCTGCAGGGATTGCTGGTCGGTGAGTACTCGGTGTGCCGAAGAACCTGTTTCCGCGCTGTATCTCGAAACTAAATTAGTTCAAGACTCCGGAAATGTGAACAACTTCCACTCAGCAAGGATGGACGTTGTGGATAAAAGTCATTATTGTTTCCAGTGCACCAGTACTGCATTTGATCATCTGAGGAAAATCTTGATTGAAGATTTAGATCTGTAAAACCTATGATTTAGGTTTCCCTCCTTGGTTGGGAAAAAATGCAAAGGATCTCCCAGCACCCGAGAATGTCTGGCCTATCTGCTCCAACTGGAGGAAGATAATATTGGGAACCTTGAACCCAAGCATGAGGAATATGACGGACAGGCTTTGAATTAGCTGTACTCTGCCATAAATAGCCTCGAGAGACAAAATACCCCAAAGCCCTGGCCATTGTAGCCAAGGACTTCAATCAAGCCAATCTCGAAGTACCATTAGCATGTCTTCTGTCCCATCAGGGGCCAGAACACCCCCAACTACTGCTACACATCAATATAAAATGCCTACCGCTCTACAAACCTTAAAAACAAAAATATAAGCAGGAGGATCTGATGCAGAGAGTTGTTCAGTGCTGATCTGCAGGCGTGGATGGCATCCTACATGACTGCTTTGGGCCAGTGGACTGGTCCACATTCGGGGATACTGCAGCCAATCTGAATGAGTATGCCACTACCGTGACTGACTTCATTAGCAAGTGCTGTCATCTTCAATGTGATGTAGTGATACACGAATGAAAGAAAGTAGGAGCAGGGTTTGTTATGTGTAAATTACTCCTGGTTTTTCAACACAGTTACTCCTGGTTTTGGTGGATTGTACGAAAATGGGTTACTTTAATATGCATGTAAGACAGAATAGGTTACAGAGAAGTAGGGAAATGCGATTGCTCTGAGATTTCATGGGCTGAAAAGCTGCTTTTTGTCATAACAAAATGTGGTAAGACTTGAGGCTCACAATGACCAGCATCAAAATTTTGAAGAAGGGTCTCAACGCGAAACGTCACCTATTCCTTCGCTCCATAGATGCTGCCTCGCCCGCTGAGTCTCTCCAGCATTTTTGTCTACCTTCAACATTCTGTCCTTGCTGACCTGACCAGCTACTTAAGTACCGAGGCTGGGAGAGCAGGTCAGAGGTGGATAATTTGCGGACTTATCTCCTGATTTCTCGATACCATTTTATTGTGTACTAGGAACAAAACAAAGAAATACCAACAACCACCTTACAGATTTTCCTCGCACACCTTGTGGGCGGCACAGTGGCGTGGCGGTAGAGCTACTGCCTTACAGCTCCAGAGACCCGGGTTCGGTCCTGACTATGGGTGCTGTCTGTACAACGTTTGTACGTTCTCCCTGTGACCTGCATGGGTTTCCTCCGAGATCTTTGGTTTCCTCCCACACTCCAAAGATGTACAGGTTTGTAGGTTAATTGGCTTGGTGTAAATGTAAAAATTGTCCCTTGTGTGTGTAGGGAAATGTTAATGTGCAGGAATCGCTGGTCGGTGCGGACTCGATGGGCCGAAGCGCCTGTTTCCACGCTGTATCTCTAAACTAAACTAACTCTTCCTGGATTTGAAATGTATCACAGCTCCTTTATCGCTATTTAGTCTAAATTGTGAACACTCATAAATTGTCAGTCAAGTAAATACTATATCTACTTAGTCTTCACAGGTAAATTGTGATGCAAAATATTATATTACATCCCAGATATTTCTGGGTCTAAATAAGCATTTCTTTGGCTATCACATTGTGGAAATATCTTCATGTGAACCAAAGATCTTGGAGATCTCTGATGTGAACAACAGCAGTCGAAGGAAGTTCATTATGTTTTCACGGACATGTTGAAATGTGAAGTATATGCAGTTTTCGTCAAAAATACCATAATCTGCATATGAATAAACACATAAGATTTCGTATTTTATTGTGATTCTAATTCTTGAACTTCAAAAGAAAACAAATCATAAAATAATAACAATCTTCAGCTAACCAAGCCATGTGTTATAGGATGTAGCTAAAGGATTTCTAATTATGCCTCTAGATTATACTCTGAGCAGTAATTTTGTTTGAAAGTTGGAAGCTCATCCGAGTACTGCCTTTTGTACGAATTAATTGTGAAGTCAATCAACTTTATAATAATACATGTATATTAATTTTGCATAATTTAAGATGCTTTTATTTTATTTGGGTTCTTAGAATTTCACTACAAATTCTTGGTTTTACTTTAGTCAAGATGTAAGTAGCTTCAACACTCAGCTGCACTGCACACAGACCCCATAGGATAACAGGATGCACATTTATTCTGTCATTGGGCCACATATGACAGGTAGTCCCTGGGCTACATACGAGTTCCGTTCCTGAGAAGCCGATTTCTCCGTAAATCAGAAATGTCTGTTTTCTATAGCTACTCCTATCATGCTCTACATGCATTTGCTATAGTTTTATTTCATTGTGTTAACTCCCCAACACCATCTGCAATTAATCAAATGGGATTATATACAGTCATTAATGAATATCATAAAACTTAGTATTACCAGCTTTAAAAATGCATAAGAAAAATTACAGTGTCAGATTTCTTTACTCACATTATTCAAAACCTGAGCAGCCCCTGTGTAAACAAAACTACTGTACGGAACTTTGGTCACAAAATATGTACGTTAGTGATTTGCTTGTTTAAACATAACATGACACTGGTTTTCTGAGGCTTCCATTAAAGAGTGATCAATGCATATATATGTCTATCCTGTTGTTTTTCTCCATGTGCAAGTGATCAGTTATTCTGAAATGATGCTGCCAATTTCAGAGTAATCATAATTGTCATGAAGCCAGAGTTCAACTATTTTTCTTTCACTTGCCACAGTAAAAAAATCATTTAGAAACATTGCAATTTACCTTTAATCTGAATATGATGTTCTGCCATATCAGATTATGTACTTTAGAAATAAATCTAGAAAAGCATCAGTAGGTTATGTTGTGACTGTAAAAAGATAGTCACAAACATTAGATGAAGTGATAAAACATTAGAGATAACTTTGACTTTTTGTTGTAGTCTATTTCAGTTTTGAAAATATGAGTATCTTGCTTATAGGACCATACCATATCGTACCACACACTGTACCATGTCTCCCAAAAGGCATACAGAGATTCGATGATACCCAGGGACAGATAGCTGGTACTGATCATGATGCTTATCACTTTTTTAATCATTGAACATTTCTCTTAAAGTAAAGCACGAATGGTGAAATTTAGAGGTCATTTGTTGATAAGAACGACCAATTTATAACGTGTCATATTATTTGTTCTGAGGCTACAGTGGATTTAATGAAACTAATGGCACCACATATGCATACCATAATCGCTGGCGATTGCATACTATCCTTTAACAGGCTATTTAAACATGTTTGCAAGGTGTTTGTCTTTAGGCCAACCATCCGTGAGAAATGGCATAGTTCACACACACACACATACACACACTCTCTCTCTCTCTCTCTCGGTGTTGGCTCGAAGGGCCGAATGGCCTCCTCCTGCACCTATTTTCTATGTTTCTCTCTCTTATATATAAATAAAAGGGACAAATTGAGTTTAACTTGTCTTGCATATTTTAATCCAATCATCACGTGCCCTAGAATAAATGGAATACTAAATTTGGATCATTGTCGGATTTTTATTGGATCTAAGCCAACAGTGCTTTAAATGCTCTTTTGTTCCTTAAAGGTTAATATTTCATGATCTTTTAATGTTAGGATGTTTTGTATAAATCTCCAAAGAGGGTTGGTTCTGAACAATATTTTGAGTTTGTGTAGTGAATGTGAATTTCATTATTTTTTTATGTTTCCCCATTTAGACTTCAATTGTAAAATTGTACATTTAGTGCGGAAATTCTCTTTTGTATTGTTAAATCAAAAGTACAGATAAATACAGTGCCCTCCATAAAGTTTGGGGCAAAGACCCATCATTTATTTATCTGTACTCCACAATTTGAGATTTGTAATAGAAAAAAAATCACATGTGGTTAAAGTGCACGTTGTCAGATTTTATTAAATGGTATTATACATTTTGGTTTCACCATGCAGAAATTACAGCCGTGTTTATACATAGTCTCCCCATTTCAGGGCACCATAATGTTTGGGACACATGGTTTCACAGGTGTTTGTAATTGCTCAGGCGTGTTTAAATGCCTCCCTAATGCAGGTATAAGAGAGCTCTCAGCACCTAGTCTTTCCTCCAGTCTTTCCATCACCTTTGTAAACGTTTATTGCTGTTTATCAACATGAGGACCAAAGTTGTGTCAATGAAAGTCAAATAAGCCATTATGAGACCGAGAAACAAGAATAAAACTGAGACATCAGCCAAACCTTAGGCTCACCAAAATCAACTGTTTGGAACATCATTAAGAAGAAAGAGAACACTGGTGAGCTTACTAATCGCAAAGGGACTGGCACAGTCAGCACCACAGCCGATGACAGAAGAATTCTCTCTGATAAAGAAAAATCCCCAAACACCTGACTGACAAATCAGAAAAACTCTTCAGGAGTCCGGTGTGGATTTGTCAATGACCACTGTCTGCAGAACACTTCATAAATGGAAATACAGAGTGTACACTACAAGATGTAAACCACTGGTTAGCGGCCAAAATAGGATAGCCGGGTTACAGTTTACCAAGAAGTACTTAAAAGAGCAACCACAGTTCTGGGGAAAGGTCTTGTGGACAGATGAGATGAAGATTAACATATCCGAGTGATGGCAAGAGCAAAGTATGGAGGAGAGAAGGAAAGATCCAAAGGATACCATCTCATCAGTGAAACCTGGGCATGTATGGCTGCTTAAGGGAGTGGCTCAGTTATCTCCATTAAAGATACAACTGCTGATGGTAATAGCATAATGAATTCTGAAGTGTATAAACACATCCTATCTGCTTAAGTTCAAGCAAATGCCTCAAAACTCATTGGCTGGCAATTCATTCAATAGCAAGACAATGATCCCAAACATACTGCGAAAGCAACAAAATAGTATTTCAAAGCTAAACAACGGTCAATTCTTGAGTGGCCAAGTCAATCACCCAAGCTGAACCCAATTGAGCATGCCTTTTAGATGCTGAAAAGAAATCTGAAAGGGACTAACCCCCAAAACAAGCATAAGCTGAAGATGGCTGTAATACATGCCTGAGAAAACACCCAGCAACTGGTGATGTCGATGAATCGCAGACTTCAAGCAGTCATTGCATGCAAAGGATATGCAACAAAATACTAAACATGACTACTTTCATTTACATGACATTGCTGTGTCCCAAACATTATGGTGCCCTGAAATGGGGGGACTGTATAAACACTGCTGTAATTTCTACATGGTGAAACCAAAATGCATAAAAATGGCCTTTATTAAAATCTGACTGTGCACTTTGGGTCTATTGAATCGCTGGATTAAAGTCAGACCCGAGTTCTAACGCCTGCAACGCCTTCAAACTCACGGATTGCAAGAGCAGGACAAACCAAAAGATAGATTGTTTATTTAATATCTTCTCTAGTTTTTAGTGTAATTTCATTTTAATATGCTGATGCGAAATATAAGATTAACTGAGAGCAAAATCATGGCGGCGGCCACAATTCGATTCAAAATCCACAAACATCCACTCTCTAGATAATCAAATTCATTATTTTTTGCACAATCATGTCGTAAGAACATCTATATCATCTAAATTTTGTGTTATTGTCTATCCATGATCAATATTTTCATACTAATCTAAAAACATCCGCAGTACATTGTTTTCAGTTATATATTTAGTATGAAAATATTGATCATGGTAGACAATAACACAAAATATAGATAATTTAGATGTTCTTATGACATGATTGTGCAAAAAATAATGATTTTGATTATCTTGAGAGTGGATGTTTGTGAATTTTGAACATGTATGTGCAAAACGGTCCTTGCCTGCTGCAGTGTTATAAACAAAAATTTATGGGAATTAAATGTTCAATTCCTTCAATTTGGCATAGAATTTCATGACAAAGTGAGATTTAAACATGTTATAATGTGGATTCTTGTGCGAATGGGATCAGTTTCTTATTTGGATACTTTGGCTATTTAAAACATAATTTTTAGCCTTTTCTTAAGAATGGGATAGATGTTTAGATCTAGTAATTGAATTTAGATGAATTTAATTGATTTGATGATGCTGATGAATATGAATTTTTTGTTGGGTATTTACTATTTGTTTTAACATTACAATAATATTAAAGCTGATCTTGAGAATATCACATTTTTGAATTTTCAAGGCAGTCTGGGTGTTTATTACTATTTTCGTCACAACGGTTACTTTTGTAATTAGCTACTCAATTAGGTAATTAACTAATTGTATACTTTAATTTCAGGCCATCCAAGTAAGATGTATCATATTTGTTTCAGAATGCTTCAATCTATAATAACTGAATTTCATTCAGTTCTCTTAATTTTTAAGAAAGTTATGGGCGTTTATGTCAATTGACTCCTCGATCACAACTTTTGTGTTAAATTAATGGAAAAGCAATAGGGAACAAGATGCTAAGTTCTGAAAATGACCATAACTTTTTTAATACTGAAGATATGAAAGTGAATTAGGAATTAAAGTTATTTTTATGCTTTATCTGATGGGATAAATTACAGGCTTGATTTTTTAAATCTCAAAATGTTGTAACATTCCTACAATATGTGGTATAAAAGGAAGCGTTGCTGTAACCCATGCAAGGAATTTTGTAATAACATCAAATCACAAATGTAAATCTGCCAAACTTTGCGTCCCAATCTGAAAGTGTTGAACATAAATAATTTGAAATTAAAAATAAAATTCTGTAAACACTCAGGTCAGACAACATTGTGGAAAGTGAGTGGTTATTGTTTAGAGTTCAGAATTCTTTGGCAGCTTCCTTCTCATTCCTTCCATCTCAAACCTCAATCCTCAGCCACGACCAAGAAATGACTTGGGGAATTGGATACAACAGAGGTGTTGGGATGAAGCAATGTCACAGCTTCAGCAGTGAAGATTTATGCACGAGTATTACCATGCCTCTTGCCAATCTTTTAACATCACTGGCGGTTACTGGACAATCTTAATGGGAAGGGAGAAAGGGAGGTGGTGAAAGGAAGGGCAGAGAGAGATAGAGGATAGACAGACCATAGAAGGAAAAGGAGAAAGGGAAAGATAGCATGAAATAGAGGTTTAAAGAAAGGGGGTAAAAAATGGGGAGTAAGAGAAACTCTGCAGAGCTCAACACTGTCACCAGATGGCTATAAATATCTAAACTATTTCCCACTTCTCTTGTCCCTGTGGTTTTATTCAGCATAAAACATTAAATAAAGTTTCATAATTGAATTTGTCCTTTTATCCATGACAAAAAAATGAGGAAGCACACTGCTGTTTATAATCTCTTTAACACGCTAGTATTGCACATTGCCTTAATGGTCCTATCACCACGTTGTTATGCTAACTTGCTGGCTGCTGGAAGGTTGCTTCATTCTTTAGGAACTAGATTTCTGATGGATGCCAACAGGGAGCAACTTCTGTCATGCAGGGACCAACTTCCAATTGATGAATTCTATCAGCCATGACAGTGTTGCCACAATTACCTTTTTACAATATCCCCAAATTTTATGATTCTAATCACAATCCGTACCCCTGCCTATCTTGGGTTATTCCTTCTCATTCCTAGGTCCAATACTACTATTTTAAAAGGCATGCATTAATTGTTCCATAGAATTTCAAGGCATTTTCCTTTTATTAGAAGGGGGTTTCTTAAATGTACCATGCAATTTTACTTATTCCAGGTGCTGCAAGTGATTGAAAGATATGGATGGAAACAGGTCCTTTGGCCCACAGTCCATGCTGATCATCAATCACGTGTTCTATGTTATCCCACTTTCGCATCCGCTCCCTACACATTAGGGGCAATTTACAGAATCCAATTAACTTACAAACCCGCACATTTTTGTGATGTGCACCCAGAGTAAACCCAGGGCCGGCCTTACGAGGTGCGGGGCCCAATTGGGAACAATTTTGGTGAGTCCCAAGTTCCCAGCCAAGGTCTGTAGAATCATAGAAATATAAATAAAGTCTATTATAGACTTTATATCTCTATGGTAGAATGGAAAGTAATCAAAATGTGTGCTTAAAAAGTGCCTGTGAGTTAATGGATCAAACAGATCTAAGTTACATTTCAATGTAGAATTGCATAAATGTAAGCCTACAAGTAACAAACAAAATGCATAGATCATCTCTGAAAAGTACATAGTTACAATACCACTTGTTTTAATGAGTGAAATGGAAAAAAAAAGTAATTTAATTAATTAGATGCTGGAAAACCAATAACTATTGGTGAAAAACCAGTCCAGGCATTAGATTTTGGGCTTCAGCCCCATCCTACTCTTTAGGCTTCTACCTCATCCTAACTTAGTTGTGTATGCTAGTTGTCTGTGCGTGATGTGTGTGTGAGGGAGAGGAAGAGAAGGGAGTGAGGGAAGTGGAGAAAGAAGGGAGGGAGGGAAGGAGAGAAGGGAAAAGAGAGAGGAAGGAGGGGGGAAGGGAGGGAGAGGGCAGGCGGCAGGGGCGGATGACGGGGTGTGAGCTGACGGGTGTGAGCTGAGGCCGATGTTTGTAAACGTTGCTCCAACCCCCGGCCCGGCCCTCCCTGTATTATTCACCGCGTCTCGCCGGGGAGAGAGGGTGGAGCTGGGGCTGTGCTTGTGAAGTACGGCGACTGGAGGGGCAGAAGCGCTGCCCCGGGACCGTGAGGGAACGACCCACCTCCCCCTTCTCCATTCCCCCTCCATCGTCTACCCCTTTCTTCCCCCTCCACCCCTCTACTCTCTCTCCACCCTTCTCCCCCCCCCTCCTCACGGGGGTAGATCTACCCGAGCCAAGAGTAGATTACTCTGGCGCGGGACCCCCTTAGGCGCGTGGCCCAATTGGGAGCAATTGGTCCAATTGGCTTAAGGCCGTCCCTGAGTAAACCAATGTGGTTGTAGGGAGAATGTGCAGACGCCACACAGACAGCCCCCAAGGTCAGGATCGAACTGGGTTCTCTGGCAATTTGAGACACCAGCTTTATCAGCTGCACCACTGTACTGCCCGATAACCGGAAAGGTTAATGGAGTGTCGGCCCTTATTTCAAGAGGGTTTGAGATTAAAAGTGCAACTCTGCAAGGATTTGCTGAAACCACGACTGGAGTACTGTGAACAGTTTTAGTACATCTATTTAAAAAATATACTACTTCATTAAAAGCAGTCATTTGGGTCTTCCTGGATTTGGAGGGATCGTCTTACAAGGAAAGGTTAAACATGATGGGATGCTATCGTTGGGGTTTAGAAAAATAGGTGATCTTATAAAAACATGCAAGATACCATGGAGGTCTTGATAGAATACATTTGTAGAGAACACTTCTCCTGGGAGGGTCTCAAACCAAATGATATAGGATCAGAATAAAACGGAAGCCATTTAATACTGAGAAAAGGCAGAATTTCTTCACAGGGTTTGAGTTTCTTTGCAGCTGCTCGTCAGAGTTGTGGGGAACGAGTCGTTATGCGTACTTAAGGCTGAGATCATTTTAATCAATAAAGGAATCAAAAGTAGTGGGTAAAGAGCAAGAAAATGGACTTCAGTAATGCAAGATTCAATGGCAGAGCAGGCTTAAGGGACTGAATGGTCTATTGCTCTTTCTGCTACCTGTGAATGTATCTTCTTCCAAATTTATTTTTCTTTTTAAAAACATTCTCAATGTACTATTTCTGAGGAGAACAGTCATTGGCATTGAAGGTACACAAAATTGCTGGGGAAACTCAGCGGGTGCAGCAGCATCTATGGAGCGAAGGAAATAGGCGACGTTTCGGGCTGAAACCCTTCTTCAGACCAGTCATTGGCATTGGTTTGTTTTAAAGAATCTATAAACCCAAAGCTGCAATTTTCAGAATTTTCCTAATTTTACCCTGTGTTTCTCAGAAAGCGGCCAGTTTTAGAACAAGTATACAACTCTGCTTTTTTTTTTTTTTTTTATAGCTGAGTAATTCAAGGTAAACGTCTGAAGACATGATTCTTGGTATTTAATTGCAAAGATTTATTTGCGTAACTAATAATTTTGCAACGTATGATAATATATAAAGAATCAGTTTTGGCCCAATGGTAGAACTTGTGCTTAAGTTTGGTGGCTGATGGTTTAAGTTCTATGTTGGAAATCGGAGTACAATATTAATGTCAAAACTTCAGACACTTCTGAGGGAGTGCTGGAATGGCTGAGTTGCCATTCTTCTGAAAGCATCCCGTCTTTCTGCTGAATTGGACATAAAAATCCGTTATTACTATTCAAAGAAGGATAGGTTTGACCACTGTGCTGTTGCACCCAACTATGGATATATTTGGAAAGATGGCTCTCTGTTACAAGCAGTTTTTTTTTAAAAGAGCAAATTTAAAAAAAGTTTCTTGTAACCACCAATGTAGTGTCTTAATGTTGTCACATTTCTCCCTTGATGAAATGTTCTCTTGGTGGGGGAATTCTAATGCCCATGATCAAGAGGCCGAGCGCCATTGTTGGCTAAGGGAGTTCACTGCCAGACAAGAATAATTTCAGTCAGTGAATGAACAGATATGAGGAATAAACACATGACATTATCCTCACTGACTTGCTCATGTTGGTGCATTTATCCATGACAACATCATTAGGGATGATCACGAAACTTTTTGTAGGAGGCAGTCCTGCTTTCACTCGGTGTGATGCTCCATTGTGTGTCATTGTGCTAGATGGGATAAAGTCTGGAAAGAACTGGCAGCTCAAAACTTTGGCAATCAGAGGGCACTGTGACCATTAGCTGCAGTAGATTTGTTAACTCACAATCTCTACACTAGTGGGTCAGCATTGATCTGAATCTACCATTACAAAACTAATTTAACAATGGAAACCAGATCATTGCTATTTCATATTTTAAGTAACAAGTGTTATTTTTCTCTTGACCCGTGTCTCTTGTATCATTGGTGTGGTAATGCTTTATTAAGTCATGGAAAATATGTTTTCCATTATTCTTCTGATAGGTTTTTTTTCCATTATTCCCAAAAAAACCTGTATATAATCTTTCAAGTCCAATGTTACATTTTGTAATGTTGAGTTTTCAGCATTGAGTTACATAATTTGTCACTCATGTATTATGGGCATTTTAATTTGTTTTTAATTGATTTACTTTGTTATCTTCTGAAATGTAGTATTGTACTGGTGATGTCTAAGACTTGTTGACTTAACATTTTACGCAGATGGACAATAATTAGAATGGTAATGTTACATCCAGTTAATTGGGGAGCATGAGCTTCATTCAGGTGATTTCTTTTTCATCTTTCCCATTTGCTCCTGCCTGTCTCTCTCCTTTGTTTCATTCTCTTGCTCTCTATATCAGTGTTCATTCCTTAATGTAGTTCTTCTCACCAAGCTTTTATGTGGGAGTTGGCGAGGGAAAAAGCAGCAGCATTCGGTTGTGTTTGGGGAAATAGGCTGCAGGGGAATTGCAAGTTACTTGCTGCCTTATGATTTACCCCACTTTCCTGTTTAGTTATTGATCCTTCCCATTTGAACTACCCACTCCATTACTTTTCTCTGCTGTGGCCTCCTTAACATTATATAGTTGCTCATTCCCTTATTGAAGTCGGGTGATGAGAATCTCTTGGCTAGTTTCCCAGCAACTTCGATTCCTCAACTTCCTCTTTTTGTCATGAATTTGCTTTCAAATTTTGAACAAAGAGAGGATAAGGCTAGCAAGTGGGAGTTCAGGGTGTGTGTATTTTTTTGTTTCTCTGGCACCAGCCTCTCTCAATTCTCAAGTGTAGTGTAGTTATTTAATTGAATCATACTGACGCATCTTGTGAAATTAGTAACCCAGCAGGTGCTCAAACTACAAATTCATCAAATGTTAATTCAGATCTGGGAAAAGACTCCCAGATTTAAAATAAGTATTAAAACATATACATAGTAATAATAGTGAGGAATATATATATATTTTCATTTTAATTGTCAGGCAGCATCAAATTTCAAGTTTTTAAAATATTGTATGCAATTCTAGCAGTGCATTTCCCCATTGGAAAAGTCCTATCCGTGATTGAGTAGATGTCATTGAATGTACATGAATTCAATCTCTATCTAAATAAAAGTCTTCGTCTTGTTTGTGCCCAGGCTGTGGCTCTGTGTCAATCTGGTTAATTCCTATCTTCTTCCAAACATTAGGCCACAGCCTTCCCATTTTCACACATCCTATTCACATTTTTCCTGTGGTGGCGATAAACATCTTCCCGTTGCATTTCCACCTATAATTCCGAAGTTATTAATCGTTGAAATTTAAAAAACAGCCCGATTTCTTCAAACTCACCCATTTCGGTGGGGGGGAAAATCCGAGTGGCGTCACAATGCATTCGTAAGGCAGGACGGTCCTGGAGGGAGGGGCGCTCCAACCCCCCCCCCCCCTCCACCTCCAGCCCCCACCACCACCCCTCTCCTTTTCCCCCACCACCCCTCCCTCCCACCCCCCTCCCCCACCACCAACCCCCTTCCAGTGCACCAATCATAATGGGCTCTCAGGCTGCTGAGTGCCACACCCTATGCCCCCTCCCCCCCAGGTTATTCATGATTATTTATTTTTTTAAAAGCCAAATGGGTTGCGTTGGGGGAAACGGGTGAGTGCTGAAATATTGCTTTGGGGGAGCAGACTTTGGTCTAGTTAGTATTAAAATGCCTTCAAAGAATGTGAACTTACTGATTTCAATGTATCTACTTGAAGTTATTCTGCTGTGTATCTTTACATGACTAAATTTGCATATTAGTGATGTGCCATTTATTGATCTGAGTGAATTTTTCAATTGGAAATGTCTGTGAAATAGTTTGGACTATCGGGGGTAACATCAAGTCACTGTGTGATGTGTTCACAACATGGGCCGAAGACTTTGCGTTTGTTATTTCCAGCCTGCTCAAAGAATGGAGTTATTTCATAAAACAGCAACAGAGGGAAAATTTGTTTACGATGTAATGCATAATCATTAACAAATATAATCGGATGAATCTCATAAGTAAAGGGCCTGTCCCATTTGGGCGTCATTTGCGCATCATGCAGGTGGCGTGCGAGGATTTTGAGAATCCCAAAATCCTGGGGCGCCGCGCGCTACCGCACGTCATTGCCTACGTCACCACGCGCCATGTGTGTGTAAATGCGCGCGAGTCAAGACACGTGCGTCGTGGCGCGTAAATGAGGTTGTGTAAATGACGCGCAAATAACTCCTAAGTGGGACAGGCCCTTAAGAGACTAGGAGTGCGCTACACCGTTCTAATTTATTATTGTGATTCTGGTGCTGCACATCAGCCTCTTGAACAATCCAGTTCATTGCTGCTAATCTCAATGCTTATGATATTTAGTTTAGCCCTGTATTCTGAAACCCAACCATTGATTATTCTACTTTCGGAATGGGTTGACAGCTATTCGTCTATCTCTATATAACTAAAAGTCGTCTTCTTGTTTGTGTTTGTGCCCACGATGTGTCTCTGTGTCAATCTGGTTAATTCCTATCTTTTTCCAAACGCGAGGCCACAACCTTCACATTTTCCCCGTGGTGTTAATAAACATCTTCCTGTCGCATTTCCACCTATATTTCCCGAAGTTATCGACGATTCAAGTTTTAAAGAAAGGAAAAAAACGGTTCTCACACACAGCCATAGTGCTACAATGACATCACAATGGGACTTTGCCAATGGTAACCGCAGATTCTCAGACAGCCTTTTTTCCAGGAGGTTCCACTGTCACAATGCAACTCACAGTGCACCAATCACAATGGGCTCTGAAGCTGCCGAGTGCCACAATGACATCACAATGGGACGTTGCCAATGGCAACCGCAACATGAGGTTGTTGCCCCTGTACCAATATCCGAAGGGGCTGCTCCTCAAGTTCTGGTTGCATTTTAGTCCCACAATCCTGGTGTTTGGACACAAGGCGGGGAGGGAGTGGGGAGAGCCGATCGGGGGGGCTGGGGGGTGGGATCTCCCTGTCAGTTAGCTCCTGGGCCTGGCCGAGATGCCCATTCGCGGGTCCAGGCAGCGGGTGGTCAATGGTCACACCAGAATCGGCTACCTGCCCCTGGTCCGGGCCTACGTCCGTCCTCGCGTATACCTGTAGAGGGAACACGCGGTGTCCACGGGTCGCCGGAGACCTTCCGTCAACGCTGGTCCCCGCGGGGGGAGGGAGGGAGAGAGAGAGCGCCCCCCCAACAACCCCCACATGTCGAGTCCACGCTGCCCCCCCACCCCCCCACACACAACTCAGCCCCCACCCCGACCCCTCACTCCCCCCCCCCCCCCCCCCCCCCCCCCCGCCCCGCACACCGGCCCATGAATGATAGAAAATCGGACAAATGCTGGATTTTTTTCATGGCTTTCATATCCTCTTGAGCATCTTTAAGTGCCAAAACCAATGATATTGGTGGATGGACATATATAGGGTGAGAGGAGCGATATATATGAACTGTGGCAAAGCGAACAGGAGCTTGGCATTGGGATATTTGCTGTCTCATTTGGACCAAGTTAGAATATTGTTGCATCAAGTTGCACTCCAGAAATGTGAGCTCAAACTGTAGGCTGACATCTTTGTGCAGGATTAAATGAGTGCTGCACCATAAGAAGAGCTATTTTTTGAATGAGACAATAGGCATGGTACACTCTCTTCTCATAGTTTAATAATGCAGTGACATTATTTTGAAGAATGGAGACATACCACAATGTTCATATCTATCCCACACCAATACTTCTCAACAGAATGTGGTCATTATCATGCTTCTATTAATGGGAGTATGCTATGTGCAAATTGGCAGCACTATATCATTGTAATAATATCCTTGTAATAATAAATTTGTATAAAAATGGTGTATTATTTACCCTGTCTGACCGTATCATAATATTTCCACAATTAGTAGTCTTGATGCAACAATTTTCATTTAAAATACACAACTGATTCTTGAGCATACAATGGGTAAGAGCTAGTTTTAAAGTGCTTGTATTACCAACTTGATGTTGTGAAACTTACAGCTAAGAGTTGTTAGGTTTAAAAAGTACTGGAAAATCGCCAAATCTCCTGTTTACCTTTTATCCATGTAACTTGGATTAATGTAAAAACTATGTACCTTAAAATTAAAGTAAGTGGATACTGATGAAATATTGCAAAATATGAGCAATCCTTCTTAGCAGCCGTGGGCTCAGCATGATGTAAATTGCATATTGTTAGCTACATTTTGTACCCTACTGTCATTCCTTAGTTGCTCCACTTCATTTGGATGCTCTGACATACGGTAGCAACCACAGATGGGATTGATGATATCTGGATCAATGTTACACTTTCCTGCAAGTTTTTTGACCGTAGATCTTTGACCGTAGAGTAAAGCGCCTGTCCCACTTTCCCGAGGTACTCACAAATTCTCCCGAGTTTTCCCCTTGACTCAAACTCGGGGAATGCCCGTAGGAGGCCGCAGGAGTCCATAGATATAGCGTAGCGGCTCATTATGCTAGCTGTGGGTACTCGGGGCATCAGGTAAGTCGGGACGTTTTTTTCAGCATGACAAAGTCCACGAGTAAAAAGATAGTCGGGAGGAGAAAAATTGCAACTTTCGTAGATCACAAAAATCTTGATTTTTTATTTATTTTTTTATTTTATTTTTAATGGTGCTTTCAACTCAGCAGAGGACTCGGGGAAAGTGGAACAGGCCCTTTATGCTTCTGCTTTTCTGTTGTGCATTATTTAGATGAGGAATCAGTTAAATATTTTGAAAGCTATAATTTTGCCTCTAGTCCCAGTTTTATTTTGTTTTTGTTACTTTTCCTCATCACATTCTGCATTCCACTGTCCAATTCCATAATCTTCATTTGTCATCATCTCCATCATAACAAAGTCCAAGTTCTGATAAAATCCCCAATTTGTTGCTTTCAGTCTTGATAATGTTTACTTTTTCAACTGGCTTTCTCCTTCAGCATCTGATCCAACTGCTGGCACTCAGTCCAGTTTTCCCACTATCTCAATTCATGGTGACTTGCATTATCCTCCAGATTTTCAAATTCAACCTTCTGATAGTTTGATATTTTTTAAATTCCACCAAAACAGGGCGACACAGTGGTCTAGCAGCAGAGCTGCTGCCGCCTTATTGCATCATGGACCCACATTCGATCCTGACTACGAATGGTGTCTGTATGGAGCTGTACGTTCTCCCTGTTACCGCGTGCTCTGGTTTCCTCCCGCACTCCAAAGACATACAGGTTTGTAGGTTAATTGGCTTTGGTAAAAATTGTAAATTGTCCCTAGTGTGTAGAATAGTGTCAGTGTACGGAGCGATCGCTGGTCGGCACGGGCTCATTGGGACTCATTCCACGCTGTATCTCTATGTGTCTTATTTTTTAAAGATACACTATTTCCTTAAAAAAAAAGGAAAATGCAGGAAACTTATAGCAGGTCAGGCAGCATCTATAGAAAGAGAAACGGAACTTTTCAAGTCCATAATGGTTCATCATAACTGGTTAAGGGGAAAAAACAAGCTAGTTTTTGGCAGCTGAAGAAATGAGGGAGGGTCAGTAGAATAAAGGGAATATCTTTAATACGGTGAAGCAATGTGACTTGAAAGCAGTATCTACAAGCCTATTTTGTTACTTTATCCATATTGTTAATAGCAACACTGTGAGACGTGTCCAGAAGGCTAGATGAAAATACAATTAATTAAAAAAGAACCAAAATATTGATGGGCAGAACTGCCCATTCTGATACAGACATAAAGAAAGCATGAGCTACTCAGGTTGGAGAATTTGATACTCAGTCCAGAAGGCTAGAACTTGTTAAGTCGTCGTCTTCTTATCGAGTCCACACACAAGATTAGAAGTTGTTCAGCCAGAGCTGAACACACTTCTCGGCATCTGCATACAATGGTGGAAGATATGTTGTTCCTTGAGCTTGCATCAAATCTCACTGTCACAGTGCAAATGGCTACAGGTAGACCTGCGATGGGTGGAGAATTAAAATGGTAGGATCTTTTTGGAGTTGGTGGAAATTATGAAGGATGATTTGTTGAATGCAGAACAAGGTGCAGAAGAAGGTGAGGATCAGGAGGAGAAGAGATGAGAGCAGAGATATGGTCCATGGTTCTGACCATGGCGTCGAGGAAGCCACAGTTCAAGAAGGGATAAGACTTTTCAGCAGTACTTGTGGAATGTCTCATCATACAGGGCTCTCGCTTAACTTTTTTTCCCTGTTGTTAGCCGGGCAACCTCGGCAGCTTTTTAGGTTGCCAAATCACAGTTTAAGTGGTCATTTAAGATGGCTTGCATGACGCATGCGATAATTTGCTCGGACGAAGTGCGTAGTTACCAGTTGGAATTATGGTCAATGAAGCATTCACATATTATTTCTGCTTCAAATAAAGTCACAAACTAAATATATTCACCAATCAAGACATGATATATACCCCAATGACATGCAGCAAAATTACAATACAGTATCTCATCTCTTTTTACACATTGCAATGAATGCAATTTCTATTATCTCTTTCCACTTCCAAACAAAAATATGTTTATTCAGCGTATGATCAACCTCGGTGAGACCAAGCGCAGGCTTGGCGATCGCTTCGCACAACACCTCCACTCAGTTCGCAATAACCAACCTGATCTCCCGGTGGCTCAGCACTACAAATCCCCCTCCCATTCCGAATCCGACCTTTCTGTCCTGGGCCTCCTCCATGGCCAGAGTGAGGCCCACAGCAAATTGGAGGAACAGCACCTCATAGTTTGCTTGGGTAGTTCACACCCCAGCGGTATGAACATTGGCCGCATATGCGCACAACCATGGCCGATGATGTGCTCGGCCAAGAGGAGACCCGAGACCCGAGCCGAGAGCTAGCGCCGAGCCGGGACCCGAGAGCGAGCGGAGACCCGAGAGCTAGCGCCGAGCGGAGACCCGAGAGCTAGAGCCGAGCGGCGAGAGCTAGAGCCGAGCGCCGAGAGCTAGAGCCGAGCGGAGAGCCGAGCGCCGAGCCGAGAGCTAGCGCCGAGTTAGCGCCGAGCCGAGACCAGGACACGGATGGCGGGCGGGTGTCCCGGTTGCTTACCAAGCCGGGCAAAATGACATGGCTTTTAGGTTGCCCGGCGGGACTGTAAGTTGCCATTGGCACCCGGGCAACTGTTAATTTCGAGCCCTGTCATAGAAAAAAATGCTAATGATGTTTGTAGCTGCCCATCTCCTGTGATGAAGGCTGAATGATCCAAAAATGAAAGGGAAGAGTGAGAGGTGGTCTCTGTGAAAGCAAGAGGGTGTAATTTCTGCCATGTCCAACAAGACCCCATAGTTAGTTGCAGGTCCTCTTCCCTTTCAGCATTTCAGAAGAATTACTTCCTTCTCATGTCCCTGTTCTGCACTTCTATCCACATCAATCACTTCCCTATTTATTTCAATTTTCCTTGCAACTGCCGGACATGCAACACCTGCCCTTTCACCACTTTTCTTTTCACCATCCAGGAATCTAAACAGTCTTTCCAGGTGAAACAGTAATTCACTTGCACTTCCAATCTAGCGTACAACATTCGGCATTCACAATGTTGTCTTCTCTACGTTGGACAAACTATGCGGATTGGGTGATTGCTCTGTGGAGCACCTGCCAGAGTCCACAGAAATGACTCTGAACATCTGATTGCCTGTCACTTGAATTCCCCATTGCATGCCCGCTCTGACATCTATGGCCTCGAGCACTATTATGAAACCAAATTAAAGCTTGAGGAATAACACCGTATGTTGCAACCTCCAGTATCACAATAAAATTCACCAACTTTATGTAACTGGCTTGTAATTTTGGGTAAGATTTTTCACTTTCTATTAGTATAGTCTAGCCTTGCTAGTAGCAACACATAACATATCAAATGAGCATAATCAGCTTTAAACTGTTACTTGACTTTGCAATGCCAGAGATATTCACTTTGTTCTAGCCATCCTTCAACTTTTTAATTTCTCTTCCCCAGTTCTGACGAAGGTTTAAGGACCTAAATCTGTATCTGTTTTTCTTTCGAAGATGGACACAAAATGCTGGAGTAACTCAGCAGGACAGGCATCATCTCTGGAGTCGCTGATCAGCCTGAAGAAGTCTTGACCTGAGACGTCACCCATTCCTTCTCTCCAGAGATGCTCCATGTCCTGCTGAGTTACTCCAGCATTTTGTGTCTATCTTCAGTTTTTCTTTCTGTTAATGTTACTTATCTGACATGCTGTTTCTACCATTTTTTTGTTTTATTTCACATTTCCAGCATCTGCGGTATTTTAAAAACATTCTTCAAAACCCTTTACCTCTAACTACCTTTGGATCGTCCATGAATGCCACAATCTACCTTCCTCTGATGTATGCATCAATATGTGAATGTCCTAAAGTTATGTATTTGATGGCGATTATTTCGGTTATTTTAACTGTTGTGTTGTAGTTCAGTTCTAATGAGCTACAGAAGAAATTAATTTCAGAACATTTTAACCTTTAAGTGCATCAGAACAGAATGTTCCCACTCTCGAGATGCAGACTTGATGAGTTGTATTTTCTGCACCAATAGTAACCGACTTAGACCAATGGCTTTTGGAAAACTATTACATCAGATCTAATGCAAATAATATTGAGAAGTAAAGTAGACTTATTTGAATTTCTAATGATTAAACCTACAATTTTGATGCATTGTGAAGAATTGTTATTTCATATTTTTTTATCATGTTATATATTTTCTGTTCATCTGTTTAAAATAGAATCAGAGGGCTTAACATGTGTGGTACCTAAGTTTTAAGAAAAATCGAATTAACCTCAGCACTCATAATCCATTACATTTTATACCATAAAGAACCTTTTTTTGTGTGAAAATGCATTCAGAGCAATCTTTGTTTTGAGAGAAAAGGCTATAAAACGTGCCAGCTGCCGTTAGTGGCATAATGAGAAGGAAGAAAGAAATGCGAGTATAGATTATTTGAGGATTACAAATGGGAACTGAGTGGTAACAGCAAGGTCTCAGCTGATGTCCAGCTAGCTTTCCTTATGACCTTTGGTTTGAGCGAGAAAACAGATTTCTTAGTTTCTCTCAGCTTGACAAATATATATTTGAACAATGTTAGGATGAAAAAGCTTGCACATCTACTTGAAAGGCCCCTATTTGCTGGGCCTCCACTATTGTTCCCATGGGGTTGTGATGTGTAGGTTGTAATTACCTCTCAATTTCAGTAGTCTGGTTCTGATTGGCTGTTTCTTTGTTCCAACCATATGGCAGTAGCTCAGGATTCCCTCTTGGTCCGACTGTTTGTTCCCTTATCGTTCTGGGGAGTTTATGAGTAGCAATAATGAAGTTCATTATCAAGTAGATGGAAGATTTAAATTTTATTATGCAGTAATCTTCAAGAATTCTGAAAAAGTACTACATTTGAGTTGGGTAATTGATATGTTCATCTACTTTTCGGGACTATTCCTTTAGCTGGTGGGAATCGTGTGTGTGTGTGTGTGTGTGTATGTATGTTTATGTATGTCACCTTCCCCCACTGCAACTTCTGTAAGCTGCTATTGAATCTTTCATTCTGTCATTCAGTTGCTCTTCCTGAACTTTTTTGATAGGTTACTATTACAGTAAATTGCTGTTTGATTATATTTTGGTGTAATGTTGTCTATGTGCGTGCAGTTTGTTATATTTGTATAAATCGTCCATAAATTGCAAATTAGTTTTAATGTTTCATCTTTTTAGTGTATTTAATTACTGAATCCTTTTTTTACATTTTCCTTGTGCCTTTTATGATTGATGTTTTGCTTATCTTGATTAGATGTAATAGTGAGCATTTGTTTCCTTGAAACAGAATAAACTAATTTGTGGACAGCAGTACAAAATGAAAACTTGATATTTTTGTTGGAATTTCTGTTACTTGTTAACGATCTCCTATTTTTAAAGATGTAAAGGACGATAAAGGAAATATCTGCAAAAGCATCATGGTGTTGTAAATATTTTCATAATAGAGCTGGTTTATAAACATACACACAATAGATTCTCTGTCGCTGAGTGAATTGTGGAAGTGAACAGGAAAGTGTGCTAATTCTTATAGTTCATTCACTTTTTTAAAAATCTCAGTAAATTAAATGGTATTTACTAGGATTTATGCTTGATTTTGCTTTTTGCTTTCTTCCATAGTTCAACTATGCCATTTATTTTGCCTAACCTAATGCAAAAGATCCGTGCAACAAAGTACTCGTCTTCAAATGCCTACCTATAAACCGAGCTTGTGCTTTGTTACTTTATTTGATAATAAGGACATAACTACTTGAACCAAATCTGAGTGGCACAGTGACGTAGCAATCGAACCAAAACTAATTTGCAATTTATGGACGATTTATAAAAATATAACAAATTGCATGCACATAGTGTAATAGCCCCAGAGACCTGGGTTTGATCCTGACTATGGGCGCTGTCTGTGCAGAGTTTTTAATGTTCACCTTGTCACTGCGTGGGCTTTTTCCGAGTGCTCCGGTTTGGTTTCCTTATCATCTTTAACTCAGGAAAGCAAGATTTAATTTTTGTGGCTTTTATCACTTCACTGTCAGAGGTAAGGTAGCTCTTCTCAGCCCACCTGGGACCTTCCAGGTTGTATGGCTGAATTGGAAGCCACCATCCCAACCCTGAGGCAATGCTACAGTTATTGAACTACCTTCTTTTCCAAAGACTGTACTAAGTTTATAGTTTCAAGTGACAATGTTTACCAATGAATATAAGTGTTCAATTCCATCTGCAATTCAGGCCAGGCTTGATAAGTGGCAGTAAGACCATGTTTGTGCTAGGCAATGCTCTACCCCAGCAAGAGCGGGCTGAGCTACCTTTCCTTAACATTCAATAGCATTACCATCAATAAGCCCTACACTATTAACATCAATATCATCTTGATGGTTACAATTGACTAGAAATCAAATTGAAAAGCCCTTCAACATTTACAATGCACAATTCAGAACTGTGATGGAATACTCTCCACTTGCTTGGATGCATATAGTTCCAACTGCACTTAAGTTTAGGTGGCACAGTGGTAGAGCAGCTGCCTCACAACGCCAAACTCCAGGTTTTCGATCCTAACTACTGGCACAGGTGTTTGTACGTTCTTCATTGACTGCGTGGGTTTTTTCCAGGTGCTCTGGTTTCCTCCAATATTCCAAAGACATGCAGGTTTGCAGGTTAATTAGATTCTGTAAATTGCCCCTAGTATGTCATATGAGAAAGTGGGAATAACTAGTATACGGTGATTGGTGGTTGAAGTAGATTTGGTGGGTTGAAGGGCCTGTATCTCTAAACTAAAAGGCTTGGTGTTATTCAGAATAAAACAGCTTGCTTGATTGGCATCCCACCTATCATCTTAAACATTTACACCATTAACCTTTGGCACACCAAACCTGTGATGTGCATGGTCTACAAAATATGCTGCCATTATTAACTGGCTACTCTGACAACATTTTCTGAACCAACAATCTCTACCATCAAGTTGTTTAAGAAGGAACTGCAGATGCTGGAAAATCTAAGGCAGACAAAAATGCAGGAGAAACTCAGCGGGTGAGGCAGCATCTATGAAGCGAAGGAAATAGGCAACGTTTCGGGCCTAAAGAAAGGTTTCGGCCCAAAACTTTGCCTATTTCCTTTGCTCCATAGATGCTGCCTCACCCGCTGAGTTTCTCCAGCATTTTGGTCTATCTCTACCATCAAGAAGGGTAATGGGCTTGTCCCTTTTAGGCGACTGCAGGAGACTATGCAGTCGCCACATGGTCGCCACATGTTCGCGGGTAGTTGCCGTGGAGTTGCCTTCATGGTCGTGAGGAGTTTCCGCATCCTGGGAACTAGTTGTGGCCTCATTATGATCGGCGCAAATTTTTTGACATGTTGAAAAATAGTGGCGACTAGAATGAAGCCGCTATGGAAAGTAGCGAGAAAGTGGGTCGCCAGGAGCTGCATAACGGGCTGGTGAAGGAAGTGATGTGTTTGCATACATGTGTGTGTTCCACTCTGACAGTCGCTGTTCCAGTTGCCGTTTTTTTCAGGCGACTGCTGGCAACTTGACAGTCGCCGGCAGTCCGCTGAAAAACCGCCTAAGTGGGACAGGCCCATAAAGGCAACGTGTGTACAGCATCACCTGCAGATTTTCCTCCTAATAGCCTAATTTAGAAATAAATTGATCCCCTCATTGTTCGGTCTAAATTTAGGATCTCTTTCCCCATAGGGCTATTGGAGTACAATCACAAGGAAGGTGTCAGGAAATCATGAATAAGTCCAACTGAAACTTCTTGAGGGCAATTAGAGATGAAACATACACTGGCCTTGCCAGTAACATTCATATATTATAAAGGAATATAAAAAGAATAACATAAAAGACTGATTTACTAACTCAGCCATGGAATTGAGTCAACATGGTCTTACTAATTTGCTGTTTTCCATCCTTTTTTCCTTTTATTAATTTTTCCCTGCTCTCCGCAACTGTTATAATATCCATTTGTGAGTAGTAGGTTGAAATGTTCAATATTGATTGATTATATAGTGCAAATGGTTTTACTAAATAACTGGCCATAATTGTGCTCGACATTATTGCTGAACGTATCAGAGAGAAAACCTTACTGTGTGTTTTACAAAATCAGCTGGCACATTTAGTGCTCACTGGCTCCGGTGTTCACATTATGATGCCACAGCTACTCCAGGAGATTTGTGCTAGTACTCATGCTAGCTAAAATCACAGGATATTTCTGAATGTTGACGTATTTGGCTAGCTTATTTACAAAGTTGCTATTACTCTGTAACTGAATTATGCTTGAAGCATGTGTTGCCAACTGTTTCATGGCGCATACTATTTTCACTTGGCCAATATCATGAAAAGTATGGTATTGATTTTGACACTCTGCAGTTTTCCCGGTTCATACTGTTCAAAATTACTGCCATTCCATAGATGCATATTGCTCAATATGTCTATTCCAACAAGTGGGCTCTACTAGAAGTTAGTATGGAAGTAATTTAATTTTTCACATGTTCTTTATGGAAATTATATTCCTTTCCAATTCTTTACTCTTATTTCAAGATGATTTCCTTGTCCAGAATAACTTAACTACCATAAATTCTGTGTAGTGTTTCTGAATTTCAACTAAAATCATTTTTTTTTCCAGAAAAAGGTGGTTGAACAGCTGAGGAAGGATTTGATGGTAAAACAGGAACATCATGAAGGCAAACTGCCAATGCAACAGCCACAGATACTGCCACAGCAGCAGCAACAGATTGTACCACAACTGAGCAGCCCACAGGTAATAAAATGGTAACACATTACAATAAGTAACAAGCCATACCTCCTGTCAAGTCTGCACCAATTATTTTATTTTCAATTCATTTATTTTCATCACTGTGCACGGAGCTATCTAATGAGCTTGCAACGTGTTGCACTGCAAACATATTCTCGCCTATCAGTAGCAACAGTTTTTCTGTATGATGACAACAATGTGAAACAAACTTTTAAAGTTAATCTTCAGTTGTGTGCCCATTACATTTATCCCTTATACAATTGTCTCCTTGGGATTATTAGCAAAATGTGTCTTTGTTTAGATGTATTAATTTGAACATTGAAAATTGTGTGGCACTCTGGGTTGTTGTCGTCTTTGCAAATTCCAATACAGCAATAGTTTATTTCTGATCTTTGGAGGGTTGAAACTTGTATAGAACAACTGTACCTTTTAGATTTATCTACTGGCCCAGTAGCCTGAGGAGGCCTTTCATTTATCACTTTTGATCGTGTCTGACTGATTGGATGGAATCTTTTTGGGTAAATTTCTGGCTGTGAATTAGCTTTACATGCATCAGAACATTTCCCTTAAAGATGACACCTGGAATACAGGTTTTTTAAACTGTAGCCAAGTTCATGCTTCTGTCACAGCTAATCCAAGTGTAATTCCCTTCAAAACGGATTCTGTGCTATGTGAGGAAGTGGAGCTTACAGAAGGTGCTTGATTCAGTTAAGAATGAGGACCAATGAAGTGGTTGACAGGGTGAGAAGGAAAGCTAAGATAGTCAGCGAAGCCTTGGAAGAGAAAATAAAAGGAGGAGATAGGGAGTCCCAAGCAAAGGAAAAAGGAGAATATTTGAAGTCCATGTGGCGACAAGGGACATCGAAGAGTGTTATGGCAGAAATAAAGACAAAAAACTGCTAACAACCATCAAACATTGTCCCAAGATTTCGACAAAAAATACAATATAGAATATCAATTTAAACATATCTTTAATTTGCCTGGAGAAAATTGGAGTGCCAAAAGGATTGAACTGGATATTACAATACAGGGGCGCTGCAGGGAGTGTTGCTGCCTTAGTGCAAGAGACCCGGATTTAAGAGGATCAGGAGTATGTGCAACTCTTCTCCTTGAAAGGTAGTTGAGGCAGAGTCTTTGAATTTTTTTTAAGACAGTAGATTCTTAATTGCTTAGGCAGTGAAAGATTACCATGTAGATAATGCAGAGTTGTGGTTGAAATCATAGCTGTTATGATCTTGTTAAATGATGCGATAGACTTAAGAGCCAGGAATGTACTTTGGCTTCAAATTCATATTTCGTCAAATCAGATGCCAACTCATTATCAATCCCATATTGAAAAATAGACACTTAGAGAAGTTGTGCAAGTGTGGCCTGAGAAAATGTACACAAGGCATCAAGAAATAAGGACATTAGTATTCAGGGGGAAAAAATCTTGTATAAGAAAGAATGATGTACATATTCTACTGAATAAAAAAGAAACTTGGAGAAAGCTTTGAACTGAAAGTTTTAGTTCACAAATTAAAATTATAATGTACCACTGTTATGAAGTAACTTTTAAATTATTTTTGTAATATTGCTTGAATCGAATATCACCTTTCACCTGCTATAAAATCTGCCTCCCTTTTTCCTTTTCTCGTCATAGTGTTTCTAATAGATTGTAAAAATATGATTTTACTCTCAAAATAAATGCATTGTTTCCCAGTACTGTTCACTTTCCCACGACATCCCTGAATTTCCAGTTTATTTTATCAAATATATGGACACAACATCCCACTGGCATTCCGATACCAATTGTAACCTTGCACTGTTTGTGTACATTTTCCTTGCCATTTGTATATTAATGAATGCCATTTCTGATTTTTGGTTTCATTTAGAAAATTTCATTAAATTTGCTTCCAATATCCTCACTTCCCTTGCCTTCAAAAGTCTATTTCTGTTTTTTTTTAACTTTCCTCTATTTTCAATTGAAGGGATATATGAGCAACAATAATTAAATGCCAAAACTTCCTCACATTATGCTTGCTTTATGAACTTCATTTCCTTTTGTCAATTTACTTTGCTATCACATTTATTTTGATAATAATGCCCACTTTATTAAGTCATTCTAGTATGCTCTCCTTTTTTTTTAACTTCAACTTCAGATTCCCATGTACCCACAATTGATGGAGCCCTCAACTATCAGTTCCATTTCCATGTTCTGCATTGACTGTTTTTATCATTCCCTCCCAGAATCAGGATGGCCTCTCTCCTTGTCTGTGTCTCTCACTACACTTCATCAGTAGATAATCTTCATTCATTTCTGATTGAAAACACGGCACATTGGCATTTCCCCCTCATCTTTTGATAGAATAAAGGAATAATTTCCTCTGGAACACTGGTTCACTCTTTCATCAGCACCAACACTTCCCATTTCATTGCAGGAGATGCAATGCCTTCCCTTTTAGCTCTGTCCAGAGCAATAAGCCCACTTTGCAGACATCAGTATTCTGTGCACTCTTGTCAGTACAGTGTATTTTATTTGCTTATCATAGTATTGTATCATTTGCTGGTGTAGAGATACCAAATAGCAATTTTATGGATGTTTAATTAATCCACATGTATGACCATGACCTTCTGGTCATCTACCACCTTGATTCTCCATAACACTTGGCATCTCGTTTCTGAGCATGGCATCCTACGCTATTCTAATGAAGTTCAATGGAAGCTTTAGGAAAAGCACCTTGGCTTCCATGCTAGTATATTAAAGCCTTTTGGACTCGCCCGGAGTTCAACATTTTAGTTGATGGACATTTACATTTTCTGTTTTTATTTTAGATTTCCAGCATCCACAGATTTTCTCCTTAGTATTTTAGGAAATGATTTTGCTACTCATATTACAGCTCATCCACTCAAATGTTTGATTTTCACTGTCCCATTATTATTTTCTTATAGTTTGCACTTTTTTTGGTGCTTTTTCCCCCGCTGATGTCTAGAACATAGAGAATCATACTACAGATTTTACATTTGGCAAGCCTGGGATGTAGCTGTGTCATTTGTTAAAATATCTTCTCAGCAGTTTGTGAATAGTACTATTTTGGTGCATGTATCCATCAACATCACACAGGACCCTAGTTATATGGAGCCTCAACGGTTAGATCGAGGGAGCTGGTAGGTTTTTGCAACTAAGTGTTTTACGTATGAGAGTTCCAGACAACAGCATTCTATAGTCTCCCTCAATGTAAACAATACTGTTTTTTTTGTTGTCAACGGATACACAAACTATAGAACAGGCCCTTTGGCCCATGATGCCTGTACGGAACATGATGCCAAATTAAACTAATCCCTCTGCCTGCATGTGATCCATATCTCCCCATTTCCTTCATATTTATATGCCAATCTAAAATGTTTATGTGCCCATCTTGAAACCTCTTAAACACCACTATTGTATCTAATTACACCACCCCCATGCAACACATTCCATGAACCTATCACTCTCTATGTAAAAGAAAATGTCCCATGTATTTCATTTAATCTTTCCCTCTTTCACTGTACACCTGTGCCCTCTAGTATTTGACATTTGCACCCTGAGAAAAATATTCTGCTTGTCTACCCTATCTATGATTCTCACAAATTTGAGAACTTGTATCAGGTCTTCCCTCAGATTCCGTGCTATGGAGAAAACAGTCCAAGATTGTCCAACTTTTAACTAATACAGGTGCACAACCTTTTATCCGAAAGCCTTGGGACCAGACACTTGTCGGATTTCGGAATTTTTCGGATTTCCGAATGGAAGATTTTTAGCGTAGATTAGGTAGGTAGCGCGGGCGGCTTGAAAAGTCTGGAGCGGCTGCCTCCTCCCCGGAGACCGGGGAATCATTGCATAAATGTTAGTCAGTTAGGTTGGAGGGATTTTATGTGGTGGGGGGGGGTGAAGGGGGAAACTTTAATTCTTAGTCCCCTACCTGGTCGGAGAGGCGGGGAGCGGGCAATGCCTTACCGGGTCGCCGTGCAGTAAGCTCCGGAGCGCTGTGGCCGCCGACTCCCAACATCGCGGAGCTGCGGGCGTCCGGCCGCGGGCGGCGCCGGTTGGAGCTCCGACCCCGGCAACTCTACCCCTGGCTGCGCGGCGCTCCAAATCCAGGGCGGCCCGCGGCCGGACGCCCGCAGCCCCAGCGCCGCGATGTTGGGAGTCGGCGGCGTCGCAGCGCTGGGATACCAGCGGGGAGCGGGCAATGCCTTACCGGGTCGCCGTGCGGTAAGCCCCGGAGCGCTGTGGCCGCCGACACACAACATGTCGGCGGCCACAGCGGTGCTGGGGCTGCGGGCGTCCGGCCGCGGGCCGCGCTGGATTTGGAGCGCCGCGCAGCCAGGGGTAGAGTTGCCGGGGTCGGAGCTACAACCGGCGCCGCCCGCGGCCGGATGCCCGCAGCCCCAGCTGGGAGTCGGCGGCCACAGCGCTCGGGAGCTTACTGCACGGCGACCTGGTAAGGCATTGACCGCTCCCCGCCTCTCCGACCAGGTAGGGGACTAAGAATTAAAGTTTCCCCCTTCACCCCCCCCCCCCCCTTCACATAAAAGCCCTCCAAACTAACTGACTAACATTTAAGCAATGATTTACAGATGTTTAAGTGTCTCCCCGGTCTCCGGGTAGGAGGCAGCCGCTACAGTAGTACAGACCTGGGTTGACCGTGGGTCGTTTCGGGTCAAGTTTGGCGCCAAACGCGAGCTTTGGTGTGCAGACGACATCCTGGAAAAAATGGTCGGTTTTCTGAGTTTTCCGGTTTCCGGAACTCCGGATAAAAGGTTGTGCACCTGTACATTCTAATCAAGGTAGCATCCTCGTAAATCTCTTCTACACCCTCTGCAAAACCTCTACATCCTTCCTGTAATGGGACAAAAAAAACATACAAAACTCCAAATGCAGCCTGACCAAAGTTTTGTAAGCCCGCAACATGACTTACTGTCATTCGCATTCTTTACCACCCTATCTATTTGTGTTCCTACTTCCAGGGAGCTTTGGTCTTGGATCCCAATACTATTAAACACCTTTAATGTTGTTAAAGGTCCTGGCTTTTCCCTTACATATGACCTCCCAAATGGCAATGCCCCGTCCTGGCCTGGATTATACTCCATCTGCCTTTCTCCTCCCATATCTGCTGCCGATCTGCTTCCTGCTACATCCTTTGACAATGTTCTTCACGGTCTGGTACTCCACCAATTTTTGTGTTGCAAACTTAGTAATTAACATTTTCGTCAGTCAGTTATATAAATCGCAAATAACGATGGTCCTAGCAGTGTTTCCTGTGGCATTCCACTGACCTCCAGCGAGAGTGACACCCTATCACCACTACCCTCTGTCTTAGTAAGTGTAATACGAATCCAAATTACTGAGTCACCATGAATCCCATGCAGTTAATTTTCTGGATTAGCCTACCATGAGGGTACTGTCAAATGCCTTCCGAAATTCCATGTCGACAACATCCACTGCCCTGTCCTCATCAATCATCTTCGTAACATTGTCAACAAACTCAATCAAGTCATGACTGCCCACCAAACCCCCCCCCCCCCCCCCCCCCCCCCCGAATCCACTCCAGCAGATCAGACATTCTTTACAAGAGATTATAAGAATTAATAGGATCATGAGAGGCAGCTTTTACACACAGGATGGTGGGTAAATGGAAAAAGCTGCCAATTAAATAATTGAGACAGTGCAACAATGGCATTTGAAAAGGAATTTAGATGGGAAATGGGCCAAATGCAGGCAAATATCTAGCTTAGATGTGCATCTTGGTTTGCAGAATTGTTCTGTTTATGATAGTCACAAGGGTTCTTTGTGCTCAAGCATTATTAGCACTGGTCGAATTACTTTTCTGTTACTTAATCTACATCACTGTGTTTATGATGCAATGTGCTATTTCTGCACAATCAAACAAATATGTGTTCTTCCCTAATTTCTGCATGCATCCTTTATATTTGCTTCAAATGCTAACAAGAGATCACCCTTTAAGATAGTGGAGGTCGTATTTTTTCTCTAATGGTTGAAAGCGATCAGAACACTTTATTAAAATGGGTGGAAGCAGACTGAATATTTTAAAGACAGGTAAATCACCACCTGATTTCGTTTAGAGAGACAGCGCGGAAACAGACCCTTCGGCCCACCGAGTCCACACTTACCAGCGATCCCCGCACATTAACACAATCCTGCACACACTAGGGACAATTTACATTTATATCAATCCAATTAACCTACAAACCTGTACGTCTTTGAGGTGTGGGAGGAAACCGAAGATCTCGGAGAAAACCTAAAAGGTTACGGGGAGAACGTACAAACTCCGTACAGACAGCACCCATAGTCAGGATTGAACCTGGGTCTCAGACACTAAGGCAGTAACTCTACCACTGCGCCACCGTGCCGCCCGCCTGATATGCAAAGTAGTTAGACAGGGTATCACAGGGACACTTCTTTGGCTTTTTAAGGAGCAATAGAAAGCGAGATTCATATTTCACAAATCTTTATTGGGATTGATGAACATTTATTGCCTGTCCATTGATTGCAGCATTGCCTGTCCATTTTAGTTTTGACGCCTCAACAATGCACAGATTACCATAAACTTTGGTTATCAGGGTACCAGTTCACAAGAGTAATTTAGCCAGTTCACAAGAGGATGGACAAAACAATGAAATTAAATGCCCAAAAGTAGTTCAGTAAGTTTGCTCTATTGAGACTTGAACTGTTACGTAATTTAAAACTGTACTGAATAAAATAAATTTACAATTTGTTGGTTCAGTTATCAATAATATCTTTCCCACAGCAACAGATAACAAACAGGGCACACTCTGAAAATTTCAACATAGAGCACTTTTGAAGTCACTTTTCATATTACATAAATCAACATTCGTCCGAGTCAGCATGGATTTACGAAGGGGAAATCATGCTTGACTAATCTTCTGGAATCTTTTGAAGTAACTAGGAAAATGGACAAGGGAGAGCCAGTGGATGTAGTGTACCTGGACTTTCAGAAAGCATTTGATAAGGTCCCACATAGGAGATTAGTGGGCAAAATTAGGGCACATGGTATTGGGGGTAGAGTGCTGACATGGATAGAGAAGTGGTTGGCAGACAGGAAACAGAGTAGGGATTAACGGGTCCCTTTCAGAATGGCAGGCAGTGACTAGTGCGGTACCGCAAGGCTCGGTGCTGGGACCGCAGCTATTTACAATATACATCAATTATTTGGATGATGGGATTCAAAGTAACATCAGCAAATTTGCAGATGACACAAAACTGGGTGGAATCATACCAGCTGGATCGGAGCGGCCTTTCCTGCCGGGGACCGGGAACCGGACCAGGGCTGCTACAGCGGCGGCGCAGCGCTGGAGTCACCGCGGAGCGGGCGATGCCTACCTGGGTCGCCGTTTGGAGCTCCGGAGCGTTGGGCCGCTGCTCAAACATCGTGGAGCTCTGGTGCGGATAGCTTCCAACGCGGGCGGCGCTGACCGTCATCGTGGAGTCCTGGGGTGCCTTGCAGAGGGCCGCCAGCAGCAGTCTCCACCTGCGGACTTTGGGAGCCGCCGACTCCGGTAGGAGGGGGCCGACTCTGTGTCCACGCCGCTGAGGACGTCCCGCCGCCCCGACGTCGGACTTGTATCACCCCGGCGAGAGGTCCTGGACATCGGGCCGCCCGTAGCTGCAATTGTGGAGGACTTGGGGAGGCCCTGACCACGAGGAACAGTGGAGGAAGAGACTGACTTTGGTGCCTTCCCACACAGTGGGAAACTTTGATTCTGCTGTGTGGGGATGTTTTATGTCAAATTCTATAGTGTGTGTTCTTTATTTTTTTTAATTGTATGGCTGTATGGGAATTTCATTTCACTGTGCCATCTGGCACATGTGACAATTAAATGTATCTTGAATCTTGAACTGTGAGGAGGATGCTATGAGGATGCAGGGTGAATTGGACAGGATGGGTAAGTGGGCAGATGCATGGCAGATGAAGTTTAATGAGGATAAATGTGAGGTTATCCACTTTGGTAGCAAAAACAGGAAGGCAGATTACTATCTAAATGACATTGAGTTGGGAAAAGGGGAAGTACTGCGGGATCTGGGGGTCCTTGTACATCAGTCTATGAAAGTAAGCATGCAGGTACAGCAGGCAGTGAAGAAAGCGAATGGCATGTTGTCCTTTATAACAAGAGGAATCAAATATAGGAGCAAAGAGGTTCTTCTACAGTAGTACAGAGCCCTAGTGAGACCACACCTGGAGTATTGTGTACAGTTTTGGTCCACTAATTTGAGGAAGGACATTCTTGCTATTGAGGGAGTGCAGCGTACGTTTACAAGGTTAATTCCCGGGATGGCGGGACTGTCATTTGCTGAGAGAATGGAGCAGCTGGGCTTGTACACTCTGAAGTTTAGAAGGATGAGAGGGAATCTCATTGAAACATATAAGATTGTTAAGGGTTTGGACACGCTAGAGGCAGGAAACATGTTCCCGATGTTAGGGGAGTCCAGAACCAGGGGCCACAGTTTAAGAATAAGGAGTAAGCCATTTAGAACTGAGACGAGGAAACACTTTTTCTCACAGAGAGTGGCGAGTCTGTGGAATTCTCTGCCTCAGAGGGCGGTGGAGGCGGGTTCTCTGGATGCTTTCAAGAGAGAGCTAGATAGGGCTCTTAAAAATAGCGGAATCAGGGGATATGGGGAGAAGGCAGTAACGGGGTACTGATTGGGGATGATCAGCCATGATCACATTTAACGATGGTGCTGACTCGAAGGGCCGAATGGCCTACTCCTGCACCTATTGTCTATTGTCATAACATTCAACTGTTTGCAGTAACATTTATTCAAATTAAAATATTTTCCTAAATATATTTGTAAGACATGCATTTCATTAGCATATTGTATTACATATTAGAGGTCATTAAGAAACTTCTTGAAATGTAATCACTTTTGTAATGAGGACGTGGCAACTAGCTTATGTGCAGGAAAGGTCCATAAAGAATAATGTAGCGACTGGTTATGATTAATTAGGGGGGGATTACATAGAAACATAGAAACATGGAAAATAGGTGCAGGAGTAGGCCATTCGGCCCTTCGAGCCTGCACCGCCATTCAATATGATCATGGCTGATCATCCAACTCAGTATCATGTACCTGCCTTCTCTCCATACCCCCTGATCCCTTTAGCCACAAGGGCCACATCTAACTCCCTCTTAAATATAGCCAATGAACTGGCCTCAACTACCTTCTGTGGCAGAGAGTTCCAGAGACTCACCACTCTCTGTGTGAAAAATGTTTTTCTCATCTCGGTCCTAAACGATTTCCCCTTTATCCTTAAACTGTGACCCCTTGTCATGGACTTCCCCAACATCGGGAACAATCTTCCTGCATCTAGCCTGTCCAACCCCCTAAGAATTTTGTAAGTTTCTATAAGATCCCCCCTCAATCTTCTAAATTCTAGCGAGTACAAGCCGAGTCTATCCAGTCTTTCTTCATATGAAAGTCCTGACATCCCAGTCTGGTGAACCTTCTCTGTACGCTAAGGCAAGAATGTCTTTCCTCAGATTTGGAGACCAAAACTGTACACAATACTCCAGGTGTGGTCTCACCAAGACCCTGTACAACTGCAGTAGAACCTCCCTGCTCCTATACTCAAATCCTTTTGCTATGAATGCTAACATTCACTGCCTGCTGCACCTGCATGCCTACTTTCAATGACTGGTGTACCATGACACCCAGGTCTCGTTACATCTCCCCTTTTCCTAATTGGCCACCATTTAGAAAATAGTCTATTTTTCTGTTTTTGCCACCAAAGTGGACAACATTACATTTATCCACATTATACTGCAGATTCATTTTGGTCAGGACAGTTGGAAGAGCTTCCTTACATTAAAGTTTGCTATCATGCAATGGATTGATGTGAGAAGATGGGGCATTCCGCTAAAGTTTAATACAAAATAATGCATCACCAACATTGCCACAGCCTGGTGGTGTAACAATTAATATGTAATTCGGAGTCTATAGGGCTTGAATTTCGCTGTCTTGGAAAAAATTGCAGTGATTAACTTTTTATATGTCTATTCCTAATATTTAAAACGTTAAACTCAGACTTGAGAGGTATCATTTTTTCAGGCCACTATCAAACATAAAATAGTTGCTAATGTAGTATTATCCTTCTTCAGCACTTCGATTTTGCCAATCTGCTTTCCAAGGCTTCAGCTCATTAAGCATTGGGTACAATATGGCTCCTGATTTCATTTGAGCCTGTAGACACAAACATGTGAAAGTTTATCCTCTTGATCCAATACATTTTCTGATCGGTTAAAGATCTATCTTGTAATTGGCTGACAATTGGCTAACAGACTTGAGATATCAGCTGAGATATTTTAACGGATGTTATCCTTGGATCTAATGTGAACAGCAGGTTTGCTAGGGTAAAATAAAAATCTGATTTCTTTTAAACCATCATTAGTAACATATAGGTAGAGAAAACTATATGAAGAAAATGAAAAAACAAATTAGAAATTAGCATTCATTTAGGCTCTTTAGGTGTGTGTATATATAAGTGACAATATTACAATAATTCCCAAGACTGGCATCTCATTTGCAAAATTATAATATCTGGTAATTCATCAGGTTTTATAAGAGGTGATCATTTAAAAATGATCGGTGCAGAGAATTCATCTTTACCTGCTACAAATCTATGAAGTAATTAAAATTTAAAATAATTAATTTTGATTCATGGTTTGCATCACAGTTGATCTATCTGTTTTCGATCTTCCGCTTTAAAAAGAACTTTAAAACTACTGGGATTAAAATTTGGTTAATTAAGAAAATATCTTGGCATTCTTATAATGAGTGATACACTTATTTGTGCCTGATATTTTGATATTGTAAGCCAGTTTATCAAGTCTTGGCAGATATATTGAAAGTTGACCCATAGTGGAGGTATCTATTATTCACCTTCAAATTAGTGTCCCATCACCCAGATGTAGCAGTGATTTTTGTTTAGTCTTTTGGATCTATTTGGTATAAATCTACTTATAATTATTATTCTGAATTCACATCACAATCTTTGTATTCCTTGACTATTTCAAAAGTTTTGATCAATTTGATGCTTTCTTAGTTGCAGCTTTATCACCTGCACTTCATTATTTTCCAAAGGTTTCTGATTAAAGTGTGTCAGTCGTCAAAGCCACATTCAGGCTGCATTAGATGCTGAACAATGCACCATAAAGTTAGAGCAGCCAATTTACCTACAAATAGAAATTGCGCTAGCCATCTGTATTTATTGAGAATCTGATTTCTAAGTGACGATTTTCTCCAGAAACGGAAGAAATTCCCCATTTGATCATCGCCAATGTAAAAGAACGGTGGAGAAAGTTTAAATGCTGAGAATGTACCAAGGCTGTTAGCATATGTGTATTTTTACAATACTGGCACACAATAATGTGCAAAGGAAGTCAAATTTCAAATTCCTTCAAAAAGTTGACAAGCACTTTGGGTTCATGACTAACATAGTATCAACAAAAAATATAAGAAAAGATAGCATATTGATGGCAAGTTTCCGAAAATGGCATCAGAATTCCCAAATACATTTTGTGTAACGGTTGTCGAGTGGTGTCTACCAGTGACCTGGTTAGCACAGTAAGTGCACGCATTTCTTATTCCTTTCTATGTTATGAATACCACATGGAACAATACAATTGCAAACACCTTTTCCACTTCATTCACCTGATCATGTAGTAGGTAGACAAAATGCTGGAGAAACTCAGCGGGTGAGGCAGCATCTATGGAGCGAAGGAAATAGGCAACGTTTCGGGCCGAAACCCTTCTTCAGAATAATAGAATAGTGCATTCATCTGAGTGGACACCGTGACACGCACTACATGATCATACACACAAACGTACGTTGCGGTGGGCACTCAAAGGTTTGGTGTCCCAGAAAACGAACATTACATTATTAGAGAAAACCAAACATCTTCACCAATGTGATCTAAACGGTACATAACCTTATGGATTTGAGCTATATCGATGGCCGATGATTCGTCAGAAGGTTTGATTTGGGATGATTATTTTAGTAAGTAAAATGTCTCCATCACGGTCGTTGTGGAGCTTCTGGAAGTTGACACGAAGGAATGAAGTTAGCGACTTGGTCCATACGAAAGGTAAACAAGAGACAGTGTGTTGCTAACTTGAAGATTGGCCCAGTTTCTTAGTTTTGATGACCAATTTATGCCCCCCAAATTTTTTTTATTGACAAAAAAGTCGGAAAATATATCATAAACGATCGTTGTGTTTTTGACAGCACAATGTTTTTGAAATATTAATTTTGAATATAAGAAAACATAATTAACTCGCTCAAAAATCACTACTACCATAGGATACCTCGTTGGGGTATGTAAAAAACAGTAGAGGTTTGGACCTTACGGAGGTACCGACCTCGATAACGGTCGGTATGAAAATGGACACCAAGCACAACGACCGTTATCGGATCTTTGCTAGGCGGATTACCAGACATGTTACTGTATTTGTCTCCTGGTATTGATGAATATATCTCTCTAGATTATTATCAAAACGTATATGTATGGGGGGGGGGGGCCATATGAAGATTATTTATGAATTAAATATTCATGACTAAATGTGGCAAAGTTTTTATGTCATATTTTTGGTGTCCAATCTGGTGATAAAACGATGAAAATTTGTCTGTCATGAAAAAAGTCTTTGACTGTCTTGAAGTTATCTAATTTATATCTTATTTATAAGGTTTCACATGATGGGTAGATTTTTGTTAAGAACAGTGTATTGGTGTAAAAACCTGAATCATAATCTTCTTCAAAATCTTTCCAGTATTGTAAAAACACTCGTATCCAAGCTTCTAAATGATTCAGCTTGTGAGACGCCTCTATAGTTTGCACCCCAGATTTGGAAGCTCTTAGTCTCAGATGGTACAAAGCATGATCTTTGTAAATATAATGGAGATGAATATGTAATTCTATCAAAATAGTTAATTTGCAGATCAGATTAAGAGCAGATGATTTACAAAGTACTTATGAAGACGGGTTTTGCAAATCCTAAATCATAGCATGGATAGAAAATGTTAAATATTCTTTAGTCCTCTTTCTGATCTTTTTTATTTAATATGCAAAATTTGAGATGCTGAGAAAAATAGTTTCAGTTTGGTTGCTAATGTTATTTTTACATTTAAACCATATACTGTGTAGTGTAGCTGGATATTGTGTAAATTGTGGGGAAAGCCGTAATAATATTGCATAGCCATATAGCTTGAATATTCCAATACCTTTTATTAATATACCGTAGGTTGCTATGAAGTACAGAAATATGGTGTTTATAGTCCCATGTTGGGTGTGGATTGCCTCGGACAATTTGTTGGAGTATCACACAGAGCATAGGTCAGTGCTGTACAGGAGCCGGTGTTAATGTTTGTGCTAAACATGTTGCGAAGTTAAACTGATCTCATCTGCCTATCTATGATACAAATCCCACGATTTCCTACACTTCTATGTGCCGATCTAAAAGCCTCTTATATGCTACTATCACATCTGCCTCCCCACCGCTCCTGGCAATGCGTTCTAGGCCCCCACTACTCTGTGTAAAAAATAAATACTAAAAATCTCCATTAAAATGTTCCCCCTTTCAACTCATGACAGTTACTTATAGTCTTGGACATTTCCACCCTGTGAAAAAGGTTAGGACAGTCTACCTCATCTATGCCTCTCATAATTTTATATACGTATTAGGTCTCCCCTCAACCTCTGACGTTCCAGAGAAAACAATCCCAGTCTTGGTTCTTGGGTCCTCCAAAATATTCCAACTGGAATTTAAACTGGAGGTGGTGAAGGGAGGGATTAAGCCAGAAAGGGTATAAAGAACACACACTATAGAATTTAACATAAAACATCCCCACACAGCAGAATCAAAGTTTCCCACTGTGTGGGAAGGCACCAAAGTCAGTCTCTTCCTCCACTGTTCCTCATGGTCAGGGCCTCCCCAAGCCCTACGCAGTTGCAGCTAAGGGCGGCCCGATGTCCAGGACCGCTCGCCGGGGTGATGTAAGTCCGACGTCGGGGCTGCGGGACGTCCTCAGCGGCGTGGACACCAGAGTCGGCCCCCTCCTACCGGAGTCGGCGGCTTCCAAAGTCCGTAGGCCGCGCCGGGTGGAGACTGCTGCTGGAGACCCTCTGCAAGGCGCCCCAGGACTCCACGATGTTGTTCAGCGCCGCCCGCGTTGGAAGCTCTCCGCACCAGAGCTCCACGATGTTGGAGCAGCGGCCCAACGTTCTGGAGCTCCAAACGGCGACCCAGGTAGGCATCGCCCGCTCCGCGGTGACTCCAGCGCTGCGCCGCCGCTGTAGCAGCCCTGGTCTGGTTCCCGGTCCCCGGCAGGAAAGGCCGCTCCGATCCAGCTGGTAGGCCATGAGGTGGGGGGCGAGGACGCGACTCGGAGAAATAGTCGCGTCCCCGCCAGGAAGAGACTGGGAAACGATTTCCCCCTTACCCTGCCCCCCTCCCCCACATAGAAAAGTTAAAGTTTCCCCCTAAAACAAACTTTAGACTAACTAAAAATAAAAAAAAGATTGAAGGGACAGACAGGCTGTAGGTAGAGGCTGCTGCAGTGCAGCGCCCCCTCCCCCCCTATCCAGCCTGCAACTGAAACCCTCTAATCCAGGCAGCATTATGATAAACCTTCTCTGCACCCTCTCCAAAGCCTCCACATCTTTCAAGAAATGGGGTGGCCAGAACTGAACGTAATATTCCAAATGTGGCCTGCCCAAAGTCCTATGGAGCTGCATAGATGAGAAAGATTAAATGTTCTGTATCTGAGATGTTGAATTCGCTGATCTCGGCCTGAGCAGTCATTAGTTGTCATTAACTAAGTCCAGGAGGACATGAAAGAAACTAGAATTTAAGTTCTAATAGTTTTGTGGTATTACGAACTCAGAAGATACCTAAGGGAAGTCATGAAGTATGATGGTAAGAATTTCAAGTGAAAGGCATGAAATGTAAAATACAGGGGAATAGTTGGATTGTTAGCTTTGTGCAGAGTGTTGTGATTTGAGGTTAAAATAATTTAAATGTGCTTTTGTTAATCCACTTCCAGTTCTGTTGAGAACAATCTGAAACTACTATTCCACAAATTGATGTGCTTTTAAACTTTTCAGTGCAGGAGTCTAGATTATTTTGTTGGCTCCAAGCAATAAGATTGAATTTACTACATGGTCAATCTTTTATGACTCTAACCATTGAGTTAATGCTCTTCGCTTTTCTTTAAATAAACAAAGAGCTACAGTCTGATTTAGAGAGTACCTTTATTCAGCCAAGCCGAGCAGGAGTTATTTTGAAAACACAGGTAATCAAATAAGTATCCAATAAAATTGTTGGATTGTATGTTGGTAGATTGGAACGTTGTATAGTTATGAGGAACGTTTCACTTGCTAACCATGTGCATACATGAGAAACAATCATTTAAAGATATTTTGAATCAATCAATCATGTAATCACTTGGAATTGTGAAATGTCAAAAATATAATACTTTAAAACAGTATTGCTCAATTCACATATCAATGTTAAAAAAGTGAGGAATTTGTTGGGGCAGGATTTGATGTAGTTGTCAAGATCTTGATAAAAAGCTCTAATTATTGCTTGTGAGGAAGAATGTACTTTTGTATTGTGCAATGATACAGCATAGATCCTGTTCAATTTCCCACTTGAGTACATTTTTTAGGATTTGCATTTTCAAAACAAACATTGATATGATGTAAAGCAAATTCATTTTTTTACATTAATTGGAAGATGCTGTTATTCTTAAACACTTTTATAGGGACGCTTTTAGAAATGGTTTGATGAACTCGGCTTTTATTCTCAGTGTTTAGTACATGCTGTTCTAAAATACAAGATTAGTTTTTTAAGTACTTTGCGTACGTTTTCGAATGATTTTGAATGCCTCTACCAACTGTTCGTTTTATTTTTGTTCAACACTGCAATGGTAATTTAGTTATATAAATTGTATTGCTTAACTTGCAGCATAGTAGTATACAGAGCAAAGAAGTGAGCAGATGGACACAAGGAGAAAACACACAACTAGACATGGCTCTGAAGTAGCTCGTTCTTGAGTCGTTTGGTGATATTGTTCTTAGTTCACAAATTTGTTTTTTCAGTTAATGGACATGGTGCAGATGGTCATCCTATTTATTAAAATAACTTAAAATTTGTGTTGAGCCTGTTTACTATTATAGTTGAGTTGAAATATCCACTCACAACTTAATGTGTATGAATTAGGAACTGACACAAAGATAGTCTGAAGATGATGTCATTTTGATAACTACTTCAATTTACTTGCTCAACTTTTGTAATATGGCGCTACTGATAAGGAGATAGCAATTTCAGGACCGCGAGTAGATGTATTGTAATCTAATAGGAAACAGATTTAAAGTCTGATATTTTGTTGATCATCCAATTAAAATACAGTCAATCCTTTTTCTATTTTGACCAACCATTGTGATCGGTTTGGAACTCCAACACCAGTGCAGCAGCTCTTTTAGACCTGACAACAGAGACATCTTATCAAAACAGAATGCTGTTCATGTGAGACTACCTTTACCTGCTGTGTCCAAGTGCATTTGTGAAGTTATTATAATATTTGTAATGACATCAGCATAACACCACACTATTTACAAACAATCATTAGAATTCCCTACAATTATTCAACTGGGCAAATGTTTAATCTCACTTGCTAACTTCCCATGCATTCCAGCAATCTACCATGTGAAACGTTGTCACGTGCAGCTCTTTAATACACTTAACAGCTAAACCTCTACAGCTCTCTTGGGTCCAGATTGTTTGGAATAAAATTATATGAGATTAGTACAGAAAAATCCTGCTGGTATAAATGTTCAGCCATTTATTGACCAACAGAACAGGTACTGGAGTATGAAAAGGCAATTTCTATTTTTTAAAACAGAATTGAGTGATTTCAAAAGCAACAGATCCAATCAATGCTCTTGTTACTTTACAACATTTATGCATCAATGACGATGAACAATGAAGACACTTGATATGAGGAGGAAGCTCCATGAACATTCCCATTTTCGGTGCAGCTGTAATGCAGAATGAAAATTCCGAAGCATTTGTAACACTCTGCAGCCAGAAGTACAGAATAGATGATCCATCTCAACGTTCTCATGGAGGCCATTATAGATGCCATTCTTCCACCAAATGTATTCACCTCGTGGTGAGAAACGACGACGCATACAATGGAAATGTGAAAGACAATAAGGTTATCAGCATACCAACTATGATGCTCTAGATGTGTTCTTCAAGGCCCCTCACCTCCAGTGAAGCAGCTCTTGTAGGCCTAACAACAGAGACATCCATCCATTAAAACAGGATGCTGTTCATATAAGAGTTGGGCAAAAAGCAGGAAGTATGTTATTTGGCCAGTTGTCGTGTCATTAGAAAAGTGATAGAAAGTAATATCCCCAGTGTTATCAAGAAATAAATGTCCAGACATCAATACAGCCTTGTTACAAGCAGAATTCCGTACATGGGATCAGACTGACTGTTCTTGGCATCAAGGTAGCATCTCACTGGGCTTTACGTATATGATTCTAAGATAACATGCTGTCTGCTTGCTACCAGAGTCAATGATACCACTGAATAACAAACATTGAAAAGGGTGAATGGATAAAGCTTGATGCATAATGGTGCCAATGGTAGGGGTAGATAAAAAGTGTAGTCATGCAACAGATTTTGAGGAATTATTAAAATGGTTAAGGAACAGAGATTCAAGAACTGCTAATGCTGGAATCTAAGCAAACGATAAACTGCAGGTCAAACAGTATTGGTGGAGGCGAGGGGGTGGTCAATGTGTGGCAAGAAGGTACCCAGCATGTAAAAGTGATAGGAAGAGGTATGAAGGAAGCTGAAAGGTGATAGATGGAACCAGATAAACAAGTGGGGGGAGGGGTTGATGGGTAGATGGTGCCAGATTTAGTTTAGAAATACAACGTGGTAACAGGCCTTCGGCCCATCGAGTCCACACCGACCAACGATCACCCGTTCAGACAAATTATGTTATCCCACTTTCTCATCTACTCCCTGCATCATTGGGGTAATTTGCAGAAACCAATTAACCTACAAACCCATGCATCTTTGTGATATAGGGGGAAATTGGAGTACCCAAAGGAAACCCACAAGGTCACAGAGTGAACATTCAAACTCCACACAGACAGCACCTGAGGCAGGATCGAACCTGGGACTCTGGTGCTGTGAGGCAGCAGATCTACCAGCTGTGCCACTTTGTTGCTCTCTTTGAGAGGGGCAAGATGGAGTGTTGACACACAGGCTGGTAGATGATAGCTGAAAACAAGAAAGAAAAAAAAGTAGATTAAACCAGGGAGGGAGAAGGATGGAGAGGGAGGCTGGTAAGTGATGGATGCATCCAAATAAGGGAGGGATAATCGATGGATGGAACTGGGTGGGGTATTGGAAAGGTGAGCTAAAGGAGAAGAAATCAAATATGTTGGTTAGTGGTGTGTGAACCAAGTGGAACCCCGTGGTGGGAGGATGATGAATCTAGACAACAAAGTTGTGAGCAAGAGAAGGAAATGGTGAACAAACGCAGAGAGACACTGATGGGCTGGTAGGAGTGGGAAAACAACACTGAGGGTGTGGGTGATCTGAAATTGAATAACAATGTTCTTACTAGTTGACTGTAGGCTACCCAAGTGGGCAATGAGATGCTGTCCTTCTACATTGCGTTTGGCCTCACTGTGTCGGTAGAGAAGGCTGAGAACAGACAGGTTGCTGCAGGAATGAAAGGGGAAGTTGAAATGACATGCAACTGGAAGCTAAGATGTGGGCAGAGCGCACGTAGTCTGCAAATGGTCACCGTGGCTAGGCTTGGTCTTGACAATGCAGAGGGGGCCACGTTACAAGCACTGAATACAATAAACCAGACCTGAGGAGGTTCACACAAATCTCTGTCTCGGTTGGTACGCTGTCCCTGGATGGTGTTGAGAAAGGAGGTGTAGGGATAAGTGTAGTACCTCCTGCAACTATAGGGGAATTTGTTAGACAGGGAAAGGTGGGTTGAATAACCATGGAATCACAGCGTTGTCTGCAGAAAGGGCAGGGGGAGAGGGGATGATCTGGCTGGTGGTAGGTTCCGGTTGGAACTGCAGATGGCGAACAAAATATGGTGGGTGAAAGGTGGCAATCAGGAGAACTCTATCTCTGTTCTGTCTGGAAGAGAGGGGTGAAATGGGTGAAAGCAGATCTGCAGGAAAGGGGGAAAATGCTTGTGGGAAGTCCATCATCTGCAGCAGAGTAAGAAACACAACTTGTATGAATAGTATTTTCTCAATTGCTCCCAGTGCTGTATGCCTGTGTATATAGAATAGCAACATAATATAGATGAATACACTGCTGGAAAGATAGTGCAGGAGGAAGGGGTTTAGGTTTTTGAAATAATGGATCCACATCTGGGGTATATAGCACCTGTACATGCCAGGCAGCTTGCACCTTAATGCCCCTGAGAAAGGTATGCAAATCTAATTGTGCAATTAAGGATGATTTAATTTAATCTGCCAAGGAGATGGAAAGTCGATTATATATTTGCAGAAGGGATAAAAGATTTCAGCCAGATGATAACTCAGGCTAATTTATTAAGTTTATTCTCAGTTTATGCCATATGGTCTGGAGCAAAGGCAGACAACTGAAACTTAAGAATCATATAGTACTATATCCAGCAGCATTATTTCTCTGATGACAAGTTGAAAGTTAGAACTCTTGTATCTATCTTGGCAATGAATCCAGCCAAATATAATCCCTCACTAACTGCCCGCCAAAAGGTCGTTCCGTGCACCAGTCTTTTTCCACGTTACATAGCAAATGTGTCTTGCACAAAATATATTGACATTGCACTACTGACACAAGCATCAAAGCTAGAGGAAGGAAGTAGAATGTTCACAAGCAATTTGCATTTGGTCCTGGCGCCTTAGGCACACTCAAGATAAGGTCTGAATAATAGAGGCTGGGAAAAAAAAACTTCTGTGAAAGGAGTCTTACCCTCGAGCTTCCCTTAGAAACTTCGACATTGTATTAGATGGTACTCTCACATAGTTATTAAATCAACCTAAAATCAGTCAAAAGATATGGCTAGAGTGAATCTGGTTTTTAAGTATACTGAAATGCTGTGGCATAGTCCAAACACGGAGCACCTCTGTATACTTTTCTGTGGTGTGTGCAGTTACATTCATGAGATGACAAAATGGGCATGATCTTCAGCACATGAAGGAGCAACATAAGCAAGTATGTATACCACCTTTACTGGAGTCTCAATAGTCGAACAGCTGTGTGCAGGTGATGCTTGTAGTTGAAGTATTCATTGATTCATTCACTGAAGCATGAGGGATGAGTTTGAAATTCAATATCCACAAGTTGGTTGTTGGCCAACCTCTCCCTGTTACACTAAACTGTCCTTCAATAGAGTTTCAAGCAAAGATGCTTCAAAATCTCCTCCAGACCTGCTGAGTTATTCCATTACTTTGTATCGTTTTGTGTATTAACCATCATCTGCAGTTCTTTGTTTCAACTACATACAATGATAACACCTTATTTGGTTATAACTGACAATTGGCAATAACGGACATAATTCCCCCTACATGGTCCGTTATAATGAGAGGTTTACTTGATTAGGTCATACTCGCCTATATCCTAACTCCAAGACACATTCCCTCCTTTATCCTTGAACAGTCCATTATTCTTCCTGGTTGTTTGTAACGTAGGTATAAATAACCTTGGGATTTTCTTTAATTTAATTCACCAAAGCCATTAATTCCATTGCTCCAGAGACGCTGCCTGACACACTATCTTCAGTGTAAACTAGAATCTGCAATTCCTTCCCACAGAAAGCCATTTCATGTTCTTTTTGGCCTTTCTAACTGCCTGCTTAAGTTATTTTATTCTTGCTTTATATTCCTCAAAGGAGTGTGCTGATTACACACCACATCCCTTAAAACAAAATGAAATAGATTCACTGGTTTTCTTGGGGTTCAGACCCTTAATTCTTCATAATTGAAATCCTCAAATAATTTATTTGCTAAAACATTTAAATAATATACATGGCACTAATCTAAATATTAAACACCAGCAAAAGCTGGAACAAAACTGATGCTATTCATTGTTTTGTAAAGAACAAAAAGCATGTGTTTTCCTCCTCCCAACCTAATAGGAATTTCTAGGTTTCGGCTTACTATTGTCGTGTGTACTGAGGTACAGTAAAAAGCCTTGTTTTGCATACTATCAAAACAGATCAGATATGCCATACTTAAATACAACCAAGTCAAACTCAAATACAGTAGATAGAGCAAAGAGAAAGATGCAGAGTGCAGAATATAGTTCTCAGCATTGTAACAAATTAGTTCCATGGACAAAGTCCAGTGTCCTCAATGGGGTAGAGATGAATCAGACAGTACCCTAAGCTTATGAAAGGATAATTCAGAAGCTTAATAACATAGAGGAAGAAACTATTGCTGAGTCTGGTGATGCTGACATTTCTTAGGGGTGATGAATGAAGGGTAGTTAGTGGAAATAAATCGGTATCATATCTCTCTGTTTCTTTCATGGCACGAAAAGCCTCTAAAATGTCCAGTTATCTGTGCAGTCAAATGATCTCCTAATGAACAAAGTAGAGAATGTGGAGTCTCTACTTGGGGAGTTGATATCATGCATTCCATGGTTTGGAGCAGTCAGCCACAGTGTGCTTTGGGTCCTCCAGCTTCTAATTGTAATGCAGGTGGCCATATATCTAAGGCTCGGGTAGATTTGGTTGAGCACTGTCTTCAGGCAATCCAGGAATGCTGATGTCAATTCAAAGATGAGCTTGTTGTTCCCTATTCTGGGTGTGTCCTGAGATCCTTCCACCTGGATCATGGATTTGTGATCACTGCATATATGTTGCTGACTTTTCACAGGATGGCTAAGGTGATTTTAAACAATTTTACGGTAGTTTTAATGTTGAATGGGTTGGCTCGTGTTTCCTTCCCCTACCCCTGCAATTAGAATGGCAGGCCACAAAGGTCAGCTCTGGCAGCCATTTAGTTTTGGTGAGCGTGAGGTGGTTCTGATCGGCGGACAGTCAGTGTGTGTTTTTCCACTCTGCTACCTACTCGCTGCCTTCTCCCTTTCACGTGAGTTGGAGTGGGTGTAAAGGTTCCTATCAATAGCTACATGGTGGCATTTAGTTGTTCAATTAAACTTTTTGTAACTACAGGATGATTTGGTGGAGGAGTTCTCGATAGGCAATGCCTTGGGATTAATGACGACTCGTTTCCACTCGGGTTTTGTGCTAATGAGATCAATGTGGGAACCACAGACTCACAAATGGGGAAAGTTGTGGCTGACAGGGCAGGCAAGTGAGTAGTTTGTGAAGTGGTGCACTACTCATATGTGCTCCTGATGCAGCACCTTGCACTTAGAGTCATAGAGTGATACAATGTGGAAACAGGCCCTTTGACCCATCTTGCCCACACCTCCCAGCTACACTAGTCCCACCTGCCCTGGTTTGGTCCATATCCCTCCAAACCTGTCTTGTTTCTTAAATGTTGGGATAGTCCCTGCCTCAACTACCTCCTCTCGCAGCTTGTTCCACACACCACCATTTGTGTGAAAAGGTCACCCCTCAGATTAAATCTTCACCTTAAACCTATGTCCTCTCATCCTCGATTCACCTACTCTGGGCAAGAGACTCTGTTCATCTATCCGATCTATTCCTCTCATGATTTTATACATCTCAATAAGATCACCCCTCATCCTCCTGCGCGCCAAGGAATAGAGTCCAGGCCTACTCAACCTCTTCCTTTTGCTCAGACCCTCTAGCCCAGGCAACATCCTTGTAAATCTTCTCTGTATCGTTTCCAGCTCGACGACATATTTTCTATGACATGGTGCCCAGAACTGAACACAAAACTAAATGCGGCCTCACCAATGTTTTACACAACTGCGACATGACCTCCGAACATTTATACTCAATACTATGACTGATGAAGGCCAACATGCCAAACGTTACATACACCATACATCTGCACTCCTAGATCCCTCTGCTCTACAACACTCCCCAGAGGCCTACCATTCACTGTGTCGGTCTTGCCCACGTTAGACTTCCCAAAATGCAACACTGCACATTTCTCTATTAAATTCCATCAACCATTCCTCAGCCCACCTGACCAATCGATCAAGATCCTGCTGCAATTTTCCACAACCATCTTCACTATCTGCAAAACCACCCACTTTTGTATCATCAGCAAACCTGTTAATCTTGCCGTTTATGTTCTCATCCAAATCATTGATATAGATGACAAACGGTAACTGGCCCAGCACCGAACCTTACGGCACACCACTAGTCACATGCATCCAGACCAAGAATCAACGTTCCACCATCACCCTCTGCTTCCTTCCATGAAGCCAATTTTCTATCCATTTAGCTATCTCTCCTTGGATCCCATGCGATCTAACTTTCCAGAGCAGCCAACAAAGCGGAACCTTGTCGAATGCTTTGCTGAAGTCTATATTCATCTACAGCTCATCGACCTTTTTGGTCACGTCTTCCAAAAACTCAATTGGATTTGTGAGACACGATCTCCCACGTAGTCTATCCCTAATCAGCCCTTGTTCGTCTAAATGCCTGTGAACAGTGCATTCAGAAAGTATTCAGACCCCTTCACTTTTTCCACAATTTGTTATGTTATAGCCTTATTCTAAAATGGATTAATTTTTTTTTATCATCAATCCACACACAATACCCCATAATAAAAAGCGAAAACAGGTGTTTAGAAATTTTTGCAAAGTAATTAAAAAGAAATAACTGAAATATCACATTTACATAAGTATTCAGACCCTTTAGTCAGCACTTTGTTGAGGCACCTTTGGCAGCGATTACAGCCTCAAGTCTTCTAGGGTATGACGCTACAAGCTTGGCACACCTGTATTTGGGTAATTTCTCCCATTCTTCTCTGCAGATCCTTTCAAGTTCTGTCAGGTTGGATGGGGAGCGTCGATGCACAGCTATGCACAACGATGTGTACAGCAGTGGCGAGCCACTATATAGCATAAGGACACAAAAGAAGAAGATGAGCCTTTTACTGAGGAGTGGCTTCCGTCTGGCCACTCTGCTATAAATGCCTGATTGGTAGAGTGCTGCAGATATAGTTTTCCTTCTGGAAGGTTCTCCCATCTACACAGGGGATCTCTGGAGCTCTGTTGGAGTGACCATCAGGTTCTTGGTCACCTCCCTGACCAAGGCCCTTCTCCCCAGATTGCTCAGTTTGGCTAGGCAGCCCGCTCTGTGAAGAGTCCTGGTGGTTCCAAAGTTCTTCCATTTAAGAATGACGGAGGCCATTGTGCTCTTCGGGACCTGCTATGCTGCAGAAATTGTTTTATACCCTTCCCCAGATCTGTGTCTCAACCCAATCCTGCCTAGGAGGTCTATGGACAATTCCTTCATCTTCAAGGCCTGGTTTTTGCTCTGAAATGCACTGTCAACTGTGGGACCCTATATAGACAGGTGTGTGCCTTTCCAAATCATGTCTAATCAATTTAATTTACCACTGGTGGACTCCAAGTTGTAAAAACATCTCAAGGATAAACAATGGAAACAGGATGAACCTAAGCTCAATTTTGATTGTCCTAGCAAAGGGTCTGAATACTTATGTAAATGTGATATTTCAGTTATTTCTTTTTAATTACTTTACAAAAATTTCTAAACACCTGTTTTCGCTTCTTCATTCTGGGGTATTGTGTGTAGATTGAAAATAAAAAATGAATTTAATCCATTTTAAAATAAGGCTGTAACGTTAAAAAAATGTTTAAAAAAGTGAAGGGGTCTGAATACTTTCTGAATGCACTGTATCTTAACTCTAGTAATTTTCTAACTGCAGATGTTAAGCTCACTGGCCTATAGTTCCCAGCATTTTCTCTGCATCCCTTCTTGAATAGAGGCACAACATTTGCCACCCTCCAGTCTTGCGGCATCTCTCCTGTATTTAACGACATCTCGTAAACTTCAAAACACCACACTGAATGCTCCTTCTCCATTTTAAGTGGTCTTGGATCAGAGGTTCTTAGTTGTTAGTAGGGATGGTGCACTTCAAAGAAACAAGCACATTCTTGAATATTTTTCTGTCTTCTTGGTAATTACCTTCTATGACAGGCTCAGAATAGTGTTTGTTTTTGGAGTCTTGTCTGACATACAAATACACTATTTTAGACAAACTGCGCAATTCGAACTTGGAATGATGGCTTGGGAGAAGACACTGACATTGGTTTGTTTTTTCTTCAAGTGAATTTGCAGGATTTTTTGGAGACAGGTGGTATTTTTCCAGTGCCTTCAAAGGTCTGTTGTAGGTAGTACAGGTCTCATATATACAGGAATATGACTGCATAGAAGACCATGAGTTGTATGCTAAGTCTTGATCTTGAAATACGATTTTCCTCAATCAACATTGAAGATAGTGACAATTTTCAGAATTGATGTCTGTCTTCACCGATAGCGGTCCATCCAATGTAACAGAAATAAAGGGGTCCAGTAAAATGAGGATTTACTGTACTTTGCATCTATATACATCAAGGAGAAGGGCACAGGAAATGAGATCAGTATGGGGAATACTAATATACTCAGTCAGTTTTAGGGTAAGGAGGAGGCGATGTTAATGGTCTTGAAGAGCAGGAAGGTGGATACATCCTCAGAACCTGATGGGATATATCCCAGGTTATTGAAAGAAACAGAAAGGGAGATTGCAAGGGCATTGAAGATGTTTGCATCTTTTGTCACTACAGGCAAGGTTGTGAAAAACTGGAGAGTAGCTATTGTTGTCCCTTTGTTTATGAAGGGAAGCAGTAAGAATGCAGGGAATTATCGGCCACACGTCAGTGGCAGGGAAGCTATTGGAGGGGATTTATTAATGAATGGGCTAATTATGGACAGTTAGCATGGCTTTGTACGATGCAAGTCATTTCTTGCTAACATGATAGACTTTTTAGAGAAGGTGACGAAGGTGATCGATGAAGTTAGGGTGGTGGATATTGTCTACATTGGTTTTTAGTAATGCATTTGATAACGTCTCCCATGGAAGTCTGATCCAGAAGATTAAGATGCAGGGGATTGACAGTGCATTGTATGGATGCAGAACTGGCTTACAAATAGAAGACAGACAGAGAGTTGTGGTGGAATTGCGTTATTCAGGCTGTGACCAGTGGAGTTCTTCAGGGATTGTGCTGGGACCTGTATTGTTTGAATATATGTGTGTATATATGACACAAGGTTTGCTGATGTTGTGGACTGTGAGAAGACTGTCAAAGTATGCAGTGGGATATAGATCAGCTACAGAAATGGGGTAAGAAACAGCAGGGTGTTAAATCCAAGCAAGTATGTGATGGTGCACTTTTAGGCGGTTGAATATAAGGGGGAAGTATACAATTAATGTTTCGGCCCTGAACAGCATTGATGTACCAAGTAATTTTGGGGTGCGTGCTTAATTCCCAAAAAGTAGAAACACTATTAGATAGAGTGATAAACTAGGCCTATGCTGTGTTTGCCTTCATTGGTCAGGGCATTGATGGGCATACAATGTAATGTATGACACAAAGGTGGCTTTATAGGACTTTGGTTAGGCAGCATTTGGAGTACTGTGTATAGTTCTAGACTAAAGACTAGAGGGCATAACTTTAAGGTGAAAGAGGCAAAGTTTAAAGGAGATGTGTGAGAAATTATTTTGGGTATGGGTAGCGTGGTGGTGGAGGCAGATATAATAGTGGAGTTTAAGAGCTCTTAGATATGATATGGAGGAAGTGGAGCTCTATGCTTAGTTTAGTTTGATTTGACATCATATTCAGCACAGACCTGATAGTCAGAAGGGCCTGTTCCTATGCAGTACTTTTCTAGTCTTTACCTTTCACCCCATCAGCCATTGCATACAAAACATAATCGTCTGAAATTTCCGCCACCTCCAACAGGATCCCACCACTATTCACATCTTCTCATCTCCACCCCTTTTCCCCCTTCCGCAGAAACTGTTCCCTCCGCAACTCCCTGGTTAACTCATCCCATCCAACCCAAACCACCCCTTCCCAGGTACCTTCCCTGCAACTGCAGGAGATGCCACACCTGTGCCTATACTCCTCCCTCGACTCTGTCCGGGGATCCCGACGGTCCTTTCAGGTTAGGCAGAGGTTCACTTGCACCTCCTCCAACTTTATCTACTGTTTTCGTTGTTCAAGATGTAGACTCTTATACATCGGTGAAACCAAATGTAGACTGGGCGATCGTTTCACTGAACACCTTTGCTCAGTCCGCCTGGACATACCTGGTCTCCCGGTTGCTAAACACTTTAATTCCCCTTCCCATTCCCACACTGACCTTTCTGTCCTAGGCCTCCTCCATTGTCAGAGTAAGGCTAAATGCAAATTGGAGGAACAGCATCTCATAATTCGCTTGGGCAACTTACAACCCAGGGGTATGAATATTGATTTCTCTAACTTCAAGAAACCCCTGCATTCCCTCTCTCTCCATCTCTCCCCCACCCAAGTCACACCAGTTTTCGTTCTCACCTAGCTATAGCAAACAACGATTGTTACTTTTTTGCATATCTTTCATTCATTTGTTCTATATCTCTATACATCATCGTCTCTATCTCTTGTTTCCCTTTCCTGTGACTTTCAGTCTGAAGAAGGGCCTCGAACCGAAACATCACCCATTCCTTCTCTCCGGAGATGCTGACTGTTGCGCTGAGTCAGTGGCGGACCTACATTTTTAGGGCCCTGAAGCTTGACCTGTTATGGGGGCCCCTTCGCATACAGCAACGAGGTCTCGGTAACACTGTTATCTCCTTCAATGGTGTTGTTCCACGACAGATCACCACAAATTATAATTTCTGTCATAAATGTTAATAGTGTTTTAAATTATTTATAATTATGTTATTTTAAATCTATTTAGAATGAAACATCCTTAATTGAAAGTTTATTCGTTCACGGCAAGCCTACATGATACTTTAATAACCTTTTAATTTTAATTTTAAATATTATTTTGTATTGAATGACACTTTTATTAATCTTATTATTTTTCAAAACCCCCTTCTCATACAGTAAGTAAATCTAAATGTTTTAAGCAATGTGGACTAAGCATGATATTCACCTGCAGAAAAAAAGTAGGAAGTATTGGCTGGAAATAGACAATAGGTGCAGGAGTAGGCCATTCGGCCCTTCGAGCCAGCACCGCCATTCACTGTGATCATGGCTGATCATGGCACAATCAGTTCCCCATTCCTGCCTTCTCCCCATATCCCCTGACTACGCTATCTTTGTGACCTCTATCTTGAAAGCCTCCAGAGAATTGGCCTTCACTGCCTTCTGAGGCAGAGAATTCCACAGATTCACAACTCTCTGGGTGAAAAAGTTTTTCCTCATCTCTGTTCTAAATGGCCTACCCCTTATTTTTAAACTGTGGCCCCTGGTTCTGGACTCTCTCAGCATTGGAAACATGTTTCCTGCCTCTAGCGTGTCCAAACCCTTAATAATCTTATATGTTTCAATAAATGGCCTCATACAGCTAAAAAAACTTTACAAAAAATATGGTACCTGAAATGTCTCTTTGCCCAGCACTGAAATGAGAAAAAACACAGTTGTGAATTTGCGGAAGTGGAGGCCAATTCTCTGGAGGATTCTCTTGTATCCTTCAGCAGCACCTCGGTCTCCCTTCTTGAGCTCAAGACACCCACTTCTCCTCACCTCACCTACGCTCACTTCCCCACACCTACACCTCGACTAATCCCCTCGCCACACTAAACCCCTCACCTCGACGATACCTCACTACCAAACTTCTCCTCACAACTAAACCTCATCTCGACTAAACCGTAGCTCACTAAACCTCGCCCCTCAAACCTCACACCTTAACCCCACTTCAATTTAACTAAACCTCACGACTAAACTACTCCTAATCCGCGCCTCAACTAATCGCCGCCTATCTCCCGCTCCCGCTATTTATAGCCCCTCCCCGGCCGTTGGCGGCGTCTCACGTGAGCGGAACGGCTCCAACCAAGGGGCCAGGGCCGAGCACGGAGAGCGGCGCATGCGCAATGCCCGCTAGAGCCGGTGGGAGGGGCGCACGCGCATTGACGTTGAGACCCAGCCCCGTCCGCGGCGGCCGCAGCCCCTCAGAGTTTAGTCGAGGCGGGGATTATGTGAAGTGTGAAGTTTAGTCGAGACGAGGTTTAGTGAGTTGAAGTTTAAGTGTGAGGTGAAGTTTAGTCGAGGCGAGGGGTTTAGTCGAGGTGAAAAATCAGATCCATTTATAGGAAAAGAAAAAATCTGAATTCCGATTTAAATCGGAAGAATATCTGGACTAATGTCGTTTCTGGGGCCCTCCTGGGATTAGGGGCCCTGAAGCTTAAGGTTCATTAGTTGCACAGTAGATCCGCTGCTGCGCTGAGTTACTCCAACATTTTGTGTCTACGGTTTAAGCCAGAATCTGCAGTTCCTTGCTGCACAGTACTTTTCTGTGTTCTGGAAAAAATGTGTTTCTACTAATAATCGCACATTGGCTGTTTGGTGACTTCCTGCACTTGAATTTCCTATTTGAAATGTTAGCAAAGTTACAGTGGTTTAGGAGGCTTTTGCTGATTGGAGAAACTATTGTGCTATGAATTATTATATTGGAACTCCCTCTACTGGAAAGTCTGAACATATGTTAGTGGGGCTGTTCTACACTTGCTAATTTTTGTGGTTAATTCATCAGACCCTGGTAACTATTTATTAAATTATTTTGTCGGGTAAGGGAATGCACTCTTTATTCTATTTGTCTAGTTTGTTCAGTTTTATTCTTCTGCTCTCGATTTGTCAGAAGTTCAGTTTTTCTGAATAAAATAAAATAATTGATCTTCCATGGAATTGTGAATGATCAATGTAACTTTCCAAGAATTTAATCCTTACCATCTTCATTTGGGTCCATTAAATTATTTCAGATCCATTTAAGATGGCCTTGGTTTAGACTTCCATCTGAAAAGAAGCCAACAGTGCAGTATTTCCTTTGTGCTGCATCAGAATATTATCCAAAATAGATGTATGCAAGTCTCTGAAGACATGAACCAGCAATCCTCTGATTGGTATTATGCTCCCATCATTGAGGCGAGGCTGATGCTGCATTTCTGCCTCAACATATAGTACCCTCCATAATGTTTGGGTCAAAGACCTATCATTTATTTATTTGCCTCTGTACTCCACAATTTGACATTTGTAATAGAAAAAAAATCACATGTGGTTAAAGTGCACATTGTCAGATTTTAATAAAGGCAATTTTTATACATTTTGGTTTCACCATGTAGAAATCACAGCAGTGTTTATACATAGTCCCCCCATTTCAGGGCACCATAATGTTTGGGACATGGCAAAGTCATGTCAATGAAAGTAGTCATGTTTAGTATTTTGTTGCCTATCCATTGCATGCAATGACTGCTTGAAGTCTGTGATTCAATAGACAATAGGTACAGGAGTGGTCATTCGGCCCTTCAAGCCTGCACTGCCATTCAATATGATCATGGCTGATCATCCACAATCAGTACCCCGTTCCTGCCTTCTCGCCATATCCAATGAGTCCGCTATCTTTAAGAGCTCCATCCAACACTCTCTTGAAAGCATCCAGAGAATTGGCCTCCACTGCCTTCTGAGGCAGAGAATTCCACAGATTCACAACTCTCTGGGTTTTTCCTCATCTCCATTCTAAATGGCCCAACCCTAATTCCTAAACTATGGCCCCTGGTTCTGCATTCCCCCAATATCGGGAATATGTTTCCTGCCTCTAACGTGTCCAAACCCTTAATAACCCCATATTTCAATAAGATATCCTCTCATCCTTCTAAATTCCAGAGTATACAAGCCCAGCTGCTTCATTCTATCAACATATGACAGTCCCGCCATCCTGGGAATTAACCTTGTGAACCTATGCTGCATTCCTACGCTACGCTGCGATTCATGAACATCACCAGTTGCTGGGTGTCTTCTCTGGTGATGCTCTGCCAGGCCTGTATTGCAGCCATCTTTAGCTTATGCTTGTTTTAGGGGCTAGTCCCCTTCAGCTTTCTCTTCAGCATATAAAAGGCATGCTCAATTGGGTTCAGATCGGGTGATTGACCCAAGAATTTTTTAGCTTTGAAAAACTTCTTTGTTCTTTTAGCAGAATGTCTGTGATCATTGTTTTGCTGTGGAATAAACCACTGGCCAATGAGTTTTGAGGCATTTGTTTGAACTTGAGCAAATAGGATGTGTCTATACACTTCAAAATTCATTATGCTACTACCATCAGCAGTTGTATCATCAATAAAGATAAGTGAGCCAGTACCTTCAGCAGCCATACATGCCCAGGCCACAACACCCTCACCACCGTGTTTCACAGATGAGGTGGTATGGTTTGGATCTTGGGCAGTTCCTTCTCTCCTCTATACTTTGCTCTTGCCATCACTCTGATATGTTAATCTTCATCTCATCTGTCCACAAGAGCTTTTTCCAGAACTGTGGTTGCTCTTTTAAGTACTTCTTGGCAAACTTTAACCTGGCCATCCTATTTTTGCAGCTAACCAGTGGTTTGCATCTTGCAGTGTAGCCTCTGTATTTCTGTTCATGAAATCTTCTGCGGACAGTGGTCATTGACAAATCAACACCTGACTCCTGAAGAGTGTTTCTGATCTGTCGGACAGGCGTTTGGAGATTTTTCTTTATTATAGAGAGAATTCTTCTGTCATCAGCGGTGGAGGTCTTCCTTGGCCTACCAGTCCCTTTGGGATTAGTAAGGTCACCAGTGCTCTCTTTCTTCTTAATGATGTTCCAAACAGTTGATTTTGGTAAGTCTACAGTTTGTCTGATGTCTCTAACAGTTTTATTCTCGTCTCTCAGTCTCACAATGGCTTCTTTGACTTTCATTGGCACAACTTTGGTCCTCATGTTGATAAACAGCAATAAACGTTTCCAAAGGTGATGGAAAGACTGGAGGAAAGACTAGGTGCTGAGAGCTCTCTTATACCTGCATTAAGGAGGCAATTAAACATACCTGAGCAATTACAAGGACCTGTGAAGCCATGTGTCCCAAACATTATGGTGCCCTGAAATGGGGGAACTATATAAACACAGCTGTAATTTCTACATGGTGAAACCAAAATGTGTAAAACTGGCCTTTAATAAAATATGACACTACACTTTAACCACATGGGATTTTTTTTTTCTATTACAAATCTCAAATTGTGGAGTACGGAGGAAAATAAATAAATCATGCGTCTTTGTCCCAAACATTATGGAGGGCACTGTAGCACGCAGCTGGTGTGTTTGCTGACTGCACAATCTTTAATACAACTAGATTTCCATTATTTTGTTTTGAATCAAAAACTGCTTTAAAAGTAAAATCTCAACCAAACAGAAAAATGAAGGTTTTGTATAAAATTGACGAATACCAGTCAGTCATGGGACATCTTATAATTCAAGTTTATATTCAAGCTTAATTTAATTACGTCATGAACCTAACCATTCCCTTTTAACCTTTTTAATGGATCAACTTAAACTTACCGATGCATACTTAGTATTTATGTCATCTTTACTGATTCAGAATGCAGAGAAGTAGCTGTTAACTTATGTTTTCGTAAGGAAATCTTTAGTTGATGCATGCTGCAACTTCACACAAATCTTTAAAGTCTTAAAAACCATGAATAAAAATACAGTGGATATATTAATGGTATTATAAAAAGTATCTTGACCAAATTTCAAGTGCTGAGAAAAATGTTGACAGTAAGGTTTCAAAAATGATTTGAAGTGATTGAACAGGTTTACTTTATTTGCTGTGTTGTCTGTTAACTGGTAGCTCAGAATGTCAATTTTCTGGCAAACTCACTTCCCTTTAGAATCATGTGTTCTCACAAAACAAGTCAAGCCTTGCTGCTATTTCACTGAATAATCAAAGCATGACAGAAAAGTGAAACTAAAAAATCCATGACAACGGTGATTAAGGAGTATAAGTAGAGAATGGTGGTTCTTTAAGAATGTCTTTTAATTTATTCAATGTAAATTCCCTGTGATTTCCTGAGCTGCTACTCTGTATGGTTAGAGGATGCCACAAACTTGTTTTTAGGATTTGAGCTGTTATTCTCATGTAATACATTTGTTTTCAACATTACTAATTTACCATCACTGAATGGGGTATATCTTCCAAAATCTTGTCAATAGTTATATTTCAATCAGCACTTGCAGGATATTTGATCATACTCCATTAAGAGCCTTCACTGTGAAGCTTCTGGCCATGCCATTCCAGAATATACCTGTATATCAATGATTAGGATGAGGGAATAAGCGAGTTCGATATTCCGACTGCGCATGCCCAGGTCATAGGTCACTGGAGATAAACATTCTCGGCAGCTGAGCTGCTGCGTGTATACAGACCTGTGTTTCATCCGTAGTCAGGATCGAACCGGGTCTTCGGCACTGCAAGCGCTGTTGAATTGCTGCAGGAGTTAGTGACACCAGTTCTCCCTTCTCCACTGGTCCATGCAGAAATCTCAGCAGTGACAATCTAATGAATCATGGTCCGGTCCCCCTCAGCCTGGCTGTATGTGTTCCACTCGCACTCGGGCTGCCCTCCCGGGTTATACAGGCTTATTATACAGTGGCGAACCACGCACCCCACTCCTGCATGATCCCAGGAGGCAGATTTATGAGCGGAATCTCACTACCATCCCTGTCCTCCCGAGTGTCTCATCCCTGTCTGGGGGCGGCCGGAGATGGCCGGGGTGACCCTGGACTGACGGGACAACGGCCCCGAGCAGAGGCAGCCCCAGGCTTACAGCCAACACGGAGAAGAAGCACCAACTCCAGCTCAAGTCTTCTCCAACTCCCGAGTAACCCATTCCCCTACGGGCTGGGGACCGTCAGCTGCACCTCTCGCCTTATCCAGGGGATGTCGGTTAACTGCCCTGGTCATCACACAAAATGCTGTAGTAACTCAGCAGGTCAGGCAACATCTCTGGAGAAGAGTCTTGACCGAGACGTCACCTATTCCTTTTCTCCAAAGATGCTGCCTGTCCCGCTGAGTTACTCCAGCACGTTGTGTCTACCTTTGGTGTAAACCAGCATCTGCAGTTCCTTCCTACAGAGCGACACCCGTCCGCGGGTAAAGGCGAGGCGGTGGGGAGAGAGATGGCGAGAGGGATGGGGAGACGGATGGGGAGAGAGATGGCGAGGGGTAGGGAGACAGATGGGGAGAGAGGAACTCGCTATCGCAGCTTCACTGCAGGTCCCGGACACCCCGTTTCGACAAGAACTACCCAGTGCTAGGTTCAATCCCTCCACACCCCCATCCCTCCGCCCCGGACTGGAGGGAGGGACTGGGGGACATTGCCCGCCTCTGCAACCAACGTGCAAACCCCGGCACGCCCCTCAGAATGTTAAACTAAACACATCTGTGAGCCAAACACGCACGCCTTTCACCCCCGCAGGGCTTCACTTAACTTTTTTTTCTCTGTTGCTAGCCAGGCAACCTAGGCCGCTTTTTAGGTTGCCAAATGACAGTCTAGGTGGTCATCTAAGACGGCGAGTGCATGACGCATGCGATAATGTACTCGGACGAAGTGCGTAGTTACCAGTCGGAATTATGCTCAATGAAGTATTCACATATTATTTCTGCTTCAAATAAATTCACAAACTAAACATATTCACCAATCAAGACATGATATACCACAATGACATGCAGCAAAATTATTATACAGTATCTCAGCTCTTTTTACACGTTGCAATGAATGCATTTTCTATTATTTTTTTCCACTTCCAAACAAAAATGTGGTCGGATTATTCAGCGTATGATCAACCTCGGTGAGACCAAGCGCAGGCTTGGCGATTGCTTCGCACAACACTTCCACTCAGTTTGCAATAACCAACCTGATCTCCTGGTGGCTCAGCACTTCAGCTCTCCCCCCCCCCCTTCATTCCGAATCTGCCCTTTCTGTCCTGGGCCTCCTTCATGGCCAGAGTGAGGACCAGCACCTCATATTTTGTTTTGGTAGTTTACACCCTAGCATTGCCCTCTCCAATTTCAGGTAGTCCTTGCTTTCTCCCTTCTTCCACTCCCATTCCCAGCTATCCCACAGCCTACTGTCGCCACCTCTTACTTTCTTTTTCCCGCCCCCCCCCCCCCCGACATCAGTCTGAAGAAGGGTCTCGACCCGAAACGTCGCCTATTCCTTCGCTCCATAGATGCTGCCTCACCCAGCTGATTTTCTCCAGCGTTTTTGTCTACCAACAGGATCCCACCACTGGCCACATCTTCCCATCTCCTCCCCTGTCGGCTTTCCGTAGAGACCTCTCCCTCCGTAACTCCCTGGTCAATTTGTCCCTTCCCACCCAAACCACCCCCTCTCCTGGCACTTTCTCTTGCAATCGCAGGAAATGCTACACTTGTCGCTTTACCTCTCCCCTTGACTCCATTCAAGGACCCGAGCAGCCTTTCCAGATGCGGCAGAGGTTCACCTGCACCTCCTCCAACCTCATCTATTGCATCCGCTGCTCTAGGTGTCAGCTGCTCTACATCGGTGAGACCAAGCATAGGCTTGGCGATCGCTTCACACAACACTACTGCTCGGTTCGCAATAACCAACCTGATCTCCAGGTGGCTCAGCACTTGAACTCCCCCTCCCATTCTGAATCCGACCTTTCTGTCCTGGGCCTCCTCCATGGCCTGCGTGAGGCCCACCGTAAATTGGAGGAGCCGCATCTCAGATTTCGCTTGGGCAGTTTACACCCCAACGGTACTAACATTGACTTTTCCAATTTCAGGTAGTCCCTGCTTTCTCCTCCCTTTCCCAGCTCTCCCTCAGCCCACTGTCTCCGCCTCTTCCTTTCTTCTTCCCCCCCCCCACCCTCACATCAGTCTGAAGAAGGGTCTCGACCGAAACATCGCCTATTTTCTTCGCTCCATAGATGCTGCCTTACCCGCTGAGTTTCTCCAGCATTTTTGTCTACCCATTCACACAAGTTCTGTTATCCCACATTCCTCACCCACTCCCTACACATTAGGGGCAATTTTACAGATACAAGCTAACCTACAAAGCCAATGCGTCTTTGGGATGTGGGAGGAAACCCACACGCTTGCAGAGAGAATGTGCAAATTCAACACAGACAGTGCCCGAGGATCAAACACAGATCTCTTGTGTGTGAGGCAGCAAGTCTACCAACTGTGCCACTATATTTTGTTTTCCAACACACAAAAAATGATACGTAGATAACTTTGGTTACTAAAAAAAAAAACTATCAATTTTTAGTCTTAAATCTCTACGTCACGCTTGTCCCCCTTTACAGCTACAGTATGTTTTAATTCAGTTCAAGACTATGGGGCAGTACATTGGCCATAAAGTTGCTGCCTAAAAGTGCGAGAGACCCGGAATTGATCCTGAATATGGGTGCTGTCTGTATGGAGTTTGCTCCTTTTACCTTTGTTCGCATGAGTTTTCTCCGGGTGCTCTTGTTTCCTTCCACATTCCAAAGGTGTGCAGGATCCTTTTTCAGACCCAGCCCAAAACGTAATATTTTTCTTTTGTCCAGAGATTCTGTCTGACCTGTTGAGTTACTCCAGCTTTTTGTGTCTATCTCAGTTTAAATCAGCATTTGCAGTTCCTTCCTACACACACATGATACCATACGATAGAACTTTATTAATCCCAGGAGGAAAATTGTGTGTGTGTGGGTATATATATTACACACACACACACACACACACACACACACACACACACACACACACACACACACACACACACACACACACACAATATAGTTATATATTCATTTATAAATATACACTGTTTTGTTTTCTCGTTTATAACATATTCATGTTACATATTCTGTTTACATATTCTATTTACGTTACATATTCTTTTACATATTCCGTTGTGCAGCTGCAAGTAAGGATTTCATTGTTCTAACTGAGACATGAGAGAATAAAACACTCTTGACATACGTCGCTAATGTGTGGGATAGAACTAGTGTACGGGTGATCGGTGGTCGGCGTGAACTCGGTGGGCTGAAGGGCCTGTTTCCACGCTGTATCTTTAAATTAAACTTAAAACACTAAAACCAGAGGGAGTCTAAAGAAGGGCCTCGACCCAAAACGTCACCCAATTTCTTCTATCCAGAGATGCTGGCTGCTCCATGGAGTTCCCCCGCACAATTATAGCATGGAATAGTCTTCAACCTACCATAGTTACCCAACCAGACGCAACTAAATTTAAGGTAGCTCTTTTTTCCCAAGAACCCTTTTTTGCTTAAATCCTCGTCAAGAGAATGTTATTGGCATGTGTTCCAGATAGGACAATGATATTCTTGCTTGCTGCAGCACAACAGAATATGTAAACATAATACAGAACAGGAGATAAAAGTTCTGTGTGTCTATATACCATAGGCCATATATATACACAATAGATAAAGTGCTGTTATTGTTCAGAATTTGGAGTTAGGTGGTGGACCTTTCACCACTTCCAGTTTAAATTCCATTTGGAATATTTTTGGAGCAGGGCGGCCGATGATGTGCTGGCTGTAATTGTGCGCATGTGCAGGGGGAGGATGTGCTGGCCGTGGCAGTGCGCATGTGCAGGGCGGATGAAGAGCGGCCGGAGACCCGGACACGGATGGCGGGCGGAGATGGAGAGTGACAGCGAGGGGGGCCCGCTCAGAGTTGAATGATAGGTGTCCCGGGTGCTTGCCAAGCCGGGCAAAATGACTCGGCTTTTAGCTTGCCTGGCGGAACTTTAGGTGGCCATTGGCACCGGGCAACCGTTAATTTCAAGCCCAGCTGGTGCTGTGAGGCAGAGGCTCTACTAGCTGCACCACCAAGTTTTATATCAGATCCCAAATCTATACCAATCAATCTCACTCACGAGGTCAGCAAACTCCAACCACCACTGACCCTCCACACTTCACATAACCATTTGATTACTTCAACAAAGCTCCAACCCGATTCTTGACCCAGTCTAAGTAAGGAGCAACTCAACCCCTGTCCCACATTCTCTGCCACCCTGCAGATTTCACTGCCCTGGCCCCAAGCCCAGACTTGAGACTTATGAACTGATAGATCAACTGCTGGAAATAAGGTTGGCAATGTGAGCTAGGATGATACCCAACACATGATCCTTTTTGTTGAATATTTGGCTCTTTAAAAATCTCCAGTTATTACATCACAAAGCAACTTCAATTTAGCTCTCAACTAATGGATCGATAAACTTATTTTCCCTCGTACTGAAGAACAATTTGTACTAGCTGAACAAAACAACTGAAATATTGCAAACCTTTTCAGTTTGCTGAACAATGATGGAAAAGTATAGATCAGCGAATAATGAAATCATGCATGTAACAGTGATACCGATGCATGCTAATGTTATTTTACTAATCCTTTAAGTCTACAATATAGTATGATAATTTACACATTCTTATATCAAATCACTGCAATCACATGTGGCAAACTGTCTAAGTTTCGCAACAAACCGTAAAATACTGTGGAAAAGGCCATATCTGTGGGAAGGAACAGAGCCAATATTTCAGGTTGAAGACCCTCATCAGTACAGAAAGGGAGAGAAAAGCACCTTATAAAGCTGTAGGGAGGGTAGGGCAGGGGGCTGCATCGGACAGGGCAAAACCAGGGGGACCAAGTGAATAAAATCTAAACAAGATTATTTAGACAATGAAGGTACACAAAATTGCTGGGGAAACTCAGCGGGTGCAGCAGCATCTATGGAGCGAAGGAAATAGGCGACGTTTCGGGCCGAAACCCTTCTTCAGACTGATGGGGGGTGGGGAAAGAAAGAAGGAAAAGGGAGGAGGAGGAGGAGCCCGAGGGCGGGCGGATGGGAGGGTGGGAGGAGACAGCTAGAGGGTGAAGGAAGGGGAGGAGACAGCACAGGCTAGCCAAATTGGGGGAATTCAATGTTGATGCCATAAGGGCGCAAGGACCCCAGACGGAATATGAGGTGCTGTTCCTCCAATTTCCGCTGTTGCTCACTCTGGCAATGGAGGAGACCCAGGACAGAGAGGTCGGATTGGGAATGGGAGGGGGAGTTGAAGTGCTGAGCCACCGGGAGGTCAGGTAGGTTATTGCGGACTGAGCGGAGGTGTTCGGCGAAACGGTCGCCCAACCTACGCTTGGTCTCACCGATGTAAATCAGCTGACATCTAGAGCAGCGGATGCAGTAGATGAGGTTGGAGGAGATACAGGTGAACCTTTGTCGCACCTGGAACGACTGCTTGGGACCTTGACTGGAGTCGAGGGGGGAGGTGAAGGGACAGGTGTTGCATTTCTTGCGGTTGCAACGGAAAGTGCCCGGGGAGGGGGTGGTGCGGGAGGGAAGGGAAGAATTGACGAGGGAGTTGCGGAGGGAGCGGTCTTTGCGGAAGGCAGACATGGGGGGAGATGGGAAGATGTGGCGAGTGGTGGGGTCACGTTGGAGGTGGCGGAAATGGCGGAGGATTATGTGTTGTATTTGCCGGCTGGTGGGGTGAAAGGTGAGGACCAGAGGGACTCTGCCCTTGTTGCGTGTGCGGGGATGGGGAGAGAGAGCAGTGTTACGGGGTATGGATGAGACCCTGGTGTGAGCCTCATCTATGGTGGCGGAGGGGAATCCCCGTTCCCTGAAGAACGAGGACATTTCCGATGCCCTGGTATGAAATGTCTCATCCTGGGAACAGATGCGGCGTAGGCGGAGGAATTGGGAGTAGGGGATGGAGTCTTTACAGGGGGCAGGGTGGGAAGACGTGTAGCCATGTGAGTCAGTGGGTTTGTAATGTATGTCGGTCAGGAGTCTGTCCCCTGCGATGGAGATGGTGAGGTCAAGGAATGGTAGGGAAGTGTCGGAAATCGTCCAGGTGTATTGGAGTGCCGGATGGAAGTTGGTGGTGAAGTGGATGAAGTCAGTCAGTTGTGTGTGGGTGCAGGAGGTGGCACCAAAGCAGTCGTCAATGTAGCGGAGGTAGAGGTCGGGGATGGGGCCCTGGTACGCATCGAACAAGGATTGTTCAACGTACCCGACAAAGAGGCAGGCGTAGCTGGGGCCCATGCGTGTGCCCATAGCTACGCCTTGTGTTTGGAGGAAATGGGAGGAGTCAAATGTAAAGTTATTGAGGGTGAGGACCAACTCCGCTAAGCGGAGGAGAGTGTCAGTGGCTGGGTATAGGTTGCTCCTCTGGTCGAGGAAGAACCGCAGGGCTTTGAGGCCATCCTGGTGGGGGATGGAGGTGTAGAGTGACCGGACATCCATGGTGAAGATGAGGGGGTGAGGGCCCAGAGAGTGGAATGCGTGGAGGCGGCGGAGAGTGTCTGAGGTGTCTAGAACATAGGTGGGGAGGGATTTGACCAAGGGGGATAGGATGGAGTCAAGGTATGTGGAGATGAGTTCGGTGGGGCACGAACACGCAGAGACAATGGGTCTGCCGGGAGAGCCGGGTTTGTGGATTTTGGGGAGAAGGTAAAAACGGGCCGTGCGGGGCTGGGGAACGATGAGTTTGGAGGCTTGGTCAGGTAGGGCGTGGGAATTGATGAAGTCGGTGATGGTGCTAGAAATGGTGGCCTGGTGCTCGTCAGTGGGGTCATGGTCCACGGGTAAGTAGGAGGAGGTGTCCGAGAGTTGGCGCGTGGCCTCAGCTTTGTAGAGATCGACGCGCCAGACTACCACGGCACCTCCCTTGTCGGCTGGTTTGATGACCCAGTCTGGGTTTTTGCGGAGTGATTCGATGGCAGTGCGTTCAGAGGGGGAAAGATTGGAGTGAGACAGGGGAGTGGAGAAGTTGAGGCGGTTGACGTCGCGGCGGCAGTTCTGAATGAAGAGTTCCAGAGCCGGGACTTTCTGAGGGGGGTTCCACGAGGAGGGGGTGCGTTGGAGACGGGAAAAGGGGTCATCATTAGGGGGCGAGGACTCCTTCCCATGGAAGTGCGCTGTGAGGCGGAGACGACGGTAGAAGCTCTCCAAGTCATGGTGGGCGCGGAACTCATTGAGATGGGGACGGAGGGGGACAAAGGTGAGACCTCTGCTGAGGACAGACCGTTGGGTGGGGGAGAGGGGGAGGTCGGGGTGGATGGTGAACACCCGGCAGGGGTGGGAGTTGGGGCCAGAGGAAGGCAGGTGGGTAGACTGGGGACGGGGCGATGTGTGGGGAGGGGGTTGTGGGTGTTGGAGGGGTGGTGGGTGGTCAGGGGGTGGGGGGGAGAGAGGGCTGTAAGGTGGGTGGGGAAGAGCGGGTGTGACATGGTTGGGGGGGGATGGGGGAGGGTCAGTGGAGCAGCCACTGAGGTTAGCACGGCTGGGCAGACGGGCGCTAGGACCCGGTGAAATTAAGTTCAGGAGAGTGGGAGTAAGCAGCGTGAAGGCTGCAGGCCCAGTGCAGAGTCCAGGCTCCAGGTAAGGCGACGGCTGTGGGTTGCTGGAGGGGGGTGGAGTGGCGCGGGTCAACGGACCCGATGGTCGGAGTCCAGCGGCGCGGGTCAACGGACCTGATGGTCGGAGTCGAGTGGCACGGGTCACCGGACCCGATGGTCGGAGTCCAGTGGTGGTTGAGTCGGGGTCCGCGGGCGATGCGTGGGTGGTCCCGGTGGGCGGATGGTCGGCGGGTCGGCGGCGAGATGAATCGGGTGCGTAGTGGCGGCCATGTTGAGATAGCCCCGGTCCGGCGGCGTTGTCGGGTAGTTGGGGTCGGGTCATTAGACAATGAGTTGGGGTGGAAGTTTGCAACCTTCATGTGGTCCACCCTGTTTCGACGAATGCAATCAACCCAACGTGCACAATCAAATAAGATCAAATGGAACAAGTGCTGACCGTGGTTGTGCGCATGTGCAAGGCGGCCGGAGAGCGGAAACCCGAGACCCGGCCAAAGATCATAGAGCGGAGCACGGCGACACGGATGGCGGGCGGAGATGGAGAGTGACAGAGAGCGATAGAGCGGGAGGCCCGCTCAGAGTTTAACGGCAGGTGTCCCGGGTGCTTGCCAAGCCGGGCAAAATGTCACTGCTTTCAGGTTGCTCGGTGGGACTTTAGATGGCCATTGGCACCCGGGCAACCGTTAATTTCAAGCCCTGCCTCCCTTCTCTCTCCCCCACCTCTCACCGTCTCTCTGCCGGTCCAGTCTCTCCCCGTCTCCCACTGGCACCTGCCCCCTCTCTCACGCTGTTGCACCCCGCTCTCCTGCCACCTGGCACCCCTGTTCGCTTTTTTTTTCTCAAATGAACTTTGACAAATCCCTTGATTCCTTGTGTTTTTCGGTATACTGAATTTGCTTATTGAAAGCTTTTTGGCCAAAATTGCAGTTGATATAAAGATAGCTGTAGGGGAGGTTAGTGTAGAGAACCCAGGAGGAGTTGGACAGGTTGGGAAATTGGGCAAAGAATTGGCAGATGCAATACAGTGTAGCATAGTGTGCAGTCATGCACTTTGGTAGTAGGAATAAAGGTGCACACTCTAAATGAGGAAAAGATTCAGAAATCAGTGGTGCAATGGGACTTGGGAGTGCTGGTGCAGCTTTCCCAAAAGATTAATTTGCAAATTGAATCGGAAGTAAGGAAGCCAACTGGAGTATTAGCTTTTATTTTGAGAGGACTCGAATATAAAAACAGGGATGCAATGCTGAGGCTTAAAATGCACTGGTCAGACCGCATTTGGAGTCTTAGTTTTGGGCCCCATATTTAAGGAAGGATGTGCTGGCGTTGAGGAGGGTCCAGAGGAGGTTTCCGAGAATAACCGGGGATGATTGGGTTAATATATGATGAGCGTTTGACGGCACCGGGTCTGTACACACTGGAGTTTAGAAGGATGAAGGGGGGGGGGGGGGAACATTGAAACAACGAATAGTGGAAAAACCTGGATAGAGTGGATGTGGAGAGGATGTTTCCACTAGTGGGAGAGTCTAGGACTGGAGGGCACAGCGACAGAATAAAAGGACCAACCTATTAGAAAGGAGATGAGAAGGAATTTATTTAGACAGAGGGTGGTAAATCTGTGGAATTCATTGCCACAGACAACTGGGGAGGCCAAGTCATTCAGTATTTTTAAGGCAGAGATTGACACACTTTTTAAAATAATATCAGTTTTAAGAAAGCTTCATTTTTGAACAATCCTCAATATTTTACACAAACTGATATACTTCACTAAGAACTCACATTTTGAGATATTTCCTAATCACTGCCAATAGCAAAGCAAGTCTTGAATCGCCCCAAGAATCCTGTCATTGATTGAATAATTAGTGTGCAATATTATTACTTCTCATACCCTGGTCTGGATTGTGGATAGAACCAATTCAAATTATTGGAACGGATCACTATGTTTTTAAGTTTATTTGAATATTTGCACATATTTATGTAAAATCTTTCTCAGTGGTCAAAAGATTATACATGTACAGATCTTATATCTCTTAAGAACACCTTTCCGTGGCTGTGAGCTCTGGCACTTGTTATGGAACTGGTAAAGTGAGTTGAGAGCTTTGAAGTGAGGTACTTCAGTAGATATTCATATAACTTTCACGACACAGAGAACATTCTGTTAAGGATCAAATTGAACAAGAAATTGATATGCAGAAAGCCCAACTCAAATTCATAAGGAGGAACATTCAGGCAGATAACAAGAAATAAACAGAAAACAAGAAATCCATTCCCCTACCTTATACCTTTTAAATTTATGTGAAAACAGCACTCACAATATATGGAAGGGAAAAACAAAATGATGCAAGAAACTGAATTAGAAATGGAGAGAGCAAGCAATTTCTATAATGTTCATAAATTATATGAAAACCTGCATGGTATTTTGAAGTTTTCAGTTTAGTATTTGATTTTTTTGAACATTTAATATTGCAATAGCATTTCCAACATCAGTCAATATAAATTGAAAACTAAAAGAAAGTAGTTGAGGGAGAGAGAGTAAACTACCAATGGTAAAAATGTGAGTCTTGTTGCTAAAGATAACTTTGTCATATTCTCACCATGCTACTTAGGCAAGGTACTGAGGATTTGTATTGGCTATCCATTACATATTTAATGGAAATGATAAAACTCTGCATTCTGCCACAGGAAGTCTAACATGGGCAAGAGCTACACTGTGAATGGTAGGGCTCTGGGGAGTGTTGTAGCGCCGAGGGATCTAGGAGTGCAGGTGCATGGTTCCTTGAAGGTAGAGTCGCAGGTAGATAGGGTGGCCAAAAAGGTGTTTGGCACATCAAGTCAAGTCAAGTTTATTTGTCACATACGCATACGAGATGTGCAGTGAAATGAAAGTGGCAATGCTCGCATTAGCCTTCATCAGTCAGAGTATTGAGTATAGAAGTTGGGAGGTCATGTTGAAGTTGTATAAGATGTTGGTGAGGCTGCATTTAGAGTATTGTGGTTCAGTTCTGGGCACTATGTTATAGAAAGTATGTTATCAAGCTGGAAATGGCACAGAAGATTTACAAAGATGATGCAAGGGCTAGAAGTTCTGAGCTATGGGGAGAGGTTTAGTATGCAAGGACTCCATTACTTTAAGTGCAGGAGGATGAGCGGTGATCATATTGAGGTGTATAAAATCATGAGAGAAATAGGTTGGATAGATGCACAGAGTCTTTGGCCCCGAGTAGGTAAATCGAGGACTAGAGGACATAACTTTAAGGTGAAGGGGAAAAGATAGGAATTTGAGGGGTAACTTTTTCACACAAAGTGTGGTGCGTGTATGGAACAACTTTCCAGAGGAGGTAGTTGAGGCAGGGACTAACGCAACATTTAATAAACAGTTATTCAGGTACATGGATAGGACAGGTTTGAAGGGATATGGACCAAACGCAGGCAGGTGGGACTAGTGTAGCTGGGACATGTTGGCCGGTGTGGCAAGTTGGACCGAAGGGCCTGTTTCCACATTGTATCACTATGACTATTATTAAGCAGATCAACAATACTGCTTTGATGTCTTGAGTATGGTGAAAACCTTATCCTTGCATTAACTAAGGTGAATATCCATCACATGCATATCAGATGATTTAATGAGCAGCTCAATTGATAAAAGATGGTTCCAGTAATAACGTTTTAAGTCAGCAATACTTATGATTCATATTTGCAAGGCTTGATCACGTATATACGAGTCAAGAGTGTTTTCTTGTCATATGCACCAGGAATGGAAAAATAAAATTCTTACTTGTTGCAGCTTTATCGGCGTTGTCTATAAATGCAGACAATTGTATAAGAAAAATATATATAACATTTTAAAAACAACTGAACTGTTTTTAAAATGTTATAAAGCCTGCCAGTTACTAGTTTTTCTGCTTCACAGTTCAACATAATCATGATTAATCTTATCTTCATCTCACTCCTTTTGACTCGGAAATCTTGACTCCCCGTAGTTCAAAATTCTGTCTTTCTCAAATAGATTCAGTGAGTCAGATTCCACAGATCTGGACCTGAGACTTCAAAAGATTTATGACAATCAGAAGTGTTTCCTTCTCATGCCCATCTTAAATTGTGTAACCCCATTTGTCCGAAATTAAAGACTAAATTATTCCCAGCTGATATTTTACTGATTTCTTAAACTTGCAATTAGTGACAAATTAGAATCTTAACGTGTCTAACTGAAATTAACACATTTAAAGAGAGAAGTAAAGACAAGTGCTGAAGAGCTGGGGAAACATTTTAGTGGGCATTATGATAAACTTTTTTCTTCTGCAATATCTTTATTTTAACAACATATTAAACTAATCTAATCTGTACATTTTCCATGCCCCTTCCTTCCACTCATGATGAAACTGACTATATAGTTTGATTAATGTTCAATTTTAAGCATTTACTGTATGGACTAATGTGTAGGAAGGAACTGCAGATGCTGGTTTTCACTGAAGATAGACACAAAATGCAGGAGTAACTCAGCGGGACAAGCAGCATCCCTGGAGAGAAGCAATGGGTGACGATTCAGGTTGCGTGCCTTCTTCACACTGTATGGGCTAATTGGACTAATCTTGTACGTTGACTCCTCTGAATTATTGAATACTGTCAGGTATTATATAGTTAATACCCATAGATCTACCTCAATAGAAGATGATCACTCTTTTCAATATGAATGTGTGATAGAAAATGTTTACTCGTAGAGAGAAGTGAAAATTGCATTGTTTGGCAATCAATGTGGGGAATCTGCTTTTAACATCAACAGTAAGAGTTGAGATGTCCTGAACCTGAATTCAACAGACACGAGCAACATTCAAGAAAGCACAATAGTATTGTATTTAGTTATTTCTAATTGTAATGTTTAATGGAATTAATTAGATTACTTTCTAGCTTCAGTGCAGAAGGTTGATAGTCAGAGAAAATTGTAGTTATTTGTGGTAAAGAAGGTGGGTGGCAGAGTTTACAAGGATCAGTATTGGGACCACTGCCATTACCATTTTATAGTTAATGCACTGGGATCAAAATCACACTTTCTAAATTTTCAGACATTACCAGATTGGGAAATTGTTTGTCGTGAGGAGGACGGAACAAATCTTTGAGCAAAATTGTATTTGCAAAATGGCAAATTATTGACGATTCAAGTTCACTACACTTAAATGCAAGGTAGGGAGAATGGGGATAGCTTCTTGTTGAAACAGAACTGCAGATGCTGGTTTATACCAAAGATAGATACAAAGTGCTGGAGTAATTCTGGTCAGGCGGCATTTTTGACCCGCTGAGTTACTCCAGCACTTTGTGTCTATAATTTGGAGATCACTTATTGCTTGGCAAGTGCAGCTCTAGCAAAAGGATCTTGAAATACAAATACACCATTACTAAAAGTTCTGTTACAGTTCTGTCAGGGTTTAAAAAAGAAACCAATCACCAGGATTTATCGAGGGATGGAATAGCAAAGAAGGAAAGTTCATGCTGAGTCTATACAGAAGTTAAAGTTAAATTCACGTTGAGTACTGCATTTAGATCTAGTAGCCTTATTATTATAAATGATGTTGATGTCTGGAAAAGGTGCAAAGGAAACATCACAAGATGACGCAGTGCCCTCCATAATATTTGGGACAAAGACCCATCATTTATTTATTTGCCTCTGTACTCCACAATTTGAGATTTGTAATAGAAAAAAAATTACATGTGGTTAAAGTACACATTGTCAGATTTTAATAAAGGCCATTTTTATACATTTTGGTTTCACCATGAAGAAATTACAGCAGTGTTTATACAATGATGGGTCTTTGTCGCAAACATTATGGAGGCACTACATAAAGTATGAGAGTATATAGATCAGGAATGGATTACAAACTGGAATGCCTTACAATTCAGAAAAAGAAAATAGAGAGTTGACCTTGGAGTAATCTTTACATTTCTGAAGGGTTTTAATAAAGTTTATGCAGCCACAATGGTTAAATAGTGTGTGAGAGTATAATTAGAGTATAATAAGACTAAGAAGGAAACAAAGTAACACTGATAGATTTAAATGAGGAAAAACGTGAAGTTGCTTAAGTGAAAAATAAATATTGGCATAGACATATTCGTCTAATTGGCCTGTTTTTTAACCTTTATCATAGAAGAGTAGTAGGAATAAAATTGACTTCAAGGGGTAATTAAGGCAATTTGCAAAGCTAAATTTAAAACATTATAAACTTACTGGGGGGAAAAAATAAGAAAAATAATGTCATCGGAATTCAGTGAAGAACGGTGGATAAGACTTGTATAGCACGTTACTATGTTCTAATTGGGCTGAATGGTCTAATTTGGAACAAAAGTACTGTAAAACTCTGATTCCATGCTATGTAATGTGCATTGTGAATGTAATGTAATGTGTATTGTGAAAGAAGAAAACAAATTTGGATCATAGATGATTAAAATCAAATCCAACTATAATATTAGCTCAGCTTATTTTTTTCACCCTTTTTTTTTTTTTTTTTTTTAAAGTATGTCTTAAAGTATGTTTTTAGTGTTGTTTTGTGTGGGGGTGGTGTGGGGGGGTGAGGGGGAAACCGTTTCGGCCGTCTCCTCCATGGAGAGGCGACTTTTTTCCAGGTCGCCTCCCCCGTGGCCTAACAATCAGGATTGGCGCGGCCTTTCCCGGAGACGCGCCCGGGGCTTCAGCGGCGGGCGCAGCGTGGACTCTCGCCGTGGAGCGGATGAGCCCTCGCTGGGGCTCGCCAGAGGGGAGCGTTCCGCTTTGCTGGCCCGCGGCAGCCGGCAGCCTGAAGCCGCAGTCTGCAGAGCTCCAGCTGGGGCGGCGTCTACAGCCCGGGATCTCACGTTGGGGACCCGGGGGGAAGAAGAAGCTCCATTGGCCGGCCCGCGGACAACTTCTACCGTGGGTCCGGCATGGACTTACCATCACCCCTGGAGGGGAGCTTCGACCGCCGACCCTGCAGTCTGCGGTGCTTCTGGCTGCGGCGCGGCGGGAACTTTAAATCTTTGACTGCCGGCCTGCGGCCTACACCATCCTGAAGCCGCGGTCTCCGGTGGGGAAGAGCCGATCCTGGACTTACCTTGACTATACTTTGTTCTTTACCATCTGGACGCCCGCAGCAATGGCTGCGGAGGTGGAGGTCCCGACCACGGGGGAAAATGGAGGACTGGCCAATTTCTGTGCCTTCCACCACAGTGATGAATGCTGTGGTGGATGTTTGTGTAAAATTTTTATCGTGGTTGTGTGTTCTTTATTATTGTACCTCTGCTGACAAAAAATCTGAATTTCCCTGAGGGGATCAATAAAGTATTTATTATTATTATTATTATTATAATTATTATTATTATTATTATTATTATTATTAACCCTTCCCGGCAGTTGAAGATATCATCAGTTTGACCATTCCTCACAGCTTCCATTTCCTTCTGTCTAGGTTATTTTATTGTCACCCTCTAACTGCTTCCATTCACTCATTGTCTTCTTCTTCTTCTTGCGTATGGCGTGCACAGCCTAAAGTTGTAGGACAACTTGTTCTATTTGATCTTATTTGATTGTGCACGCCGGGTTGATTGCATTCGTCGAAACAAGGCGGACCACATGAAGGTTGCAAACTTCCACCCCAACTCATTGTCTAAATAATCTTGTTTAGATTTTATTCACTTGCTCCCCCTGGTTTTGCCCTGTCCGATGCAGCCCCCTGCCCTACCCTCCCTGCAGCTTTATAAGGTGCTTTTCTCTCCCTTTCTGTACTGATGAGGGTCTTCAACCTGAAATATTGGCTCTGTTCCTTCCCACAGATATGGCCTTTTCCACAGTATTTTACAATTTACCACATTGGATTGCAGTGATTTGATATAATCAAGAATGTGTAAATTATCATACTATATTGCAGACTTAAACGATTAGTAAAAGAATATTAGCATGCATCGGTATCACTGTTCCATACATGATTTCATTATTCGCTGATCTATACTTTTCCATCATTGTTCAGCAAACTGAAAAGGTTTGCAATATTTCAGTTGTTTTGTTCAGCTAGTACAAATTGTTCTTCAGTACAAGGGAAAATAAGTTTATCGATCCATTAGTTGAGAGCTAAATTGAAGTTGGTTTGTGATGTAATAACTGGAGATTTTTAAAGAGCCAAATATTCAACAAAAAGGATCATTGTTGGTTATCATCCTAGCTCACATTGCCAACCTTATTTCCAGCAGTTGATCTATCAATTTGTATATTTCTATGCCACTTTGGATATACAGGGTATTGGATGCTACAAATTGGTTCTTCTGATTGTTTTGATTTTTTTTTGCAGTTCATAAGTCTGGGCTTGGGGCCAGGGCAGTGAAATCTGCAGGGTGGCAGAGAATGTGGGACAGGGGTTGAGTTGCTCCTTACTTAGACTGAGTCAAGAATCGGGTTGGTGCTTTGTTGAAGTAATCAAATGGTTGTGTGGAGGGTCAGTGGTGGTTGGGGTTTGCTGACCGTGAGTGAGATTGATTGGTATAGATTTGGGTTCTGATATAAAACTTGGTGGTGCCGCTCTTCATCCGCCAGCACGGCCGGCTGCCCTGCACATGCGCACTGCCACGGCCAGCACATCCTCCCCTTGCACAATCGCACAATTACGGCCAGCACATCATCGGCCGCCCCGCACATGCGCACTGCCACGACAACTGGTCGGCGCCGGGCACTTTCTCCCTCCCTTTGCATTGTGGGAGATCTGGCTGCCATTGCTGTCCGGTCGCCGCCTCGCCATGACCGCTGAAAACTAAAGCAGAATCACTCCCTGGAGCTGGAGTAACTCCCTGGAGTAACTCTTACTTCTGGGTTTCCTGGTCCTCCAAAAATATTCCAAATGGAATTTAAACTGTTTACAAACTCCAAACTCTGAACAATGACAGCCTATTGCACACTATCTGTTTATTTATAACCATATAACAATTACAGCACGGAAACAGGCCATCTCGGCCCTACAAGTCCGTGCCGAACAACTTTTTTCCCTTAGTCCCACCTGCCTGCACTCATACCATAACCCTCCATTCCCTTCTCATCCATATGCCTATCCAATTTATTTTTAAATGATACCAACGAACCTGCCGCCACCACTTCCGCTGGAAGCTCATTCCACACCGCTACCACTCTCTGAGTAAAGAAGTTCCCCCTCATGTTACCCCTAAACTTCTGTCCCTTAATTCTGAAGTCATGTCCTCTTGTTTGAATCTTCCCTATTCTCAAAGGGAAAAGCTTGATCACATCAACTCTGTCTATCCCTCTCATCATTTTAAAGACCTCTATCAAGTCCCCCCTTAACCTTCTGCACTCCAGAGAATAAAGACCTAACTTATTCAACCTATCTCTGTAACTTAGTTGTTGAAACCCAGGCAACATTCTAGTAAATCTCCTCTGTACTCTCTCTATTTTGTTGACATCCTTCCTATAATTGGGCGACCAAAATTGTACACCATACTCCAGATTTTGTCTCACCAATGCTTTGTACAATTTTAACATTACATCCCAGCTTCTATACTCAATGCTCTGATTTATAAAGGCTAGCATACCAAAAGCTTTCTTTACCACCCTATCTATATGAGATTCCACCTTCAAGGAACTATGCACGGTTATTCCCAGATCCCTCTGTTCAACTGTATTCTTCAATTCCCTACCATTTATCATGTACGTCCTATTTTGATTTGTCCTGCCAAGGTGTAACACCTCACATTTATCAGCATTAAACTCCATCTGCCATCTTTCAGCCCATTTTTCCAAATGGCCTAAATCACTCTGTAGACTTTGGAAACCCTCTTCATTATCCACAACACCCCCTATCTTGGTATCATCTGCATACTTACTAATCCAATTTACCACCCCTTCATCCAGATCATTGATGTACATGACAAACAACAAAGGACCCAACACAGATCCCTGAGGCACCCCACTAGTCACCTGCCTCCAACCCGACAAACAGCCATCCACCATTACCCTCTGGCTTCTCCCATTCAGCCACTGCTGAATCCATCTTGCTATTCCTGCATTTATACCCAACAGTTTAACCTTCTTAACCAACCTTCCATGAGGAACCTTGTCAAAGGCCTTACTAAAGTCCATATAGACAACATCCACTGCTTTACCTTCGTCAATTTCCCTAGTAACCTCTTCAAAAAATTCAAGAAGATTAGTCAAACATGACCTTCCAGGCACAAATCCATGTTGACTGTTCCTAATCAGACCCTGTTTATCCAGATGCTTATATATATTATCTCTAAGTATCTTTTCCATTAATTTGCCCACCACTGAAGTCAAACTAACAGGTCTATAATTGCTAGGTTTACTCTTAGAACCCTTTTTAAACAATGGAACAACATGCGCAGTACGCCAATCCTCGGGGACTATTCCCGTTTCTAATGACATTTGAAATATTTCTGTCATAGCCCCGGCTATTTCTACACTAACTTCCCTCAATGTCCTAGGGAATATCCTGTCAGGACCTGGAGACTTATCCACTTTTATATTTTTCAAAAGTGTCAGTACTTCTTTTACTTTGAAACTCATAGTATCCATAACTACTCTACTCGTTTCCCTTACCTCACATAATTCAATATCCTTCTCCTTGGTGAATACCGAAGAAAAGAAATTGTTCAATATCTCCCCCATCTCTTTTGGCTCTGCAGATAGCTGCCCACTCTGTTTCTCCAATGGACCAATTTTATCCCTCGTTATCCTTTTGCTATTAATATAGCTGTAGAAACCCTTTGGATTTACTTTCACCTTACTTGCCAAAGCAACCTCATATCTTCTTTTAGCTTTTCTAATTTCTTTCTTAAGATTATTTTTACATTCCTTATACTCCACAAGCACCTCATTTACTTCATGCTGCCTATAATTATTGTAGATCTCCCTCTTTTTCCGAACAAGATGTCCAATTTCCCTTGAAAACCAGGGCTCTTTCCAATTTTTACTGTTTCCTTTCAACCGAACAGGAACATAAAGATTCTGTACTCTTAAAATTTCCCCTTTAAATGTCCACCATTTCTCTTCTACATCTTTCCCATAAAACAAAATGTCCCAGTCCACTCCTTTTAAATCATCTCGCATCTCATCAAAGTTAGCCTTTCTCCAATCAAAAATCACAACCCTAGGTCCAGTTCTGACCTTCTCCATAATTATATTGAAACTAATGGTATTGTGATCACTGGACCCGAAGTGCTCCCCAACGCATACCTCCACCACCTGTCCCGTCTCATTTCCTAACAGGAGGTCCAGCACTGCCCCTCCTTGTGTGTATATTTATTGTGTGTATATATAGCCTATGGTATATAGACACACTGAATGTTTATCTCCTGTTCTGTATAATGTTTACATATTCTATAGTGCTGCAGCAAGCAGGAATGTCATTGTCTTATCTGGGACATATATGACAATAAAACTCTCTTGACTCTTGACTTGGACTTAAGCGAAAAAGAGTTATTGGGGAAAAAAGAGCTACGTTAAATTTAGTTGTGACTGGTTGGGAGTGAAGACTATTCCATGCATTAATTGTGCGGGGGAACACCATGGAGCAGCTAGCAAATCTGGATAGAAGAAATTTAGTGACGTTTCGGGTAAAGACTCTTCTTTAGACTCCCTCTGGTTTTAGTGTTTTTAGTTTATTTTAATGATACAACGTGGAAACAGGCCCTTTGGCCCACCGAGTCCACGCCGACCACCGATCACCCGTACACTAGTTCTATCCCACACATTAGCTACGCAGGTCAAGAGGGTTTTATTCTCTCACGTCCCAGTTACAACAATGAAATCCTTACTTGCAGCAGCACAACAGAATATGTAAACAGAGTACTCTGTGTGTGTGTGTGTGTGTGTGTTATATATACCCACACACACACACACAATTTCCCTCCTGGGATTAATAAAGTTCTATTGTATAGTATTGTGTGTGTAGGAAGGAACTGCAGATGCTGGTTTAAACTGAAGATAGACACAAAAAGCTGGAGTAACTCAACAGGTCAGACAGAATCTCTGGACAAAAGGAAAATAGCACATTTTGGGCTGGGTCTGAAATAGGTTTCTGCACACCTTTGGAATGTGGAAGGAAACAAGAGCACCCGGAGAAAACCCATGAGATCAAAGGGAAAAGGAGCAAACTCCATACAGGCAGCACCCATATTCAGGATCAATTCCCGGGTTTCGCACTTTTAGGCAGCAACTTTATGGCCAATGTATTGCCCCATAGTCTTGAACTGAATTAAAACATACAGTAGCTGTAAAGGGGGATATAGCGTTACTTAGAGATTTGACTGAAAATGTATAGTTTCTTTTTTTCAGTTACAAAAATTATCAACGTATAATTTTTTTGTGTGTTGGAAAACAAAATATAGTGACACAGCTGGTAGACTTGCCTCACACGCGAGAGATCTGTGTTCGATCCTGTCCTCGGGCTCTGTCTGTGTTGAATTTGCACATTCTCCCTGCAAGCGTGTGGGCTTCCTCCCACACCCCAAAGACGCATTGGCTTTGTAGCATAACTTGTCGCTGTAAAATTGCCCCTAATGTGTAGGGAGTGGGTGAGGAAAGAGGGTTAACAGAACGTGTGAATGGGTAGACAAAAATGCTGGAGAGGTGAGGCAGCATCGATGGAGCGAAGGAACTAGGCAACATTTTGGGTCTGATGGCTGATGTGTACGGGGGGGGGGGGGGGGGGGGCAGGAAGAAGAAAGGAAGAGGCGGAGACTGAGGGAGAGCTGGGAAGGGGAGGAGAAAGCAGGGACTACCGGAAATTGGTGAAATCAATGTTCATACCGCTGGGGTGTAAACTGCCCAAGCGAAATATGAGGTGCTGCTCCTCCAATTTACAGTGGGCCTCACTCTGGCATGGAGAAGGCCCAGGACAGAAAGGACGTATTCGGAATGGGAGGGAGAGTTGAAGTGCTCTGCCACGGGAGATCAGGTTGGTTATTGCGAACCGAGCGGAGGTGTTGGACGAAGCGATCGCCAAGCCTATGCTTGGTCTCACCAATGTAGAGCAGCTGACACCTAGAACAGCGGATGCAATAGATGAGGTTGGAGGAGGTGCAGGTGAACCTCTGCTGCACCTGGAAAGACTGCTTGGGTCCTTGAATGGAGTCAAGGGGGGAGGTAAAGCGACAAGTATAGCATTTCCTGTGGTTGCAAGGGAAAGTGCCAGGAGAGATGGTGGTTTGGGTGGGTTGGGACAAATTGACCATGGAGTTACAAAGGGAGCGGTCTCTGCAGAAAGCCGCCAGGGGAGGAGATGGGGAGATGTGGCCAGTGGTGGGATCCCTTTGGGGAAAATCAGCGGGTGAGGCAGCATCTATGGAGCGAAGGAATAGGCAACGTTTCGGGTTGAGACCCTTCTTCAGATTGATGTGGGGGGGGGGGGGGAAGAAAGGAAGAGGCGGAGACAGTAGGCTGTGGGAGAGCTGGGAATGGGAGTGGAAGGAGGGAGAAAGCAAGGACTACCTGAAATTTGAGAAGCCAATGTTCATACCGCTGGGATGTTAACTACCCAAGCGAAATATGATGTACTGTTCCTCCAATTTGCGGTGGGCCTCACTCTGGCCATGGAGGAGGGTCGGATTAGGAATGGGAGGGGGAGTTGAAGTGCTGAGCCACCGGGAGATCAGGTTGGTTATTGCGAACTGACGAGGTGTTGCTGCGCTTGGTCTCACCGAGGTTGATTATACGCTGAATAATCCAACCACATTTTTGTTTGGAAGTGGAAAGAAATAAAAGAAATTGCATTCATTGCAACGTGTAAAAAGAGTTGAGATACTGTTTTATAATTTTGCTGCGTCATTGTGGTATATATCACGTCTTGATTAGTGAATATGTTTAGTTTGTGACTTTATTTGAAGCAGAAATATAATGTGAATGCTTCATTGAGCATATAACCATATAATCATAACAATTACAGCACGGAAACAGGCCATCTCGGCCCTTCTAGTCCGTGCCGAACACTTATTCTCCCCTAGTCCCATCTACCTGCACTCAAACCATAACCCTCCATTCCTTTCCCGTCCATATACCTATCCAATTTATTTTTAAATTATAAAATCGAACCTGCCTCCACCACTTCAAATCGAAGCTCATTCCACACTGCTACCACTCTCTGAGTAAAGAAGTTCCCCCTCATGTTACCCCTAAACATCTGTCCCTTAATTCTCAAATCATGTCCTTTTGTTTGAAGCTTCCCTACTCTCAATGGAAAAAGCTTATCCACATCAACTCTGTCTATCCCTCTCATCATTTTAAAGACCTCTATCAAGTCCCCCCTTAACCTTCTGCGCTCCAAAGAATAAAGACCTAACTTGTTCAACCTTTCTCTGTAACTTAGTTGCTGAAACCCAGACAACATTCTAGTAAATATCCTCTGTACTCTCTCTATTTTGTTGATATATTTCCTATAATTTGGCGACCAAAATTGTACACCATACTCCAGAATTGGCCTCACCAATGCCTTGTACAATTGTAACATTACATCCCAACTTCTATACTCAATGCTCTTAATTATAAAGGCCAGCACACCAAAAGCTTTCTTTACCACCCTATCTACATGAGATTCCACCTTCAGGGAACTATGCACAGTTATTCCTAGATCCCTCTGTTCAACTGCATTCCTCAATTCGCTACCATTTACCATGTACGTCCTATTTTGATTTGTCCTGCCAAGATGTAGCACCTCACACTTATCAGCAGTAAACTCCATCTGGCATCTTTCAGCCCACTTGCAAATGGCCTAAATCTCTCTAGACTTTGAAAATCTACTTCATTATCCACAACACCACCTATCTTAGTATCATCTGCATACTTACTAATCCAATTTACCACACCATCATCCAGATCATTGATGTATATGACAAACAACAGTGGACCCAACACAGATCCCTGAGGCACCCCACTAGTCACCAGCCTCCAACCTGACAAACGGCCATCCACCATTACTCCCTGGTATCTCCCATTCAGCCACTGTTGAATCCATCTTGCTACTCCACCATTAATACCCAATAATTGAACCAATTGAAGCATAATTCCTATTGGTAACTACGCACTTCGTCTGAGCACATTATCGCACGCGTCATGCAAGCTGTCTTAAATTACCACCTAAACTGTCATTTGGCAACCTAAAAAGCTGCCAAGGTTGCCCGGCTGGAAACAGAGAAAAAAAGTTAAGTGAGAGCCCTGACATCCAGATACTGGCGTTCAATCCTGATCTTTGGTTCTGTTTGTGTGAAATTTGCTCGTTTTCCCTGTCACCACATGGGTCGTGGTCCCACATTACAAAGGCATACAAGCTGATAGATTCATTGATTCCTGTGAATTTCTCCTTGTGTGTATGTGAGTGATAACATTTGAGAGAAGCTGATGAGAATATGGAGATAATAAAAAATGATGTGTTAGTGTGAATGGCTGGTTGATTGTTGACACAGACTTGAAGGGTCTGATTCCATGTTGTAACTCTCTATGACTCTTTGTAAGAGAACCTGTGTGAGTTGGATTACCAGCTCTGGCGGGGGCCCTCTTCACAGAGTTGGGCTATTAAAATGTGGTTTCAAAACGGCCCAATTACAGGCACAGTTCAGAACCAATTCTAATTCTAAATGATATTTGATGCAGAAATAGTCAGCAATTACATTAATGACCAAAGTGGTGTGATTTGACCCAGCAATAGTCATAATTGTGTTCTACCTGAAAATAACTGATTTGCATGTGCATGGTACTGGAAAAGAAATGTTCTTTGATATGACTTTATAGTCGAGCTCTGTTCCAGTTCAGATTTTATATATTACATCTTCTAAAAAAGTAAAGATTAAAAAAAATCAAGGATTTCCTTGAAATACTTTGTGTGATCATTCTGGTTAGCAAGTGGTGATGTGTGGAGTTCTTCCAAGGCAAATCATGTACATGCTGTGGATTTAACTTTGTTGTTACAATGTTTAGTGTATACAGTGCCCTACATAATGTTTGGGCCAAAGACCCATCATATTTATTTGCCTCTGCACTGGTCACTGAATGTAATGTTTCAAACCTTGTGAAATTATTTTGTTCATATACACGAATAATTGGGTATTGTCGGAACATACTAAAAAATGCTGGCAGTTTGCCTTGTAACTTGCACAAATGCTTGCTAAGCTCCATTGGTGATTTTGTGGACATGCACATACTCCAGCAGTAGACCAGGGGCTTGCTGGAAGATTATAACATTTATCCTGGGAATTCTGTTCTCGGATTCTGTGCCGGGATTGACTTGGCACAGAATCCACAAACCCTGAATAGACATCCCAATACAAATAAATGTATATCTTATATTTATAATATACTCTTAGATACTGAGGTTCCGTCTTCAGAATCATATAGACGAGCATGGGAAGACGAGTTGACTCAATCCATAATAAAAGACACATGGGATGAAAGTTTACAATATATAAATCACTGTTTGCTAAATGCTGGACACTCTTTGATATAATTCAAAATATTATAGGCTACATTATTCGAAGGCAAAATCAAATAGGATTTTTCCAAATATTTGCCCTCTCTGTGATAGATGTCAATTTCAAGAAGCCAATACCTTTGTAACTTGTATAAAAATGTCAATTTCAAGAAGACGCATACCTTTGTAACATATAAAAATCCAAAATTTTTGGGTGGACATTTTAAAAAAAAATTCTGAAGTTATCAATATCCAACTGGACCCAGAGCCAAAATTAATAATATTAGGATTATCAGAATATACTACAAACTTTACGATATGTCAGAGACAATTTCTTGATTACAGTCTAATAACTGCGAAAAAATTAACACTAAAATTTTGGAAAAAACCAGCAGCCCCACAATTAAAATGTGGATTACGGAAATGACTGAGACCTTGCACTTGGAAACAATAAGACTTGTCTTAATTGACAAACCAGAATTTTTTGTTAGAATATGGTCTCTATTTATTGAATATTTGAAAAGGTAAATTGGTTTAACACAAAATCAGGGTTGAAACCTGAGTTTGGGACTGGATGAATAGTTACACTCAACATTTCCCGGATCTATCTCCATAATCCTGTCATTGATAGTTTCCTTCTGCGTTCCCATTTTTTTTTTGCTTCTTCTCTCTCTATTACTTTCTCTCATCTTTTTCTCTCTTTATCTTTATTCTTTAAAAAAAAAACTGAAGCTATGTAAGAAATCTGTAATTAAACTGTCGCTTTCTATTATTTGTATACATGCTTCTAATAAAAATATTTATTAAAAAAAATAATCCACAAACCCGTAAATTCTCATTGGTCAGTTTGTGGTGGTGATACAATGTAATACAATGTGGATTTCTTGATTACAGTCTAATAACTGAAAACACTTTTTTCTTAAATTTTCATTTGCAAGAACATTTCAATTGTTTGTGTTTTGTTTTCACTTGATATTTAACTGTTCAAATAACTAATGCCTTTTTAATTGTTTTTCATTTCTAATATTTTTTAATACTTAAAGGTTGGAAGTATTGAGAAACCCTGACACTTTGCAGATAGTAAAGCCGAGCGTATCATTTTGCCCTTGGTCAAAGCTATTCTCAATAGTTTTGTAAAATGGGTCTAGTTTTGGCCTGGCCCCAGTGATCATATTATGTCTGTGAAGCCATGGTTCCACTCAGTGCCTTGCTGATTAGGTGTAAGGCACACTCAGTCAGCAAGTTCTTTAGAGATGCACATGAGACAAATCAGGTAAAAATGTTTAGTGCAGTTAGTGGGCTTTGCTTGACTAAACTTCGGCCAATATGAGTGTAAGAATTTCAAATACTGCTGATGGTAAACATATGAAATTATAACAAAGTTAATGGAAGTACTTTGCAAGTCAGGTAACATTACAGAAACAAAGTGCTGGAAGAGCAGACTTCTTGAATCTGAGGAAAGGTCCCAACCTGAAATGCCACCTGCCTATTTCCCTCCACAGATGGGTCTGACCTATTGAGGTCCCCCAGCACTTTGTTTTTGCTCAAGAGTCTAGTGTCTGCAGTCTCTTGTGTCTCCCAACTCGGATGGCATGTACTGCTAAAAAATAGAGTTTCAGGTTCATGATCTCTCAGTAGAATTAGTAACTGAAATCCGAAAAGGGGATTGAGCAACTAGATCTTCTCAACTTGGACCCACTTCAAAATGTAATCGCTCACTCACTCCGCCCTGCGCGAGATAACCACTAATGAGGTGTTTGTGCAGTAATCAACCAGAACCAGAACATTCCCATTAACTTTTTGTAGGTATTGAATCTTAATGTTTATAATTGCTATTGAAGAAAATACACAAAGTTGTAAATGCTTCTAGCGTCCTTTGACCTCTCCTTTTTGTTGCATTGTCCTATTAATTTTATATAGCATGCTCATTGTGTTTGCTCAAAATAGAAATATTGTTTTAAAGCTACAAGTTGTGAATATTTGTGCAGAAATATTCATATCCATTGTTTCATTAATCAAAAGGCTAATTTGTGTGTATTTTTTGTTTCAATTCTCAGAAGACAATAAATGAACCTTCAATAGTCACCACAAAGGCGATTCCACTTACTCTACTGAAAACAACACATACAATGCCTGCCTCGGTCGTTTCACCAAGATCCATTGCTATGGTAACAGCTCTAAGCAACCCTCAGAAATCAGTGGTTAATGCAGACTCTCAAAACACACCCATCAACCTACAGATTACCAACAAACTGACAACTCTGGGGGTCGACGCTGTGCGAATAATGCCAAAATCAACTGTACAGTTGGTAAGAAAAACTTTGGAATGCTTTTTTTTCTTTAAAGTTCTATGTTACAATTCACAACCCACAAATCTTTCATTGTTTTGTGAGTTCATTATACAGTGCCCTCCATAATGTTTGGGACAAAGATACATCGTTCATTTTTTTGCCTCTGTACTCCACAATTTGAGATTTGTAATAGAAAAAAATCGCATGTGGTTAAAGTGCACATTGTCAGATTTTATTAAAGGGTATTTTTATACATTTTGGTTTCACCACGTAGAAATTACAGCTGTGTTTATACATAGTCCCTCCCATTTCAGGGCACCATAATGTTTGGAACACATGGCTTCTCAGGTGCTTGTAATTGCTCAGGTGTGTTTAAATGCCTCCTTAATGCAGGTATAAGAGAGCTCTCAGCACCTAGTCTTTCCTCCAGTCTTTCCATCACCTTTGGAAACTTTTATTGTTGTTTATCAACATGAGGACCAAAGTTGTGTCAATGAAAGTCAACAAAGCCATGATGAGACTGAGAAACAAGAATAAAACTGTTAGAGACATCAGCAAGTTTAGGCTTACCAAAATCAACTGTTTGGAACATCATTAAGAAGAAAGAGAGCACTGGTGAGCTTACTAATCGCAAAAGGACTGGCAGGCCAAGGAAGACCTCCACAGCTGATGACAGAATAAAAATCCCCAAATATCTGTCCGACAGATCAGAAACACTCTTCAGGAGTCAGGTGTTGATTTGTCAATGACCACTGCCTGCAGAAGACTTCATGAACAGAAATACAGAGGCTACACTGCAAGATGCAAATCACTGATTAGCCACAAAAATAGGATGCCAAGTTACAGTTTGCCAAGAAGTACTTAAAAGAGCAACCACAGTTCTGGAAAGAGGTCTTGCGGACAGATGAGACGAAGATTAACATATCAGAGTGATGGCAAGAGCAAAGTATGGAGGAGAGAAGGAACTGCCCAAGATCCAAAGCATACCACCTCATCTGTGAAACATGGTGGTGGGGGTGTTATGGCCTGGGCATGTATGGCTGCTGAAGGTACTGGCTCACTTATCCTCATTGATGATACAACTGCTGATGGTAATAGCATTATGAATTCTGAAGTATATAGACACATCCTGTCTGCTAAAGTTCAAACAAATGCCTCAAAACTCATTGGCCAGCGATTTATTCTACAGCAAAACAATGATCCCAAACATACTGCTAAAGCAACAAAGGAGTTTTTCAAAGCTAAAAAATGGTCAATTCTTGAGTGGCCGATCAATCACCCGATCTGAACCCAATTGAGCATGCCTTTTATATGCTGAAGTGAAAACTGAAGGGGAGTAGCCCCCAAAACAAGCATAAACTAAAGATGGCTGTAATACAGGCCTGGCAGAGCTATCACCAGAGAAGACACCCAGCAACTAGTGATGTCCATGAATCGCAGACTTCAAGCAGTCATTGCATGGGAAGGATATGCAACAAAATACTAAACAAGACTACTTTCATTTACATTACCTTGCTGTGTCTCAAACATTATGGTGCCCTGAAATGGGGAGACTATGTATAAACACTGGTGTCATTTCTACATGGTGAAACCAAAATGTATAAAAATGGCCTTTATGAAATCTGACAATGTGCACTTAAACCACATGTGATTTTTTTTTTCTATTACAAATTTCAACGTGGAGTACAGAGACAAATAAATAAATGATGGGTCTTTGTCACAGACATTATGGAGGGCACTGTAAATGTGCTCGAATGAGAGTATTGTATTATTGAAATGTGAAGTTTATTTATTTATTGAGATTTCTAGATGTTAATCTATTTATTTATTGAGATTTCTAGAAATCTTAATTTCTGTAATTTGCTAGTGTTTGTTATACATTTCATCGCTCTTACTATGGAGGTCCTCTTATACTTAAAGTTACACATATAATATTCTGAAAACTGTTAATTTTCTCAACTCTTGGTTACAAGCATAACCAGCTAAAGTGAATTCAGTATTTAATTGTTAATGTGATAATTTTCTGTGCAAGTAATAAGAAATAATTCTGTCCAAACCAGCAGGTACAGACAACAAACTCTCCACCAATCAAGGTTCCCCAGTTCATTCCACCACCCCGGCTGACCCAACGCCCAACCCTTTTACCACAGGTAAATACAAATAATAATTGTTGCTTTGTAATCAAAACACGGATGCAAAATTTGTCTGAATCACTAAATAGACACACCCCTTTATAGTCCAATACTGCATAAGATGTTTCATGTCTCTGTTCAATTTACACCAGAAAGTCCGTACCAAGTAATGAATCATCTTAAGAGAGTGAAATGTGGAATTAAAATTCTAAGTGGTTGCCAACACAAAATCCCTCTTTCCTTGTATTAGATGGTCTTTAAATACATATAAAGGAAAAGAAGTAACTAAAGACACTGTTCTTTTGAGAATTATTGAGCAACGAAATAAGCCACTCTGGTATGCAGGTTTAATTTTGGAATAATATATCATTTTTATCCATCACCTCTTATTAAGGATTTATAATATGGTTGGTATTGATGAAATGTACAGTCTTATGAAAACAGATAGGAAGGGAAATCAATTTGGGTTTCCATTATGATGCTTATTCACTGAACTTTAATAGCTTGTTACACAGATAAGGTTCAACAGCAATACTCAAAAGTTCTGATCTTCACTGGGGCACATGTCTCCCAATGGGGAGGCTTCTGGCATATGTGAAATCTCAATTTGCATGAGGGCTAGGAAATTAGGAGAGGGCTCGGAAATTAGGAAATCTAAGGAAAAGGCAATGGGAAAATAAAATCTACAATACCTATCATAGCTATTAAAATTTCTTATTAGGCTTACTCTTCATAATGAAGACTATATTGTGTGGAAATACCACACATAAGAAGATCATTTTCTGTAATATTTAATTACTTGGAGGCCTGGATGAGTGTTGGTCTTATTTTTCAACTGTAAACAAATTTTACCAGTATATTTCTTCAACAGTTCCTTGAAGCAGACCTATTTAGCTTCACAAGGTCAGTTCGTAAATGCATTGCATTAGGCTAATCTAAGCTATGTAAACTGAAAGCCTTTTGATTCAACTAAGCAAGCTGAATTTATCTGGGATTACTGTAAGAGTGTTACAATTCATTTCAACTCCTAGCTGTGAGAAGAGGAAAAAGATCATCCATGTTTTTTACAATCATGATCCCTTGAAATGTGTAAAAATTGTAATTGTGATAATAAGAGGTGACCAGCATATGCCTTAACTGTTTTACTGCACCTAAAGTTTAAATGGCCTGCTAGTACACTGAATTGCATCACTCCTGAAGTGTTTCCATTTAGCAAGGCACAGAAAAATAACCAGCCATGTAGTCAGGTTATTGTTTTTTTAGCTTCTTCAAAAAGCAAGATAATTTTGTAGCAGGAGCCTTTTATAGTGTAATATGTTAAGATATTGATCATTTCTTAGGTTCGTCCGAAACCAGTGATGCCAAATAGCATTCCGATTGCACCTGCACCGGTGTTTACTACTTCGCAACTTATCCAGAGACCAGTGGTGCTGACAAAATTTACACCCACCACTCAGCCATCAACTGCAAATTCCATACATCAGACCAGAATTGTGAATGGACAACCAACTGCCATCACCAAGACGCTACCAACTGCGCAGTTAACGGGCATTGTGATCGCTACCTCTGGTCCTAAGGTGCCGAGTCCCCAACAGCTGAAACTCAGCAAAACAAATCTGGAGAACAAGGTATAAATATTTTGGGGGGTTTTGATGTTCTGAAGCAGGGACAGATTAATAGCTGGGGTAAAACCTGTGTATCTTTGAATTTCCATTTGTTGTTTAATCTGTAGTACTTGAAGTTAGAAATATAAACAATTGAAAAAAAATCATTAATTCTGACAGATAAGAATCTTGGCAAGTCAAATGATTTTTGTTATAAGCTCCCATGCTCCAAAAGTTAGAATACTATTTTGGCAATTACAGCTAAATGACAGCATCATTCAAAAATAGTTTTTCTGTGTATGCAGGTCTGGTAAATAAATAGCACTCTTTATATATTCGATGCTTTGTTCAGGTTAGTATATATTCTGTAAGAATGCAGTGTGCAGCCATCAGGCTAGAATTTATGCTGCTGACTGCACGTTGCCCAGCAGTAAAGGAGTTGTGTTGATTTTTAATATGACAAATGTGTAGTCTCTGACCTTGTGATAAAAACGTTTACATTTAAAGCTCTTGGAAATGTAATAACCTGAAATATTTGAAGACTTGCTCGGAATGATTCTTTCTGCATTGTATTTTGTGGTATGTTGATGGGAGGTGTGATAAAGGACTCAATGTCAATTGATGTGGGTCATTTCTAGGAAGTAGTGTTATGGCTCATGACTACGGTACATTTAGGAGCGAGGTAGCAGACCTCGTCACTGTGATTTGATAGCTTCAACAAGGTTCAGCATGGAAGGCATCTCTGGAAGGTTAGATCGCATGGCATCCAAGGAGAGATAGCTGAATGGATAGAAAATTAGCTTCATGGAAGGAAGCAGCAGGTGATGGTAGAAGGTCTTCAGACTGGAGGCCTGTGACTAGTAGTGTGCCTTGGGGTTTGGTGTTGGGCCCGTTACTGTTTGTCATCTATATCAATGATTTGGATGAGATCATACACACCAAGATTAGCAAGTTTGCAGATGTTACAAAAGTGAGTGGTTTTGCAGATAGTGAAGATGGTTGTGAAAAATTGCAGCAGGATCTTGATCGATTGGCCAGGTGGGCTGACTCAGATCTGGTCTGTCTCAATGAGATTGCCTATAAATCTTCCAAACTTGTGGTAGTTATAAGCTCACTTCACATGTACTGCCCCTCATCCCAAGAATCAAATAAAGTCTGGAAATTAAAATTGAAAAACAACTCTGGAAAATTTGCCCATTTTTATAATGGTTTCCATAACTAATAATGACTATTCTAATCATAACTCAGTGTGGTTACAATGTGATATGTATCCTGCCACTTAGGAATGTTTGCACCATCATTGATAATTTATTTACAATAAATAATAAACTATCAAACCGTACGATGAAGTAACATTTTATTTTGTGCTGCGGTGATTTTATAAACTCATTTGTTTCTTAGCCTTCGTCCTTCATAGACTTGAACCTCAGCTGATATATCAGTAAAAGTCACTAAAGATCTTTATGCAAGCTGTCATCTTGGCTTAATTCATAAAAAACTGATGACTTTCTTTGTCAATGTTAAGTTCCCCAAAGTTGTTAGGGTACACTGCAAACTTGGCATTACTTGGGTGTTGGGGTTCAATGTTAACACCCATTTTATAAGCTGCCAACCTTATAAGTGAATCTGATAGTTACCTAATTTTGGAACCCCTTTTTTATTTTTGTATAACAAGGTGTTACATTAGGGTGCACTATAAATTGTTAATGTTTTGAAGATTCTGAAACAGATCCTTGCAAACTAAGGCACCAAAGCAAATGAGATTTCTCCATTTCTGTTGGAATTCTCTGAGTGAATAGTTCAATCTGTCGAATATTTATTGTTTCATGAAAAGAACCAACATAAGAATAATGGGGTCGGCATAATAGAATATCTTACCTTCCTAGTATTGACTGCAATTGTCAATTGCAAGTGCCAAGGGCTTAGATGGATTGAAATTTGTTAAGTGTATTCAGAAAAAGATTTCTCAGGCAATAAACAGAGGGTTCAACAAGTGATAGAGCAAAAGCTCGACCTCGTTTCAGGAAATCGGGCACAAGTGACTGAGGTGATAGTGGGCAAGCACTTTGTGACCAACAACTACACTTCTATTAGTCTTCAAATAGTTATGGAAAAGAACAGAGCTGGTCTACGGGTTAAATTGGGGCATGGCCAACTTTGATGGTATTAGATGGGAACTTGCAAAAGTAGATTGGAACAGGTTGTTGGATGGCAAAGAGATGTCCAGAAAATGGGAGGTTTTTAAAAGTGTGATAATGAGAGTTCAAAGTTTTCATTTTCCTGTTTGAGTGAAGGGCAAAGCAAGGCAGAGTAACGAACTCCGGATGATGAGAGAAATTGAGGCTCTGGTCAGAAAAAAACGAGATGGGTTGGGTACAGGTAGCTAGATTAAATATATTCCTGAAGGAATAAAAGGAATTGAGGAACATACTTACGAAGGAAATCAGGTGGGCAAAAGGGGGCATGAGAAAGCCCTGGCAGATAAGATTTAGAAACATCCAGAGATTTTATATCAAGGCGAAAAGGATAGCTTAAGAGAGAATAGGACCCCCTAGAATTGGTCGTCTATGTGTGGAGCCGCTGGAGATGGGCATGGTGCACAATGAGTATTTCTCCTCTTTTGACCGTGGAGAAAGACATGAAGACATGGGAACTTGGGTCAGTTAATAGAGATGCCATGAGGACAAGTGTGTAGGAAGGAGCTGCAGACGAGGGACAATTTTTAAATTTTATATCAAGCCAATTAACCTACAAACCTGTAGTCAGGATCGATCCCGGGTCTCTGGCGCTGTCAGGCAGTAGCTTTACCGCTATGCCACCATGCCGTCTTTTTCCAAGGGTAGGGGAATCAAGTATTAGAGGGCATAGATTAAGGTGAGAAGGAAAGTTTTAATAGAAACCTGAGGTGCAGTTTTTCCACACAGAGGGTGGTGGGTACATGGGAGGAGATGCCAGAGGAGGTAGTTCAGGCAGGTATGATAACTTTTAAAAGTTATTTGGACAGGTACATGGATAAGAAAGGTTTAGAAGGATATGAGCCAAACACTGGCAAATGGGACTAGCTTGGATGTTCTTGGTTGGACTAGACAAATTGGACCCAAGGACCTGTTTGTCTGTATGAATGGGTAATGATTATTGATACCACTGACAAGATGTTCGTCCAGAATTGCTATATATTTTAGTGTTTTAGGAACAAATATCGACTGATAGTACAGGTGCACAACCTTTTATCCGGAGTTCCGGAAACCGAAAAGCTTCGAAAACCGGACATTTTTCCCAGGATGTCGTCTGCACACCAAAGCTCGCGTTTGGCGCCAAACTTGACCCGAAACGACCCACGGTCAACCCAGGTCTGTACTACTGTAGCGGCTGCTTCCTCCCCGGAGACCGGGGAGACACTTAAACATCTGTAAATCATTGCTTAAATGTTAGTCAGTTAGTTTGGAGGGCTTTTATGTGAAGGGGGAAACTTTAATTCTTAGTCCCCTACCTGGTCGGAGAGGCGGGGAGCGGGCAATGCCTTACCGGGTCGCCGTGCAGTAAGCTCCGGAGCGCTGTGGCCGCCGACTCCCAACATCGCGGAGCTGGGGCTGCGGGCGTCCGGCCACGGGCGGCGCCGGTTGTAGCTCCGACCCCGGCAACTCTACCCCTGGCTGCGCGGCACTCCAAATCCAGCGCGGCCCGCGGTCGGACGCCCGCAGCCCCAGCTCCGCGATGTTGTGAGTCGGCGGCCACAGCGCTCCAGAGCTTACCGCACGGCGACCCGGTAAGTCATTGCCGGTAAGGCATATCCCAGCGCTGCGACGCCGCCGACTCCCAACATCGCGGCGCTGCGCCGCGCAGCCAGGGGTAGAGTTGCCGGGGTCGGAGCTCCAACCGGCGCCGCCCGCAGCCCCAGCTCCGCGATGTTGGGAGTCGGCGGCCACAGCACTCCGGAGCTTACTGCACGGCGACCCGGTAAGGCATTGCCCGTTCCCTGCCTCTCCGACCAGGTAGGGGACTAAGAATTAAAGTTTCCCCCTTCACCCCCCCCCCCCCCCCCCACCACATAAAATCCCTCCAAACTAACTGACTAACATTTAAGCAATGATTTACAATGATTCCCCGGTCTCCGGGGAGGAGGCAGCCGCTCCAGACCTTTCAAGACGCCCGCGCTACCTACCTAATCTACGCTAAAAATCTTCCATTCGGAAATCCGAAAAATTCCGAAATCCGAGAAGTGTCTGGTCCCAAGGCTTTCGGATAAAAGGTTGTGCACCTGTATGTGGAGTAATTTTATCCTTTTTTAAAGTAAATTTTGGTTTATTTTTTGGTAAATTAAGAATTTTGTCTAAACTAACGTTTAACAAAAATTCATTTTTCACATCAATACATGTAATTAATTCTTGTAATAGGTCTCTTCAGTAGTCAGCTGCTCACTCTTTATTTGTTCTATTCCTTACCAGACCATTAAACTTCAGGTTGAATGGGAAGAAAGGCGGAATGATGCCAGTCCTTCCTCCCCAGTTCCACCTAAACCCAAGAAAGAGGAGAACCCAGAGGTATTGTAATATGATGCTTGATGGATGTCACTGGACTTTTAATTTAAATATAAAGCACACCAAAATTAGTTTATTTAATTCCTTTGCGGCATTTCATATTTTTACAATTGTTTAGAATTTTTAAGTATGTATCTTGGACATCCAGTTGTAAATATTCTGGTACTGGTTTGTTCTACTTGGAATTAAATTCAACAAAGAAATTGTAAATACATTTCAAAAGGTAAATCTTTCAAGAAATGGGGAAAGATGCAAGAACTACTTAAAAATTTTCTTCAAATTACAACCAGTCCATTGTGCAGTGTGATTCAGTGAGTGCCATATCTCTGACACTATGTGTCCAGTCATATAAATATTCCTGTAAATATCCCCCATATTGACTATTAGATGATGTGGGAGTGCATTAAAAGTTAGAAAGCTGGGCAGGAAAGTTAAGGGCCTGTCCCCGGGGAGACCTCCACCGCGACCTTAAGCGACTAAAAAAAAAGTCAAGGTCGCGGTGACCTACGACCTCCTACGACCCTCCTCAACTATGTGTACGACCTCCTATGACTGTTGAAGACCTCCCTCGAATATGAAGAAGACCTCCATCGACCTCCTTCGACTATGTTGAAGACTGGCTTCGATCATGTACGTTTTACTTGAGAATGGTGTCTGGCAAATTGGTCCGTGAATGAGCCCCTTCCACCTCAGAGGACCACACCGAAAACCAACAACGACCAGTGACGAGTGTCTACGGCTCAAATGATCACCTGATAAAATGATGTCATGTCTGCATTTTTTTCTCACTAAAAAATGCCTCCCAGGATTTATTTTAAATTATTCTGAACCATGCAAGCAAGGAAGGAACTAGTTTGGAGGATGTTAGTAAAAATACAACTACTGCTGTTTGCAGTAGCCCTTTTGCTTCCACAGCCTTTTAAGAAAGGCAGAAGGGGAAGAGCAAGGGTGAAGAGGAAGCACAAGAAGAGGTCTCAATGGGTGAATGGAGATGATGTGATGGACTGTCCCAGTACACCAGATGACTGGAAGAGAGTGGCGCTGGGCTTTGACAAAAGATGGAACTTTAAGCACGCATGTGGGGCAGTGGATGGCAAGCATGCCATTCTTGTCCCTGCCCCTGTACCCCACATTTTCCTTATCGTACAGGATGACATTCTGCTGGAACCATTCCTCAAGGTCCCCCTCCTGCTGCCTGGTGAAGGTGTAGGGCATAACCTTCCTCCAGTCCTCTCTCACCACCAATGGGGCATCTGCCTCTGATGCTGTGTCAGACACTGGAGAAAGGGCTGCTTTGCTGCCTTCAAATGAGGCAGTGAAGGATGGGGTGGTGGTGGGGACATGTACTACCACCCTGATCTCTTCCTCTAGGGGACTCTCATGCAGGGAAAACTCGTCCAGCACTATCACCTCCTGTGGCATCATCTCCTGCCATTCCTCCTCCTGGGTGGGCAACACGTGCATGGCAGTTTTTTTTTTAGGGTTGTGCCACCCCCCTGCCCTGCTGCCTTTTTGGTGTCATCTCTAAAACACAAGTCTCCTCTCCAAAAAATTCTCTAGCTATGAATGAACATGACTTAGAATGTTGAAAAAAATCACTTTTATTTTTCTACTGACCTTTTTTTCACCCCAGAGCTATTACCTTCGACTATCTACAACTAGCATCACGACCTACTACGACCGGCTTCGACTCGACCTACGACTAAAGAAATATCAATTTTTCCCACGGCGACCTATTTTTAGTCGCGGTCAATTTTAACATCTTGAAAAATACGCCGCGACCTAGCTGAAGCCTCGACTACGCGGAGATCACTCTCGACCATGAAGGAGAGTGACGAAAACCTCCTACGATCTCGTGGCAACCTTGCCGCGACTATGGGTCGCGGGCAAACTCGTCAGAGGTCGCGGTGGAGGTCGCCCAAGTGGGACAGGGGCTTCAAATAGCTTGTGAAGGGCTCTTCACCATTTATTAAAGACTGTCATTCTTAAGAATGCACTGGCAGTTCAGTGACTCTTGTTGAGCTGCTGTCTCACAACTCCAGCCACCTGCGCTATCTCTGGAGTTTGCATGCTCTCCTGACTGCAGAGGTCAACTCCAACAGCTGCAGTTTCCTCGCATATCCCAAAGGCCTACTGATTTATTAACTAATCAGCTACTATGATTTACCCATAGCATAGGTGGATGAGAATGTGGGAAGATTACGTTAGAGGGAAAATTGGAGGAGAAATGGAATTTCTCTCTGACCTGTTGAAGGTTTAATGGGTCAAATGGCCTCCTGTATCTTCAGAAAATATGGAACGTGGAATGAAATGTCTTTTCAGGATTTAGTTAAATAAGAATTAGGCAAGAGTTACTCAGAAGCAAAATTATTTTTCCTATGTTGTCTCCTGGGAATCGCTGATGAGATATTCAATTTAAGAATCTATGTTGGGAATCTTCAATTTGAACTATTTATTGTGCATTCAGAACAAGTTGCAAGCACCCATGATGATTCTTATCTGCATCCAATTTCTTGTGTTTATGGTATTTAGTGTTGCAGAACAGTTATCAGCACTCTTACGAAAATTGTGTAGTGCTTTCAAGACAAAATGACCAATGATCCTTAATTTTTAAACAGTCACGTTGACCATTTTCGCTAATTAGAAAGAGAATGTATTCTGTTGCATCTGGCAAAACCTCACGACATACCAATTACTTTAGAGTCAATAAAATACTTTTGGAATGTACATTTTGTAACATATGGTAGATAGTCTGGAAAAAAAACCTCCCACAAATAGCAATGATATCGCAATGTGTCATTTTATTCACTTTTTATTGATTGCATTGTAATGATATGGCACATAGTACTATGTTGGGAACTTGTGAAATTTAATCATGGAAGGCATTGATAGAGTGAATGATTAGTCTTTTTTCCAGGCTGGGAAATTAAAGAATTGGAGGGCATAAGTTTAAGGTGAGAGGGGAAATATGTAACAGGAACCTGAGCAGAAGCTATTGAAGCCCATGTCTTGAGGACAGTCTGTATTACAGCTGAGAACTTGCTGAATGTCCTAAGATGTCTGAAGGTAGATAAATCTCCTGGGCCTGTTCAGATAGATCTAAGGGCACTGTGGGAAGCTAGAGAATAAATTGCAAACGTCCTGGCTGAGATACACTAATCATCTTTCGACCAATCAGGTGTGGGAAGACTGGAGGGTTGCTAATGCTGTTGATCTATTTGGGAATAATTGAGCCATTTGAAGAGGTAACCAAGAAAGTTGTTGAGGGCAGGGCTGCAGACATAGTCTGTGTGGACTTCAACACGGCCGTTGATCAGATTCTGCATGGTAAGCTGTTCAGGATGGTTAGATCGCATGTTATCCATGTGGAGCTAGCTAAGTGGATACAGAATTGGCAAAATGGTAGGAAACAGAAGGGTTGCAGAAGACACGAAAATAGGTGGTATTGTAGCCAATGAAGATTTATCAAGATTTGCAGCAAGATCGTTCTCAGCTGGGCAAGTAGGCGGAGGAATGGCTGATGCAGTTTAATTCAGATAAGAGTGAAATGTTCCATTTTGGAAAATCAAACCAGGGCATGACTTTCACAGTGATAGCAGGGTCCTGGGGAGTGTTGCAGATCAGTGTGATCTAGGGCAGAGCTTCTTAAACTATTTCAGTGTCATTCACCCTTGAGGCTTTATCACAAAATTTCATTCACCCTCAACTAAATTTTCTTATGTTTTTGGTAATTTTCGTCTTATTCTACTCTGTGTATAATTTTATATATAATTTATTTTGTCACATGAGCAAAAAACATAAATTAACTTATTTCTTAAGTGTTTATTTTATTCAACTTTTTGAACATCCTAAAAACATGTAAAGAAACCGTAGGTAGAGCAAAAAAAACATATCAAATTTCCAGCTCCTGCCATTAAAACCAATAAGAGCTTACTTTAATGGCAATGCCCTTTTAAGTATAGAAAAAAAATATATAAATATCTGAATAAATTAACCCATTAGAGGTCTGTGGAACTTGCTTAGATTGGCCATTTGGCCGCCACGGATGAGTTGGGCTGTGCATGACTCTTATAACTAAATTCGTTAAGAAAAATATATGGCTAAGTAGGTGTTTTTTCCTACGGTATTTCAATAGAAGTAATTTTCCAAGATCAATGGCTCATCGTCCACAGTTAAAATATTTGATTGTAGTCTATCCTAAACTATCCTCCTACATCTTTTAATTTTCTGAAAAGGATAGGTGCAATTGCAGAACCTCATAGTGGAGCAGTTTCCTCAAGTGAAATGTGTAGGGTGGAGTCAGGAAAATTGCCAACAATTTTAGTATGGGACCAGTTTGGATGCTGTGATCTATTATAAAATACTGACTGAACCCGTGCTTGTTTTATTGTCCCTGGTTACTGTATATAATAAAAGAGAATGTTGAGTAAGGAGATTAATATAAATGTGTAGTTGATCTTTACTGAGAGTAATTTATTTGTTAAAATTTGGGCAAAATGAGGAGTGAGATAATTAGAATTCATAGAAAGATTGAAAAGACTATGCTTGTATTCACTGGAGTTTAGAAGGATGAGGGGGATCTTATAGAAACATATAAAATTATAAAAGGACTGGACAAGCTAGATGCAGGAAAAATGTTCCCAATGTTGGGCAAGTCCAGAATCAGAGGCCACAGTCTTAGAATAATGGGGAGGTCATTTAAGACTGAGGTGAGAAAAAACTTTTTCACCCAGAGAGTTGTGAATTTATGGAATTCCCTGCCACAGAGGGCAGTGGAAGCCAAATCACTGGATGGATTTAAGAGAGAGTTAGATGGAGCTCTAGGGGCTAGTGGAGTCAAGGGATATGGGGAGAAGGCAGGCACGGGTTATTGATAGGGGACGATCAGCCATGATCACAAAGAATGGAGGTGCTGGCTCGAATGGCCTCCTCCTGCACCTATTTTCTATGTTTCTATATACAAAATAAAATGCATTTTTGCTGAACTTCTCAATATTTTAAACTTTTCTTGCTGTTCTCCAGAGCCTGCAGCAAATGGTTTAAAATTACATTTAACGAGACATTAAGCAATAGACATTTAGCAATGACGCGCTTTAATTGGGCACTTTTATATTTTTCAATTTACACAGAAAGTTGCTTTCATGGTTTCTCTGGGATTGGTTACACATGATCACCTTGAAGGTAAGAACATTTTTGGCTGCTTTCCTTTCGTAATTTTTGCGATTCTGTTTGTACATACCATTTATCTGAACCTGCCCGTAACAGAAATAATTATACTCCATTAAACTGGCGCCGTTTTATTTGAGGATAGGTTACAGTGCATCATATCCACCTCCTTTAATTATGGGACCCAATTACCCTGTCTGGATAAAAAAGTTGTGATAATAGAGGCATGCATTTAATTGCCTCTTATCAACAAAAATCTTGTTAACCAAGCTGATTATTATTAGGTACACAAAATTGCTGGGGAAACTCAGCGGGTGCAGCAGCATCTATGGAGCGGAGGAAATAGGCGACGTTTCGGGCCGAAACCCTTCTTCAGACTGATGGGGGGTGGGAGGGGGGAGAAAGAAGGAAAAGGGGAGGAGGAGGAGGAGCCTGAGGGCGGGCGGATGGGAGGGTGGGAGGAGACAGCTAGAGGGTTAAGGAAGGGGAGGAGACAGCAAGGGCTAGCAAATTATTAAGTGGCTTTAAAGGACAACTGTCCAATATGTAATAATAGAACACCCTCAGTTTGGTTTACAAGATTTTTGGATTTGCAATTAGTTAAGCCTATTAAATTGGACAGACCACTGGAGTACAGTTGCCAGCTTTGATGCAAACAGAAAAAAATGAACGTTCAAAATGGAGCTAGTTTTGAGATGCAGTTTTTTTCCCTTAACTTTCCATTCAAGCCTATTTTTCTTGTGTCTACTGCAAAATCTGCAATGGACCAGCACAATCAGATTTAGTTTTTTTTAAATGTGACTTTTGGGGTGTGACTGCAAAATTAATTCTAGGAAATATACTTTGTAACATGCAGCTAGATTACTGCAATTTAAAATGTATCCTTCACAAATTGTAAACATTTTATTTAAAGTATGTTGTTCAAAAATATCTGCAAGTAACATTAAATAATTGAAAATGCCTTTAAGTGATTTTGTATGTTATATTTTAGTACCATCGTCATTTTCTGAGTAAATTTAAACATGTATATTCATAAGATTAGTTTTATTGTGTCTAAAATAAGGTTTTGAGAGCCCTCTTGAAGACCAGCCGATGCACTCATTTGTGTAGGAACTGCCATGCTGATTTACACAGAAGATAGACACAAAACCTCAGTGGGTCAGGCAGCATTGAGCAGTATCAGTACTCATTTATTAGCAATTTGCAATGATGGCTTTTCAGTCTGGGTATAGGCAGTTTTGTGTTCGAGGCTGCCTCCTTGGAGGTTTAAAAAAAAATTAAACTACAAGAAAAAACATACAGAAACAAGGAGTGTTGAATGACCTTTGGATGTAAAACTTTGAGATGTTTTGGTGATCCTCTATATTTGGGGAAATTATATGGAAAAGAACTAGTAGAAATTCCAATTCTTTGGATTTCTTTAAAAAAAAAAGCTTTGAATTTTCAAAGCTTTGGTTTTGGGGAGAAAGTGCTGGAAGAAATGTTCTAGGTCCACAAGTGCACCCTCAGCAGGAAGAAAAAAATAGACACAATTGGTCTTATTAGAAAGACGGAACTGAGACTGAATGCTGAGGATAGGTCATGTGAGTGATTCTCCTGATGAAAATCAAAGGGCAGGGATTTAGTTTAATTGATATAAGTGCAGCATAGCTCGTTGTGGTATAGATTTGTACCTGCATTCTTCACATAACTAAATTTATTTGAGAGCATGTTGAAGCTTCATGGATTCAGTTCATTTGAACATAAGAAGTAGGACCAAGAATATATTTTATAGTTTCAGAAGTCTACACCACATTCAATAATTATGGCTGAACATATATTGTAAAACAACAAGATCAGAGAAAGTGTGTAAAGTGTGGAATTCAGGAGTGAAGACAAAATATATAATTATTTAACTTGCAGATATGTCTGGGAGTAGATGCGTGCAATGTAGCTTACTATTTTTGATATACACAGAAATCCAAAGCAAGAGGCAAGAAAGAAAACGACGAACAACAGCAAATCCAGTGTATAGTGGAGCAATTTTTGAACCAGAGGTACGTTTAAAAAAACTACCTTGCACTTTATCCAAAACATTTTTTTTTAAACTCTGCTTTCTCATATATTTCCTAGCAATGAAGACGCACCTGCGTCGAAGACGCACCCCCATTTTGAGTCGCTATATTTTGAAAAAAGGCTGGCGGGACAGGATCAAGGGTTTGGTTTAGTCCAGGGGTCGGCAACCTTTTTTGCATAGGGGCCTGGACCCACATTTGTGAGCGGATGGCGGGCCACATCTATCACCATTGTTAATAAATGGAGGTAATAATACATACTAACTAAATTAGTAATTAGTAATAATACATACTAATAATACATAAATTAGTCATAATTAATACTAATAATAGTTTTCAGGTGTTTTTTAATTAGCTTTCTGCAATTTCCAGATCGCCTGCGTGCCCCGGGACTGGCTGCTGTTCCCAGATCCTTTCGTCCCCTGTACTAGCTGTAGCGCCCAGGTCGCCTGCGAGGTCCGGGACTGGCTGTAGCTCCCAGGTCGCCTGCCCCGGAACTGGCTGTAGCGCGCAGGTCATCTGCGAGCCCCAGGACTAGCTGTAGTTCCCAAGTCGCCTGCGAGCCCCGGGACTAGCTGCAGTTCACAGGTCGCCTGCCCCGGGACTGGCTGTAACGCCCAGGTCGCCTGCGAGCCCCGGGACTGGCTGTAGCGTCCAGGCCGCCTGTGAGCCCCGGGACTAGCTGCAGTTCCCAGGTTGCCTGCGAGCCCCGGGTCTAGCTGCAGTTCCGCCGTCTGGTCCCAACGGCCGCCCACAGCCACCCAAGCTACTGAGTGAGTTGCTGGCATGATCCCCGACACCCTTCTTCTCAACGCTCCTGCCCTCCCCACAACTTTACCCCTGGCGGCCCAGCCATGCTGACTCGGGCCAGACTCACCACACGGGAAATTCGGTAATTCTTCTTCTTAAATAATTCCTTATTAATGAACATTAATCAACTTTACATTGATCTGGGGAAAGTAATTAGCCTAGCCATAGAAATTCTCATTCTCAGCCTTTATCTGTGATTCTTTGTGTCTCCAATAATCTGTAATTGGTGGATAGAAGTAAATTATGTTATTAAGAACATTAAAATGCCTTTAATTTCTAAAACCAGCCAAAGAAAACAATAATATTTATCCTAGTTGATACCAATTCAGGAAACATTCGGTTAGGGATGATTAAATCTTCTCATGTTGCATTTATCCCCATGCCGTTCACTGCAATATACTGTTTAAATTATTTTCAGCTGTTTTGAGAGATCATCAATTTGACATAGGTTTGTCAGGAAGTCACTTCAGTACTTTCATAATCAGAAGAAGAATAGATCATCTGTGCAATCTAATCTTACAGGCTACCTTATTTCCCGGCAATGAAGACGCACCAGCGTCGAAGACGCACCCCTATTTTGAGTTGCTAATTTTTGAAAAAATGGCTGGCGGGACATAACATTTTGCACGCTCTAAATAAATAAATAAACAAACAGACAAATAAATAAATATGAAGAGAGTGACAATTCAATTTGCCCAAGGCTTCCAGATCTCCATTCTGAATGGGTGGGGGGTGGAGGGTGACGGCAGGTGGAGAGATGGTGGGAAAAACGGGAGCACTCCAGGACGTTGAATCAGTTGTGATCTTATTGAATGGCAATACTAGATCAAGGGACCAATTGAGGTTATTCGCGCTGACACAGGAGTAAGCTCCACCGCCCGCTGTCCTGTTATCCATCGCCCGCTGACCCGCTCTGCTCAATGATCTTTGCTCTTGAAAGACACTGCAGTGAATGCCATGCAGTGTCACCCAGCGCAGCAAGTGAGGCCATGTCCTGCTTCTGGCGGCAGTCGGAATTTAGGATTTGCGGGAAGTGGCTGATATGAGCTGAGCGGCAGGAGAGAGGTGTTCAGACGGAGAGCATTGCCAGAGGTGAGCGGGCCGCCAGAAAGCGGTGAGGTGGCGGCCAGTTCCGTTGTCCGTTCCCGAGCTACTTCCTTCCCCGGCCACAATGCGGTGGCTCCGCGCCCTGAGCGCCGCGGCATCGGTGAGTGAGTGATTTGCTGGCTTGATCCCTGACCCCCTCCTTCACAATGCTCCTGCTGACCCGGGCCAGACTCCCCACACGCTGTGAAAGGAACTCTTCCCCCCCAGCGGCGCTGTCCTTTTACAGCCGCTTCCCATCAGCTGCCAGCAATGAGAGATAGACTTGGGATCGTTCTTGATGTTGCTGTACTGAGGGATAGCCAAGTCTATCTTTCTTGGCTAACAACCTAACCTTCGGCCTCCAAGACGTAAGTAAAATTTCGTGCCTTATTTTTGGGTAAAAATTAGCATCTTCATTGCCGGGAAATGCGGTAGGTAAATTTTAACAGGACTTCCACTCAGAATATCATTAATCCTGCTTATCAAGAAAATATTTTTTAAATTCTTTTTAGCAAATAATAAAAATGCAAACTTGTTTAACACTCATAGGATTAAAAGGGAATACATATCAACTGTAATTTCTGCATGAAAAGACAAGGCTACATATTAAATATCTAAATCGCTCATTTTAGAAGGGGGAAAGGGGGAAACTACCTTTCAGGGTCCCTACTTGGTCGGAGAGGCAGCTTTTCTCCGGGCTGCAGCTTCGACCCGTCCTCGCAGCCTACCAGCGGGCCTGGAGCGGCGTTTCCTGTCGGGGACCGCCCAGAACCTCGGCTTCGGCGGCGGCACAGCGCTGGAGCGCTATCGTGGAGCGGAGCGGAGCGGGCGATGCCTTGCCCGGGTCGCCGCGCTGGAGCTCCGGTGGGCTGGGTCCGCCAGGAACAACATCGCGGAGCTGCGGGTCTGAGGAGCGGCCAGCTGCGGGCGGCGGCGCCGAACTTTACACCGGGAGCCTGGGATCTCGCGACGAGATCGCCAGTAGTGGAGCTCCAATCGACGCGGCCTTGTCGGCTTCGGAAACCGCGGCCTCCAGTAAGGAGGCGGCCGTTCCAGGGTTCCCATGCCGCTATGAGGACTCTCCCGACGCCGGAGCAACATCACCCAGCGAGAACGGCCAGGAACATCGGGCCTCCGTAGAGGCAACCTTTGAGGCCTCAATAGGCCCGACTATGGGTGAACTGGGGTTGGGGACTGGACTTTGTGCCTTCCCTCATGGTGGGAGCCATTGTGGGGGGATGTTCTTTGTGTTTAAGACTCTCATTGGTGTTATGTCTGCATTCTTTTTTTGTGTGCTGCAAAATGGCAAAAGGCATTTCACTTCACTACACCTCCGTGTATGTGAATGTGACTAATAAAATACCTTTGATACCTTTAATCCTTACAAATAATTACAATTATTGAATATTTTAAATATACTATCATATATATATATATATATATATATATATATATATATATATATATATATATATATATATATATATATATATATATATATATATATATATATATATATGATAGTATATTTAAAATATTTATAATATATAATATCACATCCCACTTGCTATGTTTTAAAGTGTAATATTGTGGTGTTTTATTATGAACAAGATCAAGTGTCATACGGGAGGGCTGGTCCCCGAACGCATTATGCCAGCACGCCCATAGCACCCAACTGCGCAGGCGCAGCTGACATTTTTAAAGTTTAAATGGCAATAACTTGTAAAAAATAAGATCAATCTCACTCTCCCTTTTCAGTCCCCTATTCCCCTCCTCCATTATCCTCCCTCTCCCCATCAACAAGATGGCGGCGCTGCCTTAGCAGCTGCGGCTCGCCTGCAGTCCGTTCGTTTTTTCTTTTCTTTTGTTGTTCTTTTGTACTGTTTTAGTTAATTTTTGGTTTATTAGGTTGTGTATGTGTGTGGGTGGGGGGGGAGAAACGTGTTTTGGTCTCTTCCTTCGAGGGGATGCGACTTCTCTTGGCGTATCCCCCGTCTCCGTCTGCGCCGAGGCCTAATAGCGGAGCTGGCGGCCAAGGAGCTGGGCAGCGTTCCAGCGGCAGAGGCGACCCGACCTCGGAGCTGTGGCGTTCGGGCGGCAGCGGCGACCCGACCTCGGAGCTGTGGCGTTCGGGCGGCAGCGGCGACCCGACCTCGGAGCTGTGGCGTTCGGGCGGCAGCGGTGACCCGACCTCGGAGCTATGGCGCTCTGGCGGCAGCGGCGGCCCGACCTTGGAACTGTGGCGTTCCGACGGCAGCGGTGGCCCGACCTCGGAAGGATCGGCCAAGGGCCCGGTGGAAGACATCGTAGGGAGCTCGCAGGTCACTGGTTGGTGACCTGTTTTTCCGGTGCTCCCGCAACAACAGCTTCGTCCACTGGACTGGAGGGCGGCAGCTTCGACCACCCCGGACCGCGGAGTTTGAACCGGCCCGTTCGCGGTGCTTGGATTCAGCAGCGGGACTGACTTACCATCGCCCGTCGGGGTCACAACATCCGAAGCCTGGATCGCCTCGGCGCAGAGGGAGAATAAGGAGGGAAGAGACAAAGACTTTAAGATTTTTGCCTTCCATCACAGTGAGGAGGTGCCTGGTGAACTCACTGTGGTGGATGTTAATTTGTGTTTATTGGGTGTTTTTGTCATTTTTATTATATGTATGACTGCAAGGCAATGAAATTTCATTCAGACCGAAAGGTCTGAATGACAATAAAGGCTACTTAGACTTTGACTTTGACTCCACCAACCCTCCTCTGCGTCCTCCCCTCACCCCCTCCCTCCCCTCCTCTCTCTTCCCCTCCCCTCCATTACCTCGCCATTCCTCTACCTACCCCTATCCTCCTCCATTCCCCCTCATCCTCCAGCACTCCCTCCTCCCCCTCCTCTTCACCCTCCCTCTTATTTCCCCTCTCCTCCTCCCCTCCACACCCTCCTCACCTCTCCCTCCCTCTCCTATCCCCTACCCTCAGTCTCCCTCCCTCCATAACCCCTATCCCCTCCCTACCCCCCTCCTCTCCCGCTATCCCCATCTTCCCCACTCCTCACTTCCACCCTATCCCACCCCCACCCCCCCACTCTCCCTCCTCACCTCCCCCACTTTCCCCTCCGTACCCCCCTGCTCAACCTCAATTCCCCCAGTCTCCCTCCTCACCTCCTCAAGATTTCGATGCAAACCACCGCCGGCCACGTTTTCACCATCACATCAGTGATGATGTTGTAGTTGAGGCTGGGCTGTTGGGCGGGGACGGGCCGAGCGGTCTGGAGCCGTGGGAGAGAGGGAGGGAGAGACCGAGGCTGCGGGGGAGGGGGAGGGAGAGGCCGAGGCTGAGGCCTAGTCCTTGCCCCGGGTCCGTCCCCTCTCCCCCCTCCGGAGCAGCAGCCCCCGGACCCCGCACTGGTTCGAACACCAGTCCGTATCTGTGTCCATGTCTGTTTAGTAGGCTGTTATCAGGAACTGTGATTTTCTTTTAATGTAAATGAGATCCCATTGTGATGTAATGGTGGAACACTGATGTGTTTTTTAAAAGGGAGTTTTTTAATGTAATGAGATCCCATTGTGATGTAATTGTGGGGTGGAACTGCTGACAGGCAGTTTATGTAAATGAGATCCCATTGTGACGTCATACGCTGCTAAAGGCAAGTGAGGGCGCTGTTTTAATTGTTTTTTAATGTTTAAACTGTCAATAACGTAAAATGTACCATTAATCTGAACAAAACTTGATACACCACACTCCAGGACAATGGTGAGTTAGGTGGGCAAAAATTGTAGCGCTATCGTGTACCGTTTGGCATAGTTTCAGGATCACATTCCTCTTGACACGCACCATCATAGATACGCGCAGACAAACATAATAATAATAATAATAATAATAAATTTTATTTGCGGGCGCCTTTCAAAGTCTCAAGGACACCTTACAGAGATTAACAAAAGAGAAAAAACATATAGTCGGAGTAAAATAAATAATAAGGACATCACCAATACACAAATTAAAGACAGAAATCGCTCCAAAGACAAAAAATCAAAAGCACAATGTGAAGAGAGAGCAGCGGCAGCTAAACCGTGCCAGCGTACACTCTCCCTTCCGACAGCCATCTTGGACACAGACTAACATATTAACTTACACACAAAAAAATCATCCCCCCACAATGGTTACCACTGTGGGGGAAGGCACAATGTCCAGTCCCCATCTCCAGTTCTCCCAAAGAAACAAACATAGAAACAAACAAGATGAGAGTTTTATGGATGGATGGATGGATTTCTTTTCTTTATTACTTTTGGAAACTGAATATTGTATTACTCATGTTTAGATTTTCTGATAACGATATCAAATGCCCTTTGAGCTTGTGATGATAAAATAAGAGAAAGACTGAGAGGTTAGGACTAGTAGGAAGAACCTGCATCCCATAAAATGTTATTTCATCCTTCGCTACTAAGATTTATACTCTGTATGTTTTGTTTTGTAATGCAGCGCAAAAAAACAGCAGTAACTTACTTGAACAGCCCTGTGCAACCTGGGACACGGAGAAGAGGTACTTTGGATTTTTAAAAAGTGAATATTTGGAGGCTCCATTATTCATTTTGCCTTTCATTTACATTTGTTTGCCTTTATTGATATAAATAAGTATCAGGGATGTTACAGCTACATTTGAGATAATAAAGCCTTGGCTTTGAAAGCACATCTAATGCAATAAAATTCACAAAATGATATTATATTTGACTCAAAGAAATATTGACAAGAATTTGTTTAAGTATGCAATCCTTCTAGATTACCTATATTTTTAAAAGACTTATTTAAGGCAGAACATTTTCAATATTATTTACTTCAACTACCTATTTTATATGATATCAAGAATGTAAGCACAAGGGCAGGCACTCATCCAAAGAGAGGAAAGACATATGAATACTCTTGGTCATCAATTAATGACCAGTTTGGGAATCCCCATATCTAAGGCCCAACTGAGAATTTTTCCTTTTTGATAACAGCACCTTTCTTGATCAAAACTTTTATTTACTGAACATAATGCTTTTGATCAGTAGATTATGGTTAGGTCAAAACAAATGACAAATACCTTTTTCCGTATTTCTCAATTCACATTCACCATTTCTCAAACACTCTGTCTCTATTTCAGGGGACAGACTATTGATTGATTCCTACTACAAAACTACTTAGCCGTTAGTTACCTTTTTTCTAAAAAGCTATTTGTGGTGGCTTATAATTTTTTTTTAAACTAACATGAATTATTTTAAATGTATCAAATATAAGATGTAGTAAAATTAGGATTGCAACAGCTGCTGTAGTGCAAATGTAATGGTGTACCAACGTATGGTAGGGTAATCTTACTAAAAGACCTTTAAAACAGATCCTGGTTTGATTTTAAGGACATTCAGATAGTTTATCTACAACTCTTGATTGCTTGCTTAAAATTCAAATTTTAAGTGGTGTATTTGGAAATTTAAACGACTTAATTTTTATACCTTTTAACTTATGATTGTTTATTAACATTGTCTATGCTCCTCCTTTCTCTTTCCTCAATGGCAGCCAATGAGGATCAGTGGTTGAAGGTATGTGTTTGTATATATTTTGTGTTTTTGTTTCTTACGTGTAGGTCGCCCTCCTAAGTACACTAACGTGTTGGGTCTGGGGGCAATGGCACCTTCCTCCCCTCCAAGTCATCCTGCCTCCCCAGATTTCGAAAAAACAGAGAATTTGCTCAGTTTTGCTGCTCCAACACAGTCTGCATCCAGTCCCAGCTCTGTAGATGTAAGTTACAAACTTCACAGGGTTACTAAGCCAGAATATTAATTTTGACAACTAATGTAATCTTTTATCATGGATGATGGTGTATAAAATTGGAATAACAAAAACTTGAACTAAAACTTTAGCTTCCCCAACCCCTCCATTTCCTTCAGCCTCATTATTTTCCACCTCTCTTCTATGCATGCAGTTACTAAACAAAGCCACCAGCTCTACCCTACAACACATGATTATTATAAGCAATGCAAAGTGAATCATATATTGCAACTGGGGTTGTCTTGTCTAGATTTTTGATGTTTTGGGGGATGTGTTCATGTTATTAACAGAATGGACTATATTTTATTATTATGCATTATTATTATTATTATTATAACGTAGTGATATAATAGTTCTACTGCTTTAAATCTAGCCCATTACAGAGAATGAAACTCCTATTGCTTTCAGGTGTAAGGACTGAATATGGTTTTGAATGGCCTCACCCAATTTCCACAATGTTGTTCAACAGTATGAATTTTAGTTCAAAGATGGCATTAATGTATTCATAGTGATTAGTAACTTTTAAAAGCTAAAGCATATTGGAGCAAACTAGGTATAGCTATCCCTCACCTAAATATGCTTGTTTATGGGTCACAGTCAAATAATATTTCCTTCCCCATCATTGACATCGCTGCCAAGGTGAGTTGAAAATTTACACCCCACCCCCCCCACTGTTTTGAAGTTTGGAGTAAGATTCGCTAACTCTGCTGCATAGAATTTTGATTTACTGGTGCTCATAAACTTAAATGTTTTCAGATTAATTAGCCACTTGCTATTTCATGATAATTCATTGGTGAACAAGTTGCCTTTTGTCAATGCTTTGTGAACTGTGGTTAATGCCTAGAGAATTAATCATCAGTTGTATGCACTGGGAAAATCATTTGGCCATTGTGTGGAAATTGCAATGTGGGGAATGTGGTTGAACTGATGTTTTTCCAACACGTTGTAATTTACTTCAGCCAGCTGCTACATTGGTGAAAAACATCACTTAGAAATCTGTTGATGCAAAATATAGATAGCCAATTATATTATTAAGAAACGTCTGAAGTAGAACTCTTGTCAATTAAAAATAGTTTAAAGACCTAGAGTTGCACAACATAAGTCCCACTAAGAAACAAGTCCCACTGACCATCAGGCTATACTAATCCTACTTGCCTGCATGAATTCCATATCTGAGTTAAATTCCATCTGCCATTCTCTTGTCCCCTTTCCCAGTTGATCTATATCCTGTTGTAATCTTAGATAACCTTCATCACTGTCCACTCCATCATCAGCTTTTGTGTCATCTGATTGTATAAAGTTGTATAACAAAACAGGAAACTTTCAATGATTTAAAACCATGATATCATTGAAGATATGTGGCTTGTGGGTATGAATGAACTGCACATTTTAACGGTTCTTATATTACAATTTGAATATTAATTACTGATCTCCATTCTCATTATGTTATCCATATTGAAATATTATACACATTTAGGATTAACTGGTCAATCATGGAGCACAAGCTTTCAGTTTCCAATGTCGATTAAAATGTAGTTGCTATACTGGATCTGAACCCGAGTTTTGTGTGTGCTCAATGAGAACTGAATAATTTTTCTGAACATTTGACAACAGTGTGTGAAAATTCGTATCAGCTGTATATGAGAACCTGTTTTTACAGATTCTGAATATGACCACTGCTGCGCTGTATTTTTGGAACGCCACACAGAGAATGTAGAAGAAACTAGATGGGTTAACATGTAAGGCCATAAATGGACAATTGCAAATTTATTTTATTTTTCTTTACTTTAAACCATCTTTAACTAGGGTTTGCCCTATTTAGCCACAACGGCTACTTTACAAAGGGGCCCTGTCAGCAAGCTGCAAGATGAGGCAAACAACGTTGAAAACATCACAAAAAACACAACCTTGTCTGTGAGTGTATTTATTTACTTCAAATGTATGTTAAGCTCTCTCAAAGCAACGAAGCCGAAGAGAGATTTTATTTCAAAGATGATGAGGATTCAAAACTAAAAACACCACCTCAGCCTTCTTTGGACTGGAAAATACTGTCAGCAATGTTAGCAGAGGAATGCAGTCGAGTGCTAAAGATGTATTCCAATTGGCATATGAAGCAAAAAGAGAAACTGATTGACTTATTCGCGGAAAACCTCTAATTCTACTGATTGCCTCTCCACAGTGCAACTAATCACAGCTACCTTTGTTGAATTTATTTAATCATTTTCATTCATTCATTTAATTTTTCACCTTTTAAAAAAAAAACAAGATACAGTGTGCATTGTATATGTCAGATATCAGTACAATAACTGTAAAAGCTTACTTTGAACTTACCTTTTATTCTTTGAACAGCTTATACAGAGTTGTACTTCTAGCTGCAATAACTCTAAATAAGTGAAAAGGAATAAGTAAGGAAATGCCCTCTGGCATTTCCAAGAGTGGTACTTGTACTCCTTGGTTAAAACATCACAAGCAGGGTTTTATTGGTGCCGTTTAGGATTTTTGCTACTCAACCCAATTTTTCCTTCCATTTTAGGACATAGCACAAGTTAGGTTAAGATAGGTTCTAGTGGAACACCTAAACTTGGTTCTCACGGGCAGGGTTCCCAGTGGTATGGATGTTATAGTGGTAGGCTATCTTTTTTTCTTTGATATGTGCCTCCCACATTGGGAGTCACTTAAATAATAACTTAGCAAAAGTTGAAAATTAAAACCCAGAGTTATACCTTAAATTGTGTAAATGATTATTTAACTTTGTTTTTTGATAGGGTGACATCCATGAGGATTTCTGCTCTGTGTGTCGACGTAGTGGACAGCTGCTGATGTGTGACACTTGTTCTCGTGTGTATCACCTGGAGTGCCTGGACCCGCCATTAAAAGCCATTCCCAAAGGAATGTGGATTTGTCCTAAATGTCAGGAGCAGGTGTGGGCTTGGACAGTGCCTTAGGCTTAATTTTGTCTAATATGATACTGGTAGTCTTAGGGTTTATTTCTGTAACTATTTGGTGGGATTTTTTTTTTTTTTAATTTTCGTTTATTACTCAATGTCTCAATCACTCCAGGGTATACACATAGATGTATAATTTAGGACAATTAGCTTAAAAATTATCAGTAGTGAACTCTACCAGACCACATATAGTGGTCTGGTAGAGTTATCTGGTTGGTAGTGAGCCTAAATAGTTAGCAAGTTACATAATTTGTGCAATGTCAATGAAAATAGGAGATTTTTTCTCGTTTGTCTATAAAGCAGAACATTTGCTTTTTTTGTCACCCAGCTGTTATGGATATGTTATACTGTAATCTAAATCTGGCTCTAATTTAGAACTTGTGATCAAATTGCCAATTCTTTCTGGAGAGTGTTCCACGTATAAATAGTCTGCAGTGAAAGAACTAGTTTCATAGTATAGGCGATAATATGATTAGGGACAGTTGTCGAAATCTGAAATTGCACCTTATCTGAGAATATCTGCACAATAAGAACTTTTATTCTTTTCATTGGCCATCCATTTTTTATGTTCGTACCTCAACATGATTTGGATGGTGCTGTGGATTTAATTCCCTTTCAATATATTGCAAATAGTGTTCCCTTTAATACAAAGAGAAAGATAAATCTACCTCAGTACTTTACGGATTTAGCAGCCTTTGCCTGAAGGCAAAGCCTTTCATGTCACTCATGTAAATTGCAAAATTATTTACAGTCTTCAATACCTCTGAGAAAAAGACTTCCAGCATGTAACATGTTCTGTCCATCACTGCTAAAAATGTTCTGTTTTTAGATTCTGAAAAAGGAAGAAGCAATCCCATGGCCTGGGACATTAGCAATCGTTCATTCTTATATTGCCTACAAGGCTGGTAAGAGTTTGTCATTTTGAGGTTTTTTTGTATGACATATTATCTCTTTAATATGTGTCAAGTCAATCTTATGTTACAATGATCCTATTTCCCCTGTGAAAAATTCACTAAATATTTATTGTGAGAGAAAGGTTCTTTTAAGAATTGAATGAAACCTTAATTACCTTAGCATCTTCTGAAATACCTGTTTATGTAAACTGTATACACAAGATTGTATTAACTTGTTAGGTAAATCATTTTGGCTACTCGAGATGTAGCATGTTTGATATTGCAAGAAATTATAAGCAGACATTAGTGGTAAAACATATTGCCATACTTTGTTTCTGGCCAGGGTTCTTTGTTCCATTTTTCTTTCATATAAAGAGAAAACCATTCCATTCAGATGGCCAATATGCCAATCTAATTAACTGCTTCCTGAGATGCCATATGGAAATATAAGATGCCTTGCAACATAACTTTATTAAAGAGTTTGTTGTCATGTCTCTCATTGTGTATACTTTGGATAATCCAGCAACTAGCACTAGTGGAGCATTTGGTCGCATTGTCTCTGGTCTGGACAGATTCTGTTGAGGGCTGTCCTTTTGGGAGGTTGAATCCAGGACCTCTGCGGTGGAATCCGTGATTAGGTATTTATTCCCTGTATTGGATTCTTCCCACATATCCTTCCATCTCGATGGTACGTTTGTGCCTGCGGCAGCATGAATGTTGATTGCTTCTTCCCAGAATGGCCAGCATGATTTTAGCTACTTTTATGGTGATTTTGGCAAGTTTTTGTGAAGGGGAGCTTTCATTTAAAGTTAAAATATTTGTAAAATCCCAGCTGGGTTTGTCACAGAACAGATATTTTGTGAAGGTGTTGTCATTTTCTTTCTCTCCTTCATTCTCATGGTGAACTGAATGCATTATCAGAAGTATTACAGATGCTGAAGCCTCAAGATGGCGCCTGCCTGCGGCGACTTTTGCGGAGCACCAGAACATAAAAGGCTTAAATAAAACTTCCATCAACTAACCTGGATCAGGAAAACAGCAGAAAACGGTGCAGTTTCGGACAAGCTGCTTGAGCACCTCAAGGCTCTCGCAATTTCGCGATCTCCCGCAGCTGCGGGAGTCCCGGACATTAAATTTTCCCACACTGGCTTTAAAACTCCCGATCCGACTGAGGATCACAGGTACTGTACCTGGAAATCCCGGGATGACCCCCAGAGCCGACGAGCTGGATCCTCCAGGAACAACGGAGCTGGAGCTGCCGACTTTGAAGGTACCCCCGTTCGTTACGGAGCTGGAGCTGCCGTCTGTGAAGGAATTCCCGTTCCAGCGCAGGTTCGCAGAAACAGCAGGTACAGTAAGCACAGTACCTAGAAACAAAGGGGAGGCCTCCATTGTGTCTGGAAACGTGGCCGACGGGCAGGACTTCAGGTCAGACTGAAGCGCAGGGGACTTCGGCCCCCTCTCCCTACTATCCTCCTGGCCAATGTACAGTCCCTTGAAAACAAAGTGGAGGACTAAAGGGCAAGGCTGCTTTATCAAAGGGAGCTGAGGGAATACTCTGTGTTCTGTTTCTCAGAGACATGGCTCACCCTCAGCTCCCCAGACTCAGCGGTCCAGCCTGAAGGGTTCTCCATCCACCGTATGGACCGTACACTGGCATCTGGGAAATGGAGAGGAGGGGGGCGTCTGCCTCATGGTCAACTCTGCGTGGTGCTCAGACGTGGCAGTCCTGTCCAACTCCTGCTCTCCACACCGCGAACATCTGGCGGTGAAGTGCCGTCCCTTCTACCTCCCAAGGGAATTCACCTCCATCATCCTGACCACGGTCTACATCCCAACCCAGGCAGACGTCCATCTGGCACTGGAGGAGCTGCACGCCGTGGTCAACAAACACCAGACGTCTTACCCCGAGGACCCTGGACCCACTGCAGTTCGCTTACCGCCACAACAGATCAACAATGGATGTGATCTCGCTGGCCTTCCACTCTGCTCTGGACCACTTGGGCAACAAAAACTCATATGTCAGGCTGTTATTCATTGATTGCAGCTCAGCATTTAATATAATCATCCCCTCCAAGCTGGTTACCAAACTCGCAGAACTGGGTCTCTGCGCATCCCTCTGCAATTGGATCCTCGACTTCCTCATTCACAGACCACAGTGTTCGTATTGGTGGAAATGTGTCAGACTCAATAACAATCAGCACAGGAGCACCTCAAGGCTGCGTGCTCAGCCCCCTGCTGTACTCACTCTATACTCATGACTGCGTAGCAGTCATAGTGCGAACTCCATCATCAAGTTCGCTGACGACACCACTGTTGTGGGACGTATCACTGATGGCGATCGAGCGACTGTCCATATGGTGCCAGCACAATAAACTGGCCCTCAACACCAGCAAAACTAAGGAACTGATTGTGGAATTTGGAAGGAGTAGGATGGGGACCCACAGTCCCGTTTATATCAACGGGTCGATGGTTGAAAGGGTCAAGAGCTTCAAATTCCTGGGCGTGCACATCTCTGAAGATCTTTCCTGGTCCGAGAACACTGATGCAATTATTAAGAAAGCACATCAGCGCCTCTACTTCCTGAGAAGATTACGGAGAGTCGGTTTGTCAAGGAGGACTCTCTCTAACTTCTACAGGTGCACAGTAGAGAGCATGCTGACCGGTTGCATCGTGGCTTGGTTCGGCAACTTGAGCGCCCTGGAGAGGAAAAGACTACAAAAAGTAGTAAACTCTGCCCAGTTCATCATCGGCTCTGACCTCCCTTCCATCGAGGGGATCTATCGCAGTCGCTGCCTCAAAAAGGCTGGCAGTATCATCAAGGACCCACACCACCCTGGTCACACACTCTTCTCCCTGCTACATTCAGGTAGGTACAGGAGCCTGAAGACTGCAACGACCAGGTTCAGGAATAGCTACTTCCCCACAGCCATCAGGCTATTAAACTTGGCTCGGACAAAACTCTGAATATTAATAGCCCATTATCTGTTATTTGCACTTCATCAGTTTATTTATTCATGTGTGTATATATTTATATAATGGTATATGGACACACTGATCTGTTTTGTAGTCAATGCCTACTATGTTCTGTTGTGCTGAAGCAAAGCAAGAATTTCATTGTCCTATCAGGGACACATGACAATAAACTCTCTTGATTCTTGATTCTTGTATTCAAAAGCCAAAGGACAAACTAACTTCGAATGAGATTGAAAAGAGTGCAACATTATGGTTTAAGATTTTAGAATACATTCTTCTGCAATTGTCCCGTTTTTCAACAGCGAGGTATTCTTGGACAATTTGTATTGTGAAATCTGAGAATTGAATTACATGTGCTGTAGCTTCTGAAATTTTATTTTCTCTTTTCCTCAGCAAAAGAAGAAGAAAAACTAAAGTTGTTAAAGTGGAGTGCAGAACTAAAGCAGGAGCGAGAACAGTTGGAACATAAAGTTAAACAACTGAGTCATTCCATAACGGTGAGTAACAAAGCTCCAAAGATAACAGCAGGTTGACCAGCATAAACTTTTAACAATAATCCTAAAATTCACTGAAATGTAGTAACATTTTTCTTAATACTTGGGGACCAGATTTTGAAAACAAAATAATGGGATCGATTATTTAATGGAGGTTTTTTTCTTGATGTGGAGGTAATGAAGAAGGACAGAAGAATCTTCATTTATCTCATTCATAACCATTTTAAGCTCCAGCGTTTTAATCCTTGTGCCAGTTTAGTAGCAATGTTACACAATTTTGAGATTTTAAAAATCAAGTCTGCAATTTATCCCATCAGATAAAGCATAAAAATAAGTTTAATTTGACACCTAATTGACTTTCATATCTTCAGTTTAAAAAGGTTATGGCCATTTTCATACTCTGAAATTAGCATCTTGTTCCCTATTGCTTTTCCATTGACTTCTCAAAAGCTATGATCGAGGACAGTCAAAAGCTGTCGTAAAAATTAAGAGAACTGAATGAAATTTTCAGTTATTATAGACATCTTACTTGGATGACCTGAAATTAAAGCATATAATTAGTTAGTTACCTAATTGTAGCTAATTACAAAATTCAATTACTAGATCTAAACATCTATCCATTTCTTAAGAAAAGGTTAACATTTTTAAATAGCCTAAGTGTCCAAATAACATTCACACAAGAATTCACATTTGGCCTATAAATTCATGACAATTCATAACATGAATTTTAAATCTCATTGTCATGAATTTATAGGCCAAATGGAAGGAATTTAATGTTTAATTCCCGTAAATTAATGGGCATTTTAATCATCTTGCGAGTGCGTTTTTGTGGAACGCGATCGATTGGAACGTTGCGGTTGCAGTGAATTTGAACCTCATATCGGCAGGAAAAACACTGCCGGTTCGTATGGGGCCAAAATAGTAAGATTAAACGAGAACTTACCGGTTCGAAGTTTGATCTGTATTTTATGAGGAGTTACGATGAGGGATTACGTGAAGAACCCGTCCAGCACGCATGCGCGACATACTTCAAAGCAGCGGTGTGGAATCACAGAAGACACAATAATTGAAATAAACATAGTGAAGAAAAGGAGAACTTAAATACCAGTTGATCTCTATAATTGAGGGTGGGAGCAGAGGGCACGTAATCCCTCATCGTAACTCCTCATAAAATACAGATCAAACTTCGAACTGGTAAGTCGTTTAATCTTACTATTTTACTTCGGAGTCACGTGAGTGACTACGTGAAGATTTTAAAGCTCTATGATTTCAAACCGTGTAACAGTTCATACTTCACTCTCTGCCGAAGTTATTCGAGGGAGGAAGTATGTTATCGTAATCAACCATGATCTGTTTGTAAAAACAATAATGGTGTTATTTAAACAATAACAAAGCAAAATGCTCCCCCGGGCTTAATTTATATATTTGCAGATTCTAATACTTTTTCTGCAAATACAGGTTCTGCCAGCGGCTTGTTATAAAAAGTTTTGGAATGTTTTTGTAGCCAGGATGTGGTCCATAGGCACGTCCATCCTCTTAGCCGCCGATGTGGATGCTGCCCTGGTGGAGTGAGATTTGTACACGTTAGTATTTACTCCAGCAGCTCCCAGTACCTCCTTGAGCCATCTTGAGATAGTTTGGCTCGTCACCCGACCATGAGGTTTCTTGTGGCTGACCCATAAGGCTTTTCCTCTCCCTCGGGGATTTCTTGTTGTGTCGATGTAATTCAATAAGTGGGTCATAACACATAACCATGGTTCAGGTGGGTATGCCCGGAATTCCATGACTGGACCTGATGTTCCTGGTCTGCTTTGTTTGACCAGCCCCTGAATGGTAAATGAGACACGGTCTGGTGTTATAATCATATTGTCCAATCGTAGTAGATGGAAGGACTGGACTCTTTGTGCTGAGACAAGTGCCATCAGCATGACCGTCTTCAGGGTTAGCTGTTCCAGGGTGAGGGACCTGGCTGGTGACCATCCCCTAAGGTATGTCAGGACCAAACTGACATCCCAGATTTGGGTGTACCTAGGTCTGGGGAATTAGAGTTGAATATGCCTCTCATGAGTTTGATCACCAGCGGTTGGGACCCTATGGCCTGTTGTCCTGGTGCCTGAATTAAGTAGGCTGACAGAGCACTTCTGGCTGTGTTAATGGTGCTGTAGCTGAGTCCTTCATTGTGGTGAAGGCCTGCCAGGAACTCCAGTACATTGTTTATTGTAGTAGTTGAATATGTAGTTCCTGTATTCGAACAGTATCTTTCCCACTTCTTGATGTTCGACAAATAGCTCCATATTGCTTTGTAATTTCAGCAAATACTTTGGTTTAATATGTCTGCCACAATATTTAGCTCACCTGGTAGGTAAGTTGCTGATAGTCAAATATGTTTGACGACATACCATTACCAAATTGTTAATCAAATTTGTCACATGATATCGATTTTATTCCGCCCATGTGTTTTGGCTCATATTTAGCCTATTAGTCAATAATTTATACTGCCATAGTTACCCCATCCAGGTAAATTTTAGTTATCTCCGAAGATCTTTATAATTAGGCTGTGGGCCGAGGAGCTTTATTCTGCAGTTTCGTGACTCAAGTCACCAAACTACATGAAATTTTCACATATTGTGTAAAAAAATTTATATAAATCGCCCCTGAAACTCGATATGAAGAAGACTTGCACATTTTTATTAAATTAGACAAAAACCGGAAAAATGTCGGGAATTTTTTAGTCCAATCATAGCACATTTAACATTGAGTTGTCTGCCAGTTGGCCAATCACGCGCTTTGTTTCAGGCTAGCACACAAAATGGCTGAGGGGGCTTCACAGATGCCTGTTTTACTGGAGATTCCGATGTGTTGTTCTGTGGAATAAATGTCGTGAAAACTTGCAGCAGGTAATTGTATTTAGTGGGAAAAGCATTAAAAAGGCTGAAGAAAGTGCTGCGGTGGATTAAAGTGCAAGAAAGCCTTCAAAGTCCCTGCTGATGTGCTGGAACACAAAGAGCTGCCTGCGAAAACTTACCGGGAAAAAGTGCTCCGATCGCGGGGCCTAGGTACTCGCGGTAAAGAGCGGACGATATCCCTCCGTTTTTCTCCCGTTATCGGGATCTGATACAGACGGCACTATGTACAGCCTCCCCCCCCGCCCGCGGAGATGATCCGTGGCTCCGCGATCGCGAATCGGCCGCTTATTCATTGAGACCGCGGCTTCACTCTGAGATTAGTTGTTAAAGACTTATTACTCTACAACAAGCTGGCATTAGTGACAATGTTTAATTGACTGTTATAGTTTAGGCGCTCAATTTCATGAATGAATGAATGAATGAATGAGTAAGTGAGAGTGAATGCATGAATGAATGAATGAATGAATGAATAAGGAATGAATGAATGAATGAATGAATAAGGAATGAATGAATGAATGAATTTATTCACATTATAAAGGGTGCAATTAAGTTAATTAGAGTCCATACTGATAGATTTTCATAAATTCAGACTTTTACCTTTCAGTTAGAGTTGATTCATGGGGGCCTTCTTTGTGTTCCAGCACATCAGCAGGGACTTTGAAGGCTTTCTTGCACTTTAATCCACTTCGCAGCACTTTCTTCAGCCTTTTTAATGCTTTTCCCACTAAATACAATTACCTGTTGCAAGTTTCCACGACATTTATTCCACGGAACAACACATCGGAATCTCCAGTAAAACAGGCATATGTGAAGCCCCCTCAGCCATTTTGTGTGCTAGCCTGAAACAAAGCGCGTGATTGGCCAACTGGCAGACAACTCAATGTTAAATGTGCTTTGATTGGACTAAAACATTCCCGACATTTTTCCGGGTTTTCTCTAATTTAATAAAAATGTGCAAGTCTTCTTCATATAGAGTTTCAGGGGTGATTTATATTAAAAAAATTACACAATATGTGAACATTTCATGTAGTTTGGTGACTTGGGTCACAAAATCCTATTTCTAGACACATTTTTGATGCTCGGCCCACAGCCTAAATTGGGTACTGAATAGAATGCATCTTTTAAGTCGATGCCTACCATAAAGTATCCTAAGGAAATCCACGTTTGGCAGTTACAAAGTTTTCCATTGAAGTGTGTATACCTGGTGAAAATATTCAAGTGGTTAAGTCAATGATGGTGCGACATTCACCATCTTTTGGGTTTTTTGGTAAATTTAATACGGTTCCAAAGGTTCATATTTAGACTTCTTTATGACCCTTTTGTATATCTTCTCCAGTTCAGCTTGTCCCTCATGTTTCCTTTTTAGTGGGAGGGAAAAACCCCTTTGGGGTGCATGCTGAACTGGTGGCAAGTTTTCATCATTCAATTTTTGTCCTTGAATACTTTTGGTATAACTACCAAGTGTGATAGTTCTTCATGCTTCCGAAACCAGGTGTCCCCCCCCCCCCCTGTTAGCACAAACCCTTCACCTTTTATGTGATGGTAGGAACCATACTCGCCTACCTCCAATGTTGTTTAGTGGTGTGTTAATTTCTTCGGTTTCCAGTTCCTTGTCTGTTGGGATGGTGTTGTTGGGGGGTGGCGCATTTTCCATGGGTCCCGCTCTGGGCCCTGTCCTGAAAAGGCTTGCGGGGACTGGCATGCGAGCCCCGAGCTTTCACCAGTATCATAAAGTAGACGCCTACTGGTGGATGCATGGAGGTACTGCTGTCTGGTTTTGTGTGGTTTGCTCATTCCAGGTCCTGCCCTCACGATGCCGAATATCTTGGACACTTCGTCCAGTTTTTAGGCTTGGTTTGGTAACTTTGCCAGATAGCAGGATCTGTGGTTGTGAGGTCGGCGTTCTCACAGTCCTGTGAATTTTTTAGGTTGAGGGCAGGTTTTATGACTTCCTTCGAGAGGTTGCGGATCGCATACTGTGTTGGACAGTAGGGTCAGGTGTTTTGCCATACTACCCTGCCCCTCTGGAATGAGCATGCGAAATGATAGCCGACGTCAGGGGTATCAATATTGCAAATTAAGATTTTGGGTTTTTAAATGCCCTGCTCAATGTACCCCCAACAATGGTAGGCACTTCGAGCAGATGTAATTTTGGGAAGGCGTGATAAAGTCCAACGCCTCATGACTACCTGTCTTGGGGAGGTTTTTAGAAAAGACAGGTAGTAAGCTGGCCGCCAGATTAGGCTGGAATGGCCATCTCGCTCGCGGTGTAGCCACGTAACGGTATCTCACACCCAGCAGCTCTTCCTGGTCCTGTACCTCAAGCATACTCCCGATGTTGTTCAGCCACTGACCCCTCTTCTTGACCATCCCAGCCCTGGTCGCCACCGATCTCCTCTGATGAGGGCGATGGCCAGTGCTGTTAGTGCACTGGATCGGGAGTGTTTGTGCTCCCTTGGCGAGCTTGTCCCAGCTCCCGAGGCAAGTCTCGCTGGAGTTTTTTGCTCCATGACCTTTGTCTAAGGCTTGGAGACAACTCGGGCGGTAGTTTGAAGTGCCGGCTCTCTGAATGAGCCGGCCTGTCCGTCTTCTGTGTGTCTGTCTCCAGCCCGATGATTGGTCGCCAACTTTGCTCAAGCGGCTGCCTCTGCTGTTCTCGGGCGGCGAGTCTCCTTGTCGGAGTATGCAGGGATTACCGGCCGGTTTGTATGTTGATTTCCATCCAGTCCGCTGCTGTTGGTCAGGCAGCTCTAGCAGCGGACTGGGCTTCGGCTCGGTACCCGTGTCTGTGGACCGCAGCGTGTGCGGTCCAGGTGCCGCCTCTCGCCCCCTCCACTGATGGGACGCTCCTTCCCTGGAGTCGAACGGGGGCTGTTTTCCTCTGTGCTGCTTTGCTCTTTCCAGTTTTCCCCTGGTGCACAAAGAAGAGCAAATTTGGCATTTCGAACGGTCCGTTCTTTCAGCTTGTAGCGGGAGCGCCCGTACGCCCGTTCGCCGCTGTTGCACTGCGTGAACGCTCATGTCGCGCATGCGTGCTGGACGGGTTCTTCACGTAGTCACTCACGTGACTCCGAAGTAAAATTACATTTTCGCCAATGAAATTTGAATTAAAGTCATCCTTTGAAGCAAGGTTATATGTAAAATAGACGGCTTACCTTATGTTTTGTCCCCTACGTGAGATCCGTCCCGTTGTAGGCGTTGACGGCGTTAGAAGTAGCTTTTTATTTTACTCCAGGGATTAAATTGTCCCGCGATTAAAAAAAACAAAACTTCAGAGAACGGAAGTCGGAACGATTTTTCTGCAGCAGCTGAACAGCCTGAGAAAGTTTGACTCCGCAGGCAGGAGAAAACGGCATTTTAATCCCGCCCCCCCCCCCCCCAAAGGCGCCAAAGTCGCGCACACGGCCAGTGGCAGAACTGCAGCGCCGCTGAGGGTGAGTATTGTAACATCGCTAAGTTTGGTACATGAGAAAAAAATCTATTTACTCCATGCCACCAGCAACTTGGAACTGATAGGGAAAAAAAGGAGAGCTACTGGAGGAACACAGTAGGCAAGGAAGCATCTGTGGAGGTAATCGGACAGTTGATGTTTAAGGTGTAGATCCTTCATCTGGAACTGATGGTATCTCATCAGATGCGTTGTTGCTTAGATAGATAGATGACATTTTGTGTCAGGAATGAAAGTAGGGGGTGGGGGGTGGGGGAGAAGACCTGGAGGTGAGAAAAGGCTAGGACTGATCAGACTGCAGGTGCGAAAAGATCAGGCCCAATCTGTTGAAGACAGGAAAAGATAAGGCGAATCAGACAAGAAAAGACATCACCTATCCTTTACCTCCAGAGATGCTGCGTGACCCGCTGAGTCGCATAGTCATTACTGAGTTCTATGCTATCACCATTTTAGGGATTACTGCTGACCAGAAACATTGCCAGCTACATAAGTACTGTGGCTACAAAAGCTGGTCTAAAGTTGGGAATTCTTTGACAACCTGACTCCCAAACCCTTTTTGCCAAATGCAAATCAGGATTCAAGTGGAATGTTATTCACTTGTCTGGATGAGAGCAATTGTAATAATACTCAAAGAGCTTGATTCTTCCGACCAAATAACTTGCTTGATTGACACAGTGTCCCAAATATCCAGTCTCTTCAGTGCTGGTGCCGCCGCCCTCAATACGGTGCGCTTGGTCACTCACCCACCATCTGCCACTGTTACTTCCTGCTTTGTCTGCTCGACCGTCACCGCCTCTTGCTTCTCCCGTCCCTCTGTCCACTCGGCCTCTTCCCACCACCATCTCCACCGCCCCCAAAGTCGGCGACATATTCTACCTTGGAAGGGACTGCAGGTGAGGGGAGGGAGCCCCACGGTGACTGAGCAGGTCTTGTTGTTGGGAGCAGCCTGAAAAAGCACTTCCGGACAGGGGCTACAGCGTGAGCCGCAACAACAGCCGCATCATCAGGCTGTGCGGTGGGTGATGAAGGGCGTGTTGGTGCAGACCTGCGGCATCAGCTCCTAGTTTTAAAGTGAAACAACACAAAGTGCTGAAGTAGCTGAGCAGACTGAATCCGTCTAAAGAAAGGTCCCAACGTCACCCATCCATCAATGCTGTCCAGAGATGCTGCCTGACCTGCTGAGTTACTCCAGCATTCTGTGTTCTTTTGTGTTTTAACCATCATCTGCAGTTCTTAGTTTCATTTACATACAATGATAATACCTTACTCGCTTATAACGGACAATCAGCAATAACGGACATCATAAACCCCCCCCCCCCCCCTCCGCCCTGCCATGCTCCGTTATAATGAGGGTTTACTTTATTTGTTCATCGCTGGGTCTAAATCCTGGTACTCCTTATCCAGCAGATGGCTTCAACAGAAGAGCCACAGCAATTCAAGAAAGTAATTGGCACCTGAGCAAGAATAGTTCGGGATGAGCAATGTGTTGGCCTAGCCAATGATACCCTCATTGTAATTTTTAAAAATTATAGAGGTACTATATACAGAGTGTAAAGAAACATGTAAGAGAATGTTTTGGGAATTGTCCTAAATGAAGATCAAAGTAATTATTTTAACTTTGAATGGAAGAATATATTCATAGACAGAGTAGGCTTTGAGTAACTTAATCATCTTTGCATTACTGACTTCTATTTCAGTCTGGATTTTTAGAAATGAACTATTTAGTTACCTGACTGACTTTATTACAAAACTTTGCAGTAACGTCACCTTAACAACATTCTCTCTTACAACATCTTAAATGTCTGTATTTATCTGGCCTAACCAGCATCAAGGTGAATCTGCACTGGATGTGTTGTATTCCAATCTTATCCTTTCTTCAAGGTGGATCTTAAGGATATACACAATATTCTGACTCTTTTTATTACGTTTTTACCTTCTGTATCTCTGTGGATAAATCAAGGTGTCCATAAGCTTTACTGATGATCGCTAAGCTCTGAACATGCCGTGAACTTAGGATTCATACCATTGATTTACATTTGATACCATGGGAGTTGTTGGTAAAAGAACAAAGGTGGACTCCAAAGTATGGAAATTGGAAATTTAAAAAATACATGGGGAATGTAAATTGAATCAAATGCGTCTTTCAGTACAATCCATAACTGACACTAAAAGGGATTTTTCTTTTTCTTTAGAAATGTATGGAGACTAAGAATACATTGCTCGCTCGACAAAAGGATATGCAGTCCTCGTTGGAGAAAGTAAAACAGCTGATCCACCTGATCCAGGGTATACAGCTCACAAAAAATGCTACACCAACAGATGAGGCAGTCATCAACCCCACAGACTATATGAACTCTCCCACCATTGAACCTTCACCAGTGAACTGTGACAGTAATTTAGACACCAAGTAGCTGAAAGAAAGGGCTAGATACTGTAGAACTTATAAACCTTTCTGGGAACAAAATTGTGACAGGCTGTTCCTGACTTGCCAATTGAAAGATAATTCTGTGCTGGATTGTGTTCTTATAGATCCACATTGGGAGTGCCAGCTTGGTAAGAACCAGCGTCAAGCCAAGTGAAATACCAGTGTGTGCCTGCTGCCACCAGTTTGGTTTTTAGTTGTCTACTCTTCAGGGATACAGATAGAAAACAATCGTGATGACTTAATGAGCTGCCCTGGTCATGGAATGTGTTTTCATGATTTTCGAGTCCAGGACTACTTGAGCAGAATAACATATTTCATGCAATGCAACATGATAGGGGGAAATATAGTACAGGAAGCAAAGTTTGAAAGGCACGAGAACATGATGGTCCTAATCACTGACTGTAACTGAAGTAGCAAAGGCTGAATCAGAAGTACAGAGAGACAGGTACATTGTGTTTTGGGCACAGCACAGAGTACAATGATATTCCTATTTTGTTTTTAAATGCAAAAAAACACAAATGGATATTTATTATTGGGAGGGTAGGTGATGGCACCAAAACCATGCATGGCTTATGATGAAGAGTGTTTCTTTTTAATTTTGTTTTAAAATGTCAGGTGGTTGTTAATTGTACAAATAGTTGTTTCGGTGTCTTAGGCACTGGAAAACAAAAGGTGGGCAGACTGAATTTGTCCTGAGATTTTTTTTGGGAGGGGGGGGGGGGGGGGGGGGGGGGGGGGGTGGTTTAAGCTTTGGGAAATATTCAGGTCTTCCTAGTGTTACCGAAATTAGATCAAGAAAATTGTTGAGTGCTTTTGTTTCCTAACGAGGTGATTTATAGTAAACAAAATGTTAGAAATTGAGCAGATATATATATATAAATGCAAATATATATTATATATGTGTACAAACACATACAAACATGCATACACACTTGCATTCACACACATACACGAACAAGCACATATACACACATACATGCGCATTGATACATACAGAGGCATACACACACACACACACACACACACACACACACACACACACACACACACACACACTGTCTCTATGTATGTAAAAAGAAAAAAACATCTGTTATTATCTGAACTGCCAAATGCTATATTGAACTTGCAGGGAATGATCTTCAGTTTACTGGGGAATATACTGGAACAGTTTTACAGTTCTTACTATTTCCATCTTTAAGAAAAGTGGATTGAAGGTCACAGGTAATGAGATCAGTTTAAGTAAAATGGTCATAAGTCTTCAGTTGTGTAAAAAACAGGAAAAAGTCTGTTGTCTGTTGTGCAAGTACAGCCAGAATGGAAATTTATATTTGCATTAATATTTAATGTTGGTTGTACTTAATTTAACATATCAGGGTGTGCTTGCCTTTACCTTTTGGCACTAGGTGAAAATTCAGCCATTTATACTTATATTTGTAATTACTAACCAAACAACATGGCAGGTGGAAGAGACGATTAATGAAGAGTTTCTTCTGAACTAGCTATGTGAAGATTTGAGTTTTCCTGATTGCTGCCTGCCCACCCTGACAATGGTGCATGTACAGAACACATTTTGGGGGGAGAGGGGGAGGGAGGAGTTTGCTTAAAGAGATAGTCAGTGATTTTCTGTCGTTACTTAGTATTGGTCTTTTACAAAGTTTTTAAACCCAATTCTGAACATTAGTCATATTAAAGATATTTTTTTCATTGAATTGATACTCATTGCAATTTATAAAAAACAACAGATAATCAAGAGAATCTATTTCAAAACCAAAAGTTTTTTCTCAGATTTGATTTGCATCCAAATATTCAATGGAGAGGGCTGAGATACTAATTTAAATAAAAGAAAATTGTTGCAGAAGCATTTCTGGATGTATCCCAAAATCTTTATTTCTTTTTTTCTCATCATCTTGACATCCCCTCAAAACTCCTGCATGTGAATAGATTCTACTCAGCCTGAGTAGTAAACATCTCTGTTGCCTCTGTAGGACATTTCTTGTTCTACCAGTCTTAATGCAGATGTGAAAAAGTTGGAGACTGATCCTTAAATTAATGAAATGAAAATTTATAAATATGCTTCAAAATAACTTTGTATGCATAATGTAATTTGGAATTGCAGTGAGACGATTATGAAGCCAACAATCTTTACAACATGTTGTATCTGAACTTGGTCCAGCTTCAAAGAGACGTTATGACTTTTGCTTGGTGGGAAGTGAAATATTATCAGAGTATATCTGCCTTCCCTTCCTATATCCCGATCATATTTAGTCCTTGATTTGCAATATACAACTACTTCTTATCAGTATACCTTTTGTATGCCACATGCAGCAATAAATAGCTGTCTGTGAGTTCAAAGCTATACATTGTTATGCTTTGCTGTCATTCAAAACAATATCTTTCAGTTTGCATTGTCCTTCAAAACCACTTGAGTTCATGATTTTTGCAGATCATTGTCACTAATTTGTGTTCCATTGTTCATTCACTGCAGTAACCTAATTTCACAGCATCATTCAGAGACATTCAAAGTCTCCCACATGACTTTTTTGGTAAAACTGAGTCATACTGGATGCAGAGTTTGCTGACTGTGCTAGTTTAGGCACACAATAGTATTTGGCACCACTAAGATAGGGAGGGAAAAGCAACTCAAATAAAACATTTCTCAGTTATTTCACTTGGGAAGCAATAAATTGTTATCATTTGAAACAAATAGCCTTCTTGGCTGCACACTCGTGAAGTCCTCCACACTCATCTTCTGCCAGCTTGGACAACTAGATCTTAATGGTACTGTATAACAAGATACAAGGGATATCATTGGTAAAGGAGACTGTTAATTATCAGATCAAAAGTAAAGCTGACTGCAAAATAAGAACCCTTATAGACAATCACGTGTAACCTTCAAAAATATTCATTCTTCGGAGTAATCATTTGCATTTGTGAACATGACAATATCAATTTAAGTACTTGATATCACCACAAATACAGTTTTGGTGTATTAGTATCTTCAAGACAAACTGATTTCCTTTTAACTGAACTCGTGAAATGAAATTTAAACTTGAAGTAATCGCAACAACTACATTAATGTAAGATAATTAAAAGATAAAATAATCCTCCTTCCCGACTCCCATCTTCCCTCATAATATCGCCACTGAATAATGCATATCAATTTATTACACCTTTGGTCACTTAAGAATAGGGATAGTATTAGCCATGCCAAAAATATTTTCATGAGGCTAAATGATACTACTTTTGAAACGGGGTAACGAAAAGACATTGGAACAGTTCAATGCAAAAAATCTGGGGGAATGTTTGTGGTTCATCAAGCAAGCAACTTAGATATAAATCCCTACACTAGATCAAAGGGTTTTCCGGTAACATTAATATTGATCATCAATCTTCAGTCGACCAGTATGGCATTTATGAATTATATAAGCATGTATTTGCAGAATTTAATGTGTCCTTGTGCTGATGTAAAACAAATTGAAATGGATCCAAAACATCTTGAGGATTTCAATTCTTGTATAGTCATGTATTTTGAATAGCTGTTTGCCAGAATTAGGTTTACCAGATCGATTAGTCACATGTAGTCAACAGACACGAGCACAAGGATCACCCACAAGTATTGTAAAAGACTGCAAATTTACATTCAATCAGTTCACAAACATTTGGCAATTTGAGGTTCATACAGAGACATAGGAAAATAGGGTTAATGTTTGGGTCTAGGAACATTTTGTCAAAGCCATTTTTACTTTGCAGTAGGTAACATGAAATGAGAAGAATAGTCCTACAAGTAGGTGAAATGGATGAAATAAATGTTGAGGTTGTAACTGTCTGAGCTTGTATAATAGATGTGAGTGGAGTCTGTCACCTGAAGTCAAGAAAATCAAGCACAAATCAGTTATACACCACTTGGTAAGCAATGGTTGGAAATTGACATTAGACAAACCTTGAACCTTGAAAGTAAATGTAATGAAAATCACCACAGAGAAAGACCAAGGTTACCAGAGCAACATTTTATGTGAAGGATATGATTTGAGTTAAAAGAAAGTTATTCAATATAAAAAGTGGTGATAAGAAAAATGTTTGCTCAAATAGGAAAAATATTAACTCATTCCCCTTCAGATGAACATTTCCAACATTTTCTTGTTTTATTTCAAATTTCTAACATATATTTGGATTTTATAAATCTACATCATCTGCATATGGATACTGTAAGACAACATAAATGTCCATTCACATTCGTTTCATGTCTGATTTAAAACCTTATCCCCACAGGATGTTTTGCTGGAGTGGGGGAAATGATCTTGAATGAGTGTAATGAGCATATTTGTAGCTGAAAATAATTTGCTCATTTCCGCGTGTGTTGTGGGCATAAACCACACCATGCTCCTCAAGCAAATATGCTGACATTTGATGGTCATAGTGCTTTTATGTGAGTGTGATGTTTAAAACGGTTTAGCAGTTCAACAAAAAAAGAATAATTTTACCCTATGTAGCACAGGTTTCATTCTTGTGCGATTATTTGAATTAGTGAATGAATTTTGTTCCAGAGCATCACTACTCATTTAGCTAATGGATTTCAAGGTTACTTCCACATTCTTCTTTGATTTCATTGGTATACTAGTTCTTCCAACAGCTGACCATGATACATTCCTGCAATGCACTGATCCATTGCAACAAACATGCATTATTTTCTAATTTAAGCAAATTGAGAATATGATCAAATTATTTAGTGTGGGTTGCCCTACAAAAGTAACAAATAACTTGTGTGGTTGCTGTGTAAAAGCCCTGTCCCACGGTACGAGTTCATTCCAAGAGCTCTCCCGAGTTAAAAACAAATCAAACTCGTGGTAAGCACGGAGAATGAATGTAGGGTACGTCGGAGCTCGGGGACGTCTCTTAGTGCTAATGGCAGGTACTCGGGAAGACTCGCTAACGGCAGGTAAGCACGGGAAGACTCGTGAAGATTTTTCAACATGATGAAAAATGTCCATGAGAGCCCTGAGCACTGACGAGTGGCCATTACCCTAAATCTCCGAGTTCGAATCAGGGCAAACTCGGGAGAACTCTTGGAATGAACTCGTACCTTGGGACAGGGCTTTAATACTTAGGAATTATTTTGAAATTAATGTTTGCCCCATGTTTTGTGAATGTGACATTATCAGGTCATTTTGTCCGCCGTAATCTAGAACATCTAAATATAATGTGAATTTCTTTTATAAAAATGCATTTAAGGCCACCTGGCGTAGACTTGGCTTCTTGAGTAGAACCTGCACATAATGTAACTAAGTTTTGACACTTGGGGAAGTTAATCTGCAATAAATCCAGTTGTCTGTATCTTTCTCCATTGCCCCATCCAAAGAATGCATGGATGTATTTGTTCATTGTCCCAAAGAGTCTACTTTGTGATGATAGGTTATATCTCTCACACTGTAACAAGCAAGTATGTTGTCCTGAGCACTTGTCCAAAGCTACCAATAGTTTGAAGAAGGGTCTTGACCCAAAACCTCACCCAAAATCTTCTCTCCAGAGATGCTGCCTGCCCTGCTGAGTTACTCCAGCTTTTTTTGTCTACGGTTTAAACCAGCATCTGCAGCCGGTTCCTACACATTTGTGTCTATCTACCAATAGTTTTGCAGGAGTTGAAAATTATTGGGTGGTTAATGATCGTTATTGTCTATCAGCTTTTTGTAAGTTATCGTAAGTTTTTAACAAGGAGATCATACAGAACCGTATGTTCCATTTAGAAACCAGTACACCTGCTGATCTCCAGGATTTGCTGACTACATTATAATCCACCAAATCTATATCCCATTGCATCCATGCTCCATTAGGCAAATATGTAGAAGTGAGATTATTTGTCTTACCCATCTTTTAATTCAATACTTAAATTTCACATCTCAACATGTTTTTTTACCAAGTTGGTCAGTGCTGGTGCTCTTTCTCTAAGATACCTCCCTCCCACCTAATATTATCATACCTTCTCAGCATTTCTTTCTAAACCATTCTCCTTAAAGCACTTTGCTAATTTTGCTTTAAATTTATCACTGCTATTAACTCCGTGGTAGCAAATTCCACATTTTAATTACACTATTATTAAAATATTCAAAAGAAAGCTTTTTAAAATTCTAATAATTTTTATGTTGTCATTAATCTGGAATATTTTCACTAATTAAATCATTTTCTCCCCATCTATCAAACTCCTTCAAAACTCAAAAGATGTTTTTTGGGTCATACTTCACCCCCATCGTGAAATATCCCCAATACTTTGCAATACTTTCTGTTGCTTTAAACCATAATTTCGGTGAGCGTTTTTGTAAACTCTTTTGTGTTTTTGCTGGTGTCTCCAATTTGTGAAATGGAAATCAGGCCTGTACAGAATTTTCCAAGTGTAATAAAACACATTCTAAAACATTATTCGCATAGCAGTGACAAACTATTCAATATACAGTGCCCTCCATAATGTTTGGGCCAAAGACCCATCATTTATTTATTTGCCTCTGTACTCCACAATTTGATATTTGTAATAGGAAATAAGATCACGTGGTTAAAGTGCACGTTGTCAGATTTTAATAAAGGCCATTTTTATACATTTTGGTTTCACCATGTAGAAATGACAACAGTGTTTATAAATAGTCCCCCCATTTCAGGGTACCATAATGTTTGGAACACAGCAATGTCATGTAAATGAAAGTAGTCATGTTTAGTATTTTGTTGCATATCCTTTGCATGCAATGACTGCTTGACGTCTGCAATTCATGGACATCACCAGTTGCTGGGTGTCTTCTGGTGTTAGGCACTTTCCTTAATTACATTTGCTTAACACTATCATTCTGTAAAATGATTCAAAATTGAAAGCCTCATTAATTCTCATAACAATCCTATAACTAATTGTGTAAATATTTGAATCAGTCCTTGGCCTCATTTTTTCTAATGTCATGGATGGAGGCCCTTCATTCTTTGGATTCTATGCCGACTCTCAGAGCATTTCAACAGAACCAATCCCTGTATATTTCCTGTGATATACTTTCCCCCGTGCCCATTGACACCCTTCTGATTCTTTTACCAGCCACATTGCAGGTATTCAAGGAAAAAATGTGTACTTTACAAATGTATATTTATTTAATAAATATCTACCAAGTGAAATAATAATATTGATGGGGAAACGTTTGCACCTTGCCTCCGCAACATTGTAACCAAAAACATAAATGTTCAAGAACTCATGCAAACACTGAACGAATGAATATGAGATCACTTCCCTAACCACTGTTGAGTCTATGCTGCTAATGTATAGTACAGCATTGAAGTAGAACAATTTGCTGTTTGACTTGCTTGCCAGCAGCATGGTCCATTGGAAATTATTGTAATGCTGATCCTAAACATGAAAGAACAGGCTTTTAAAAATACCAGATATTTGGTTTTCTCGCATTTCATATCTTTCAAGCTGAATGCAATAGATTATCTTTAATCTCAATAGTGCACCTAAAGTGGAACAGTTGCTGTAACTACTGGTTGTAGAGTTACATGGCTGTGATCTCTTGTCCCTTGTGGCCTCAGGATCCTAATCATCCAACATTGTTTTTCCTGTGATGCTCTCCTGGTCAAGCAATCTGCCAAAAGCCCTTATTCACGAGGGAAGTATATAAAGAATGAGCACAAAATAGGACCATGGTACCACAAACAACCTTTGTGGAGGTGGGATAAAAGAGATACATATCTATTACAAATTAGTGATAAGGTGCATGGAGTTGAATATATTTTTTTTTCCTGGAAATCCTTTCACTTTAAATTTATTTTTCAGTTAGTAAATTTCTCTTGTGGCACTCCAGTTAATATAAATTGGAATGAATTGCAAACATCTCTAGGGATAAACTTGGTGAGGAATACTTTTGAAGTGTAGTTTAAGTTCATTCTCTGAGGTCACAAGTAAGATGTAATTGCCCACAATTATATTTAATGGTGAAGGAATGGTCCAGGAGATGGATACCATTCTTGAGAGCAGGATAAACTGTGGGGTTTGTGGTTCTAGTAGTTGCCTCTTCTTCCCAGTATCAGTGTGCTGACCCTCACTGTCTCAGCTCTTTCATAGGCAAGTTGCAGCTGCGAGGGAGAATAGATATTTACTCCTTAAATACTGAACTTGTATTTGGCTTTGTAATAAAAATATGTATCTATAAGGTTAAAATGAATGGATAAAATTTGCCCGTTTTCTTGCACTGACACTGGAGGTTGAAATGTGACCTTCTCAACTAACAAAAAAAAAATCCGTCAGTGGTATGTGAGACAATTGCTAATAGCTCTCAGCTGAACCCATCTCAAATATTATTGTCACTTTAGAAAAAGCAACATTATTTTTTATTTTGTGGGAACATTGATGCCATTCTTCTAATCCTGGTTCAAAACTCATAAACAGGCAAAACATAGACATTTTGGCAAAGTCAGCCTGACCAAAACAAATTTGGCAAGTCGTGTCTGGAGTGCACCATACCCCCAAGTCAGCTCTTTGAACAGACCTAGGTGGATATAGTTCTCTTAGGATTGGAATATTTGATCTGTGGAACAACCCCTACCCAAATCTGTATTACCTATGCAGATAGGCAGTGGAAAGTTTTACCAATAATCTGTGCTGGTAATTTGCATTATTGAAGACTGGAATGAAGTAAGGTACGTGGGTGAGTCAGGATTAAGTGTAATATATTAAAAATAATGTGGATAACAGTAGATTGAGAACACAAAAACTATTTGGATTGTTTCACATGGTGTTACAATGATAATCAACAGGAGTTCCCTGACTGACAAGTTCCCTGTTTTTTTAATGAAATCTTGAGGCACCTGCACACATTCTAAAAGGGTTTTCTGGAAGCTAGTTCAGCTCGTATATTAAAGTTCCATCTTGTTGTACAATGTCCATAGTTTAAAAGTACATTTGGGGAATTGGGGACTATTTTTGCAATAATTCCTCAGAAAAGCTCCAACAAAATTAGCAAAAATAGACTGTAAAAATGTATGTATTTGTGGTTGTTCAAGTTTGGGAGCTTTACATTGTTTTGACATCAACACTGATGTTAGACACATGCACTCTGCCTGTGTGTGTGAAACTTCAAACACTGAGAAAAATATGAACATTTCTATAACTTTAGTGCAGTTTGCTGAATTATAAAAACGTTCGTAAAGAAAGTGTTCGGCTCAGTTTATGTATACCTCTATTAACCTTCTAATGAGTGGTATTACGGGGCTTGTATAGTGTGTATATATAAACAAACCTAAGATACTTTCATATTCTTTTGGGTCCATTCTCAATATGCTGCTTTCCTGAGTTGCTTCATTCCTGCCCGCCTGTTGATCCACTTCTGAGCTCATGGAATGGAATCCAAGCACCAGGACAGGACTCAAACTGAAAACATTGGGCAGGGTGGGATTTGGGGGGTAGTTCAGTTAAATATAGATTATGATTATCATACAATGAAAGAGCAAAGTGAGTAGATGAAAATGAAAAACAACTGCAGATGCTTGAAATCTGAAATAAAATCAAAAAACTCAGGTAGTCGTACCTCAGTATTTCCAGCATTTTCTGCTTTAATGACATGGTCAATTACGTTTTGTTAATTTAGCAGGTGATAGGAAGTAATTATTATATTGAAGGCAAAACGCAAATATTCAATCATGTTTGTCCAGTACTACTTACAATTCAGAGGTCGAATATTTATGAGTGCCCTGCATGTTTTATGTCTGCTGTAATTTTAACATCGAGAGGCAGTTGTAACTAGTAGATTACAAGCTCGTGCAATTAAAAAAAAAAAAAACCTTAAGATGAGCATCAATAAATTGCCCCCATTTGCCATGGCTTGTGCCATCTAGTCTTGGTGATTTCCTGAAACTTTTATTTCCAAGAAAGCTTAAAGACATTATTCTAACTCCATTTAATCTGAATGGGGCACAAAACAAGATTGTGCTGTTCTTGTTGCTTTGGCCTTATTGGAAACAAGCAAAACCAGAGATAGTTAAACCCAGAAATTTGAACACTCGTGGGCTGATTGGGAATGTTCCAGTTACGTGAATACTTCTGAGTTGCCCTGGGATCCTGATGCTGATCGTTATCTAGTAGCTATGAAGGTTAGGTGAGGAATGGGATTTATTTTTACAATAGATTGTCTAGACACTCATTGTCTAGCCTTGGACTTGAAATCATTCCCTGAGAGAAACTAACACTGCTTCCCGTAAATTGTGACTAACTTTGGAAAATAACAACTCTTCTCGTTTCTCTTACAAAGCTGGATTTTAATTATGCAAAATGTCCAATGTCTCTTCACTTTGCCTACACATTACCGAGCCTCAGAAAACTGTGATGTTGCATCAGATTTATTTTAAAATCTCTGATCTGAGAGATATGTTTATTTCTGACGGTGTTTATATCCTCTGAAGCTAGTACCACATAGAACTATTACTGGATCAGTCCAACAAACTATGTTACACATCTGCATAATCATTGCTGCTCATGTCAGATTTTAGCAGATAAATATGTGATTGTGTCCCTATTATTAAACTGGAATATGCAAATCAATCTCTTCATTAAGGATAAGGGAATAAAGGTGAGTGTTGGCCTAGCACACTGCCTGTGTAATATATTTTTTAACTTAAATAACAAGTACCCTGTTAAATTCATCATGTTAATTATAATTTTAAAGATAATACTTTGGTAAAGTTAGAGGAATATGAAGTGACATGGCTCATTGTTACAAATGAGCTATCTTTAATTGATGTTATCACTAACTTTTTAGTTTAAAAAAACATCATAAAGTTGTTTGGCCTTTTAGATTTCATTTGCAGAAATTCAAATACTTAATACAGATCAATTTATTTATGTTTTTCTTGCAAAGCCGTGCGTCATAATTCATTACAGTCTAAGAATGAACTATGTGTGAAGTTTGCATGTTCTCCCTGTGACTGTATGGGGTTCTCCGGGTGCTCTGATTTCCCCCCACATCTCAAAGATGTGCAGGGTTGTATAACCTTTGGCTACTATAAATTGCCCCAAGTGTGTCGGGAGTGGATACGAAAGTGGGATAACACAGAATTAGCAATTTTGCGATGGTAAACATTTTGAATGAAGGATGTGAAAATGAGCTTCGAGAAATACTGCCATCTGCCCTAAACGTTCCACTCTCGTATACCTCCTCTTTCACATAGTTTGGCTAAGGAGATCTTTGCTTTCTGTCCTGAATTCAGGAAAGCCACAAGTGGTTTCAGCTAAAGTGATCTGAGGATGCAACATGTGAAGCTGTTGGTACAAGATTATTTCTGACTAATATTTTTAATTCATATATAACTTTTTCAGGATCAGTATCATTCTATATTTCATCATGTGCAGAATGGTGTGGAACATTTACATGTCAAGCATTTTCTAGGCCCTCATTTTTATGCTCTGGTTGTTGCCTCAGACCCTAAGACAGGTAACTGGCCTATTACCAATCTCCCTGGCCTGCTGGAAGATGCAATACCTCCAACCTAATTAATAAAGAATAAAATGTTTTCCCTTCACTAATTCCTCCTCCTCCTCAATCTCCAACCTCATCCCTGCTCATCCCCTTTAATTCCTCTTGCCATTTCATTCTGCACAAGTAGGAGGCACAACTGGTCTATCCTTAATTTTAATTTTGCTAAAGATCCTAACGAAAATTACACCGACCAAACACACAGAACGGTTTGCCATTCCAGGTGGGTGGTTTAGTCCACTTTCCAAAGATTCTTTGACAGCTTGTGATGTGACTAATAGTGGGGAGCAGGAACAGGAAATGGGGAAATATGTGCAACTTCTTCCCATGAAGTTACGGATAATTTTGCTGCGAAATGAGAACTGTATCATCAATGAACAAATTGATTCTGTCCAATTGTGTCCATGATAAACACCTGGAACCAGTTTTCATTTTTGCTGGCTTCAGATGACCTTTTGACAGACTTTGTCCGATGTACGCCATGTGCCTGGATCAGTAATCTGCTCTAGCTAAGGGCTCTTCATACCATTGACTGCAGGTATAGCCTTAAAAGGAAACTTACGGGACATCAAGCCTACATTGATGTCTCTCATTTGGCGTGTTTGTTTCATTACTATAAATTCTTTTGTAAAAAACAGAAAATGCAAGTCACTGAAATTTGAACTGGTATGTGAATCTCCATTATTTAGAGAACTAGGAGCAGTAATAAAAATATAATGCAATTAATTTCATAACAGTAGTTGCTACTTTTGTTAACTGTACTTTAATACTGTTTTATTTATCTTATCCGTAGTATGATATTTAGATACTTCTGTGACATCACTACACGAATTGGCATTATGCGTGGCTTTTAACTGAAGTATTCAGGAGGTCTTCAACCTGAATGTAGAAATGAATAGTTCTGCAGTCATGATGTGATCTTCTAGTATTAGAAGCACTGTGGTTACATCTGTGAGATCCCACTCAAACATACTAATTTTTAATGATTCATTCCACTTGGCAGAATTCTGGCAGTTGTCAGGTCACCAGACATATCACAGATAGACACAAAAAGCTGGAGTATCTCAGCGGGTCAGACAGCTTCGCTGGAGAAAGGGAATGGGTGACGTTTCGGGACGACACCCTTCTTCAGACCAGAAACGTCACCTATTCCTTTTCTCCAGAGATGGTGTCTGAGGATCGCTGAGTTACTCCAGCTTTTTGTTTCTATCTTCGGTTTAAACCAGCATCTGCAGTTTCTTCCTATACATACCACAGATCCTGTGATGTAGCAGAACATGGCGTATTGGGAGGCAGGAGAGTGTGATTCCTGTCCGTTTTTTTGCCTGATGCAGAGCAGAGGGAGATATTGTGCAGAGGTGATATTATTAACCTGTTCATTCATCAAGAACCAAAGTGAAAACATCCAGTCCTGAACTCACTTGATGCAGATTTGGGTACGGTGTGATACCAGTGGAAGTTCTCTGGCAGAAAAATAACACTGGATACTATGTTCCATTTAAGCAGTATTTTAAAGGATACAATGTGACTTTTTTTAACTTGTAGAAAAAGTTTTAAAAGCTGATAGCACACAGAGCCAACTGTGTTAATGGCTAATGCTCTGAAAAGTCAATGGTGTTACCAAAGTGAACGTGAATAAAACATTGTGTTCCTCATGTGTGTGTTTGAGCTTGGCAGGACAGAAATCAGTACTGCACTGAGTGAAATCAATAGTATATTATATGTGAATGACTGTTATTGTCAGAGATCTAGGTACATTGTCGCGTTGCCTGCTCCGTACTTATTGATAATCTTAAATTTGTAAACATAGAGTGTGGCAGCAAGTGAAGTTCTATAGACGAATTGAGATGAAACCAACATCAGTATTACATCTATTTACTATAAAGAGTGAGAAGAAAGCAAAAGATACATTATACATTTTCCCAATTTAAATTATGTTGGTATCAGGTATTTTTCCATCCACGTTTGATAAGATTAAGTTTAATGGGAGGACATTTAATTTGGCTTCTGTTGGCATTCAGCTTCTGATTTGTGCAGCCTGAAACAACCTCACCAGGGCTCTCTGTAGATTCTGATATCAACAAAAGGCTTTGCAATTTAACTGAAAAGAAAATGTTTTCAAAATCACCCTTGCAGTTTTTCCTCATCTTTGTGGTTCTCTAAACTACTAAATTAAATCTGAAAAGTTATATTTTTATGGTCAGTTGGAGTTACTTTTCACCATCGTTTTTCCTGTTTGAACTTATTTAGAATACAATCGATACAAAGAGGTAATTCCCAACCTGCAGAACAATTGAACAAATACTTCAATAACCTAACTATCACCACAGTCCACAACTTCATTAAACACAAAAACTCCTGCATTTCGTTTGCTTCCGATGCTGAATTTATTAAGGATAATGTTCCACAATTGCTATCTCTGCATGAACTGGGGGATGCTGATCTTATACATATAAACTTGATAGTATATGCATATATACTGGTGCAACCTTTATCCAGGAAAACAAACCTGATTAAAATGTGTACATTTTTCATAAGACAATGGAAACACAAACCATGATTTTTTTCTCTCGCATTCTTCCTATCAAATGTGTATTTTAATACACCAATCTGGAATTAGCTCATTCAACCCAACCTGAACTCCTGGCTTTTGGGCATATTCCAGGATTTGATCATTGACCTGGTCTCTGGTGGCAGTGGGCTGCGAGAGGGAAAACATGCTTTATGGAACATTTGTTTGGATAACTAAAAATATTGATAGTGACCTTAACTAATGTGACAATCCATCCTGTTTTCTAAACCAAACAGCCAACTAATTGTCTTTGTTGTAATAAGGGACCCTAGTGATCCCTGAATGAAAAATAAATTTGCATGAATTGAGATTTTTGTTTAAACTTATTTGGCAGAGTGTCAATACCTTCTCAACAAAATATCACATTGGGTGAATTAATATTTAATTATGGAGGTTTCAAACGATGGTAGGAATCGCTGGCAGCATTTTTAAGAGTTGATTATCCTTCAAGTGGCAGATTGAGAAATGATTTTATGGATAGCAATCCCTGACAAAGGGTATTAACTGTTTACATTGTGTTTGTTTAAAAACAAAGTCTCTTACCTCATGCACAGTACTTTTGCATTATTGTGTTAATATAGAGGGGGAAAAGTAATCAAAATGAAACAGGAAAACAATACGAGCAAAAATGATTGTTTATTTGCCCGATGCTTCCAGATTTAATGCAGATAATTAAACAAAGTGTCACCACATAATAGTCTATGAGGGCAAAGCAAACACTACAACTGTTTGAATGTGCTGCAGTTTGTGTAAAATATCATTACACTGGTTCAATATCAGTATTTTATTTTATTGTAAGATAGTGGTGTTGAGTTTTTTGAAATTGTATAGGTTTATTTTCCCCCCCAAGTTGGTTTGATAGAAAACTGCAAACTCAACAGGCTTTTTTATTGTAAATGTTTTTTAATATTGTTTGTCCAAGATCCTGTGCTAAATAATTTTCATTCTAGCAGTTTAAAAGTTTTATTTACTCACTTCTCCCCTTGGTTTCCAAAGCCATTGTGATTTTTAATTTGTGATGTATCTAGATATTAGCTGTACTTAAAAACAAAAAAGGACAAAATTCTTGATGCATCTGAAATCTTTTGGAACAATGTATTTATTTTATTCTTTGCTAAGTAAAGATTGTACACAATGCTTTTTGGACTGTTTTGACCATGTCTTTTTGTATGATGCAAGTCTGAACCAGCAGAAATATTTTTTAGGATGACAAATTCTGGTTTGTTTCTTTTTTCATGTTTTTTTTTCCTGAGGAAATGGTGGCCAAAATAAATTTTACTGGAAATTACAATCCAGCACAGCTTCGGCACCTTTGTTTACAATTGTAATTGTTTTGGAGTAATTGCTTCCCCCACTACTGTGCTGACGGTGGGATTACACCTCAGGTTTTCTACTGTGCACTAGGAATATTGAAAGGATGGTGAATGTTCCACAAAAAAATAGTAGCCTCATTTCCTATTCCTGGATTTTGTGGTTCAAATGCAAACTACGTTTGTGTTCAGTCAAGTCAATATGGATAGTCTCCTGTGCTGCTAGCATTGTCATTTATGTAGCCTTTCCACTGTTTTTGAGTTGTTGATTCTTCTCTTCCAAACTTTTTTAGCAATGATGTGGAATTGAATAGTTCTCTCAAAGAATAAGATGGACAGTGATAGAATGGAGTGATTGGCCTTCTGGGTTTATGTTTTCATAATTCTGTTATTTTGAATTCCTTAACTTTTGACATACTCACCGTTTTCTTTTCTGCTTGTCTTATGTGCAGTTTGATTTGAGCATTTAATTTTCAGCGTATATGGTAGAATTTGAGGTATCTGCTAGTTTTTCCAATGCAATACAGGTTGGTTGCAACACTGGCACAGAAATGCTTCCATCGAGCATTGATGCTTTCTGATGGCACAACTCCAAAACATATATACTGCTGACTCCAGGAAAGCAGGGGTTAGTGTAGTTTAGCAATTGCAGGAGCATTTGAGGAGGTTTAATGCTAAGTATGAGGCAGTTTAATCATACAGGGAACAGATTGCTCGCTCTCTCTTTGTAGATATACCTAAATTCTATATCCATCACCTTCCATAAATTTCTGATCTAAACAACAATCCAGAGTTTGAGCCTGTCAGCTGCTTAAAGCAATACAATACCTTGGTTTCTAATTTCAGTTCTATGGTTAGACCAGAGGTGGGTGGAGAATGATTTGTGTATAAATAAGTCACAAAAGCACAATCATTAGATCCACTACCCAAGCCTCAGTGACTCTCCACTGGCAAGTATACTGCCACATAGCAGATCGCTTTGCAATGTTACTTTAAGCTGATTCCTTCTCAATGTTGTTTAATTTAATGGAGTTTAAAACAAACCATGTGCAACTGGCTCTTCGATCAGATGCAAAAAACCCGCAAAGTTTATTTACATGATAATTTGCATTTTATTTGAAAGTCCGGTTTGACCATTACATTATAAACACAAACTACATAATGTGGTTGAGGTCACCCAACCAGTGTCCATTCCCACATACCCTACAACAACCCCGCTGTACAGATATAATTCAATTTACATAATTTCAACATAAAGCTGTGAAAATGAGATTTAGTGCCTGTATTCATTGTGAACATATTACAATAAAGGATAAACCATATGCTACAGTTTATAACTATTTTACTAATAGGATTTTCATTGTGCTCAAGAAGGTTGTTGTTTTTCTACCTATAGTGAGGACAGTATTCATTAATTTTATTTTCTAAGAGCACTAACGGCACAATGTACCACGCGATGAGAAAGATTTGGCAGGTGAGGGGAAGAGGAACCTGGGTGGAGGAAAGAATCTTGTTAAAGTACTCCTTGTGTTCCTGTCCTAACTGGGTCAGCTATTATATACTTTGCTACATTGAAAATTAAACCAATAACACTACAAATAAGGCAATTTAATTAGGCAACATATGCAGTGGTTGACATGGAGCAATATTACCAGAGGACCTCTAAACAACCATGTCAATAAAGAGACATTCATTGTCACATGTACCAATTGGTACAGTGAAAGTTGGTATGTATAAAGAAATGTACTTCAGATATTATTAGCCAAAATATAAAACATCCAAATTAAAAACAATGAAATGCAAGTGCACTTAAACTATAAATTTAAAAATCTAGAAATATATAGGAGAGCAGGAAGGGTTTACTGAGAAGAGAAAAGTTCATTTATACAGTACCTTACAAATACAGATAACAACTTGCAGTTTATACAGGAATCGTTGCTGGATGTGCCCAAAAGGAAATAAAGCACCAACCACATTGGTATGGAAAAGATTGGGAATGGTGCTCTTGACCTACTTTTCCAGGCCTGTATGTGGAATTTGATCAGGTGGATCCTCATTGCAGTCCCAAATATATGTAATATCAGTTGGACCAAGAATAAGGCAACCGTAACATTCTGCTTAAAAAGCTGCATTTATATAATGCAATTCCATGTCTTCTGGCTTTCCGAAAGCACTAGGCAGCTACTGGCTATACAGAAAACATGTTTAGTTTCAGTGCCCACATTCCGCTCCACCCCACATCCACAAATTAAACTAAGTTGCTTCCTAACCGCTTGAATGGTAAAAGATTTAAGAAAACTGCAGGAGCGGTTTCTGATTCTGTGGACCAGACCTGTGGAATCAGAACGCTCCTGTAGTTTTCTTAAATATTTTACCATTTAAGGGGTTAGGCAGGAACTTAGTTTAATTTGTTTTCTGAAAACAATTTAACGAATTTTGTAGAGCAGGTTAAAACTGCCTAGATAGTAAAGGGCCCGACCCACTTAGGCGTTATTTGCACGTCATTTAAGCAACATCATTGACGTGGCGTAGGCAGTGACGCGCAGTAGCGCCCCAGGATTTTGGGATTCTCAAAATCTCCGCGCGCCACCTGCATGACGCACAAATGACGCCCAAGTGGGACAGGCCCTTAAGTGGCTGAAAGCAAGGCAGGCTACCAATCCCATTTAATACAAGCAAAATAAGAAATCCACAGTGCCCACCATAATGTTTGGGACAAAGACCCATCATTTATTTATTTGCCTCTGTACTCCTCAATTTGAGATTTGTTATATTAAAAAATCACATGTGATTAAAGTGCACATTGTCAGAATTTAATAAAGGCAATTTTTATACATTATGGTGGGGGTGTTATGGCCTGGGCATGTATGGCTGCTGACGGTACTGGCTCACTGATCTTCATTGATGATACAGCTGCTGATGGTAGTAGCATGATGAATTCTGAAGTGTATAGACCCATCCTATCTGCTCGTTCAAACGAATGCCTCAAAACTCATTGGCCGGCTGTTCATTCGACATCATGACAATGATCCCAAAGATACTGCTAAAGCAATAAAGGAGTTTTTCAAGGCTAAAAAATGGTCAATTTTTGAGTGGCCAAGTCAATCACCCGATCTGAACCCAATTGAGCAGGCCTTTTATATGCTGAAGAGAAAACTGAAGGGGACTAGCCCCCAAAACAAGCATAAGCTAAAGATGGCCGCATTACAGGCCTGGCAGAGTATCGCCAGAGAAGACACCCAGCAACTGGTGATGTCCATGAATCGCAGACGTCAAGCAGTCATTGCATGCAAAGGATATGCAACAAAATACTAAACATAACTACTTTCATTTACATTACATTGCAGGGTCCCAAACATTATGGTGCCCTGAAATGGGGCGGACTATGTATAAACACTGCTATCATTTCTGCATGGTGAAACCAAAATGTATGAAAAAGGCCTTTTATTAAAATCTGACAATGTGCACTTTAACCACATGTGATTTTTTTTTTTCTATTTCAAATTGTGGCGAATAGAGGCAAATAAATAAATGATGGGTCTTTGTTCGATACATTATGGAGGGCACTGTGCCTAGCAATTTTTCTGAGCTTCTGAAAATGGTATGCTTTATCTAAATTTCTTGCGATAGTCATTGGCGTGCATTAAATCTCAAGTTTATTCCTCAAGAGACTGAATTATTTCAATTTAATAATGCTTTGAAGAAGGGTGTTGCATTTTATGAATTTTGATTTGATTAGATCCTGCCCTGACGGATTGACAATATTTAGGAATAACTGAAAAATAACTTGTTACAACTTTAAACATTCCCCAAAAATACATTAAAATGGTCAATGACAAGAAAAACTAGATATTTTATGAGGTGATGATAAAATGGGAAATCAGATGCGATTATATACAAAAATAAACGTTATAACCTTTCCACTTTACTTTTAAAAATTCTCACATTAACATCCACCCACAAACTGGAGGTGATGAATAGGCATAGCAATGTTGATGGGAGGAGAGGAGGTGCACAGGAAACAATGTTTTTTTTTGTACTAACACATTTAAAAGCAGTACCTGTATGAGCAAAATATTACATATGAAAGCAGGATTAATCATCTTGTTCATTAAAATACTGTCAGATGTGATATACTCCTGCTACAAAATCTTAATAATGCTTCCATCACTGATAAAACACAGAAACTTGTATAAAGTGATAGATTTAAATGTCCAAAGACACAAATATATCCCAATAGGGTGGAGAAATTACAGAAAGAATCTTATAAAGTGGAAAGCTAAAATTGAAGATCGTGGGTTAATTTAAAATGGACCCAAACCCACTGCATGCTCGCCACTAATGTGGTACAAAAAGATTTTCCTTGCATCACTGGTATTTACAGTGCTGCAAATGGAAAGGAGCTGTCACATGAGTGCCCACTCTCCACATTATTGTCCTTAGAACTTTGGATTCTGGTTACACCTTTCCTAAAAGTTTTTATTTAGTCAGAGTTTGATTTGAATGATTGATGAGTACGTCAGTTGTATAAACATTAATCACGGTCATTTTCTTCACCAAAAGCAGATCTCACCTCAGGTCCCCGATTCACATGACCATGCAATTATAATAGAAGCATGTATCTGAAGGATAAACATTGCCTAAATATGTTTTCTTGAATGTTGCCACCACTTGGGGCCATGAATGCCCATATACACAAGCAATCTTGTGAATAACCTGGTTGTTTATGATAGGTTATGACTTTCCCAGTGACTGATTGTCAATCCATATGGTCCATCAGGCAAGAAGCTTCTTTACAAGATCCCGACAGCTGGGCTGCACCCACTCCATCAGAAAGAACATTCTCCATTATTCCACTCACCCCCATTTGCAGTTCATTTCCTCACTTGTACTGCCAGCTGCAAAAGTATAACCATCCATTCATCCAAGCATGTTTCTGAACCTCCAGCATCGACACGTCAATCAATTGACTTCCTTCTGATGATGGGTCGTGATCCGAAATGTCACCTATTCATTTACTCCAGGGATACTGGATGACCTGCTGAGTTAATCCAGCATTTTGTGTCTTTCCTTCAGAGACAAATGACTCCAGTTTTGCAAAATAAGGATAACGAAACATCAAACTGCAAATTCTCTAAAGTAGAATGAACCAAATACAGGTATGAGCTAGATCACAATGAAATCTGTAGACACTCTCTGGTCCTTGAATGGTTGCACTAATGGCATTAAAATGTTTCAGGCCATTCCGTGCATGTACTTTTCTATTATGGGAATGTTTGGTGGCAATTAGGATTAATTGGAATTTATCTCAAAGATGATTGTCTTACGCATGGCAAAGCCTCAGAAAGGAATCTATTTCATTTATTGGCGATTGATATCCCTGATAAAGATGTTTTACAGAGTAAACAACTAGTTGCAAAAGCGGAGCACTGGATAACGTGAGAAAACTCGAGCATCACTAACACCATACTCCTAGAATAATGCAAGCACCTGCTGCAGTGGCACCTTATTTCACAAACTAAACAATCATACAAATCAAAACGAAAATCACTTCCACTCAAAGGTGAGACATCAAGTACACCATTCTTTTTGAAAGCACAAAGTACAATAATATAGCCAGGTTTACCAGCTTTGATCTGTTGTAGATGAGATTGGCATCACATAATGCATTGGCATCCTACTGCCCAGTTTTTATTGGAAGTCAGTAGTTAGTTAGTTTTAAGTAAATGTACTGTTTGCTCAATCCTACACTTCCAATTTATCAGCTCACGCAAAGCATCTGATAAATGCTCCATTTCCCTTTTTACTTCACATATGTTAACCTATACCTGCGGTAAATGGCAATATTTGAAGATAATGTGGAACTTCCACCCCTATCATTAGATGCCTCGGCATGGAACATTACTAATCCAGGCATATAGGAATTATGCAAAATGGCTCATTTAAACCTGGATCAAATTCAGAACACGAGTCAGTCGGTTAATAACATTTAAGTGAAATGAAACAAAATATATTCAGACTTCCTTGCAACTTATTGTTTTAAATGTGAATTTCACCAGGGGGGCGGATGGGAGAAGCTTCCAGCTTCCCACTTTAAAGCACAAGCTATCAACCATTGCTGGGAACATGCTTGATTATCTAGAAGACCATGATGCCACCTCATACCAATAGTCAACCACAATTCATTGTCCAAACCAACATGAACAATTTCCACTTGACTGCACTGATCCCAAGAGCAAATATCTCAAAGGACGTGGGGGACTGGAAGAGGTCAATAGACCCCACTGTTACTGATATGTTAATTAGAAATGCATCAAAACAAAAATTCAGCCCATCAACAAAAAATAAAATTATAGTCATGTAATATTGATAGTATTGAGGCATTAAATCTATACCATTAGACATTGAGATTTCCTTTAAAAAATGAGCCTAAATTTCTCCTCTGCTCAAGGAGCACCTTAGCTCCCAAGTCCTACCTTGTGAAGCTGTGAGCTATGACACAGTACTTCTCTCTCTCCCCTTAATATTTTACAAATAGGTTGACTGCAAGATTTGTGACTTCCTGCGTTGATTAATTTGCCATATGGCACAAAAAGGCCAATTATTTGTTAAATGGCTTCCATGAATAAATATTATTTTAAAAGCAGCCAATTCATATTACATTTGAGAAATGCTTTCCTGAATAAAATGCTGGGTTGCATACTTTGAATGAATTTGCAATGAGAACAACAGTTTACTAATTGGGCCTGAAATAAAAGCCAATAAATCCACAATATTTAAAGGTAAGTTCACTATCAAAGGTCTATTAACGACAATAATATTGTTTTCCTTTTTTGAAACAATGAACACCAAAGACAGAATAGCAAAACCATGTATTCCCAGTAATTTCACATCTGTAGTACAGTATCATTGAGGGAGTGCAATCTGTTACATACAATAACACATAGTCACTTACAATTAATGCACATAGCAAGATTCTAACCTTTCAAATGGGGGGGGGGGGGGGGTGGGATTATATAAATGTCTTGCTTAATCTGTGGAGTGCCAGATTGGGTACAATTCATGCCATTTTTAGAAAAAAATCTCCAGACTTGACTGCAGAGTTTAATACCACGGATAAAAACATATGCCACTGAAATATCCCTTGAGAATGTAAGCACTTGGATAATGTGAATTCCCTTTTGCTCATCTCACCTGCTCTGGTCAAGCCAGATCCCATCATGATGGAAAGGTGATGGACACTTCCTCTTTAGATATAACAAAACACTGAAGTAAAAACAATTAAAACCAATGAAAATGCACAACAATATTAAGATTGTCAGCATTGTTCAAGCAGACTCTTTTGACATTGGCATTTTCATTTGAACTATTTCTATTCATCTATTTTTACTAAGTCAGCGTGCACTTCAAAACAAAATTATATTTAAAATCTAGTTTAAGGAATAGATTGGCCTCTCCCTGAATCAAAGAGAATCAAACTCTCAACGCTGCACCATCACAAAATAGTTACAGAAAATATTTTGGTCACACAAAGGAATGAAGAATGTTTAAGAGTGGGACAGTAACATTGCCCAGCATATAAAAAAGCAAGTGTACATTCTACACAAACGTGTATTGGTTGGTTTCAAAGTGATGAGCATAGAAATATCCCAACAATAGAAATTAATTATAAATATTCCATTATTTTTTGAAAATTCTTTTAAAAGTTCAGAAAGTACTGAGGAGGATGGGAAAGAGAAACGTACAAAATTTAAAACTAGCAGTCAAGCAGGCGTACAATGGAAAGAAAACGCTTCAAGCACTCCAACTGCATTCCTGATTCTTGGGTATACAAATGAATGACAAGAACCAGGGAATCCAGCCCCGGGTTCATGGAGATTTATACTGCACACACACTCCACTCAAAGCAGTGTAAAGACATGCAATCCCCAACCCTGACTGAAAGGGTGCACCTTTAATTTCTCTCCTGTGCGGTGCTGCACACAGGTACATTGTCATAAACATTTAGAGAGAGAGAGAGAGAGAGCGAGAAACGCCTGATTGGACTCCAGTGGTTTAAGACAGTTAAAGCATTGTCACATTTGGCAGAAAATCGCATTATAATTTACCAAAAGTGATTGAGCAAAGTAATTAATGGGGTTGATGGCACTGAGTGAAATTGCGGCATCCTTTGCCCACATGAGTGTGGGCCCAAACACAAGAGCCAGGTTGCTGGGCGTCATTTTATTCTGTTCACTGTTGGCAGCAACCTAGAAGCAGAGAGGAAACACAATGCAATTCTGTTCATAAACCAAGCATCTGCGAGGGACTTTACTCTTTAAACTGAGTAAACCTCTGCAGTTTCAGACATTGTAACTGCATTCATATTAAGACTTTGGTACCAGGTAGGCATTAAATCAGATCGTACTTGTGAGAATGCTGCCAAATTATGGCTCAGAAACAAGCTTGGAGAGGCTGGAGGAGTTTTCTTTGAAACAAAGGCCACTGACAATGACTGGACAGCAAGGGATTACTCCCCTTAAAACCAGAACTCATAGTAATTTTTATAATTTAGCAAACAGCACTGTGTCTCCAATGCAAATTCACACAATTTCTCTACTTTCCCCATTTAAAAATGAACCGTAGTGCTGAGTTGACTCTTTCCAATGGCCTTGTTAACCTGCATCACTACCGATAGTGATCTGTGTATCTAGAACCATCTGTGCCACTACATCTTTGAACTATAAGTATATCATCTGTATGCTTACAATCTTTCTTTCCCTTCAATTCAGAAGCCTGATATCGGAGGGGGAGAAGCTGTTCCTGAATTTTATGGTGCGCGCTTCCCAGCTCTGCACCTTCAGCCAGACGGGAGCAGGGAGAAGGAGGAATGACTGGGGCAGACAAGTCTTTGATTATGTTGGCAGCTTTTCCGAGGCACCGTGAAGTTTAGAAGGAGTCAATGGTGGAAAGTGTGGTCTGTGTAATGGGCTCGCTCCATCTACAACTCCTGCAATTTCTTGCCTTCTTGGACAGAGCTGGGTAGAGTTCAGGAAGTAAAGGCATTCTTGGCTACCACATCATTGTGGTTGGTCCATGACAGATCGTTGGTAATACTAACGCCAAATAAATTGACGCTTTCAATCCTTTATATCTCCAACACTTACGTATCTATTCTCTGTCATAATTTATGGCGTTGAAATTCTCCAGTGTTGGCTATTTTTCATTTTGTTATCATCTTTATATTTTTAAACTGTATTTTTCACCAGAAGGTAAGAAATGCAACTAGTTGTCAGTTCTACGACTATACTTTTTAGAGACAAAGTGTCAAATACAGGTAGCTAAAAATGTTTCTAAATGTGCTATCAAACTTTCACTGTGCCTGTGTTATTAGAAAATGATTACATATGCCACATTCTGATGCCAGTTTGGAGATTGCAGGCCATACTTTAGGTGTAAGTGTGAATGGGTTGAATACATCACAACAAAATCCCTCTTCTCTCAGAAGACTAAACAGCATATCTTGAAACCAGTACCAAGTTCCAGGTAAATATTCAATACATTTAATATAATTAGAATGTAATTAAAGATGTTAAACACAAAGCAGCATCTGGAATGTAACGCCTATTTTTATATTGATGCTAAACGTCTCCACATTAACTTTAAGCTTCCAAAGTTCAGTACTCCAAGGTTCAATTTTTAAATATTTTCACCAATGACATTACTTAGCTTTTCAACTCTTTCTGACAACATGAAGAGTGTGTAGGGGGTGAGCAATTGGTGAGAGAGAATAACATTTGTAAAGCCTGTGTACACTATTTAGCGTGAAGTGACAGGCAGCTGAGGGGGATTGTGGAGACTGCGGTAGGGAGAATGGGATTAGGGAGAGGGCTGAGGAAGAGAGAGTGGCAAGATTGTGCATACGTGCACGTATATACGTAGAGCGTGTAGGCTGATTTCACCTGTGTTGTCTCAACACGCACATGCACGCACTCAAACAGGAATGTAAGCAAGACGGCAAGGCCACCAACTCACCATGTGCAAGAAGATCAGCAAGTATTGCAGCACCGTATAGTTATCTGTAGGCAGGGTCTGAATCATCTGAGCCATGGTTTCTACTTGTTTATTTTTTGACACTCCTGAAAAATCAGGGAAAGGAAAAAGGTTACACGAAACAAAAGATGACCACAACCTGATCACAGACTGCACAGGATTTCAGTCAAGATCGCTTTACGTTGTCAAAGATAACGGCTTCACCACATTGCACCCCACCAACAACTACAAAGATGAAATATTGTGCATTTCAAAACTGCATACAGTGAAAACTAGAAAATGAAAGCATTTTCCCAATTGCTGTAATGGTACTGGATACAAACAGCCAAATCAAGGCCATAACTGCATTCCCAATGGCAGTATGAAAATTCACTTAGCTGGGGCTTTAGAGACGTTTGCTGATGCTGACCACAGAAAGGTATTTTGGAGCATTATATTTCAAAAACTTCTAACTTTTCTTCACTTCCAGAAGGTGGAATGGAGGTGTTTTCAGAGGGAGGGAACAAGGCCAAAACTATAGATCACCAGGTGACAATCTGTTGGTCGTGATGTTGCTTCATCAGTTGAACAAAGATTAAATCAGGAGCAATCTCTGAAATTAAATCTAACCAGAGTCCAATGTAATTATTTCCATTGCTGTGATTACAATTGGGAATCCTTTAAATAGAAGTTTATCAGACTTTGCAAGACAATGAAGATTTTGTGAAATTCTAATTCAAATAGGAGCAAGATGTATTAAAGAACCCAATCCCAAATGTTGACTGAAGAATGCAACTTACCCCCAAATGAAACCACTTGGTCATACAGCTCATAGGTCAGCAGAGGTTCAGGTAATTCACGAAGAAAAGTCTTCAGCATAACTGCTGCCAAGTGCACATCACCATAGACTGCATAATCCACAGGAACACCTGCAAGGAGGTCACAGTTTAGGCAAGTATTTGAACAGAAACATATCGCTGACTAAACAGCTAGCAATAAATGAGCAGATAATCAACTCAAGCCAACACACATGAGGAAAGTGACCCCCCCCCCCCTCATCAATTACAATTCACACTGCATTGGGTAAGTGAGTAGCTCTCAATAAGAACTTAATGATATATTAAAGAAAATTAAATATCATAGAACACCTTTTCAAAATCTAGCTGGAACTGGGGTAACCTGCTTGCTTTGATCAGTTCTGTATGTTGCAGGGAATTACATGGTGGTCACCACTGTATCGTCACAACTTCATTCCAGCTTCTGTTGTCTTCATGTACACACTATATTAGAAAGCTAGAGCACATATACAATGTCCGTTTGCCACTCATCATTACACATGGAATCATCCGTCTCACTACTTTGGCACAATTTCGACCTCTTCAAAATGATTACAACGGAACTCACAAACAGGGTAAACGTTTTAGCTTTAAAAAGGAATTAAAACCTAGACCGGTCAGCAACAGACAATCCGAACAGTCAGCAAACTATAGTCATGAGGAAGTTCATATCTCACCCTCTAACCTCATCTCCAAAGTCCACAGCACAGGTCTCCATCCTAAACCACAGCTATACTTTACTCAGCAATTCTTATCGCCTGGAGCAACTAGTGTCTATTGACAGACACCCAACTTCTATTAATGAGAGAGTCATGACCATAGTGACATAACTACAAACTAAGGGATCAGTCATTTAGAATGGAGGTGCGTCAAAATGTCTTCTCTCAGGGGGCAGTGAATATCTGGAATTCTCTTCCTCTGTGGATAGTGGAGGGTAGATCATTGGATATATTTAGGATGGAGACAGACAAAGGATTGAAAGATCGAGGAACTGACACAGAAGAGGAGTTGAGACCAGCGGAGATCAGCCACGATGATATTGAATGGCGGGACAGTCTTGAGAAGGCTTATTCTTGCTTCTGTGTATCAGCATGAAATGACTGCACTTTCATTCATAGCCTGTCCAGGTGTGGAGAATGGACTACACTACATGCAGCATTATTTCCTGTCGCTTTTCAAGACACAGAAAGGGAGCGCAGCTATTCATAAACCTTATGCTGGTCGAATTACTAGTTCCTTTATTATCTTCCCATGCTGAATATCATGCTTGCAATACTTTGCAGGATTTTATTTGCAATGACGAGGGTAAGTGCAAGTTCATGAATAGCTGCATAAAACAAATAGCAAGTAGAAAGGCGTTGACACTGACTGGTTGCGAAGTTATAGAAAATTAGTAGTTAGTAGTACAAATTAGTTTATAGCACGATTAAATACAAAAGTACAGGCAGCATGTGCACCACACAACATAAGTGGATGATTGAAGATAAAATAGATATATAAAAGGATGGGTACATGGGATCAGAACTACTACTGAAGTGAAGTGGAGGGGGAAAAAAGCAAATCCAAATGAATTGTTTCCGAGTTAAAATTTCCATGTAAAAGACTGTTGAGGCATTACTGCAAGAAGTAACAATGCAAGACGGTGCTTGTTTGTATATTTGGAATTTTATAATGCAATAATACCAGATGCCACTTTGAAGGGTGCAAACCATTCCTCGTAGCATGAGAAGATTAAACAGATAAGCTTAATGATTATGCAAGCCACCGGCAGCTTCTGCCTGCTTCCTGCGGCTAAAGAGCTCAGCATGTAGCTAATACAGGTGAGAAATTTACTCCTACAATTTTGGCATTCAATTCAAGCATTCAAAAAAATAGGTAGCTTCACACTTTGCAAAATTAATGTATGATTTATTCTCCTACTTTTGATAATAAAACTATGTTTGTTTGACAAGAAACAAAGCAATAGCATGTTATAATGAACTGCATGTGTCCACTTCACACGGAAATAACATCTGAGCTAATCCATTTAGTGCTATTAGTCTAGGTACTGAGCAATGCACATCCTTTTGAATGAGGTTTGTTTACACTGAACACTCCAACATAGCACAGCATATATACAAATAAATCTCCCCTTTCAATTCCTCATGTATGGTTTGTTATTAAAGTCAGAATCAGATACCTACGGAAAAGTTACATAAAAGTTCTATTGCTTCCAATTTTGAAACCGATAGGAAATCTATTTCAGTGTTTTTGTCTTCTCCAACCAAGAGACCAACTAGCAGGTTCATAATGTGCATTCACTTCACACTACTGCCCCTTTCACAATATGGCGGGATCAATGCCCCTCGTTTTGGAAGAATTTCCAATAAATAATCTACTGTGTTCAAGGACTGAGTTATTTCTCCAGTCATACCATGTCTTCTAGTAAAAGAAACCTGTCATAATATATATTTCTGCTAATGCACTGAGGCACTGCACAGATTTCAGCGGTGGGTCGACTATTTCACTGAAATAGAAGTTCATAAATCCACCCCATAGTCTGATGAGGGGCCTATGACCAGAAGTTATAACTCTGTTCCTCTTCCAGACGTAGCCTGCCCTGCTGCGTACTTTCAGCATTTTGCTTTTCTTTCAGATTTCCAGCATCTGGGGTTTTCAATTTTCAAGACAAAACAATCTGCCCCAAATTAATTGCCTCACTGGTTACACGTGTAAAGGGCATATCCAAATATCAAAGAACCGTTCTTAGGCAACAAATTCCAAATCAGACCCCCTTTCCATGTCATTCTCTGGATGAAAAAAATCACCTCCCTTCAAATCATCCTCCAAATTACCTCAAAACAACTGGAAATATAGTACATTGTTTCCTGAAAGTGACATCGCCTGTAGACAGGGTGGACAAGAAGGGTTCTGTCATGCTGGCTTACAGGCAGGAAATTGATTATGGAAGTTGGGACATTGTCACAGTTGTACAAAATGTTGGCGAGACCACACTTGGGGTTTAGTTTTGGTGGCACTGCTATTGGAAGGGTACCATTAAGCTGCAAAGAATGTAGAGAAGATTTACAAAGGCATTGCCAGGACCTCAGGGCTTGAGCTAGAGGGAGTGGTTGGACAGGGTAGGTCTTTATAAGTTTGAGCACAGGATGCTGGGGGGGGGGGGGTGATCCTATGGAGGTGTACAAAATCATGACGGAAATAGATAGGATGAATGCACAGAATCTTTTTCGCAGGGTCGGGAACAATCAAGAACTGGAGCATAAGTTTAAGGTGAGAAGGGAAAGATTTAATTAGAACCTGAGGTGGAACGAACTGAGCTGCCAGAGGAAGTAGCTGAGGCAAGTCCAAAAATGACATTTAAAAGAATTTGGACAGGTATATGGAAAGGTCAAACACGGGTAAATAGGGTGTTTAAGAAGGAACTGCAGATGCTGGAAAATCGAAGGTACACAAAAAAGCTGGAGAAACTCAGCGGGTGCAGGGTTTGGCCCGAAACGTTACCTATTTCCTTCGCTCCATAGATGCTGCTGCACCCGCTGAGTTTCTCCAGCTTTTTTGTGTACCTACGGGTAAATAGGACTAGCTTAGATGGGACATTGTAGTCATCGTGAACGAGCTGGGCTGAAGAGTATGTTTCCATGCTGTATGACTCCAGGGCTCAAAAACTTGTCCTCCTTCTCGCCTGGTTACTGTTTTGATGTAAAACTGCTTCAAGTTTTACACCAATTAAAATGACCCTTTTGTCCAAGGCAATGTTTTCTTATTAAAGATGTTCTTCATTCACCCCGACGAATCACCTCTGCATCTCTCCAGCATAATTTACTTATTATTATTTGATAACTCGAGCTGTCCCAACAAATATTTTCATAAATAATTCCAGCATAATTACATTTTTACATTCTTTACCAGTCAATAATGGAAATGCTTTGGTCTCTCATAGGCCTATTCTCTCCTCACTTATGTTTTGTGCATTTTGGGTTTATGAAAGCATCTTTTGGTTGTGTTTGATTTTACTCTCCAGGATCTGTTTGTCTTCCTTGTTTTTGTTTTCTCATACCTTTCTTCTTCTTCTTCCATTTCTACATTGCTGAGCTTTTGCTAATGAACATACGCAACTTTCTGACTTATCCAACCCAACATCCCTCTTGACACATGGGGGAAATCCCACTGTTTTGCTTTGTGGGAATGTGTATGGCATGAGCATTTATTATCACTTCCATGACTATCTCCTGCTGATGACAAAATTACTTCAAATCCCTCACTCCAGCCAATTCTTGTTAAAGGACACTTTATTTAGTAAAGTGCACATCTCCTCACTTAGAAGTTTTACTCCTGGTCCAACAATGATCTTTTCTTTAACTAGACAACATACAACTGATTACAGCTCTCCACTATTCACTCCATAGACCTCAACTGCCTATTGATATATACTAAATATTCTTCTGAATCCATTTTAAACATGTGGCTCCCTCCATACTTTTAACAATGATTTTATCCTGGTAAATACATCGATAGTTCACTCAGAGCTACATATGCAGCTATGTACCTTCTTCTATTCTATTTGGTGGAGAATTCTCAAAGGTTCATGGTCAACAGTCAGCAGCCACTGTTGAGTTTGTTACCAGAGAGAAATCTCTAAGCTCTGAGAAATCACAGCTGTTGGGGTGTGCAAGCAAACAGAGAGAGATGGCAGCTTTCATCACATCCAACGGGTTGTGATGAGAGAGATTGTTGGACGCGGATGGTCTGCCAACACACAGATCAGGCGCTGCCTGTCAGCAAAGGCCCAAACTCACCGAGTTCCACATCTCAGCACTGAACAGCCACACTGTTGGTTCCAGCCCGCCCAACACTAGCCCTCACAGACAGCCTTTGCACGTTATGTCAGTTGCTCACTCCACAGCGATCCCTGTGGCAACGAGGTCACTTTAACTGTTTCATTGCTGCAGGAGCATCAGGGGAGAGCTGTCCCCTCAACCAGGATTCTGGCACAGTAGCGTTATCAGTAACACATCTCTCGATAATCACCCCTTTTAGCATTGATTCCACCAGCGAGAATGCATTTTGAGTTCTAAGTGAATGAGATAAGTGCACTGAAGTTAAGCATGGAGGTACAGCAGGCATGAAGAAAGCTAAAGGCATGTCGGCCTTCATTGCGAGAAGATTTGAGTTTAGGAACAAGGTCTTACTGCAGTTGTACAGGGCCCTGGTGAGACCTCACCTGGAGCATTGTGTGCAGTTTTGTCTCCTAATTTGAGGAAGGACATTCTTGCTATTCAGGGAGTGCAGTGTAGGTTCACCAGGTTAATTCCCGGGATGGAGGGACAGACATGAGGAAAGAATGGGTTGGCTGGGCTTGTATTTACTGGAATTTAGAAGGATGAGATGGGATCTTATAGAAACATATAAAATTCTTAAAGGGTTGGACAGGCTAGATGCAGGAAAAATGTTCCCCATGTTGGGGGAGTCCAGAACCAGGAGTCACAGTTAAAGAATAAGGGGTAGGCCATTTATGACTGAGATGAGGAAAAACTTTTTCACCCAGAGAGTTGTAAATCTGTGGATTCTCTGCCACAGAAGACAGTGGAGGCAAATTCATTGGATATATTCAAGGGAGTTCGATTTAGCTCTTAGGGCTAACGGAATCAAGGGATATGGGGAGAAAACAGGAACAGGGTACTGATTTGGGATGATCAGCCATGATCATATTGAATGGCGGTGCTGGCTCAAAGAGGCGAATGACCTACTCCTGCACCTATTTTCTATGTTTCTATAACTCTTAAGGGGAAAAAAAAAGGTCATTCCAAGTGACATTCAAACAGATGAGAGAAAGGCAAGTGGGAATAAAAGGCTTGACACCCTTTCATGCGAAGAGACACTTTGAAAGCAGAATAACAAACAATCTTCTAGAGGAACAGCAGGTCGAGCAGCATTCGCGGGAGCAAAGGAGATGTCAGTCCTGTGGATTGAAACTGTATCAGGATAGGAGTGGAAGGGGAGGTGGGGGAAATAGCCAGTATAAAGAGAGGGGAAGTGATGAGACAGGGCCAGTGGCTAATTGGGGCACCAAGGAGGTGAAGGGTCATTGGAAGATGGAGTCAGGCAGAGGAGGGGGAGGGTTGGAGGGGAGATGAAGGCAGGTGGATGACAGATAGAGGCAGCGAAAAACAAGGTTGGTGGACCCAGGAAGGGAGGAGGGAAGGGTGAAGGTGGAGACACAGCTGTTGAGGGTGTGGGCTGATAAACATGTGTAAACCAGAGTTATGCCGCGTAATTAACAAGGGTGACACTCACCATTATTGTACTTATCCAGCACTTCCCTCACATAGCACACATTAGCCGACCTACGGAATATCCCTTCTTTGTTTAGACCTGAGGATAGGCAAATAAAATGTCATCACACGCAAACAACACAATCACTTCCCGGTCTGACTTTCCACCAGGCAACAATACCAGCAAGTACTTTTTACAGTGTTATACGATAAAATGTGTCCAGGAGTTGTTTATTGGAATTCCATTTATGTTTATTAGAATTCCATTTACTTTATTAGGAAATTGTTGGAGAAAAAGTTATCAATAATATTGTGTGCCTTCCCTGAGCCTCTGTGGCCGAGGCACTGCATCCTATTAAGGAATCAAACATTTACTGGAGATGAAGGAAAGAAAGGATTTTGGGGTTAAGTCCATGGTTGATTCCCTCCGGACTTCAGCACAGTTCACTTACCGTGCTGCTTGATGTAATCGACTGTCTCCTCTAATACTTGTGGGATGTCCTTGTTTGCGGGGTCGCATTTTCTGAGCCTGAATTAAAAAAGTCAAAATCAGTAACTAAATACTGGATATATACAGTGCATTCAGAAAGTATTCAGACCCCTTCACTTATTCCACATTTTGTTACGTTACAGCCTTATTCTAAAATGGATTAAATTCTTTTTTTTTTTATCATCAATCTATACACAATACTCCATAATAAAAAAGCGAAAACAGGTGTTTAGAAATTTTTGCAAAGTAATTAAAAATAAATAACTGAAATATCACATTTACATAAGTATTCAGACCCTTTACTCAGTACTTTGTTGAGGCACCTTTGGCAGTGATTACAGCCTCAAGTATTGTTGGGTATGACGCTACAACCTTGGCACATCTGTATTTGGGTAATTTCTCCCATTCTTCTCTGCAGATCCTCTCAAGCTCTGTCAGGTTGGATGGGGAGTGTCGATGCACAGCTATTTTCAGGTCCCTCCAGAGATATTCGAACGGGTTCAAGTCCGGGCTCTGGCTGGGTCACTCAAGGACATTCACAGACTTGTCACAAAGCCACTCCTGCGTTGTCTTGGCTTTATGCTTAGGGTTGTTGTTCTGTTGGAAGGTGAACCTCCACCCCAGTCTGAGGTCCTGAACACTCTGGAGCAGGTTCTCATCAAGGATCTCTCCGTACTTTGCTCCGTTCATCTTTCTCTCGATCCTGACTAGTCTCCCAGTTCCTGCCACTGAAAAGCATCCCCACAGCATGATGCTGCCACCACCATGCTTCACTGTAGGTATGGTATTGGCCAGGTGATGAGCGGTGCCTGGTTTCCTCCAGACGTGACGCTTGGCATTCAGGCCAAAGAGTTCAATCTTGGTTTCATCAGACCAGAGAATCTTGTTTAGGTGCCCTTTGGCAAACTCCAAGCGGGCCGTCATGTGCCTTTTACTGAGGAGTGGCTTTCGTCTGGCCACTCTACCATAAAGGCCTGATTGGTCGAGTGTTGCTGATATAGTTGTCCTTCTGGAAGTTTCTCCCATCTCCAGAGAGGAACTGAGATATGGTACTGCACTGTCAACTGCAGGACCATATATAGACAAGTGTGTGCCGTTCCAAATCATGTACAATCAATTTAATTTGCCACTTGTGGAAAAGTTGTAGAAACATCAAGGATAATCAATGGAAACAGGATGCACCAAAGCACAAAATGTCATTACTATTAGGTAACAAATAACAAAAGCAAAGAAGTCTACAGTAAATACTTACGCTCGAAGACCAATACCGAACTGTTGGTGAGGCAGCTGCTTGATTTGTACTGGTGGGACACGCTTTTGAGATGCACTGATAGTGTCATCATATCTAAAGTAAAGAATCAAAATAGAAGTGGGTAAGGGCAATGTGACTATCAAACGGAGCTATGCAGTAATGAAGTCTCAGTACGAATAATAAGACAAATATGCGCTCTCAGTATTTTCCACATCACTTCAAGGCCTCGGATGCTTTTTGACATTTATCCAAATAGGATGACTGATCAACAGACAACAGGTGCAGGAGTAGGCCATTCAAGCCAGCACCGCCATTCACTGTGATCATGGCTGATCATCCACAATCAGTACCCCGTTCCTGCCTTCTCCCCGTATCCCTTGACTCCGCTATCTTAAGAGCTCTATCTAACTCTCTTGAAAGTATCCAGAGAATCGGCCTCCATTGCCTTCTGAGGCAGAGAATTCCACAGATTCACAACTCTCTGGGTGAAAAGGTTTTTCCTCATCTCCGTTCTAAATGGCCTAATCCTTATTCTTAAACTGTGGCCCCTGGTTCTGCACTCCCCCAACATCGGGAACATGTTTCCTGCCTCTAGCGTGTCCAATCCCTTAATAATCTTATGTTTCAATAAGATACCGTCTCATCCTTCTAAATTTCAGTGTATACAAGCCCATTCGCTCCATTCTTTCAACACATGACAGTTCAGCTATCCCGGGAATTAACCTCGTGAACCAACGCCGCATCTGTTCAGGTTAGAAAAAAGGGGTGAGTTTCAAAGTATGGGAGACCAAACAGAAAAGGAAAAAGAACTAAAGGGTAATTTAGCATGGAGTAAGGATACAGGGCAAAAGGCCTACAACTAGAATGGGACACATCTATCTCCAACTCTTGCTTTCTCGAAGGCCATCCTTCCATGAGTCAGCAGCTAAGGCTACAAATCAATGCCTCTACTTCCTCAGGAGACTGAGGAAATTTGGCACTTCTCCAATGACTCTTACAAACTTCTACAGATGCACCAAAGAGCGCATCCTGTCAGGTTGCATTACAGCTCTGCCCAAGACCACAAGAAATTGCAGGGAGTTGTAGATGTAGCCCAGTCCATCACACAGACCAGACTCCCTACCATTGACTATATCTACACTCAACACTGCCTTGGAAAAGCAGCCAACATAATCAAAGACTTGTCCCATCCCAATCATTTATGCTTCTTCCCCTCCCCTCAGGCAGAAGATGCAGAAGTTTGAAAGCATGCTCCACCAGACCCAGGAACAGCTTCCTCCTCTCTGTTGTCAGGCTTCTGTAAGCTAGGGTAATGGCTGATTCACCTCTACTCATTTGGATATTGGACTTCATCTATGAAACTGGTGGGCAACAATGCTATATTCTGCACTCTGTATCTTCTCCTTTGTTCTACCTATTTTATTTGAATTTGGTTTGATAGTATTTACATATAGTATTATCTGATTTGATCTTCTCAGGAAGTAGAGGCTCAGACAAAACTCTGATTATTAACAACCACTTTCTGTTATTTGCACTTTATTTGCAGTTTATTTATTCATGTGTGCATATATTTATATCATGGTATATGGACACATTTATCTGTATTGGAGTAAATGCCTTACTATTTTTCTGTGTGCTTAAGCAAAGCAAGAATTTCATTGTCCTATACAGGGACACATGACAATAAACTCACTTGAACTTGATCTTAGTATGATCTGAAATAATGTTTTTCACCATACTTGGTACACGTGACAGTAATAAACCTAAACTACATTACCCTCATCCCAAAAACTGCTAACCTATTGTCTCTTCCAGGTCCCATGTTTGACAAATCTTGATTTTTAGAGTTTTGTACCCATCCTTCAAATCTGCTGCTATTAATCTCATCCTTAAAAAAAACCCCTCATTTGCCAACTCCCACCTCGTCATCAGCCATCCCCTCTTCCAAGTCTTTGAATATGTTGCAGTTGCATAAATTCATGTACATCCTACCTGACATCCTTGTTTGCATCCCTCCAACCAGCTTTCCTCTACTGCCAGAGTACAGAAAGAAAATAACGAAAGCTTTTCATTGTACTTCAATACATGTGACAATAAACTAAACTGAACTGAATTAATCAACAATGTTATTGTCTCCAACTCCGCTCCTCTTCTAGCTGGGACTGTGCTTGCTTGGTTCCATCCTAACCTAACCAGCCCCTTCCCTCACATGTGGGTGTCACAGTGGTAGAATTGCTACCTTTCAGCACCAGAGACCTGGGTTAGATTCTGACTATGGATGCTGTTTGTATGGAATTTGCACGTTCTCACTATGACCGCATGGGTCTTCTCCGGGTGCTCCAGTCTCCTCCCATATTCCAATGACGTGCAGGTTTCAAGTTCAAGTTTGCGTTTACTGTCACTTAACCAACTAAGGTACATTGAGATTTGAGTTACCATACAGCCATACTAAGTGAAAAGCAACTATACCATTTAACACAATTTAACATAGACATCCACAGTGGAATCCACATTCCTCACTGCGATGGAAGACAAAGTTCAGTTATCTTCATCCTTTGTTCACCCGTGATGATCCGGGCCTTTGATCCCTAAGCAGTCGCCGCTGCTGACGGTCCGATGCCCGAAGCCTTCGCGTCAGGATGATGGAAACTCCGGCATCGGAACGGATTGGAAAAGGTTAAATAGCTTCTGTAAATTGTCCTTAGAGTGCAGGATAGTACTAGTGTATTGTCATTGTTAGTCAGTGTGGATGGTGGACTGAAGCAACTGTTTCCACATTGTATCTCTAAACTAAACCTTAATTTTCTTTCTTAGTATCCTATTTCTCATTTACTTAAGGCCCCCAGGCAATTCCCACCTGTAGACAACATTCACGCCACATCTCAGCACTTCCAAACTGTTTGTCAAACATTATGTACTGGCAGTGAAGAAACTCCCATGCCTTTAGTCCCCATTGAATTCTTAGGCTTTTCTTTAACTCAATTAAAATATGAACTAGACCATTGGCCTTAGATCACAAAATCAGGCTATCACCAAAACCCACAATTTGTATCTCCCGCAACATCATACAGCTTAACTCATCTTTAGTTTGGTTTAGAGATAGAGCTCGGAAACAGCCGAGAATTCGGCCCACCAAGTCCACGCCAACCAGCGATCCCCATATATCAATATTATCCTACACACACTAGGGACAATTTACAATTATACCAAGCCAATTTAGCATACAAACCTATAGGTCTTTGGAACGCTTGCCAAATTTTCCACCATGTTTGTTACCTCAAGTTTTGGTTATTTTGGATTGTCCCTGGCACACATCTACTTTGCATTCTACTTTGCAATATCATCTACGCTCTGCTGCCTGTGTCACGGAACACCAAGCCCCATTCATCTATTATTCTGTGCTTACTGAACTACACGGTTCAGTTAAGCAATGCCTCAGATTAAATGTTTTTGAACATCTGGTATTTCAACCTCCATTTCACCAATCTCTGTCACCCTCTCCCCCATAGTCTTCTAAATCATCAAATATGTGTTTGATCTCTGGAATTCTCATCTCTGGAATTCTCTGGGGAGAAGGCTGGTACAGGGTACTGAGTTGGATGATCAGCCATGATCGTATTGAATGGCGGTGCAGGCTCGAATGACCTACTCCTGCACCTATTTTCTATGTTTCTATGTTTCTATGCCTGCAATCCCCAATTTACACCACTTCATCATTAACGTTTGTCTTTTCTGCTGCCATGGCACATAACCATGGAATCACTTCCTCGATCTCCGATCCCCTACTTCTCTTCCTGCTTTAAAAATAGTTCTCCTAATTTTTAAACTATTTTAACGTTGCCGACATCAGCATTCGGCACTCAGCTACAAAGTTCAATTGCAGTGCCTCAAGAAACCTTGCCATTGTAAAACCATTCAATCGCCATTGGTGAAAAGACTTATATTACCCCAACCTACAGTTACTTGGGCAGAATTAATATCATCGCCTTATCCATTAACACTGTCCACACACTGATCTTGGACTTTCATTCAACAGGAGCTTCTCACAATCACCGCTCACCATGGGAATTTGCCAAGCTTGTCCACAGCGGCAAGGCAACACACACTGGGGTGGGGCTAGAACAAGTTATGCCTTCAAATTTATTTTAGATAGGTAGCTAAGGAACACTCCCTGAGCATAATTGAAAAAATATTTCCTTCTGAAAATGGTTGAAAATTTGGTTATTTTTTGCAGGTGAAAGAACCTCAGTCCCTTCTATCTTAAAATGAATGGATTGGATCTTTCACTTCAAGTATAACAGAGTTTAAGGTGCCCGGGTAGAGTCTTACTTATCTTAAGTAGCAGGGAATTCCCACAGCTTTGTGCTCAAAACAAGGAATCCAACATCGGAGCATGTATAGAAAAAAAGCAATTTGCTGACTGCATCTTTGCGACTCTGCATTTGTGCACAAATCTCATTTTTGCTTGGCAGTTAAACGGGTGACCGGTGATAAACTCTGCCAAACTTGGGATAATATATTTATACACCAGATTCTCTTTTGTTACATAGAATTAAATATTTAATAAACATAAGATCATAAGTGATAGGAGTAGAATTAGGCCATTCGGACCATCAAGTCTACGCCGCCATTCAATCATGGGTGATCTATTGAATTGAATTGAATTGAATGCCTTTGTTGTCATTCAGACCTTACGGTCTGAATGAAATTTCGTGCCTGCAGTCATACATACAATCATACAATAATAACAACAATAAACACAAATTAACACCACCACAGTGAGACCTCCAAGCACCTCCTCACTGTGGTGGAGGCAAAAATCTTAGGGCTACAGTCTCTTCCCTCCTCTTCTCCCTCTGCGCTGAGGCGAGACCCCACCGGGCGATGGTACAAACAGTCCCGCAGCTCACCGATCCCCGCAACGGGCCGGCTCAAACACCGCGGCCCGGGGTGGTCGAAGCTGCCGCCCTCCAGTCCAACGGACGCAGCCGCTGGCACGCGGCTGAACCCCGGACTCAGGTCATAGCCGCCAGAACGCCGTCCCAGCCACCGGAGCACCGTTCCAGCCCCGAGCCGGATCGCCCTCACGCGAGTGCCGTTCCTCCCTCGAGCTGGGCCGCTCCGACAGGAGTTCCGTTCCTCCCTCGGGCTGGGCCACTCCGACGGGAGCGCCATTCCTCCCTCGGGCTGGGCCACTCCGACGGGAGCTCCATTCCTCCCTCGGGCTGGGCCACTCCGACGGGAGCGCCGTTCCACCCTCGGGCTGGGCCACTCTGACGGGAGCGCCATTCCTCCCTCGGGCTGGGCCACTCAGACGGGAGCGCCGTTCCAACCCTGAGCTGGGCCGCCCTCACGGGAGCGAGCCCAGTACAAGTCCTGACTGGCTCTGCCTCCGGAGTCTCGAGGCCGCCAGCTCCGCCATCAGGCCTCAGCGCAGACGGAGGCAGAGAAGGGGGATACGATAAAAAAAAGTCGTATTTCCCCCGAAGAGAGAGACAGCAAGCCCCGTTTCAACCCCCCACCCCCCCCCCCCCACCCCACATAAACACAACCTAAAAAACAAAAACTAACTAGACAAAACGAAAAAAAACAACATAAAAAAGTAAAGACAAACGGACTGCAGGCGAGCCGCAGCCGTTTACCAGCGCCGCCACTTCCGGTATCTATCTCTTCTTCCTAACCCAATTCTCCTGCCTTCTCCCCATAACCTCAGACACCTGCACTAATTAACCCGTACTAAATGCTCAAAAAAAAACTAGGCTCTCTGTTGAATGACGATATGATCCCAATAACTTTGCCAAAATGACCCTGGACCAGCTTTAATGGCGTGGAAATAAATAACAGAATATTCACATCGGCTGTATGATTCACATGAACTTACTTCTTTACACACGGTGGGATCACCATTCGATCACATTTCAGGTACTGTTCAAGTTCGCCCAAATGATTCATGTACAAGATCTTCCTGCCAAACTTCATGCTGTAACAGGAGGGGAATTGGAGAAAAAAAAATGGAGACAGAAATGCACATGAAACAGCTGCAATGTTTGCCAAATCTTTCCACTCATGAGTTCATTATTTCATTCCAAGCTCTGACACACTTATTCAATGAAGACAAAGAAAAAAAAGAGTTAGCTGTCTAAAAGCCTAAATGCCCCATGTAAATTAGCTCCCAATAATGCTGTTCAGGAAATACAACCAGCAACCTTGGCCTTTCTTGAATGCAGTCTACACAGAGACAAAACGATTTGTTTTTGAATTCTTTAGAGTTTAGGAAGATGATTGGTGACCGTATACAAACAAACAAGATGAGCTTGACGTGGTAGATGTCAAGATGCTTCTGCTATTGGGAGAGTCAGGACAATAGTGACAAAAGGGCTGTCACTTAAAACTGAGGTGCGTGGAAATGGCCCCTCTCAGAGGGCAGTAAATGTCCAGAATTCTCTGCGTGGTGGTGGAGGCTGGATCATTCAATATATTGAAAGTGGACATTGAAAATATTTGAAAGACAGAGAAATTATGTTTTATGTGGAACTGCACACAAGAAGAGTTGAGGCTTGCATAAATCAACCACAATGACATAGAATTGTGACATAGAATAGAGCTGAGGGGCCTACTTCTGCTCTTAGTTTCTTGTGTTCTTATGGATCTGGATTACATGTACCATTGAGAAAAGTGAGCACACAAACATATGAACCTACAGACAGAATGCTTATCTGTGCAATGTCTACCAATGTACACTCATGTATCAGTACACACACAAGCATGTGGGAGCAGAGGATGCCGATGTATTAAAGATGTAAAGAGGAAAATGAGAAAATGCGTGTGTGGCTAAGAGAATGTGCGCAAGAGAGAGGGAGGGAGGTTCCGCCCAAGGTGCCTGCAACACACAAGCAGTGCTTGAATAGGGAAATGATGAATTTGGGAGATGGTGGGTAAAAGAGATCATGAATGGAGAGCCAGAACGAGCATGTACATCTGTGTTTGCTGGCAGGATCTGCAGCCATGAAAGAAATAAGGTGGTTGATTGCAGCCGTCCAATCCAAGACATTTACCTTTCTGCATGAGGAACACAGCTTTTCACCTTCCTAAATGTACTGACCTCATGATGGCTTGGATGCTCAACCATGACCACAAAGTCCATTTGGCAAGGAGCAAAGAATTACATTTTCATTGTATTTTCCATCGTATCCTTTACCTGATTATGGGTTTGAAGAGGACGAGGATTGCCTTAATGAACTTGGTGGGGTGCACAATGTAGAGAGCTTTTATGTTCTTCTTGTACCTGTGTGCAAAATGAGGCATCTAAAATTAATTCACTAATTATTCTGTTTAGGATTCTGATTCTACAGAAAACGATTCATCAATTTAATAATTTATACCATAACACTAAACAAAAAAATATCAGCATGCATCCTGGTGCTTTATCATAATCAGTATCTAATCCTGCTTCCTATGCAGACAAATTAAATACTGATTAATATACAACACTGATGAAGTTTTATACAGGTGTAAAGTGTAAAGTCATCCTCATTTTACACTTGGATACTGTGGAGTTTACTGAACTAAACAACATTTTGCTACATATCCGCCATGTGTTGGGGTCAACGAAGCACACCAAACTTTGGACCCAGAGCTAGACACATATTGCTGGAGTAACTCAGCAGGTCCGGCAGACAAAACGTCACCGATCCATTTTCTTTGGAGAGATGCTGCCTGATCTGTTAAGTTACTCCAGCATGTTGTGTCCATCTTTGGTATAAACCAGCATCTGCAGTTCATTTCTATTACATTTGGATCCACAGACTTTTTCTGGTAACATCGTTTTATTTTATAAGCCCATTAAAGTCCCTTTCAATTATTTTCACTTTACAATTCCTGGCAAGGCCGATTAAAACTTCATCTTATCTTTGAACCTTGTAGATGTGTTGATCTGGACTAAGAAAGGATGCCCCATTGAGTATTGGGTTTAGACTAATTGGGACGCTGTATTCATTGCACTAATCATGAATCAGCCAGTGCTTCTTCTCAAGGTCAAGGACAAGAAAGTTTTGAGAAACAAAGTTGAAATTTCAATGGTATGAAATATGGCGATGTGAAATTACAGGGAGCTGAAAATGAAAGGTAACTAATGGGGAAAACTACAAAGAGTTATGTCATTGTTCAGCATGGGCAGGGCTTAGAGGCAACAGGTTGGTGAAATCCTCCAGATTTTCAAGAGAGTTAGATTTAGCTCTTAGAGCTAAGGGAATCAAGGGATATGGGGTACTGATTTTGGACGTTCAGCCATGATCATATGGAATGGCTGAATGGCCTACTCCTGCACCTATTTTCTATGTTTCTATGTACCTTCAGGGAACTTAAAAAATGTGGGATACAAGATTATTCATGTGAGAGCCTTGTCACAAGGATCCTTGACCCATGTGCCATCTCAGCTAAGATCATAACATACATATTGTAGAGAGGTTTACTTTATGGCTAAGTACAAGTTTCCTTGCAAATCATAGAATGATTACAACATGGAAGCAAAGCATTCAGGGTATCAGCTCTATTTAAAGACAATCCAGCTCATCCCATTCCTCTGTCCTGTTGCCAGACCCTTGCACATTCCTTCATTTCAGATGTCTACCCAGCTCCTGATTGAATGCTGCAATTGAAGGTGCTTCTTTTGCAACTCCTAGAATGCATTCCAACCCGATCAACTTGCAGCGTAAAAACACAGCTCGTGGTGCTGCTGTCTCAGACCTCTGGTGACCCAGGTTCAATCCTGATCTTGGATGCTATCCATGGGGAATTTGCATATTCTCCCTGTGAACACGAGGCTTTCCCCAGTTTCCTCCCACACAGGAAATGTTGTAGGTTAATTGGCCTCTGTAACTTGCCTCGAGTGTGCAGGGAGTGGATGCGACAGTGAGATAACAGAACGAGTTTGAACGAGCGATCGATAGTCGGCATAGATTCAGTGGACTGAATTATCTTTTTCCGTGCTATATCGCTAAATTAAAGTAAACATCCCAAATCCATGCAAATTACTCGGTTAAATTGCCATTGTAAATTGTCACGTGGGCAGGCAAGTGTGGAAATTGGGGATTGAAAGGAATATGGAGAACAAATTGGGATTAGATTTAACGAGTGCCGATGGCCAGTACAAACTTGGTAAACCTCACCTGCTGACTCACTCACGACTCTATGAATGCCATCTATGCCAAGTTGACCACATGCCCCTCAATCCTCTGACTTCACACAACAAACAATTTAAAAAAAAAAACATGACCTATATCCAGTGACCAAGATCATTTGCCATTTTATGGAAACTAGCAAATGCAATACAGGCTGAGTTTCCAAATTGTTTGCCTCAGTCATAGTCTTCTACAACTGAGCAGTGGAGCAGGTCAAGTCTGTTTCACATTTTTGAATCTGGTTTATTTATATAATTTTGAAGAGATAAAAATGAAACCAATATGAAGTTTTGAATAAGTTTAATAATATGTCAAAGTGTACAAGTACAAAGGGAATGCTGCACTGTCGCATTAGCCTGCAACATTAAAAGAGTCTGCTTTGCCTGAGCAAGCAAATGCAAATATCTCATAGCAATTCCAAATATCGGCTGCTTCTTTCATAAGCACAATGACCTGTTCTATATTGAGGAGAAAGATGTAAAGTATGAGCCGACTGCTTAACTTTTTCCTCACACTTGCTGATCAGCATTCACATAAACTGAAGCAGTCAATTGCGCCAAACCCATTTTCTTAAAGCACTGCATTATACCACAAACATTATATTTAGAATTTAGAAGGAGGATGAGAGGGCATCTTATAGAAACATAAAATTCTTAAGGGATTCGACAGGCTAGATGCAGGAAAAATGTTCCCAATGTTGGGAGAGTCCAGAACCAGGGGTCACAGTTTAAGAATAAGGGATAGGCCATTTAGGACTGAGATGAGGAAAAATGTTTTCACCCAAAGAGTTGTGAATCTGGGGAATTCTCTGCCACAGAAGGCAGTGATGGTCAATTCACTGAATGTTTTCAAGAGAGAGTTAGATATAGCTCTTAGGGCTAACAAAATCAGGGGATATGGGGAGAAAGCAGGAACAGGGTACTGATTTAGGATGATCAACCATGATCACATTGAATGGCAGTACTGGCTCGAAGGGCCGAATGGCCTACTCCTGCACCTATTTTCTATGTTTCTATATGAAAGCAGCACGAGTAAACATTGCTCACAGCACATTTTTTCATTGGCATCACCTCCAAACCCCATTAAATCTCACTTGTACTTCCACACCAACTGCTCAAACCTCTGTCCCCATCTCGTGGCTGGGAAGGAAGCCTAGGATAACAGGTATGAAAGATGCAAACTGATCATATGCACAATGTTATTTTGCCAGATTAAGTTTAAATAGGTCGACTGCAGGAATCTACCAAGCATGGTGCAGCAGCATTCCCACACCCAACGTTTGTATTCTGTGTTACATTTACAATCATGCTAGGTTCATCAACATGCTAAAAACCATTGCAAGGTATTAGTGTACTTACTTTCTGTCAAACTCCCTGTAGGCGTCTAGCAACCAGCCAAATGAAGGTTTATTCTGACCGGTGAGTCCATAATGAAAGTATACAACTGAGTAGTCACTCTCAACATACTTATCCAGTGTGACCTTCAGGTATCTAGTAACAAGGAAAGAGAAACAAACACAGAACTGCTCAAAGCCCAGTGCAAAGTACATTAATGGACCAATTAATATGCTCTACACTCAATTCAGCCAAACATGGAGACCAAAACAAACTTCACTGCATTGGCACTATCAGCCTCTTAATTGAAAAATATTGCAAACTAGTGAATGGAAATCTTATACAAGATATCAGGAAATTAGTCTACACCATCTCGATAAAGTGACATGGCTAAGAACACCAAATCTGCCTCTTTGTGGCAACTTCAAAGGTATCACCTTAATATAGACAGTAGCAAGATACCAACTTTTAACACCAGTAGGAGATGTTTCAATAGTTTGAAGACACAGTAGAAAGCATTTAATTGGCATCTCTAACCCGGGCAGCACTGAATCATGACCTAAACATCCACAATTGTGGCTTTCTTTTCTCCTGCCATCTGCTAATCTTTGAATAGAAAATAAAATGGAGAAATAAAATTCATGGGTGGTTTGCAAGATTTAAAGTCAAATTAATCAAGAATGGGAAAAATACCACCAAAGTAACTGAGATTAAAGATGAACCTGATGGCTATGAAGTGGCGTTAGTGAATCACACAGTTTGTAGCAGTCGTGGATTTCACCCTGAGAGCAAGTCACTGTCTATGGAACTTGGACTTGCCTACAAAATTTGGAATTGCCTAGAGAATGGACGTTGTGACCTCTGTATCATTTTAATTAACTCAGAGAATTCTAAAAAAAATATAATCAAATTCTTCATCCCAAATAATCAGCTAACCAGAAAGGAATCGAGATCCCTGCAATATACTGCTGTTCATTTAGGTTTGGCTCATTGTCTCAAATATTATAATTAATTCTCAAAAACAATGGACTGTTTATCAGGGCAAAAATATTTTAAATTAACCACTTACCCACATGATTAATTCTATGTTGGAGTAACACAGCTGTGTGTTCCACTATAAAGATTCTTTCCTATGCTCTCCGAAGATGAGGCACTACAACAAGCACTAGTCGCCTTATGGTGAGATGCTATTCAACACAAATCCAAGGCGAGGTGGTGCACCCTCAGGATGCAGATGCACACAAAATGGGCAACAGATGGGAATGCTGAAACGTCAACCACTCTCAGACTGACTCCAAATCCTTGAACTTGCTTGTTCACTGGATGTGCTGGTTTTATATAGGGTGGTCAAAGATGAGATTTGTTTTGTAAGTTTACAAAAGTAATGAATTTATCCTGTAAATAATGCTATTTACCTTTTTATTAGCTCCTTACTTTAATCTCTGACACCCAACATTATTAGTTTAAGCAACTTAATACGGTCCCCAACTTTCAGAAGGGCTGGCGATGACCCAGGATGAAGCCATACACCAATTCAACTTAATAGGCAAATTGATGGGTTTAACAAAAAAATGCTCCACTTAGGTCCACTTATCTCCAGTCACCTCAGTTTAGGGAGGAAGGCATCCTATGGTGGAGGGTTTGAGTGAGTCTATAGAGGTCGTGGATTGGTTCATTATTGTCAGACCCTCGCCTTGATCCGAATGTAATAAACATGCTTCAAGGACACTGAACATAATCGGTTTGGTTTATTTGTCTGCTGTTCCTTTACATCCTCGCAACATGTGTCCTCTGACCTTTCTGACTCATAGTAACAACTGATGAATTTAAATATGTCAGTTACCATGACTTCCCTCCCTTATCAAACTAAATATATATCCGCATCATCGCATTGTAAACTGAACATTTCACCATTTTACGACATGGCATTCGTTACGTTGATAACACATCATTTTCATATGTCAATACATCTCATACTGCTTTGCCTTCTCTGATGTTTTGGTCTGACCACTGCCTCTGTTTGCACTGGAACTGGATTCTGATCTGTCATGTCCTGTTCAACCAGTTCATCATCTCGATTCTGGTTTCACATAGTCTCCTCCTCAAACTTGTGCATTCTTGGCTTCTCAATTTGATAGTCTTGTGTCTGAACCCCCACAGTCTCAACTTCAGTTTGCAGTGTCTCTGGACAATCACAACGGTAATACTTTTTCACATACGATGTGTTTCGATCATATTTGACTCCTTCTGGCGATTGGACTGAGACCTGGACGTCACTGCCTGGACGCCACTGTGTATGGCTGTAGAAAGAAGGGTGTGTCCATTTTGCTTGGACTTTCTCTCCTCACTAGTACATCATATCCTGGCATCACATCTGATGATCGGGCATCTCCTGTCTGCATGGAGCTTTGATGCCCCTTTCCTTTCAGCATCTTGATCTGTCACTTCTTGATCATTTACCATGTCACTAACCCATGGTATCTTGGTCCAGAATTTCCTTCCAAACAACAATTCTGTCAGACTCTTCCTTGTTGTGCTGTGTGGTGTAGCTCTATATGCTGCTACATATGATAAAGGCATCTCCTTCAAATATTTGCCTTCTGCTTGGGCAATGCTTATCCTCTTCTCTGGAGATTGGTTCTGACATTCCACTTTCCCATTAGCTTGCGGCCACTTCGGTATAACTTTGTGATGGTACACACGTGTTCTTCATATAGTCAGCAAACTTCTGAGAAATGAACTGAGGCCCACTGTCTGAATATATTGTCACTGGTAGACCGTGTCTTCCGAAGATGATTTTCATCAAAATTGCCGCAAAGATGGTCGCAGGTAGAAAGGATAGTCAAATAGACATTTGGCACATTGGCCTTCATCAGTCAGAGTATTGAATATAGATGTTGGGAGGTCATGTTGCAGTTGTATAAGATGTTGTTGAGACCACATTTCGAGTATTGTGTTCAGTTCTGGCCTCAGTGTTATAGGAAAGATATTGTCAAGCTTGAAAGGGTTCAGAGAAGATTTACGAGGATGTTGCCAGGGTCCGAGCTATAGGGAGAGGTTGAGTAGGCTGGGTCTCCCTATTTCTTGAAGTGCAGGAGGATGAGAGGTGATCTTATAATGAGAGGAATAAATCAGATGCATAGAACCGCTTGCCCAGAATAGAGGAATCGAGGACCAGAGGACATAGGTTCAAGGTGAAGGAGAAAGATTTAATAGGAATCTGAGGGATAACTTTTTCACACAAATGGTGATGGGTGTGTGGAACAAGCTACCAGAGGAGGTAGTTGAGGCTGGGACTATCCCAACGTTTAAGGAACAGTTAGAGGTACATGGATAGGACAAATTTGAAGTGATATGGACCAAACGCAGGCAGGTGGGACTAGTATTGCTGGGACATGTTGGCCAGTGTGGGCAAGTTGGGGGGATTGGTGCTCATGTAAAAACTTGTCCCTAAACACCTCCAAGACCAAGGAGCTGATTATCGACTTCAGGAGGGCACAAAATGGGGAACACGACCCAATCTCTATCAACAGGGACAATGTGGAGAGAGTGTCCAGCTTTAGGTTTCTGGGCACACACATTTCGGAGGACCTCACATGGTCCACCGACATCGCTGCGCTGGTCAAGAAGGCACAGCAATGACTGTTATTCCTTAGAACAATGAAAAAGACTGGTCTGCCCCAACAGCTGCTGACAACCTTCTACCGCAGCACCACAGAGAGCATACTAACACATGGCATCTCTGTGTGGTATCTCAGCTGCATGGAGGCAGAGAGGAGAGCTCTTCAGCCCGTCGTCCACAGAGCGCAGAAGATTATTGGTACACAGCTACCAGCCTTGGAGGGCATCTACCACACACGGTGCCTCAGGAAGGCCGTCAGCATCCACAAAGACTCCTCACACCCTTGTAATAGTCTGTTCGAGCTCCTACCTTCTGGCAGACGTTACAAGGCCTTCGACGCCCGCACCTCCAGACTCAGGAACAGCTTCATCCCCAGAGCTATAGCTGCTCTGAACCGGTCCTGCTGAGTGCCCCCCCCCCCCCCCCCCCCGAACTATATTCACGCACATCGACCCGGCACAGACATATTTGCACTAGACTGTTTTACTGATCTTTTTTTTTTTAAATCATATTTCTCGGGGTATCTAAATTCTATTAGTTGTTTAAGTTATGACTATCGGATGGAAGCTGCATACCAAATCTCGTTGCACCTATGTGCAATGACAATAAAAGATATTATTATTATTGCCAAGAGTGTGTTTGATGGTGTATAAGGATACAATTTCTTCTCACACTTTCTTAAAGTGCATTTTATATTATTCCGTTCTAGGTCTTCCCACAGTGCTCAATAACATTGCTATCACTTCGCGAGTCTACTATAATGTCTAGTTACACACCTCCAATTCTCACCGGCACCGTAGCGTGCTTATTGTTGATAGCAAAAGCATACCCTGCATCCATCCGTGTCTCGTTACATTTAAATTAACTTGAACATTCATCATCGGCATAAATTTTCATCGCATCCATCTCTCTCCCTCTTCTTCCTCCAAATGTATTTGTTTTTCCATCATCTCGCTTTGGTTTGTCTGTAGGTCGACACTTCTTTTTAAAATGGGTTTTTTTTCCCCACATCTTCTGCCTGTTTGACCCCTGATAGGGCAACATGAATCCTTGGCAATATTTCCAAAATTCCCACATCTAAAACACACAGTCATCTTCAGCTTTGGAATGACCCTTACCATGTCCAAGTCCCTTGCGAATGCCAGTAAACGTTATCTTGTTAACTTTGCTTCCTCCATCCAATCTCATGGTCTGAATCTGGGTTTCCAAGACTTCAAATGAACAGGCAATTTTCAGTGTTTCCCCTAATGTTAGCATGTCACCTTTCTCCATCAACTTGCGTCTTAAGTCATTTAATTTGCAACTTTGTACAATCTGATCCCTGATTTGATTCTCCAACTCAGCTCCATAGTTGTTGCCCTCAGAAACTTGATGCAATCTTGTAACAAACTGAGCAATGTTTTCCCCCTCTCTCTGTGTTGATTGCCAAAATATATATCGTTGATATGTAGCATTTGCTTGTACCACATAATGCTTCTTCAAAGCAGCAACTGCCATTGCATAATCTGCTTTTCCTCCTGTCTTTGGAAGTGTTTAGAAAGTCTCCTGAACTGAAGCTCCAGCACTGTACAATAACAATACTCTCCATCATGCGTGCTGCACCGGCATTACTCCTTCAATAAGCAGACCTAAGCTATCTGCGTAGGACTCAAATTCCTCTAGCCATGCCTCAAACATTGCACTCACAACGCTCGCCTCCCCATTCAGTTCAAATGAACTCAAACTTCTCATTCCAGCTGCTTCTTAAAATACCATATTTGCTTCTAAAGTTGAACTGAACAATTACTAGTTCATCCTCGTCGCCAATGTCAGATCCTCGCCTTGATCCGAATGTATAAACATGCTTCAAGGACATGAGCATAAACTTTGGTTTATTTGTTCGCCATTCCTTTACGTCCTCGCAACATGTGTCCGCTGATGTTTCTGATTCATAGTAACACGTGATGCATTTAATTATGACGTCAGTTACTATGACAATTATTCATTCAAAAAGTTTCCAAATTCCAGTGTGTGTGTCATTTGTATAATGAGATCAGGAAAACGATACGGTAGAAAATACTTACTGGTATACTGCAACAAGTAACGTCTGCAGTATAACTACAAAAATTCTACACTTTATTATTTTGTTCACGTTCAGGTTAAAGTTAGAAATCTTGGCGGCCAAACTGCACTAATCACATTGCATTCTGAACCATTCATTTTATTTTCCTTTTGGAATTGGACTTTTACCAGCTAAGTAACAATTGAAGTATTTTGGAAAACTCACTGAAGCAGTTTTGTGTGGTCCAACTGGTGACTGGGAGGCATCCGACAAGCACTGAACACAATCACCTTCCTCCCAAAGTTATCATCTCCTACAGGAACAGAAGTAATAGGTCAGTTCATTTTTAAAAGTCAGTGCTTTTCCCAGTAACTTAAGGCTGGGGAAATGTGTAGCTTCACAGTTAGTTTATGGAGCACTTTACTGCATTTAAAAACACTGAGGCTCTCTTACTGCCTTGACAATTTACTGAAGTCTCAAAAGCAAAGACAATTTTTTGAGAGGGGCAAAACAGATCCTGACTACAAAAGTGCTCCGAACCCTCTAAACACATATATCCTGATGTTTTTTCCAGTTCTTAAAGGGCATAAAAACGAAAAGTGCATTACACTAAACAGCTCTTGGCTTGCTTGAGAGAAACATTGTGCCGATACAAATTAAAATTATTAATGTTTTTTTTTTTAATTGAACATTTTAGCAGCAATGAGAATCATATGGGGAGAAGTTACAAAAGCATGAACACAGTGGAATAGAAGGATGATACGATGAGCAGATGTAGGTTGGGAAGATACATATATGGTGCATGAACAACTGCATGGACCAGGGGGCCTGAAGGACTAATTTCTGCCTTGTGCCTTCTGTGAAATTCTTTGCGAGGTTTAAAATACTTCTTCTTCTCCTCCTGCAATCTGAAGGGTTACCTTCTGGCCACAACAATCCAAAACATGGGAGATAGGGAATCTATAGAACTCTCACAATAGCAGTCCAACCAATAATATACAGTTGGTTATGCTATAGGAGGATTGACATTGCAGCATGTAAGACTGCTAATACAAATCTTGTTTATATTGGAGTATGCTTCTGCCTTTATCAGACACTTGACAACACAAATAAATATTTGGAGGAAATGATGGGTCCCATGCATTTGCTGCAAGAATCTTGCTTCCTATGTCCCCAATACACTTAAAAGACAGCTTGGAACGCCAGCAGCGGAAAAAGATCATGATCTCTCAGAAGGTAACAATGACTCATGATGGATAATGTTATCTACACAGCTCAGGTTACAACTAATAGTTGTAGCTACTGGAAGAGGACTCACAAATATTACTTCATTTTAATACTATGGAAGCAACAAACAAAGTCCTTATGAAGAAATGATTTGGTTGAGTATTCTTTATCCTTGCTTTCCTTCCCTCGGACAAAGAAATACACATTCATTTTTATTCTGTGCATCAACGGGTTCACATATTTACAGTTCAGAACCATTTCATAGCACCCACCTGCCACCTCCACTATCTGGCGTCTTGCAATGTCATAGAATGGATCATCCCACTTCAGATTCGGGGGAGGTTCAACGATCTCTGGGGAACACTCTTTGTCTGGTTGAGATGAAGAGAATATTGAATATTTAAACATGCTTGTCAGATATGTCAAATGTTCATTTCACTAAATGTGTGTTTTTTTACATGGCAGAGAACGTGCAAATATTCATCATGCCAGATAAGTAAATATCAGTGGAGTTCATACAACTATAAGACAAGGCTCTCGACAACTACAATGGAAGTTCCTCGAGTTCTGAGCTTTCTCTCTTTGATATTTTCTTTAAATTTAAATTTGACGGACATGAAGTGTTGAACTTATTAACCAAGTACTGCCATGCAGTGTTGAACTTATTACCCAAGTACTGCCACTACATTTCTTAACTTCCCATGTCATAATATGATGTTGCACATATAAAGGTCTCATTTACAGAACTGCAGCAAATCAGCACTGTGGGAAGTGAAGGAAATGGACCAAATAACATGGGAGAAAATTTAAAAACCCTTTTGTTATTTTATATACTTTAAGTATCTAATTAAAAAATTAATGGAGATGTTTGCACGTGAATTACCAAGGTACAGAAGACACAGACCATGTGTAGCTAAATGGGAGTAATGTGGATGGCTACTTGGTTTTTAGTATGGCATGGTGAGCCTAAAGGCTTCTTCCTGTACCTCTATTATTATAGCATAAATGCAAAATGATTAAACAGACATAAATTGTTCTTGGGTAGACACAAAATGCTGGAGTAACTCAGCGGGACAGGCAGCATCTCTGGAGAGAAGGAATGGGTGACATTTCGGGTCTCAACCCGAAATGTCATCCATCCCTTCTCTCCAGAGATGCTGCCTGTCCCACTGAGTTACTCCAGCATTTTAAGTCTACCTTCGATTTAAACCAGCATCTGCAGTTCTTTCCTACACATAAATTGATCTTGTATATTTATATACTTATTACATGTTATTTGGTGGCCTTAGCACCTTAATAGCCTGCACATAAATTCTCAATTATCACACCCAAAACTAATATTTAATTTTATGAAAAACATTTAAAGTGAGCAAGCAGGAATCTTTGTCACAAATTGCATCATTGCTATTTTGTGCTCTGTCTTAGTTTCCACATCATTGCAAGGAGTCTTGAAATAACCTAAACTCTGACTTAACATGGGTAATACCAGATAAATTATAGTACATTAAATATCCAGTAAAAACTAACCTCTCTAACAATTCTAACCCCTGCCTGACATTCAGCAGGAAAACAAAATCTGTTTGTTTTTTTATATCGGAAATAAAATGTTACACTCCTGAGAGTTTCCCCGTGAGTGGAAATCTCAAGTTTTAGGAAGTTAGTAAAGAGTGGGATAGCACTCTGGCACAGCAAGTTATAACACTGCGATAAAACGCCAGTGATCTGGGATCAATCCTGATGTAAGGTGTCTTGTCCGGTATCTACATGTTCTTGACGTAACCATGCAAGATACCCCGATTACTCACAGATGCCACAGATGTTCTGGTAGAGGTTAATTGGGCACCGTACACCCTGAGTTTAGGCAAGTGGCAGGAGAATTAAGGAGGAGTTAAAAGATACGTATGATACAATAGATTGCAGGGAATAAAGTGTAAGAATGAAACTGATCCAAGTGCTCAGTGTTGGCATAAAATTGAGAGTTGACATAAATGGGCCCGATAGCTTCCCTTAGTGGGTCTTATAGAAATACGAGTCACATCACTCAGTGCAGTTTCCAGGAACCTGTCTTCCTGGATTAGAGAATTTCCTTTTGCGCTGACATTGTATGTTATTATTCTCATGTCAAGTCATCTCAGACTCTCAATTTAACTGCAGCCAAAGTCAGTAAAGCGCATGTAACCACTGTACTGCTGCTTCCTGTACTGTATTATGTTCTATGTTCAAAGTTGGAATAGATATCCTCCTTGGCTACATTTGGTTTTTGGGTTGGTCCAATCACATAATGATCAATGAGTGCCCGTTGCACATTAGAGTGTGCCACAGGATCATTGGACAATCATTTGTCCCACTGGGTTAATCATTAAGATGCCAGGTCATTCAAAATCCAGTTTGCTCTTTCAGAGGTTGTACACACTACCTTCTTCCTTGGACATCTCCTCCTGCCCATGTGTCTCACTAGGGCATAAAGCCCGACTACCAAAACAGGCACTGTTCTGTGCTCTTTCATGGCTAGAGATTACCTGATATACAGACGAAAAGATTAAAGAATGTTCTCAAAGCCTCCTTATAAGAATGTAAAATACCCATTGACCCCAAGGAATCCCAGACCCAAACGGGTCAAAAGCATCGAAAGCAACACAGGGAGCGGAATTCATTCTTGGGAGCGCACACAAGCCCAGCACATATGGTGGAATCAGTGGACCATATCCCAAATTATCTGCGTCCAAAACCTCCTAACCCAACTTTACCCAAGGCTGCAGATTCCACATTGGCCTCTTCAGCCATCTTCGACCCTACAGAGGTGAAGAGGAGCAAGTCGTGCACAATCCCAATGAACTGTCTTACGATAAATTTACACACATATATAATTTTGTTTTGGTCTCTCACACGATCCCCTCAGATAACATTAAATTGACTTTTCTTACCCGCTTTCTTCGTATTTAGTGTGAATAGCTTGAATAAATAGGTGCAAATTAAACAGTCAAATGGCATTCTACAATTGGTGGGTGGCAGTGTGGGCCTCCAAGACCACCTGACAGGCCGGAGAGCCAATCAGGGATAGATACAAGCTAATGATGTCACAAAAGAAACGAGTCAGCCTCTGAACTTCTGTCTTAAATACTCTATTTTTTATAAAAGAGAGAAATCCTTCCAAACGGCAGAATGAAAGATGAAATAGAAACAAGGTAATTTGGGAGAAAAGAAAATTAAAAGTTAAATCAGAATTTGTACTTTCCTATTCAGATGCACTTGATGTGGATAACCCCGATTCACTTCGATACAGATTCACAATACAGAACATAACTGTTAAGATTCATAAGGTCTTAGCTGCTGAATTACAAATCAGTGGAGTTCAATGGCAAGGTTGTTCAGATTTTTTTGAATGCTGTTGGAAATTGTTCGTGCAATTTGTTTGCAGTCTTATTAACAACTAATATTTTTAATTGCTATCACTTTTGCAAAAGTTAATATAAGTACCTCATCTTGTTTCATAATACCTTTGACTTAGTTTGATCTACTTTATGACCATCTAGAAGGCCAACACATGTGGCCCAATCAACCACAATAAGCAAGAGTTGCATCCTGAGGAGAGATTTCTGCCGATGGACTGCTGTGGGTGGGTTTGAGGGGTTACCTAACGGCAAAGTATGAATTTTCACAGCAAAGGTTCTTCCATTCTCCCGCCCACTATATTTTTGTCAATAACTTGGTTTCTGATATTTCCCGGAATCCCGAGGTTTGTTTTTATCCTGCTCTTCTATGAAATGCACCTACTCTTGGTTGTGTACAATCCCATGGAGGTGGGATCATCACAGACGTTCCTGTGTGGAGAGATGACCTGGGAGTGGGAGTGGGAGAGCGAGAGCTTGTGTGTGTGTATGCTGCACTCTGACAGTCGCCCTTCCAGTTCCCGCTTTTTTAGGCGAGTGCCACAAACTTGATTCAGCGGCAGTCCGGTGAAAAACCCCTAACTGGGACAGGCCCTTGACTGGTCTATAATTCCCCGTTTTCCCTCTCGCTCCTTTCTTGAAAAGCGGGATTACATTAGCTACCCTCCAATCCACAGGAACTGATCCTGAATCTATAGATCATAGAAACATAGAAAATAGGTGCAGGAGTAGGCCATTCGGCCCTTCGAGCCTGCACCATCATTCGATATGATCATGGCTGATCATCCAACTCAGTATCCCATCCCTGCCTTCTCTCCATACCCCCTGATCCCTTTAGCCACAAGGGCCACATCTAACCCCCTCTTAAATATAGCCAATGAACTGGCCTCAACTACCTTCTGTGGCAGTGAATTCCACAGATTCCACAGATCGTTGGAAAATGATCACCAAGGCGTTCACGATTTCTGGAACCACCCCCTTAAGTACCCTGGGATGCACACCATCAGGCCATGGGGGTTTATCAGCCTTCAGTCCCATCAGTCTACCCAATATTATTTCTCGCCTAATGCTAATTTCTGTCCGTTCCACTGCCTCCCTAGATTCTCTGTCCTCTAATACATCTGAGGGATTATTTATGTCTTCCTTAGTGAAGACAGAACCAAAGTACCTGTTCAACTCTTCTGCCATTTCCTTGTTCCTCATAATAATTTCACCTGTTTCTGCCTTCAAGGGACCCACATTTGACTTTACTAATCTTTTTTTCTTCACATACCTAAAGAAGCTTTTACTATCCTTCTTTATATTCTTGGCCAGCATACCCTTGTACTTCATCTGTTATCTTCAGTTGTCCTTTGAAAGTTTCCCAATCCTCTTGTTTCCCACTACTCTTTGTTATGTTTTCTTTTAGTTTTATTCCATCCCTAACTTCCCTTGTCAGCCACGGTTGCCTCTTACTCCCCTTAGAATCTTTCTTTCTCTTTGGAATGAAATTATCCTGCATCTTCTGGATTATGCCCAGAAATTCCAGCCATTGCTGTTCCACTGTCATCCCTGCTAGGATCATTTTCCAGTCGATCTTGGCCAGCTCCTCTCTCATGCCTTCATATTCCCCTTTATTCAACTGCAACACTGACACTTCTGATTTAACCGTCGCCCTCTCAGATTGCAGATTTAAACTTATCATATTATGGTCACTACCTCCTAGCGGTTCCTTTTCTCCCTTTCTTGGGGTCCAGAACCAACCTGATTTTCCCAGTCTACCTGCATATTGAAATCTCCCATAACCACAGTGGCATTACCTTTGTTACATGCCAATTTTAACTCCTGCTGCAACTTGCACCCTATATCCAGGCTACTGTTTGGGGGCCTGTAGATAACTCCCATTAGTGTCGTCTTACCTTTACAATTCCTTAATTCTATCCACAGCGACTCCACATCGTCAGTCCCTATGTCACCCCTCACAAGGGACTGAATTTCATCCCTCATCAACAGAGCAGTTTCATCCCTCACCAACACTTTGTAAAACTGGTATGTAACAAAGGACAGGCAGCTCTGCCCACCTGCCTGTCCTTTCTATAGGACATATAACCCTGAATATTCAGTTCCCAGTCCCGATCTGCCTGCAGCCATGTCTCTGTAATCCCCACAATGTCAAATCTACCAATCCCTAACTGAGCATCAAGCTCATCCACTTTACTTCTTATACTTTGTGCATTCATAGATAATACTTTTAATCAAATACTTACCTCACCTTTCACATCGATTCCTATTTCACTTGGGCATACTATCCTATCCCTTTGTGAACTTTCTGCCCCGTCTTTCTTAACTTTTCCTATACTCTCTTTCCCATCATCCCTTCATATTCCATCCTAGTATTTCCAATTTGTCTCCTCCCCCTCACTATTTAGTTTAAACCCACCCGTGTAGCAGTGGCAAACCTGGCTGCCAGAATGCTGGTCCCCCGCCTGTTAAGGAGCAACCTGTCCCTTTTGTACAATTGCACAGAAGGGAGTAGAAAATTTGAAAATAGAGATTGTGTTGGATCAAAGCCAGGCAAGGAATAAGTGGAAACTGGTGAGAGGGGTGTGATTGACAGAAGGTGGAATAAATGATAAATGAGACAAAGCAGTGTCAGATATGAAGAGGAGTGAAATGTAAAGCCAGAGAGAGCAATATAAGTAGACGAAAGGAGACGGGGAGGGAAGAGAAGGGAGACAAATGTATTTCTATGAATTTTATGGAAATAATCCAATGTTTCATATTGTGACATGCACCAAGGACATACTGCAGAAACGCAGAATTACTGATGAAGCTAAAGTTAACATCAATGGAGAAGAATTAGTCATGTGTATGGAATGTTCATCTATTATTGGAATCTATTCCTTTTATATAACATCTTCCATCTCTTTAGCATTTACAACTGTGCTAATTGCCACAGTGGCACCTTGATCCTGGTGCTTACTCAGTTCTGGTGCTGAGCAGAAAATTCACCAAAATAAAAACTAACCTGACTTCAAATCCTCATCGTTGTCATTTTCTGCTGGCCAGGTCTTGTCATCCAATGGTGAAAGTTTGAGTTTTCCCAGTGTATTGGAAGCATCGTCGGTTGCAAGATCATCTTGTAAATCCACCAAAAGATCGGCTGTTGCCATTGCTGCTATTTCCCTTAACTAAACTGTAAAAAAAACTGGGGGGAAAGGATTTACAAAATTAACCCATTAGTTACCCTGATCAAAAGCAGATGTTTAAAATAATCAGCCAAGCATCCATATTTTAGTATATCAGTACTATAACACGGTACCCTTCTCAGTGCTGCTGTGTACAACGCTGATTCATTATTGCACTCTTGGCCCTGAGTCCAAGAACTCACAAGTATAATCCCCTCAACTTTATTGGGTCATCCATGTGAGTTGTTTGTTATTATGTTGGGGAGCTGGTGCAAATCCCAGCATAGCTGTCACTCCTCCAGCTATGGATCACTCAAGACTCCATGTAGAGGCACTGCTGTGAGGGATAGTTGCAAGGGGCAGGAGGTGAGGAGTTTGCTGATTCTGCTGCAAATTTGGGGCTCAATGCTGCACCCTGCTGACATGGTGAGTGTGGGCTAATGGTGGGGACCAGCAGCACCTACTCCATGTGTTGATAGGCCGTCTGGATATCACAGCCTCTCATCACCTCCTGCTGAATATGATGGAAGCTGCTGTGTCCCTTCTCTCCTTGTTTGGCTGCAAGTTCTCTCCTGGCTGGGAACAAGCTCAATGGCAGCAGCTGGACATAAACCATGTCACCATAGAGAAATCTTCACATCCTCAACAGCAGCCTGCAGTCTTCTAACGGATGCACCCAAGCCCTGCATCTCAGTGGCGAGCAACCACATTGCTGACCCTGGCCCCAAGCTCCAGACCAAGCTATGCCATAATTCATTGCTGGCGAGGAGGGCAGAAGGCCATGTACCGGGCATGGAAGCGTGCAAAAGTGGAGAGAGCAACGGTTTGCATTAGGTTTCCAGACCATAGTAAAGTCAGAAACCCATAAATAGCACTATAATGAGCTCTACCTCTGTCAATTCCATCAGTACTCTTCCCTGGCAGTGTATCTCAAAACATAAATGACGTGCTGGTCTAGTTAAGATGGAAACATTTTTTCCCCATCATCTGAGTATCATTTATTGATCCCAACAAGTGACATATTCGTGCAAGAATTCCAACCATCAGGATAAAGCACTTCATCAAACTAAATGCTGTGAATGATGAAAGCATATGGGATGAGGGCAGTCTGAGGGAGCTGACATTTCAATTATTTAAATACCCCAGCATTTATACAGATTGAAAAGCAACATTTTTTTTGTTTGGTAACTTGTATAAAATACAGATAGCAGTTGAATGAAGTTCTGCACATCCATCATTTCTACAAAAGACGAGGTTTCACCAAGCTTGATTCAGTTTGGATCTGGAAATGCTCTGTCCAGAAAATGAAAATGCATTCTCTATCATTATTTCTAAAAAAATAGTAGATAAGTATTACTAGTGTTTTACTTAATGCAAATTGAATTAATTTGATATAAAGTTGTTTGAAGCATTGTAATTGATTACCTTTAATAAAAAAATATATTTAAAAAAAAAAAAAAAAAAAAAAAAAAGAAAATGAAAATGCATGACATAGCATGATCCACAATATATTAAGTTGCTGAGACCAGAAGAAGTGCATGTGACTATTATTCACAACAGCCAATGCTGTATGTTAAGATTCTATAAGCTACAAACATCGTCTTATCCATGGTTCATATTTCTCCTTTGCCAGTAGAACACACAAGATAAGAATTAACTGCAGTAACCCTGACCAATTTTTCTTTCCTAATCCAGCATATTTGTTATTTGTAGCATTCTAGTTGAAATCAGCTAACTCAGCAAAGAGTATAAGGCTCTGAAAAGGCGATCGATATGACAAGGAAGTGGAGAGATAAGGAACAAAACTTAATAAAAATATATTCTTGATGTCCCAGTTGACTTAGATGTGTCCAGCCCAGAGCTTGTTCTTTGAACTTGTGCTCTGCTTTATTGGAAGAGTATAGGAGACCAAAGACGTGGTCCAAATGAGAATGAGTTGGAAAAATAAAGGAATAGCAACTGGAAGCTTAAACCTGGCAAGATCCAGCCATCTGGACTCAATGACTTTCGTAATTTCAGAGAATCATCAACTCCAGCCTTTATATCTCACTTTTCCAACATGTTATTTTATTTCCTTCTCTGCAGATAACTTTAAATACATGGTCAAATGTCCATTTATATTTCCTTCAAACCTGCTTTTTGTTGTTAACTAATTATTTTAATCACCTTTCTCCGTCAGTTCTTTCCTCATTTAGTCTTCCGCCCTATTAGACTTTAGTACATTCTCTCCTACCCCATGTCTTTTCTTGTCTTAAAACTTTATCTATTCTTTCCCAGTTCTGATAATTGTTACCAATCTAAAACAATGTTACTACCTCCTCAAATGTCGCTGACCACGTCAAGTTTTTTTCTGTTTATTTACTGAACAGAGGTTCAGTAAAAGGCAGAGATAGATAGATTCTTGATTATTAAGGGTGTCAGGGTTAATGGGGAGAAGGAAAGAGAATGGGTTAAGAGGGAAAAATAGATCAGCCATGATTGAATGGTGTAGTAGACTTGATGGGCCGAATGGCCTAATTCTGCTCCTATTACTAATGAGCAGTTCTATCCTGTCAAATTATTTTCTCTTCAATTCTGCACTAAAATATACTGAGCCAAAACAAATGATCAAACCTATACAACTAATATAAGTATTTTTTCTGTGTTCATTGATTGTAAGCATTTTGGGGGATTTTACATTACAAGTTACATTTAATGTCACAATTTTGACAATCTTATCTGTATGTTTCATGGACGTCACCAAACCAGAATGGAGGCGATGATAACACCCAACTACACAGCTACAATACGGTTCTACTTGGGGAGTGGTCGCAGCCAAACTATCAACCTATGCCCAGTCAATTTATCAAATAACATGTTCCAGTGACAGAAACAACTTGCACAAAATGAATAAGGTTAAACCCAACATGGAAAATAATACAGAATCCATTGCTCAGTTCGTATAAGACTGATCAGATTGCAATTTTCACATCTAGTTCACAATAATATTCATCTGGCATTGAAGTGTGTTAATTGGATTCACATAGTACATCAGGATACTTAATACTACCAAATCCAGATGAGCAAAGTGATAGGAATTTGGTGGAAGATGGGGGGTGGGGGGTGCGGAACACGAGGAGAGAAGAGCCGATGGAGGGGAGGGGAGGGGGGGGGGACAGGGCTGGGGGAACACTGGAGAAATGCGAGAGGGGGGGAAGGAGGGTCTGATGGAGGGTGGGAGGTGTTAGTGGTGGGGATACATGGGGGGAGGATATGTGGTGGAGGGTCTTATGGAGGGGGACGTGGGAAGGATGGAAGGGTCTGATGGGGGGCGTAGGTTGAGTCCGCTGATGGGGGGGGGGGGGGGGGGGCGATGAATGGGGAGGGGGAGACTGTTGAATGGGGTGGGGGGGGGCTCTGATGGACTCCGCTGGAGGGGAGACATGGGGAGAGGGGTCGTGGAGAGTTCCCGAATGGCCGGCGGGTGGGCATGAAACGGGTTACAGGACCGTGGGGGGGGTCCGTGAGTAGATTCCGATGGAGAGGGGGGGGGGGGGGGGGGGGGGGCTCCACTGAAGAGGACATTTGGGGCGTCGGTGGGAAGGGGGTGGTGGGGAGTGCCCGCTTGGGCGGGGAGGGGAAGGATGGGCATGAAACCGGTTACAGGAGCGGGGACGATGCCCGGGGAGAGGCGGCGGGCGGGCGGGCGGGGGCACGGCCGCAAGCTGGGGCGCTCCCCGGAGAGGGGGTGTGGTGTGAACACCCCAGGTGTCGGGTCGCTCACCGCCACCTCGGCCGCCGGCGATGTTCAGGAACCTGCGCCTCCGTCAACAACAAAACTCACTCCCAGCGGCTGAAGCGGAACTCGTCCCACCCCGGTCCGACGCTATTTACTGTCTTCCCCGCCCCGCTCGCTCGCTCGCTGCGGACGCTCTTTCCAGTTCTGCCGTCTATACCGTCCCCCCGTCCCCCCCTCCCCCCTCCTCGCCTCTAATCCACCTCCACGCAAAGTACAAATGATTGAGAAACATGAGCAAGACACAAAGTACTGGAGGAACTCAGCAGGCCAGACAACATCCATGGAGGGAATGGACAGGCGACGTTTAGGGTCAGGACACTTAATCAGACTGATAGGAGGGGAAGGTTGGTTGGCAGATTGGTGGAGATAGTTTCAGATGCTAGAGAGGTGAAAAAGAGACAAAAAGGTCAGATAAGGAGCAGAGGGATGTAAAGTTGTTTGCCAACCGCCAAAAAAAAACTACATAGAAGACATAGAAGAGGGATGTAAAGGCAGAGAGAGGGATATGGTGCAAGGGGATGGGGATAAGAGGGGGGGGGGGATAAAAGGGAAATGGACTGGGGATGGGAGATTTGTGTGCAAAGGAAAAGAGCAGGGTTTCTGGAGGAGGGTGTGCAAGATCATAGAAGAAATGTGAACTGTAGTATGTGGGCACGGGAAAGTTGAAGGGTTGAAAGCGGAACATTTAATGTTCGTACCATTAGGTCGTAAAGGGCATGTCCCACTTGGCTGTCTTTTGTGCCTCATTTACGCGTCATATGTAAAATAGGTCGACGCGTGGGTGACGCGGTATTGCGCGGTGCTCCAGGATTTCGTAGTGTAACGAAATCCTCGCGCGCCACCTGGGTGACGTATCGCGTACGAACGCTGACGCATTGGCGTCCCGACGTCTCACGTGTATCGCGTGGCGACGCATGGTTACGTCATCATGCGTCGACTTCCGTAACCATGCATCGCCGCGCCGCTGGGTATTCTAATGACGTCACGCGCACCAGACGGCTGTGCTGATGCTTGATTTGCGTGCGACGTCGCACATCACGAAGCAGCGACCTATTTTACATATGACGCGTAAATGAGGAGCAAATGACGGCCAAGTGGGACAGGCCCTTAAGTTACGGAATACGCGGTGCTGTTCTTCAAGTTTGTGTGGCCATACTTTGGCAGTGGAGGGGGCGAGGACAGAAATATCGGTATGGGAAGGGGAGTTAAAGTGGTTAGCAACCAGGAGATTCAGCAAGCCTTGACAGACAAAGTGCAAGTGATTGGCGAAATGGTCACCTAGTCTACAATCGTCAAATTCTCAAATGTAGTAGATGAGATTGGAAATGGATACATGAACCTCTGTCTCACCTAGAAGAGTTGCTGGGGTTCCTGAATAGAAATGAGATAGGAAGTGTAGGGGCAAATGTTACATCTCCAGCAGTTGCAGGGGAAAGTACCTGGTGAGGGGCCGGGTTGTGAGGGAAAGGGTAAGTGAGCTAAGGTGCTGTGGAAGAAGTGATATCTATGGAAATCTCTATAGACACAGGACCTCAACCATCAGGCTCTTGTATTACCCTGCACAACCCTACTCACAACCTACCTCAGCACCAAACTACTGTGGACTTTATTATAGTTGTCCTACCAACTTTGGTTTTTGGACAATCGCAGTCTAATTTATGGAGAATAACTGATAATATATTGTATATTTTGTTTGTTGCATCTAATGTAGCTGTAAATCTGAAACAAGTAAGAATGTTTGTTCCCATTTATATTCGATGCATGTGACAACCAACCACTGTTGAGAACCCCATGAATGTCAAGTGACAGTCCCATGGGACTGTTTGTTTCAAAACAAAAGCAGAGGGAGCACGGGGAAGAAACCACAACTCACAGAGAATTCAGGAACAAGGAAACTCACAGAGGTCAAATAAAACATTTTGGTTAATTGCTCTTTAATGGTTGAGGGCGGGGAGCCAAAGATAGGGTGTGAAATTTATGTAGAAAACCAAAAAGGAAAGGAGATAAGGCACTAGTTATTAAAACTCCTTATAACTATGAGTGCACAAGCAGCATAGTTGGTGCTAGAAATCCCGATCCATCAGATATATGTTCAGACAGTATGTGCGTGTGCAATAGCCTGATGGAGTTTCTGCCCTTAAGAGACAATAGGTGCAGGAGTAGGCCATTCGGCCCTTCGAGCCAATACCGCCATTCAATGTGATCATGGTTGATCATTCACAATCAGTACCCCGTTCTTGCCTTCTCCCCATACCTCTTGACTCCGCGATCTTTAAGAGCTCAATCAAACATTCTCTTGAAAGTATCCAGAGAACTGGCCTCCACCGCCCTCTGAGGCAGAGAATTCCACAGACTTACAACTCTCTGTGTGAAAAAGTATTTCCTCATCTCTGTTCTAAATGGCTTACCCCATATTCTTAAACTGTGCCCCCTGGTTCTGGACTCCCCCAACATCGGGAACATGTTTCCCTTAATAATCTTATATGCTTCAATAAAATGCCCTCTCATCCTTCTAAATTCCAGAGTATATGAGCCCAGCCGCTCCATTCTATCAACATATGACAGTCCCGTCATCCCGGGAATTAACTTCGTAAACCTTCGCTGCATCCCCTCAATAGCAAGAATGTCCTTCCTCAAATTTGGAGAACAAAACTGCACACAATACTCCGGGTGTGATCTCACTAGGGCCCTGTACAACTGCAGAAGGACCTCTTTGCTCCTATACTCAACTCCTCTTGTTATGAAGGCCAACATGCCATTTGCTTTCTTCACTGCCTGCTGTACCTGCATACTTACTTTCAGTAGGTACACAAAAATGCTGGAGAAACTCAGCGGGTGCAGCAGCATCTATGGAGCGAAGGAAATAGGCGACGTTTCGGGCCGAATGCCTTCTTCAGACCCTTCATCAGCTTACTTTCAGTGACTGATGAACAAAGAACCCCAGATCCCGTTGTACTTCCCCTTTTCCCAACTGGACATCATTTTAATAATCATCCTTCCTGTTTTTGCCACCAAAGTGGATAACCTCACCTTTATCCACATTAAACTGCATCTGCCATGCATCTGCCCACTCACCCAATCTGTCCAAGTCACCCTGCATCCTCATAGCATCATCCTCACTGTTCACACTACCACCCAGGTTTGTGTCATCTGCAAATTTGCTAATGTTACTTTTAATCCCTTCATCTAAATCATTAATATATATTGTAAATAGCTGCGGTCCCAGCACCGAGCCTTGCGGTACCCCACTAATCACTGCCTGCCATTCTGAAAGGGACCCATTAATCTCTACTCTTTGTTTCCTGTCTGCCAACCAATTTTCTAGTCCGGAAGTGGCGGCGCTGCCCTGGCAGCAGCGGCTCGCCTGCAGTCCGTTTGTTTTTACTTTTTTGTGTTGTTTTTTTTCGTTTTGTCTAGTTAAGTTTTTGGTTGTTAGGTGGGGTGTATGTGGGGGGGGGGGGGGGGTTGAAACGGGGCTTGCTGTCTCTCCCTTCGGGGGAATGCGACTTTTTTGTCGTATCCCCCTTCTCTGCCTCCGTCTGCGCTGAGGCCTAATGGCGGAGCTGGCGACCTCGAGACTCCGGAGGCAGAGCCAGTCAGGACTTGCCTTGGGCTCGCTCCCGTGAGGGCGGTCCGGCTCGGGGCTGGAACGGCGCTCCCGTGAGGGGGCTGTGATGCTCCCGTGAGGGCGGCCTGGCGCGGGGCTGAGACTCTCCCGTGAGGGGCTGTGGCGCTCCCGTCGGAGCGGCCCAGCTCGAGGGTGGAATGGCGTTCCCATCGGGGCGGCCCAGCTCGAGGGAGGAATGGCGCTCCCGTCGGGGCGGCCCAGCTCGAGGGAGGTACGGCGCTCCCGTCGGAGCGGCCCAGCTCGAGGGAGGAACGGCACTCACGTGAGGGCGATCCGGCTAGGGGCTGGAACGCTGCTCCGGTGGCTGGGACGGCGTTCTGGCGGCGGTGACCTGAGTCCGGGGTTCAGCCGCGGGCCAACGGCTGCGTCCCCTAGCCTTGAGGGCAGCAGCTTCGACCACCCCGGGCCGCGGTGTTTGAGCCGGCCCGTTTGCGGGGTTCGGTGAGCCGCGGGACTGTTTGTACCATCGCCCGGTGGGGTATCGCCTCAGCGCAGAGGGAGAAGAGGAGGGAAGAGACTGCAGCCCTAAGATTTTTGCCTCCACCACAGTGAGGAGGATGTTAATTTGTGTTTATTGTTGTTTATTATTGTTTATTATTGTATTATTGTATGTATGACTGCAGGCACGAAATTTCGTTCAGACCGTAAGGTCTGAATGACAATAAAAGTAATTCTAATTCTATCCATGTCATAACCCTACCCCCAATACATGTGCACTATAATTGCCCACTGATCTATGTGGGACCTTATCAAATGCTTTCTGAAAGTCCAGGTACACCACATCCACTGGCTCTCACTTGTCCATTTTCCTAGTTACATTCTCAAAAAATTCCAGAAGATTAGTCAAGCATGATTTCCCCTTCGTAAATCCATGCTGACTCGGACCGATCCTGCTACTGCTATCCAAATGTGCCACTATTTCATCTTTTATAATTGACTCCAGCAACTTCCCCACCACCGATGTCAGGCTAACTGTCTCCCACCTTTCTTAAAAAGTGGGATAACATTAGCTACCCTCCAATCCACAGGAACTGATCCTGAATCTATAGAACATTGGAAAGTGTTCACCAATGTGTCCACGATTGGGAGAGCCACTTCCTTAAGTACCCTGGGATGCAGACCATCATGCCCTGGGGATTTATCAGCCTTCAGTCCCATCAGACCCAACACCATTTCCTGCCGAATGTGAATTTCCTTCAGTTCCTCTGTCACCCCAGATCCTCTAGCCACTAGTACATCAGGGAGATTGTTTGTGTCTTCTTTAGTGAATACGGATCCAAAGTACTTGTTCAAATCGTCTGCCATTTCCTTGTTCTACATAATATTCCCCATTTTCAGTCAAGGGTCCAATTTTGGTCTTAAAATAATTTATTCCTCTTCACATACCTAAAGAAGCTTTTACTATCCTCCTTTATATTCTTGGCTAGCTTACCTACGTACCTCATCTTTTCTCCCCGTATTGCTTTTTTAGTTATCTGTTTTAGTTTTAGTTGCTCTTTAAAAGTTACCCAATCCTCTGGCTTCCCGCTCATCTTTGCTATGTTATAGTTGTTCTCTTTTATTTTTAAACTGTCCCCGACTTCCCTTGACAGCCACGGTCGCCCCTTACTCCCTTTGGAATATTTCTTCCTCTTTGGAATGAATTGATCCTCCACCTTCTGTGTAATACCTGCCATTATTGTTCCACTGTCATCCCTGCTAGGGTATCTTTCCAGCCAACTTTGACTAGCTCCTCCCTCATGGCTCCATAGTCCCCTTTGTTCAACTGCAATACTGACACCTCCGATTTACCCTTCTCCCTCTCAAATTGCAGATTAAAACTTATCATATTATGGTCACTACCTCCTAATGGCACCTTTACCTCGAGTTCCCTTATCAAATCCGGTCCATTACACAACACTAAATCCAAAATTGCCTTCTCCCTGGTAGGCTCAATACAAGCTGCTCAAAAAATCCATCACGGAGGCACTCCACAAACTCCCTTTCATGGGGTCCAGTAACAATCTGATTTTCCGTCTACCTGCATGTTGAAATCTCCAATAACAACCGTAGCATTACCTTTACGACCTGCCAATTTTAACTCTTAACTAGACTAAGTGGGACCCATTGCGTCCCAGTCACACGGGAGGCCTGGTCCCCCAACGCAACCCATTCCCCAAAGCCATATTCCACCACTCACCCGTTCCCCCAACCAACCCGTTCCCACAATGAAATATTCCACCACTCACACATAGCCCCTAACTGCGCAGGCGCAGCTGACAGGTTCCCGTTGTGACGCCTCTGATCCGCCCTTCTCCCCCCATTCTGCCCCTTGCCCTTCTCTCCCCCCCCCCAATGCACTCACTCCACCCCCCCCCCCCCCAAACCCACCCCCATCATCCACTCTTTGCGGCGCAGCCATTCCCGCCCATTGGGTTCCCATTGTGACATAGAACACGCAGGTTTACTGCGCAGGCGCAGCTGACGGGCACGGCAAATGGAAAAGGGATTTATTAAAGTTTAAAATGTGAATATAACAACAATTTAAATGTTAAAGATGAGATTTATGCGGTCCATTCTTTCTTGTTGTGTCTCTTGTTGCGTCCTGCGGCGGGGGAGGGGGACGGCTTCAGGAAGGGGCTGTCGGGGAACGCCCTACAGCGGTAGGCCACGGCAGCTCTCCCCCCACCGGCCCCCGACAAGTCCCGCCTTAAGCCGTCCCCGTCCCCCGGCTGCAGAACGCAACAAGAGACACAACAAGAAAGAATGGACCGCATAAATCTCGTCTTTAACATTTAAATTGTTGTTATATTTTAGCCGTCCCCTCCCCACCGGCCCCCGCCTGAAGCCGTCCCGTCCCCGGCTGCAGGATGCTCCACCCCCCCCCCCCCCCAATCGGGTCCCGCCTGAAACCGTCCCAGTCTCCAGCTCGGGGACCTGCAGCTGGGGATGGGGACGGCTTCAGGTGGGGGCCAGTGGGGGGGCAGCATCCTGTAGCGGGGGAGGGGTACGGCTTCAGGAGAGGGCTGTCGGTGGCTGGGGGGGGGGGGGGTGTAGATCAAACAGTATTGCTGATTTGATCCGTGTCTGTCATCGTCCTGGAGGCATAAGCAACAGGCCACGCATCCTGCAGACATGCTGCACCGAGGCCGTACTGGGATGCATCACTGGTCAAAGTAATAGGTTTATTGACATCGTAATAAGCCAGGGTAGGTAGGCATGACATCTGACGTTTTAGTGGGTCAAATGCATGTTGCTGCTGTTCATGCCATGTCCAGGCAGTGTCCTTGTGAGTTGCCTTAAGGGAGCCGAGATCTCGGCGAAGTTGGGAACGAATTTTCTGAGGTAATTAACCATGCCCAGAAATCTCTGCAGGCCTGCAACATCAATGGGCGTGGGACATTTCACTAACAGCCACAGTCTTAGAAGGATCCGCCTTGAGACCATCAGCCGTGAAAATATGCCCCACGTAGCTCACCTGGTTAACACGGAAACAACATCTTTGGGGATTCAGTTTTAAGTTCACTTCCCTGGCATGCTCGAGTACGTTCTTCAAGTTGGCATCATGTTGTTCCATGTCTTTGCCAGGGGTAAGCGTCCTACAGCCGGGGGGGGAGGGGGGACGGGTTCAGGCGGGGGGGAATCGTCCTGCAGCTGGGGGGGGGGGGGGGGGGACGGCTTCAGGCGGGGACTGATGTCGGCCGGTGGGGAGGGGAGAGCATCCTGCAGCTGGGGGAGGGGGAAGGGCTTCAGGCGTGGGCTGTCGGGGCTGGTGGGGGGAGAGCATGCTGCAGCCTGGGGAGGGGGATGGCTTCAGGCAGGGACTGTTGTGGGCCGGTGAGGGTGGGGGGAGAGGAGCGCCCTGCAGCCGGCGGAGGGGGACAGCCTCAGCTGGGGGAGGGGGACGTTTTCAGGCGGGGAGCGTCCTGCAGACGGGGAGGGGGACGGCTTTAGGCAGGGTCTGGTGGGGGGGGGGGGAAGGGGGAAGCATCCTACAGCTGGGGACAGTGAGGGGGTGTGTGGGGGAGGGGGTGTGGGAGAGGTGGAGGTGTGTGTGGGGGAGGGGGGTGTGGGGTGGGGGTGTGTTGGGTGGACAGGCTGTGTTGGGGGGGTGTGTGTGGGCGGGGGTTGTGGAAGGGAGGGGTGTGCGGGGAGGGTGTGTGTTTTGGTGGGGGGGGAGGGGAGGGGAGGGAGTGCAGCGAGCGTTGTGGAGCAGGAGAGGGGAGGTGCGGGTGGAGGGAGGGGGTCTACGGGGGGAGGGGGGTGTGTGTGCGGGGGGGAGAGCTCGGAGAGGGGGTATTACGGGGGAGGGGTCAGTGAGGGGGACCAGAGGGGAAGGAGCTGGAGCTGACTGGGCGATGGGGACTCACGGCGGGCGCTGGATGTTCACCTCCGCCGGGATCAGAGTCTCCGCTTTCCGTTTGGCGACATCTCCCGGGTTGGGCCGGGCTGCGTTGGGTTGGGCATGGCCGTTTCCGGTCCCTCCGAAAATTGTGTCCGGTTGGAAACCTCCGCCAGCCATGCTCAGCTCCAGTAAATACGCGATGGTGCCGCAAGGGGCGGACCATCCTGCGGAGTGACAGGAGAAAAGACCAATCCATGCGGCGCTGAACAGGAGAGGAGATCGATCTGCGCATGCGCAGTTTAAAAATGTTTTTGAACCTCGCTAACTTTTACATCAGACCATCGATCGGAACGAAACTTGGTGCAATCGCAGCACAGGAGAACGGTGAGTAAGCTGGCGAAAAATTGTAGCGCTATCACGTACCGCTTTTGCGCAAATAGAATGAACGCGCAAACCGGAAATTAACAAGATCAGAGCTTTAGTTATGTATAGATTCAACTTGCACCTTATATCCAGGCTACTGTTTGGGGGCCTGTAATAACGCCCACTATGGTCTTTTTACCCTTACAATTTCTCAGTTTAACCATACTGACTCTACATCTCACTCCAGTCACTATTGGCCCTGACCTTACTCTCTTATCCCTTCTCGAACTTTCCTTCCCATTAATCCGGGAGTCATTTTTTAAAAACTTTTCCCGTACTCACTTCCCCTTTAACTCCATCTATAAACTCCCAATTTATCAATCCCTCCCCCCCCCCCCCCCACTATTTAGTGTAGCACCAGCAAACCTGCCTGCCAGAATGTTGCACCCCCTCCAGTTAAGGTGCAACTGGTCCTTTTTGTACAGGTCACCCCTACCCCAGAAGAGATCCCAGTGGTCTATAAAGCTAAATCCTTGCTCCCTGCACCAGCCCCTCAGCCAAACATTCAGATCCCCTATCCCCAGCACGAGATACTGGAAGAAATCCAGAGATAACCCTCCTAGAAGTCTTGCTTTTCAGTCTTCTTTCTAACTCTCTAAACCTGCGTTGTAGAACCTCCTTCCTCTTCTTCCCAACATTGTTTGTGCCCATGTGCACAACTACTGCCGGCAGTTCACCTTCCCTCTTGAGGAAGTTCTGAATTTGGTTAGTGATATCTTGAACCCGGGCACCAAGGAGACAACAGACCATCCGCGGGTTTCGCCTGCTGCCACAGAATCTCCTGTCCGCACCTCGGACAATGGAGTCACCCACCACTATAGCTCTGCCCGATGTCAGTCTCGCCAGTCGAATCTAATCTAGGATTGGAGCCACCGACCTGTCCGCTGTTCGGTCTCGAAGCATCGTCCCGACAGCTCCCAACAGCCACGGGGGTCTCCTGCACTCCACGGTTACTCCCCTTTCTCATAGTCACACACCTTCGCTCTTCCTGTATCCTTGGTGTGACAACCTCACTGTAGGTCCTATCCAGGAAACTCTCATTTTCCCGGGTGGCCCTGAGGTTATCTAGCTGCTTCTCCAGTTCCCTAACACGTTCGTTCAGGAGCTGCAGCTGGACACAATTTCCGCAGGAGTAGTTTCCAGAAGCACTAGTAGTGTCCCTGTCTTCCCACATCCTGCAGGATACACACAGCTCCAACATGCCAACTTCCTGCCAATCCTAGCTCTTGCTGCTTCTGGCTGCACCTTCTCTCCTACCCCTAGCAGGCAAGGGGATTCACATTGGCAGATGGGCAATCCTTACCTTTATCATTTCTGACAAACATGGACTTGAGGAAGTCAAAGATAAGAGATACCAGGTAATAAATGTTAAGGTACTTTCCAAGACATCACTAGAATGAAACAATTGTAGTTTTAATAATCATTGTAATCCTTATAATGATATTTGCATTTTGCTTCATTTCAAATTGAAGCAAACGTGTATGCTAACAATGACAGCTAAAATTCTGATGTAGAAAATGTTCAAATGAACAGAAATGTAAAAGTGTGAACTGGGATACTGCAAGCGCATGAATGGTGGCCAGTGAGGAGTTTGATCCATTCACTGAGAACGATGTTGTTCAAATAAGGGGAAATATAGCCGCAGATGATTTGTCAAGTTTCCCTTCAGGCTTGGGAGCCGAGCTCTTTCTGCCAGAGAGGTAGCTGAATAGAGAGAGGGTCAAGGACATGGACAATGGAGAGGATACAAAATTGTTGAATCCTTAGGGTTGTATCAGATGACATGTAAAGGAAACAGATGTTTGATTGTACATCAGCTTTCTATGTAAAGTAAATAAATGGTCTCTGTCTGATCCATAGCTGGATGGGAACTTAACCTGCAGACTTATAACAGGCGAATGAAGTGGAAAATTAAAAGCCAATAGATGAAGTGCAGTAACAGGAAAGCGCAGAACAGGGACGTTTTGGAAGAAATTATGTAGGAGGATTAGACATTTAGACAATCAGCGAAGACGTCAGAGAAAACAACTCTGGAGAACAACCATTGCAAAGAAAAGGTTTGGATCGAACACAGGATCTTTGGCATTGTAAGGCAGCAACTCTACCACTGTACCACCGCGCTGCCCTAGTATATGTAGTGATGTAGTGATTAATAAAGTAATATGGATACTGAACTCTGTTAAGTGTGATTATTTACCCAAAAGTGTTATCACAATCTCCTCTGTCTGGGAGTAGGAGTTGAGAAAACGCCTCATTGTGAATCTGGCCAGTTCACAAGTGTGCAGGTCACATCCCAGCTTAATAATAAGGTAATTTTAGTTTAGTTTAGATTAGTTTAGAGATACAGCACAGAAACAGGCCCTTCGGCCCAGTGATCCCCACATACTAAGACTACCCTGCACACTACAGACAATTTATATTTTTACCAAGCCAATTAACCTACAAACCTGTATGTCTGGAGTGTGGGAGGAAACCGAAGCACCCAAAGAAAACCCACGCAGGTCACAGGGAGAACGTACAAACTCCGTTCAGACAGCACCCATAGTTAGGATTGAACACGGGTCTTTGGCATTGTAAGGCAGCAACTCTACCGCTGCACCACCACGCCACTCAAGTATATGTAGTGATGCATATTGAGTATGTGCAAGGATTAATAAAGTAATATGGATACTGAACTCTAAGTGTGATTATTTGCCCAAAAGTGTTATGACCAAGTGACAGACAATGCATCCTTGCCAGCTCACAGCAGAGTAATCTTGTAAATTCTCATCTCTTTGTAACCCAACAAATTATTCATTCTCAAATACTCATCAACTCTCCTTTCATGTTTTTGCCATTTATCTGCACCAGGGAGTAATCTAGAGTAGCCCATTAACCTGTCACGATACTTTTGGAACATGGGCAGAGGTGGAGCAGAAAGAGCCATAGTCATACAGCACGGAAACAAGCCCTGCAGCCTAACATGTCCACACCAACCAAGATGCCTCATCTAAGCCAGTCTACTTTGGCCCATATCCCCTGAAAGCTTTCCTATCCAAATGTCTTTTAAATGTTGTTATTATACCTGCCCCAACTATTTCCTCTGGTAATTTGTTCTGTACCCACCACCATCTGTGTGAAAAAGCTTGTTCCTCAATTTCCTATTAAATCTTTTCTCTCTCACCTTAAGCCTATGTCCTTTAGTTCTTAGTTTCAGCACCATGGGAAAATAACTCTGTGCATTCACCTCGTGATCTCATACACCTTGATAAGATCACTCAGCCTTCTGCACTCAAGTTGCAGTGTACCTAATCTCTATAACCTTGATTCGTGGCAATAGCCTTGTAAACCTTCTTTGCAGTTTGTCCAGCTTAATTGAATACAATACTCCAAGTGTGGCTTCGCCAAAGTCTTGTACAACTGTAACATAACATCCCAACTTGTACACTCAATTCCCTGAATGATGAAGACAAACGTGACAAAAGCACTCTTCACCACTCTATCCACCACTCTATCCACCATTCTATCCACCTGCACTGCCTCTTTCAGGAAATAATGGCCTTGTACTCTGAGATCCCTCTGCACTATAACACTCCTCAGAGTCCTGCCATTCCCTGTAAAGGTCCTACCCTGGTTCGACATCCCAAAATGCAATATATCACATTTGTCTGAATTAAACTCCATTAACAGTTCCTTTGCCCACTTGTCCAGCTGATCAAGAATGCTGTGATTCTTGGTAACTATCTTCACTGTATACAAAAGCATCTATTACACCTAAGAGTAATTACTAGTCATGCCATATACTTTCTCATCCAAATTGTTAATATAGATGACAAACAGCAATGGGTCCAACACAACACTGATCCCTGAGCCACACCACTGGCATCCATTCCAAAAAACAACCTTCCACCACCTGCTTCCTACCATGAATACAATTCTGCTACCAGTTAGCTAGTGCTCCTTGAATCCCATGTGATCTAACCTCCTGGACCAGCCTACCATACACAACTTTATTAACTGACTTGCTAAGGTTCATATAGACTAGGCCTATGGCCCTGCCCCTGTCAATCTTCTTGGTTACTTCTTCAAAAAACTAATTTACATTTGTGAGAATTGATTTTCCATGAACAAACCCACGCTGACTATTCCTAATCAGTCAGTCTATCCAAATGTATTTCTTATTCCTCAGAATTCTTTCCAGAAATGTATCTACTACAGATATTAAGCCTACTGGTCTACAGTTCCCAGGTTTTTCCTTGCAGCCTTTCTTAAATAGAAATATTATTCACCCTCCAATCTTCTGGCACCTCACCAATGTCAACAATGATTCATATCTCTCAGCCAAGAATCCTGCAATTTATTTTCTAGCTTCTCGCTGTCCTTAGTTATAACTGATCAAGTCCAGTAGATTTATCTGTCTTCACATGTCTCTGGATATTCAGCACCTCCTTTGGCCATTGACTGTAATATGGACTGTTCTCAAGACATTGCCATTAGCATTCATGGGTTCCCTGGTCTTCACAACTTTCTCTGTGGTAAAAACAGAGGCGAAATATTCAGTACGCTCTTGCACATTTCCTGCAGCTCTACACATACAGGTAGGTGACCATTTTGGATTCTGAGGGGGCCTATTCTCTAGTTACCCTATTCCCTTTGTTAACTTTTTTTTACACAAAGAGTGGTGGGTGTGTGGAATAAGCTGTTGGAGGAGGTAGTTGAGGCAGGTACTATCGCAACATTTAAGAAACATTTAGACAGGTACATGGATAGGATATTTTTAGTGGAAACTGGGCCAAACACAGGCAGGTGGGACTAGCGTATATGGGACATGTTGGGCCAAAGGGCCTGTGTCCATGCTCTATGACTCTGACTCCTTGATATAGAATATCTTTGAATTTTCCTTAATCTTATCTGCCAAGGGTATCTCATGCCCCCCTTTTGCCCTCCTGATTCCCTTCTTAAGTATGGTCTCAATCCATTATACTCCTCCAGAGATACACTTGAAACCAGCATGCTTGTACCTGCCTCTTGTTTTCTGACCAGAGCCTAATTTTCTCTTGTTATTCAGGGTTCCTTACTGCAATCTGCCTTACCCTTCACCTTAACAGGAACATGCATACATTGAACTCTCATTATCATACTTTTAAAAGCATTCCACTATAGGGATGTCCCTTTACCCGCAACCAACCTACTCCAATCCACTTTTGCAAGTTCCTGTCTAATATCATTAAAATTGGCCTTGCCCAAATTTAGAACTTTAACTTGTGGACCAGCCCTGCCCTTAGCAAATAATTGTTATAAAGCTAATAGAACTGTGGTCACCACTCCCAAAAGGCTTGCCCATTGACACTTCATTCACTGGAGCACTGGCGCATTGGTAGAGATGCTGCCTTACAGCGCCAGAGACCCGGGTTCGATCCTGACCAATAATGCTGTCTGTGTGGAGTTTGTACGTTCTCTCTGTGACCGGTGCTCTGGTTACCTCCCACATTCCAAAGACGTGCAGGTTTGTAGATTAATTGGCTGCTGTAAATGGTCCCTCGTGTATAGGATGCAAAACTTGGAATAACTAGTGTATGGATGATCATTGGCCAGTGTTGATTCGATGGGCCGAAGGACCCGTTTCCACGCTGTACCTTGAAACTAAACTTGACCTGCCCAATTCTCTAAGAGTATCTCAAGCTTCGTAGGGCCCTCTATGTATTGTCTGAGGACATTTTCCTCAATACACTTGACAAATCCCACCCCATCTAAGCCCTCAACACTACAGCAGCCCCAGTCTAGAGCCCAGTCCCAGGAAAAGTAAAATCCCCTCATATGACAACTCTGTTAGTTTTACAGCTGTCTGCAATCTCCCAGCATATGTTTTCCTCTCATTCACATTGGCTGTTTGGAGGCCCATAGTACAATGCCAACAAGGTGATTATCCCTTTTTATTTCTCAGTTCCACCCATATTGCCTCACTGGACAATTCACCTTAATTAATAAAGCTGCAACCCCTCCTCTTTTACCCCCAAATCTATGTTGTTTGTAGCACCTGTGCCTTCGAACATAAACCTGCCAGTTCTATCTCTCTTAGCCAGGTTTCTGTAATGGTTATAACATCACAGACGCATGTAGCTATCCACGCCCCAAGTTCATCCACCTTGTGTGTCAGGCCTCTCGCATTGAAATAAATGCAATTTAATCCAACCGTCTTTCCTCACTCCCTGCCTATTCTGTCCACTAAACTTTCCGTCTGCCATCTGTACTGACTTCTAGCCTCCCACCTGCCTCACTACTGCATTGTATCCAGTCCCTATACCAACCTAATTTAAACCTTCCCGAATACCACTAACAAACATGCCTGCCAGGATATTGAGCTACCTCCAGTTCAGGTGCATCCTATCCCTCTCGTACAGGTCACCTCTGACCCAGACGAGATCCCAATGATCCATAAATTTGAATCCCTGCCCCCTGCACCAATTTCTTATCCATGTATTCATCAACTCATGTGTGTGAACGGAAAGAGCTCCAATTGGCATCCAGTGTTGAGTGGTACACCTCAGGGCACAGTACTTGGCCCACACCTATTTTTGCTTTACATAAATGACATCTATGAAAAAGTCGCAAGTACGACCAGACTTTTCGCTGATGATTGTTTGCTGTACCGTCCAATTAAGTCAGCTGATGATGAAGATGCTCTCCAAAAGGATCTCGATACTATGGTTGAGTGGTCACAACAATGGGGCATGCAGTTCAACCCTTCCAAATGTGAAACTATGCGTGTCACCAGAAAGAGAAATCCAGGCGAAACATCTTACAATATACTTGGTGTCACCCTTGAAGAATCCAAACAAACCAAGTATCTTGGCATCAAATTGCAGAATGATCTGCGTTGGAATGGTCAGACTCATCATGCAACAGTGAAAGCAACAGGTGTCCTAAACTTTCTGAGGTGCAACTTTCATCATTGTTCAACTTCTGTCAAGGAGAAGCTATACTTCACCCTCGTTAGACCTCATTTGGACTACGCAGTTGCAGCATGGGACCCATACACAAATAAAAACATTTCTTCCATCGAATGTGTCCAAAGACAGGCAGCTCGATTTGTTACTAACACCTATGAGAGAGAAGCGAGTGTCACCAAACTTCTGAATTCTCTGGGGTGGAACCCTCTCCAAGACAGACGTGAAGCTCACCGTTTGACCTATTTTTACAAAATGTTAAATGGTCAGCTCGACATAGACTACAAGACCTACACCAAACCCAAACCAATTAGGAGCAGTCAAGGGCATTCGATCCAATTTGTGATCCCAGCTACAAAGACAGATGTATACAGCAATTCGTTCTTCCCCCGCACAATTAAAGCATGGAATAATCTCCACCCAACTATAGTTACCCAACCAGATGCAACTAAATTTAAAGTAGCTCTTTCTTCCCAATAACCCTTTCTGGCTTAAGCCCTCCCTTCACCACCTCCAATTTAAATTCCATTTGGAATATTTTGGAGGACCAAGAACCCAAGAACCAAGAACTCAATCTTCCTATTCCTAACCACACGATCATGTTTTACTAGGTTAATCCGTGTTTACAATACTTGAGGTCCTGGTTTCTATTATTTTGCCTAACTCCCATTTGGCAGGATCTCTTCCCTTTTCCTACCTATGTCATGTGTGCCAATGTATACATTGATATCCGCCCACTCACCCTCTGCCTTGAAAATGTTCGGCAGCCACTCCGCGACACCTTGGCGCCAGGGAGGCAACACACTATTCTAGAGTTCCATTTGCTGTCTCAGAATATCTTGATTGTCACCCTAACTAACGACTCATCACTATAGCCCTGTGTGACTTCATCCTACCCTGCTGTGCCTGAGACCCAGGCCTGATGCCACAGACCTGACTTTGCTGCTCTCCTCTGAACGGCCATCCCAACAATAGTATCTAAAATGTCCTCATTCTTTAGGGAATAAGGGTTCCCCCCTTCTATCGTAGATGAGCTCCTCACAAGTATCTCCTCTATATCCCGTAGTTCCCCCTCTTGCTCCCCCTCATCCTAGTCCTCACCTTTCATCCCACCAGCCATTGCATACAGCACATAATCCAACATTTTCGTCACCTCCAATGGGACATCACCTGTTACATCTTCACCCTCATTCTGTTTTCCGCAGAGACTGTTCACTTCGCAATCCCCCGGTTCACTCATCCCTTCCCATCCAAACCACCCCCTCCCCATCCAAACCACCCCCTCCCCGGGGACTTTAGCCTGTAACCACAGGAGATGCAACATCTGTCCCTATAACTTCTCCCTCGACTCCATTCTAGAATCCCGACAGTCCTTTCAGGTGAGGAAGAGGTTTACTGTACTTGCACTTCCTCCAACCTCATCTACTGTATCCGCTGTTCTAGATGTGGACTCCTATATATCGAGGAGTGCAGACTGCGCAATCGTTTCGCTGAACACTTACACTCAATCTACCTTGGCCTACGCAACCTCCTGGTTGCCAAACATTTTAACCCCCCTTCCCCTGACCTTTCAGTGCTGGGCCTCTTCCGCGGTCAGAGTGAGGCCATACGCAAACTGGAGGAACAGCACCTCATAGTATGAACGTTGATTTCTCTAATTTCAAATAACTCCTGCATTCACTCCCCTGTTGCCGGTCCTGATTTGTTCTGGCCTTTTTTCACCTCTCGTTTATTTCTCTCTCCCCCCCCCCTCCTCCTCCCTACTTCCAGTTTGAAGAAGCAACCTGACCCGAAACGTCTCCTATTTTTATTCCCCAGAGATGCTTATGTATAAACCAGTATCTGCAGTTCCTTCGTACACATATCCAAAAAGGTCTGAAGAAGGGTTTCGGCCCGAAACGTCACCTATTTCCTTCGCTCCATAGATGCTGCTGCACCCGCTGAGTTTCCCCAGCAATTTTGTGTACCTTCCAAAAAGGTATACGTGTTTTCAAGGGGAATGGCCATAAGGGATTTCTGGACTATCTGGCTACTCTTTTTCCTGGTGGTCACCCATCTCCTTTCTGCCTGTGTCTTAGATGCGACAACCTCACTATATCTTCTACCCGTAAAGTCTGCAATCTCTCAGACGATCCTGAGGATGTCCAGCTGCAGCTCCACTTCCCCAATGCGGTCAGTCAGGAGCTGCAGTTGGACACACTTCCCACAGGTGAAAAGTCATTGAGGACATTAGATGCTCCCCGGATTTCCCACATATCCTGCAGGAGCAACATAGTAGTTCCTTAACTGCCATCCCTACAGCATCAAGACTACGTGAAACCCCATACAATCGTGGGGGGAAAGGCAGAATCTCCTCAGAGACAGCCTGGGAAGTTCGGACCAATGCCAGGTCCCTGGTGCTGTGAGGCAGGGGCACTAACCATTGCGCCATTGTTCTGCTCATAAAAGGGGAGATATAAATACAGATACTGGTGACTAGGGCGATACAATAAAAATTGAAAGGCAGAGCCACAAAAAAGGGAGTATGTAAAGAAATGATTCATATACTGTATTAACATCAGCACAATTGTTTCTATTGTATGTGGAAAAAGAGGGTAAAGGGAAAAAATATATAAATGGGTAACAATGAAACCGTAATGGAAAGAAGGAAATTAAGAACACTCAATGTTTAGATTGCTTCACTATATATAACAGAGGTAGCGAATAATACATCACACATACTAAGGAAACTACCATTGAATTGGAGACAAGAATGTCCTAAAACCAATGTAATCATGATAACAATAATGATTATAATAATGACAGTAAAATACATCAGAGATAATTTCCATGAGATGGATGTACGGTAAAAGCACCTTTGTGTGATTCTATTTTTATCCAGATTACCTCTTCCAGCATTTCTGCTTTTGTTCTGGGTTTATTGGGTTGTTTGTACTTTCCCTTGAAAAAATGAATGCACTAACTTTGCATGTCCTTGTTTTCCTCTTGTTCTTTTTCCCACTGGTCTTTGCACTTACCACATTATTTGATTGCTGCTCTACCCAATGCCGTTCTTATCCATTATTATTTCATATTCTCCCTCTGCTCAATGAATTTAATTCCTGTGAAAAACTTCGCCTGCTGGAGTTACTGGTTGCTAACCATTTTAACTCGCCCTCGCATTCCAATACAGACCCTCCTGCCCTGGGCCTCCTCCATTGCCAGAATGAGACCACACACACACAAACTGGAGGAACAGCACCTCATATTCCGTTTGGGTAGCTTACAACCTAATGTTGTGAACATTGAATTCTCCAATTTCAGATAACAACCCACTCTTTTCCCTCTCCCTTCCCACTTCTTTCCTGCACACCCATTCTCTCACTATGCCACTCTTTTCCACTCAACATCCTTGAACTATTGCTATACAATCATCAACAACTACTTATCCTGCCGCATTTTGTAAGATCTGACCTTCAGAGTGTGCAACCACTACCTGTTTACAAGCAGAAACTGAAGCAGGTGGATCCAGTACAGAAAGTCACAGTGTTTGTCTGAGAAAGCAGATAAGCTCCTACATGACTGCTTTGAGTCAGTGCATTGGTCCATACACAAGGACTCAGTTGCCAACCAAAATGAGGGAGCACTGCTCTCACAGGCATCGTCAGTAAGTGTGTAGAGGACTGCGTGCCAAAGAACTCAATCTGAGCCTTCCCCAACCAGAAACCATGAATTAACTGTGGACCCACTCCGTGTAGTGACCAGGTCTGGGGAATTCAAGTTGGATCATCCCAACCTGTACAAGAAATCTAGGTACAACCTTCACGACGCCATCAGAGACTAAGGACATAGGGCACGTCTCCATTGATTTTCACCATTTTCTACAGATACACTATGTGAAAGCATATTATCCTGATGCATCACAATTTTGTATGGCAACTGCTCTGCCCAAGTGCAATAAATTGCAGAGTTGTGAACACAGCCTAGTATATCATGCAAACCACCCTCACCTGCATTGACTCCATTGCCTTCGCAGCAATGGAGCAAACATGATTAGGTACCACTCTCTTCTCCCCTCTCTTGCCAGGTTGAAAAGTTTAGAAGAATGATGGGGAACCTCATTGAAACATACAGAATAGTGAAAGGCTTGGATAGAGTACATTTGGAGAGGATGTCTCCATTAGTGGGAGAGTCTAGAACTAGAGGTCAAAGCCACAGAATTAAAGGACGTTATTTTAGGAAGAAGAAGCTGATGAGAAATTTGTTTAGTCAGAGGGTGGTGAATCTGTGGAATTATTTGCCACAGAAGGCTATAGAGGCCAAGTCAGTGGATATTTTTAAGGCGGAGATAGATAGATTCCTGATCAGTACATGCGTCAGAGGTTAATGGGGAGAAGGCAGGAAAATGGGGTTAGGAGGGAGAGATAAATCTGCCATGATTGAATGGCAGATTATACTTGATGGGCCGAATGGTCTAATTCTATTCCTTATGACCTTATGAAAATACAAAAGCTTTAAAGCATGTAGCAGCAGATCTGGTATTATCAGACTCTTGAATGGATCTCTCACATGCTAAGGACTTATTCCTGATGCCCCATTCTAACTTGCTGTGGCCCCAACTTTCTCTGTAGCTGTAACACTACACTCTGCATTCTCTTTGGCGCTACCTAATGTAATAATGTTACCTGCACGAGATAGCCCAGCTGTTGGCGGTTGTGCAGTAAACAAGCAGAAGCTGAATGTATAGTGTTCAAAAGGGAACTGCAGATGCTGGAATATCGAAGGTACACAAAATTGCTGGGGAAACTCAGCGGGTGCAGCAGCATCTATGGAGCGAAGGAAATAGGCGACGTTTCGGGCCGAAACCCTTCTTCAGACTGAATGTATAGTAATGATTTACCTGGAAAACAAAGTTTTTCTCCAACAATAAGTCAATACCCATTCCTTCTCTCCAGAGATGCTGCCTGTCCCGCTGTTACTCCAGCATTTTGTGTCTGTCTTCACCAAATTATGATTTTTCACCTGAATCACTAATTCTGTTTCTCTCTCCACGGGTGCTGCAAAACGCTGCAAGTAGAGCATTTGTGTAAGAAGGAACTGCAGATGCTGGTTTAAACAGCTGGAGTAACTCAGCGTGACAGGCAGCATCTCTGGAGAGGAGGAATGGGTGACGTTTTGGGTCCAGACCCTTCTTCAGCTCCTCTAATACCTTTGCTTCAGACAGTCGAGCATTTGCTGCTGTTGTTGCAGGGTTGCAGCAGCAGCTGCCGCACGTCCGGGTGCAGTACCGGGGTGCGCCAGCGGGCGGGGCGGTTGCGGGAGGCCGGGCTGGTTGGCTCGGGGTTGGGGACGGGCGGGCGCCTGTCCGGAAGCACTGGGTCCAGGTTCAAATCCGGGCCCATTTAGCGATCCCGGGGCGGGGGTTGTGGCCGTGAGGTGAGGCCAGGCCAGGCCAGGCCGGTGAATCGGGCATCGGCGGCGCCGCTGTAAGCGGTGTAGTTGAAGGCGGTTCCGGAGCAGGTGGAGGAAGGAAAGGAAGGGTGCAATGGGTGGGAGTGAGGATTAGAGGGAGTGTGTTGGAGGGAGCGGGAGGGTTGAGGAGAGATGGGAGGGAGATCGAGGAAGGGAGTGTTGGGGAAGGGAGTGTTGGGGTGAGGGTACAGGGGGTGGGAATAGAGAGAGAAGAGGAAGGAGGGTTGGGGAGATAGAATTGAGGGAGGATTGGAGAGGAAGTGAGAGGGGAGTGTTGGGGGCAGGAGGAAGGTGGGAGAGGGGCAGGTGGGAGAGGGGCAGGAGGGAGAGGGGCAGGAGGGAGAGGGGCAGGTGGGAGAGGGGCAGGTGGGAGAGGGGCAGGTGGGAGAGGGGCAGGTGGGAGAGGGGCAGGTGGGAGAGGGGCAGGAGGGGGAGGGGCAGGAGGGAGAGGGGCAGGTGGGAGAGGGTCAGGAGGGAGAGGGGCAGGTGGGAGAGGGGCAGGAGGGGGAGAGGCAGGAGGGAGAGAGGGGCAGGTGGGAGAGGGGCAGGAGGGGGAGAGGCAGGAGGGAGAGAGGGGCAGGTGGGAGAGAGGCAGGAGGGGGAGAGGCAGGGGGGAGAGAGGGGCAGGTGGGAGAGGGGCAGGAGAGGGAGAGGCAGGTGGGAGAGGGGTGGGAGGGGCAGGAGGGGGAGGGGCAGGAGGGAGAGGGGCAGGAGGGAGAGGCAGGGGGGAGAGGGGGAGAGGGGCATGTGGGAGAGAGAGGCAGGGGGGAGGGGCAGGTGGGAGAGGGGTATGATCGAGGGCACATGCATGCATTTGGTACAGACTGGGGGAGGTGGGTTTGAAAAGGGCTGTGGAAGAGAAGGAAATGGGGAAGGTGCTTCAAAAGTGTGTGGCGTGAGGGGGAAGTGGAATTCAGAAGTGTAGCCTTTATAGGTCTGATTATTAATATTAAATTAGGCTCACCTGCTGCCATAGCAATTTAAATTGCTTCTGCTTATTTTTAGAATTTTTCAATTTCTGCTTTTTCGTTTTGTAACCCCTCAAAGTTCTGATCTTTAATTTCCCCCTTGACTCTTGGTAATTTTCATACATAACTTGAATGAACGTGCCTAAGATGCTGCCGCAAACAAGATTTTCCTTGTACCTGTTCCTCACCATATTTGTGCACATGACAATAAACTTGAACTGACTTGATTCATTGGTACCAATGTGGACCGTGACATCTGTCGGCATTGCCGATTACCAGAGGTAAAAACAGCCCCAAGCCAGTGCCTTGCCAGTTGCCTTCTCTACTCTATGAGGAATGTTATTGTCTGCATATTAAAGGAGCGAGTGAATATAAGCACAGTCCAACTTAGCTGCCCTACATTATTCAATATTGTTGTTGTGCAGCCCCATAGAAAATCAATTAGGGTTGACCAATTATGCTTATTTATGCAGGGGTTGTAGTTTAATACTGGAAAACCTTTGATAACCTGCTGGGGCCAGCATGTGTGTGCCTTGATTAATTCTGATTTCAATTGCAGGATGATGAATCACTGCACACTGAAGCCACCACCAGACTAGTCGGCCTTACCAGCAGAATGGTGGACTCTGTCAGCAACTGCGATTCGCTGTTACAGAGCCCGTGCTGCTCTGTGAACAGCAGCATGAAGGATGACTGCAGCAACCACGGCCAGTACTCCCAGGCTGCATTTGAGGAGTTGCAAGGCTATGATGTAGAGTTTGACCCGCCTTTGGAAAACAAATATGAGTGTCCAATCTGTCTGATGGCATTAAGGGAGGCCGTTCAAACACCCTGTGGACACAGGTTCTGCCGAGTCTGCATTGTGAAATCTATTAGGTCAGTGGTTTAATTCTTTTTTTCTGTTGTACCTGCAGCGATCCTGTGTTCAGGATAAATTGCTTTGATGTACCTATAAAAAATAGTACTGAATGGCTTTGCCAAATTGCAACACTGTCGATCTTTTACCTTTAAGTAGTGGCAAAAGAGAGTAATGTAAGTTTCTGGTAAATTGTTCACGAGTTAAATTCTCGTGAAACAATCATTATTAGGTACAGTTACTGGGCCAATATCCCAGAGAATGAGTTGAAATCCTATTGTGGCAAAAAAAATTTTGTTGGCTGTGCAGAAATGTGAAAAATGTATTACATTATTAATAACAATATAATAAGTGATCTAACGTCACGTAGGGAAGGGAATTACCATGTTGGGCTTTTGATATTCAGAGAAACCCAAGTATCCTTGTACACAAATCACTTGAAGGTAGAGCAATGATATGTCCTTCTACCCTTTTACTCCAATCTACTTGCAATAAGAGGCAGCGCAGTAGCGTGGCAGTAGAGCTGCTGCCTTACAGTGCCAGGGACACGGGTTCGATCCTGACCTCGGGTGTTGTCTTTACCGAGTTTGTACATTCTCCCTGTGAGCAGGTGGCTTTTCTACGGGTGCTCTGGTTTCCTCCTACATGTCAAAGACATGCAGGTTTGTAGGTTAATTGGCTTCGGTAAATTGTCCCCAGTGTGTAGAATAGAACTAGTGTATGGGTGATCGCTGCTTGGAGTGAGCTTGGTGGGCCGAAGGGCCTGTTTCCACGTTGTTTCTCTGAACTAAACTAAAGATGTGTTGCTGCTATTGAGATGGAGCCCTGATGAATGCAAGCTCATACATGTCATCCAGCATTTACAGCACCTGAGCTATGCACAACCATACATTCAACACATATTTGGAGATCACCCAGATGGATTTGCTGGTAGCTGCAGGGCTGCAGGCATCGTCTGCCACATGGGAACTGTTCCCAGCTGCATTTCTGACTTGTGAACTGTTCATGTCGTGAACTGTTCTCCGGTATGGAAGCATGCCATCACGCTGGAAGAACCTGTATTGGGCTGAGGTTCGCTTTCCCTCCCTTAGGAAGGATCTGCCGTTGAAAGAGTGCAGTGAAGGCTTGCCGTATTCATACCTGTGATGGGAGGATGGCCTCATGAGGAGAAATTAAGGCTGGACCTATGCTCTGGAGTTTAGAAGAACAAAAGATGATCTTGAACCCTGCATTATTCTTTTGCGGCCTTAAAAGGAATAGATGATGGATGACATCCTCCAGTGCTTACAACCAGGGATCCTGGTCTCAAAATAAGTGATCAGCCTTTCAGAGCAGAGATGGGTAGAGAGTTATACATCCAGCAGGTAGTGAATCTTTAGAATTCTGTACTTGGAGGGCTGAAGTGGCTCAAATACTTGGTATGTATCAACACAGATAATTCTGAGATGATTAAAAAGACTGACAGGTACACAATCTATGGTATGAGCTTAAGAAGTACTGAACTACAGAGGAACCTGGGTATATGTGTCCAACGGCGTCTGAAAGTAACAGCACATGTAGCTAAACAAAGGTGTAGTGTTGGAGTAACTCAGTGAGTCATGGGCCTGTCCCACTAAGGTGATTTTGTTAGGCAACTGCCAGCGACTAGGACAATGGAATTCACCGAAGTCAGCATTGGTGACAACCTATGTTAACCTGGCGACAACCTACGTTAACCTGGCGACAACCTATAGCAACCTACATTAACCTGGCGACAACCTATAGCAACCTACATTAACCTGGCGACAACCTATAGCAACCTACGTTAACCTGGCGACAACCTATAGCAACCTACGACAGCCGAAATTGTCGCCACTGTCGACGAAAAATTTTCAACATGTTAAAAAATGTTTGTCAGTCGCCTGTAGTCGCCTAAAAAAATCGCCTAAGTGGGACAGGCCCATTAGCAGCATCTCTAGAGAAAACGGATTGGAATGTTTTGAGGAAAGCGAGATACCTTTCCCTCTAGAAATAGAGATCAGCCATGATCTTACCGAAGGAAAAAACATGGGCCAGAATGACCTATGCCTTCTCTTATTTTTCAGATTCTTGTTTACAGCATTTCTGGTGGATTATGCTACAGCTAATATTGTAATTGTAGCATACAATTGATTTAATTGCAGTTTGTCATTACTGAGATGGTTTATATAACCAATCTCAAGCCTCTTGAATGCTTTTGGCAGAATTCATTTAAATCTTTTTATTTCATTGCAGCCACCTGCCTCTAACCATAGGCATCTAACTGTATCTGTAAAGTAGTTGCTACTATTGGACATAGGACAACTCCCACTTGGAAATACAATTTTATTCTTGAGTATGCAAAAAAAAGTGCCTGGAGCTATTCCTTATGTACATTAGTATGAATGGCCAATTAAATCTTTCAGATTCCTGATGGATCAAGTTCCCTCTCCTTGCATAGGATGAAAAGATTTCTCATTTAATTGTACAGAGTAGCATTTGGGACACTAATGAATTGGCGCACTGATTCTTTGACCCTTCAATGCTAAATCAATTAATTTACTCATGTCACATAGATTGGGAACTTGGGAGCTTTCATACACCTACTGGAAATAGAAATGTTTGTAAGGGGAATGTTATAACTTAGTTACTCAAAAACACTTTGTGATTGAATCATTATATAAACACTGAACAGAAGCACCAAAATGAAAAACATAACATTTTAAATTATTAATTCCAAACATTTTCTAACTTTAAACTGGAACAAAGAAAACAAAATGTTCTATGTGCTTCAGCAAATTCAGTTGGAGATTAGTAGAATTGCCAATTTCTTTCCATTTTCAACTGCCTCTAAAAAGGACGATGTGGCTTTTTGCATGTAATGTTATTTAATTAAAATTCTGACATTTTAATTTGATTTATTGTCTTAAAATAACATTTTTTTTAGAGAAATGTTAGCCCAGTATGATTGTTACTGGACGATAAACCTGGATGGATGAATTAACATTGAAATAACAGATCTCAATGCCGGGTTACAAATTTATATATGGTTTATTAATAAAAAAGAATTCCGTAAAAATCAAATGTTTTACAAGTACCATGAGCTCTTGAATTATTATTAGTGTGGTATAAGAAGCACTTTGGAGAATATTATTTTTGAATTGCAATTGAATTTTGTAAAGGTTTGCGATTTTCTGAAATCTTTAGTTACATCTGGTCAAACTTAAATTTTACAACTATTTTCTATCCTGTGATATAACAACCGCAAGAAATTTTATTTGTGTAGCACCTTCAATGAGGAAAACATCACAGGCTACTTCATAGACTTTGTCAGACAAAAATAGATAATCATTGTGTGAGGCGATATTAAGTGAGGTGTATGAAAGCTTGCTCAAAACATGAAGGTTTAGGCATGGAAGGAGATAATGTGATGCCAAGACACAGCTGCTGATAAGAGAAGTTCAAAATTCAAGGCATAATTTGAAATTTCAGACCAAAGGGATTTGAGGAACTGCAAGATGCTAGAATCTGAAGAATATAGCTATCTTCAAGGATTGAAGGCCTGTCAAAGCTTGCAGGGGGTCTGAGTCCATGAAGGGATTTAAGCACAAGGATTAGAATTTTAATAATATGTTTGGAGCCAGGTCTGTGGGCACAGAGGTGATGGGTAAATTTTGGATGGTACAGGATGGTATGTTTTGTGTCAGTTAAATGATTAGTAAAAATAATGATGAAAGATTCACAGTGGATGAGCTGAGGCAGGAGTTGAACCTGGCAGTGTTGTGTAGGTGAATTAGGGTGGTTTTGTGATTTAGAGATAGGATCAGAGTTCAAATAGAAGTTTGCATGGAATCTTGTTAATGAATAGAGAACCGATAGAGTTTGTAACAAGAACTGAAACATTCCCACTGCTTATTTTTACCATGCCTTACTTGGCAATCTGTCTTTTCCTGTGTATATCACATTGGTAAAAAGATTTACTGTTCAACATGTGTTCTGTTTTCTGACTTCACTTCCCAGTCAACATTGCTTTGGTTCATGGGTAACTTTGGTTTGGCTTTGGAGAAAATGTTTGCCTTGGTCTGAAGAAAGAACTTGGCTTGAATGTATCAAAATTATAGAAATTAGCCAATTGTTTTGTAAATACTTCTGGATATTTCTGCTTAGACATAGTTCTCCATCATGCTCAACAAATTTCCCTTTAACACCATTAGATTGATAATTCAGATCAAATTTCCCACTGCTTTGCATTTGTAGGTTGATACCTGGAAAGGATTGACTCAGTCAGTTGGCGCATCAGTTAAAAAAAGCACAGGGGGGAGCTGTTGCATGCTCTGATAAAGTGTTGACCCAATGTCACCTTCTTCCATCCAGATTGAAGAGTGAATCTTAATGCAGCAAAGATTTAATGTTCACTTCTAATATTTTAACCATGCATTGGAGCTATTGCAGTGTTAATGCTTACATAATACAATGTGCATTGTATTTCATGGCAGTAAGACAATAATATTGTGACAATGGACACAAAAAGCTGGAGTAACTCAGCGGGACAGACAGCATCTCTGGTGCATGTCTTGGGTATGAATATTGACTGCTCTAACTTCGTAACCCTTACGATCCATCACTCTCCATCCCTCCCTCTTTCCCAGTTCTCCGACCAGTCTGACTGTCCTTGTTTACATTTTATCTCTGTATGCTTTGTTGTTACCTTCTCCAAGCTAACAATGATCTATTCTGATATATCTGAAGAAGGGTCTCGACCCGAAACCTCACCCATTCATTCTCTCTCCAGAGATGCTGCCTGTCCCACTGAGTTACTCTAGCTTTTTGTGTCTATCTTTGGTTTAAACCAGCATCTGCGGTTCCTTCTTACACAATGATCTAGTCTACATGTTCCTTGATCTCCATCCCATTTGTCTCATTGTCACATCTCACATTTCCTTATCACTGTACCTCCCTCTCCCCTGATTCAGTCTGAAGAAGGGTCTCGACTCGACATCCAGAAGGAATGGCCTGACCCACTGAGTTATTTCAGAATTTTGTGTCTATCTTTGGTTTAGAGCTAGTTTTGTCCCTTGGACAAAATACAGTACAGACAGCATCTCTGGAGAGAAGGAATGGGTGATGTTTCGGGTCGAGACCCATCTTCAGACCAAACAGATTATCTTTTTATTTATCTCTGCTGTTTATAGAATTTTGCTGTAGAATAAATTAGCTCCCCATATGCAATATCTTTGCTAATCAATTAAGTGTTTTGGGGCTATCCATAGGTTGCAAAACGTGGTTGTCTGAAGAAGGGTCTCGACCCGAAACATCAATATGAAAGCTTTGTACAAGAGGAGACAACGCCTTGTTACTCCTGCTGCTTTTTGTGTCTATTTTCTGTGGTTACCAAATATTTTTATGCCATGACTTCAGTCATGTTATTTGTAAAAGTTAAAAAAAAACATACATATTTTCCATGCCATACGTTGGAAATATTTTTGTATTTTTGGCAAATGTAATGGGTTGGAACCTCCAGATACAGTAATCCTTTCACCACCATTTCCAGATGATACTGGAATGAATATTCTGTGGGGTTCCAAAAATCTCAAGTGATGCAGATATGGCCTGAAAGAGACTACATATGGGAATAAAATAATAGGTCACAAAAGAAGAGCATAAACTCACTGAAACATAAGATCTCCCAAAACTTAATTGTGGGAAGGACATTGATCCAAGTTGTTCCCCTGCAATGAATCTCCCACAGACCCAGGACCGTTGGAGACAGCGGTGGAGGGTCGGAGCGGTGAGGGCTTGAGTCGGGCACGGGGCTTGTTCTCGCGGAGACCCAGGACCGTTGGAGACAGCGGTGGAGGGTCGGAGCGGTGAGGGCTTGAGTCGGGCACGGGGCTTGTTCTCGCGGAGACCCAGGACCGTTGGAGACAGCGGTGGAGGGTCGGAGCGGTGAGGGCTTGAGTCGGGCACGGGGCTTGTTCTCGCGGAGACCCAGGACCGTTGGAGACAGCGGTGGAGGGTCGGAGCGGTGAGGGCTTGAGTCGGGCACGGGGCTTGTTCTCGCGGAGACCCAGGACCGTTGGAGACAGCGGTGGAGGGTCGGAGCGGTGAGGGCTTGAGTCGGGCACGGGGCTTGTTCTCGCGGAGACCCAGGACCGTTGGAGACAGCGGTGGAGGGTCGGAGCGGTGAGGGCTTGAGTCGGGCACGGGGCTTGTTCTCGCGGAGACCCAGGACCGTTGGAGACAGCGGTGGAGGGTCGGAGCGGTGAGGGCTTGAGTCGGGCACGGGGCTTGTTCTCGCGGAGACCCAGGACCGTTGGAGACAGCGGTGGAGGGTCGGAGCGGTGAGGGCTTGAGTCGGGCACGGGGCTTGTTCTCGCGGAGACCCAGGACCGTTGGAGACAGCGGTGGAGGGTCGGAGCGGTGAGGGCTTGAGTCGGGCACGGGGCTTGTTCTCGCGGAGACCCAGGACCGTTGGAGACAGCGGTGGAGGGTCGGAGCGGTGAGGGCTTGAGTCGGGCACGGGGCTTGTTCTCGCGGAGACCCAGGACCGTTGGAGACAGCGGTGGAGGGTCGGAGCGGTGAGGGCTTGAGTCGGGCACGGGGCTTGTTCTCGCGGAGACCCAGGACCGTTGGAGACAGCGGTGGAGGGTCGGAGCGGTGAGGGCTTGAGTCGGGCACGGGGCTTGTTCTCGCGGAGACCCAGGACCGTTGGAGACAGCGGTGGAGGGTCGGAGCGGTGAGGGCTTGAGTCGGGCACGGGGCTTGTTCTCGCGGAGACCCAGGACCGTTGGAGACAGCGGTGGAGGGTCGGAGCGGTGAGGGCTTGAGTCGGGCACGGGGCTTGTTCTCGCGGAGACCCAGGACCGTTGGAGACAGCGGTGGAGGGTCGGAGCGGTGAGGGCTTGAGTCGGGCACGGGGCTTGTTCTCGCGGAGACCCAGGACCGTTGGAGACAGCGGTGGAGGGTCGGAGCGGTGAGGGCTTGAGTCGGGCACGGGGCTTGTTCTCGCGGAGACCCAGGACCGTTGGAGACAGCGGTGGAGGGTCGGAGCTTACCAAATCCCGTGACGTTCCACACTCCATAGGGAGGGTTTCTGTGGAAGCCGCTGATTGGTGGGAGCAGACTAGGGGAAGCAGCTGATTGGGTGCAACCTCAGGTTAGCATTTCTGCTTTTTGGTTAAAGGTACAGTGATTTAGTAAGGGTACAGTGAGCTAAGGGAAGCTAGGGAAGCGGAAAATCAAAATGTGACAGGAGGATCCAGAATGTGTGAAGATAAAGCTCTAGATGTAAAAGGGGCAAAAACGGAAGGAAGGGTAGTAAAAATCATCTGAAAGTGCTTTATCTAAATGCGCTGTACACGGTATTAGTGAGACCACATTTGGGATACTGTGTACAGTTCTGGGGTCCATACTTAAGAAAGGATGTACTAGCCCTGGAGGCAGTGCAGCGAAGGTTTACAAGATTAATTCCTGCAATGAGGGGATTGACATATGAGGAAAGGTTAAGTAAGCTGGGACTCTACTCTTTGGAGTTTAGAAGAATGAGAGGCGATCTCATTGAAACGTATAAGATCGTGAGGGGCCTTGATCGGGTGGATGCACCGAGGATGTTCCCAATGATCGGGGAGGCTAGAACTAGGGGACATAGTTGCAGAGTGAGGGGGGGCTCTTTTAAAACTGAGATGGGGAAGAACTTCTTCACCCAGAGGGTGGTTAGTTTGTGGAGTTCACTGCCCCAGGGAGCAGTGGAAGCAGAAACGTTAAATTTATTTAAGTCAAAGATAGATGGTTTTTTAGCTGCCAAGGGGATAAGGGGCTACGGGGAGAGGGCAGGGATATGGACCTAGGTATGGTTAGTATAGTAGACCTGAGTGATCTCCTGGACAAGTGTCGATCGCCTGGATTGGGGTCGGAGAGGAATTTCCCGGATTTTTTTCCCGAATTGGACCTGGGTTTTTATCCGGTTTTTTGCCTCCCCCAGGAGATCACGCGGTTCTTGGGGTGGAGAGGGGTGATAGCGGTATAGAGGGGAGGGTAGTGTCTTGTGTTCTGTGTCTTGTGTCTACTGTTTGTGGGTAAGTGTGTCTGTTTAGTGTTCAGCCATGAGTGAATGGCGGTGCGGGCTCGACGGACCTGATGGTCTACTCTCGCACCTACTTTCTATGATTCTATGATTCTATGATCTCTGAAGTGAAACCCTTACAAACACCCACAGATTTGTAATTCTGATTCAGATTACCATGAGAGAAAAGCTGGGATAGAGAGAACGATGAGGGTGAAGCTGAGATGTGGAATGAAGTGAAATCTGGATTGTAACTGTTCTTTATTTGAAACGTTCCACAGGGATGCTGGACATAAGTGTCCGGTCGACAATGAGATGTTGATGGAAGTCCAGCTCTTCCCAGATAATTTTGCAAAACGGGAAATTCTTTCTCTGACAGTCAAATGTTCTAACAAGGGCTGTTACCAGAAAATGGAACTACGACATTTGGAGGTTGGTTTCACGGAGCAGTTTTAGTCATCGTTGATCATATATGTTGTCATTGTTTTTTTCGTTTTTGTCAAAATGTAATTGATTCTTATTGGACAGCACATTGATGTAGAATAATAGAAGGGTCCATGATATAAATGTAAGTTTGGTTGCTTAATATCCAGTCTTCAGATTATCAATACATTTATCACCATCCTAGTGTCTACCTTTCTTCATCCTCCAAAGGCGGTTGGCTCAATGCCATGTACTATCGTGTGCAGGAACTGAAGACTAGATCGGACAAATGCGTGACTGGAAAGATCGGGTGTTAAATGGAGAGATTTACACCCTTGCTGGACCAGGATCAATGCTGTTGCAATGATATCGGGGATGATTTATACTACTATGGCAGAAAGATGGGGACCTAAGCAGGATGACAAGGGAGCGAGTATCAAGAGCAGATGAAAGAGTAGAATGCAAAAGCAGAAGGCAGGAAAATCAGGTTTGAGAGGCTGATGGGGTTGAATTGTTTTTCAAAAAAAAAGGTAAGATAATTAATACAGGAAAAGAGGTAAAACTATAGGCTTTGTCTCCTCTTGCACAAAGCTTTCATAATTGGTATAGGAATTCATAACACTAATAGGCCTTAATGTGTATCATATGATAGCAATTACAGAAACATGGTTTTATGAGGATCAAAGCTGGGAACTTAATATTTAGAGGAATAATCAGGGAGGGAAAGGTGGTAATAGAGGTGAAATAAGCACAGTTATGAGATGATGTAGGTCAGAAGATGCTTTAGAATCATACATCACGGAAACAGGCCCTTCAGCCCAACTCATGCATGCTGATTGAGGTTTCCATTTGCCACACCTAGCCCATATCTCCTGATCTTTTCATGTAAGTTATCAGTTTGAATACTGAGGATTAATCAAGGGTAGTCAGCATCAAATTGTTTTGGACATTTTAATCTGACTGACGATTTAATTTTGGAGAAGATGAAGGAGGTCAATGAGAATAGTGTGTTTAATATTGTCTTAACAAAAGCAAGGATTTGGCAAGTTCCTACATAACCATCTGGTCACTTAAGTAACATTCATGGATTTCAGAATTGGTTTGTTGTCAGGAAATAAAGGGGAATGAATCATTGGTGTTTTCTTGACTGAATCATATCCCTTAGGTTTTATGGAATGTGTCAATGATTTGAGATGAAATGTACAGTGCATTGACTAGAATTTTTACAGGTACAGGTGCACAACCTTTTATCCGAAAGCCTTGGGACCAGACACTTCTCGGATTTCGAAATTTTTCGGATTTCCGAATGGAAGATTTTTAGCGTAGATTAGGTAGGTAGCGCGGGCGGCTTGAAAAGTCTGGAGCGGCTGCCTCCTCCCCGGAGACCGGGGAATCATTGTAAATCATTGCTTAAATGTTAGTTTGGAGGGATTTTATGTGGTGGGGGGGGGTGAAGGGGGAAACTTTAATTCTTAGTCCCCTACCTGGTCGGAGAGGCGGGGAGCGGGCAATGCCTTACCGGGTCGCCGTGCAGTAAGCTCCGGAGCGCTGTGGCCGCCGACTCCCAACATCGCGGAGCTGGGGGCTGCGGGCGGGCGGCGCCGGTTGGAGCTCCGACCCCGGCAACTCTACCCCTGGCTGCGCGGCGCTCCAAATCCAGCGCCGCCCGCGGCCGGACGCCCGCAGCCCCAGCTCCGCGATGTTGGGAGTCGGCGGCGTCGCAGCGCTGGGATACCAGCGGGGAGCGGGCAATGCCTTACCGGGTCGTCGTGCGGTAAGCTCCGGAGAGCTGTGGCCGCCGACACACAACATCGCGGAGCTGGGGCTGCGGGCGTCCGGCCGCGGGCGGCGCTGGATTTGGAGCGCCGCACAGCCAGGGGTAGAGTTGCCGTGGTCGGAGCTACAACCGGCGCCGCCCGCGACCGGACGCCCGCAGCCCCAACTCCGCGATGTTGGGAGTCGGCGGCCACAGCGCTCCGGAGCTTACTGCACGGCGTCCCGGTAAGGCATTGCCCGCTCCCCGCCTCTCCGACCAGGTAGGGGGCTAAGAATTAAAGTTTCCCCCTTCACCACCCCCCCCCCCTTCGCATAAAAGCCCTCCAAACTAACTGACTAACATTTAAGCAATGATTTACAGATGTTTAAGTGTCTCCCCGGTCTCCGGGGAGGAGGCAGCCGTTACAGTAGTACAGACCTGGGTTGACCGTGGGTCGTTTCGGGTCAAGTTTGGCGCCGAACGCGTGCTTTGGTGTGCAGACGACATCCTGGAAAAAAGTCCGGTTTTCGGAGCTTTTCGGTTTCCGGAACTCCGGATAAAAGGTTGTGCACCTGTAATAGAAAAGTCGGCCATGCCTTTGATTGTGAGTAAGTAAACTTTGGATGCAGGAATCTGTGGTGGACAGGTCAGGTGTGCTTAAAAATGGTAAGTGGAATTCAGTCCAGAGAAGTTTGATGTCAGGTATTTGGATACGGCAAATAGACAAAGGAATATACAATAAAAACTAGGACATTAACAAGTATAGATGAATTACTGCCCTTAGGAATACATGTCCTGGCATCCCTGAGGTTGGCATGATAGGTAAATTGATAAGTGATTTATAATGCATTTGAGCTTAATTCCGTGACCGTGAATCAGAATGTAAGAGGAAGAAGGTTATCCAAAAATTGCATAAAACATTGTTTAGGCCACAAATAGATTCAGTTTTCCTCATTGAATTATAGGAAGAATGCCACTTAGAGAAGGGTGCAAAACTGACATCTGGGAATGCCTGACTGTTTGTAATCTAACTTGTGCTTTGCCAGCTGGATTTGCCATTGATACTTTGCACTGTGTGTGTTGCAGGATCACCAGGTGCATTGTGAGTACACCTTTGTCAACTGCCCGCAATGTGAGTCCGTGCTCTGGAGAAAGGAACTGCAGGAGCACATAGGTTCAGACTGTCCGAAGAGGCCTGTTGCTTGCGAGAATTGTGCCATGCTGATGCCCTATCAGGAGAAAAAGGCAGGGCTTCTCTTTGCAAAGTATTCATTATTTCCCAGAGCTTGCATTTGTTTATATTGCTGGCATTCTTCCTGTTCTGTAGATGTCTTCAGTAAGTCACCCTTTGTAAGCCAGAATACCTAGGAAAGGTATTAAGGTTTCAGAGGTGCAGAAAAGAAAATGCAAATCATTCTAGGCCTGGTGGACTTTTGCTATCTATAAAGACTGGAACACCTGGATGATTTTCTTGGAACGGGTGTGGTTATAAGGGGGAGTATTTTTAAAAAGACGAAGGGCTTGGAGAGAATAGCAGGTGAAAAACTGTACGGATTGACAGATGGGTTGTGAAACTGGGGCATAGAATGACGATGATTGGCACTAGATTCATAAGCGACCTGAAAAAAATCCCGAATGTATGAGTAGGCATCACTTTTCCCCAGAGCCTCAAACGAGATGTTATTCCGGGCTTCCCTTTGTTTGCTGCTCTTGAGTCAGCATAATCCCTGTAAGTAGAATCTTACTTTCTCCCACTATCCATTTGCTGCTCGATCTGTAGAGTTCAGCTAAGAGGAACCAAGGGAAAATGGGTGGCGTACTGATACCTAGCTGTGCTGTGAGATGTTATAATTGACCTGCAGAACTCTTTTGTAACTCGCTGCATTGAGTATTTTGAGAGATTGAGCTGCTGCCTCATGACGCCAGAGGCCCGGGATGGTCCTGACCTCGAATGCTGTCTGTAGAGCTTGCACGCTCTCCCTGTGACAACGTGGGATTCCTCCACGTGGTCCAGTTTCATCCTACAGGCGTGCGGGTTTGTAGGTTGATTGGTCTCTGTATATTGCCCCTAGTGTGTAGGCAGTGCTTGGAAAAAGTGGGATAACATAGAACTAGTGTGAGCAATTGATCGATAGTCAGCATGGACGTGGTGGTCTGAAGGACCTGTTTCCAGGTTGTATCTGGAAAATAAACTTGTGGTACTTTCTCGTCATCACGGACCTGAGACGTTTTTCACCCGATGAAGTAGAATTATTGCCACTGTTGAAATACTGCAGCTACTTTGTTCACAACAAACTTTCACAAACAGCAATATGACAGATTTTCTGCTATATTTATGTTGGATGAAGGAAAAATTGGGGGAGAGATATGGGAATATCCTACAGAAACATGGTGCTCCCTTAGTACGACACTGTCCTGTCTGATAAGGCTACTCAAGGTTCAATAAGACTATGTATCTTCTGACATATAAAGTTCCTCTTTGGATTTTATTTACTAAATCTAATTTCCATTTCTATCTTAGGGTCATGATCAAAGTTGCCCACTGGCCAATGTCACATGTGAATACTGCAACATGGAGCTCATCAGAGAACAGGTGAGTGGATATTATCTAATCAAAAATGGTGTGTGACTGCCCACTATTTTTAAAATTGACGTTATCAGGCAAAGCCAGCTTTTATTAACCATCTCTTGGTTTTGTCTACGGCTGGATAAGATGACAGTGCACTAACTTCTTGAATAGACCATATTGCTAGGTAAAGCCCCTGTCCACTTAGGAAACCTGAACGAAAACCTCTGGAGACTTTGCGCCCCACCCAAGGTTTCCGTGCGGTTCCCGGAAGTTGCAGGTGGTTACCAGAGGTTGCAGGTAGTGGAAGCAGGTAGGGAGACTGACAAAAATCTCTGGGAACCGCACAGGAACCGTACGGAAACCTTGGGTGGGGTGCAAAGTCTCCAGAGGTTTCCGTTCAGGTTTCCTAAGTGGGACAGAGGCATAAGGTGTACATTGATAAATGTGGATAGAGTAGACGTGTATAGTTGAACAATCGAGATTCACATAGGCCTAATAAAATGTCCATTGCGATGTGCAGCAGAACTAGTCAAGCCTTTAGTTAAACTGGTCCACTACAGATATTGAACTGGTAGTTGCCTGGAAAACTGAGAAGTTTGAAAATGCTCCTGTGAAGTGTTTGGGGCTATTTGCTCTCAAAACCCCCTCAGTTCGTGCTGTGTGTTAGCCACAAAAAGCAGGAACTGTTAAATCCACTTACATTTAATCTTCAGCAAAATGATGGAAGATTCATTGATGGCAGTGGAACATATGCATCGATAAACTCCACCAACACTGCTCTACTTCTGCCTTGGTCCAAACACGAGTGACTGTGCTTAATCAGATGTGACATGAAAAACTCGATCAAGTTTGAGGGAATATTAGAAAACAACCACAATATGGATCCACCCAGCATTAACAAAATGGTGATGGTTGGAGGTACATTAGCCTAGGGTTTTGCTGCCCAAACATCCACAACTTCGTCAGTGATGTTCACTCCATCATGAAGTTGAAAGTTGTGGGAATAGACAATAGATGGTGATAGCTGATGATTGGATATCCATTTCCTCAGATACTAAAGTACTCCATGTTTCCTTGTTATAACACCCAGGTAACATCCATAGTGAAATTCAAGTAATATTTGTCTAATACAAGTTCCAGGCACTGACCGACTCCGAGCAAAGCAGAGTCAAAACTCTCTTCCTTGACTATCATGTATTATTGTTATCTGACTGCTGCGCCCCCATTCTACCATGAGAGATGCAGGTGGAGGTAATGAAGCTATGATGCATATCCACAAAGGAACCCTCAGAATATCCTAGGAGCACATCCTCAGCTTATTCGGATGCTTTGACCTGCATAAACACTGGTCTGAATGGTGAATTGAAGAATAAAATAATTCTAACAGCAGCAACTGTATTCCCAGTGCTTCAATTCCACCTTAGGGCATGAACTAATTTGGCCCTGCTGCACACCTATTCTTTCATACTTATCATATTAATACACAATTTTACTTTTGGCCCTGTTTCAAGTTCAAGTTTATTGTCATGTGTCCCTGATAGGACAATGAAATTCTTGCTTTGCTTCAGCACACAGAACATAATAGGCATTGACTACAAAACACATGAATAAATAAACTGATAAAGTGCAAATAACAAATAATGGGTTATTAATGTTCAGAGTTTTGTCCGAGCCAGGTTTAATAGCCTGATGGCTGTGGGGAAGTAGCTATTCCTGAACCTGGTTGTTGCAGTCTTCAGGCTCCTGTACCTTCTACCTGAAGGTAGCAGGGAGATGAGTGTGTGGCCAGGATGGTGTGGGTCTTTGATGATACTGCCAGCCTTTTTGAGGCAGAGACTTCGATAAATCCCCTCGATGGAAGGAAGGTCAGAGCCGATGACGGACTGGGCAGTGTTTACTACTTTTTGTAGTCTCTTCCTCTCCAGGGCGCTCAAGTTGCCGAACCAAGCCACGATGCAACCGGTCAGCATGCTCTCTACTGTGCACCTGTAGAAGTTAGAGAGAGTCCTCCTTGACAAACCGACTCTCCGTAATCTTCTCAGGAAGTAGAGACGCTGATTTCCTTTCTTGATAATTGCATCAGTGTTCTCGAACCAGGAAAGATCTTCAGAGATGTGCACGCCCAGGAATTTGAAGCTCTTGACCCTTTCAACCATTGACCCGTTGATATAAACGGGACTGTGGGTCTATATTCGGACTCATCCCCATCAGTGATACGTCCCACAATAGTGGTGTCGTCAGCGAACTTGATGATGGAGTTCGCACTATGACCGGCTACGCAGTCATGAGTATAGAGTGAGTACAGCAGGGGACTGAGCACGCAGCCTTGAGGTGCTCCCCGTGCTGATTGTTATCGTTCATGTACTACACCATCAAGAGACCTTTTAAAAAGGTTTTTGCCCCTCACTTCTCTTTAACTTATTTATAATAGCGTGGAAGAGTGAATATATTGTTTTTGGAAAGATTTCGTAGTATGCCATATTAACATTTTACATGAAAATTAATGTGTTTACCCTACTATTTACTTTTGAAATGTGAACAGATCAGAAAATTGCAATGTTAAAGAATATTGAAATAGCTTCTCGCTGTACAGTTAGTTTCTTTCCAACTACTGAGGATTGTCCTTTAGATTTTCAGTGTCCAGGGCAGGTGCAGAGACTTTTTTAATTGGATGTGGCCATCATCACTCATAAAACTGGCAATTATTAGCGACCTCTAATTGTCCCCCGAACTGCGGCTTGCAAGGTATTGCAGAGGACAGTTAATGGGCAACCATGTTAGAGAGTTTGTATTCGTAAATAGGCTAACTAAGTTCAAATTGGGAAATTTCCTTCCCTGTTGGGTGTTGGTAAAGCAGATGTGATTTTAAAGGCCATCCACGTTTCACAGTTCCCATCACTGATAGTAGCTTTTTGTACAGATATTTAAAAAAAATAACTACTTAAGCTGAGGTGAGGTTTAAATTTATGTCACAAGGTCAATTGTCCAGGCTGATGGATGGTGGTGGCCCGTCGGTAACGACGATGGCGGCTTGTGCAGTCTCGATTCTGGTGAGTTCTGACATGGCTCACGAGTCAGAGAAGAGGGCTGCATAAAGACCTGTGCGTGGATGAGTTTAAGGTGGAGAAGCTGTTAATTATTATCTATATATTACTAAAAATCTAATCTTGACCACTTCTTACCTGCGTTGTAATTAAATTTGCGCAAAAACGATCTCCATAGCGCTCCGATTTTTCGCCACCTTACTCACCATCCTCCTCTGCTGCGTCAAATAAGTTTTGGTCCGATCGGTGAAATAGTACAAAAGTTATGAAGGTTTTGATGGTTCCCCCCTCCCCAACACCCTCCCCCCCCCCCCCCCCCCCCCGCGCCCCCCCCCCCCCCCCCCCCCTTCCCCAAATGCAGGAGCGTGAGAAAATGGCTTGTTGGCTCTAGCATATCATTGTTAGGGAAATCAAAGTGAGGGAGAAAGGAATGAAAGGATAACCTGGTATATTTACCAGAATAACATTTTCTATCGTGTTTGGGTAATGTTTTCTTGCTTCCAATTTCAGAAGCAGAAAAAGTATCTTACATTTGTCAAATTGAGCCTGAATTGGCTTGTATGATCCTGGTGCAGTAAGGGATGTAATCAGCCCAAATGTGTTTCGCCAGATCAGTGGAAATGAATAAAACCACAAAATGCTGGAAACACTCAGCAGGTCAGGCAACAACTGTGGAAAAACATATTTCAAGTCCAAGTAACTATTTCTCTTTGTAGAGATACTGCCTGATCTACTGAGTGTTTCCAATCCTTTATTTTTATAATATTTCCAGTACCTGCATCTTTTTCAATTTCATTTATGTGGACATGTAAATGTTATTGATCATAATCCTTTCTGCAAAATATTATCCTGACTTTCCTTGTAGAGTCATAGTGTCATACAGCACAAAAGCAGGTCCTCTGCTCACCAAATCTTTGTGCCAACCATAACTGCCCATTTACTCCAATTCTACATGCATCCCATTTCTAGTAACAACATCTAAATTAATGCATATTATCTTTTCCATAATTTTGGAGCAATAGGCCACAAGCTCTGTTGTAATTTTAAAGTATTTCTTTCTTTGGGTTTAATTTAAGATATGAGATCTTAATGGTTTACTGTAGTCATGTTGAGACTGTTATATTGAGGAATGTAGGTTATCTGATCAACTTGTGGTTGAGGGTTGGCTAGTACTGAAAATAGTTGTGGGATCTTTTTTCTCTGCTCTAGAGGAAGCTAGGGCCTATGTAGGGAAAGGATGGATATACATGTACTAGTCATGTCTCTACTATTTATTTCATTCCGCTTACATGTTTTTCCTCTACTTGCTAAATTTTTGTAAGGTGTCCTTGAGACTCTTGAAAGGCGCCCATAAATAAAATTTATTATTATTATTACATAGTGCCACCCCAGAGCCAGACCACAGGAAACTGCACTGCAAAAGAGTTCATTCTGCTCTACTTGGTTTTAACATAAATCATTCTCTCTACAGATGCCAAACCATTACAACCTGGACTGTCCAAAAGCCCCCGTTCCCTGCACATTCAGTACTTTTGGTTGCCCAGAAAAGGTGAGTCAATGGTAGAGTAATCGGTGCCACTAAGAAGCTCGATTCAAGGCATTTTTGCGTGACAATGTAATCCTGTGCAATTGCAAGCAAAGGATGTATTTCCTCTTACACTGATAATAGTTCATGATGTGCAAGCTTAGAACAGGAAGTGGAGCTGAGTTCCAGTTATTTTTAGTGTTAGCATTTATTTTAAATGGATTAGTGGCTATTAAAACAGCACATAGCAAAAAAAAAAACCATTGACTGATTCATCACTGATAGCACGCATGTTTTTGATACTTGTCTTAATACTGATGGCTCATCAACCAGGAGAGGTTACAGGTTATCTACATTTTTGTTGATAGTAGGGGTTTACTCCTGATAACTACAATCCAGACCAATGCTTGCTCATGCTAGCTGAACATTGTGTATGTACAGATTAATGACCATTTAGTTTAGTGATATGGTGCAGAAATAGGCCCTTTGGCTCACCGCATCTGTGCCGACCAGTGATGCCCATTACACTGGCACACTGGGCAATTTACAATTTTTGCCAAAGCCAATTAACCTACAAACCTGTACGTCTTTCGGGTGTGGAAGGTAACCGGTGTGCCTGGGGAAAACGCACACGGTCACGGGGAGAACGTACAAACTCCGTGCAGACAGCACCCATAGTCAAGGTCGACCCCGGGTCTCTGGTGCTGTAAGGCAGCAACTCACCCACTGCAACACAGTGCCGCCCTTGACATTCTAGATAATTGTGCATCGGCAGAGTAAGGATTTATCCTAATATTTTTATTTACAAGCAGCAGAATAACATTTATATCTGGCAATTATATATCCATTGAGTAAGGAGGACACATGGTAGCGATTTCTATGCAAACAATTACCCTCAATGTTAATAATGTTCATTCCAGAGCAAGGATTGTTCCTGATAGTATCACTTACTTTTGCCAGTGGGATCTTGTGTATACCAGGAACCAATCATTGAATTTAGATTTAGCCTATCATTTCAGTTATTATCAAGCATTGTTCAGTCCAAATTTGAGCTGATCAGGTGAAAAGGGAATGAGAATTGAGTAGGAATCTTTATATTTTAACCAAGTGGGTGGTATGCTTAAAATCGAGAGCAAAGACATTCAGGGATGATGCCAGAAATTGGTACTTCACAGAAAGTGGAACTCTGGAATTCTCTCACCAAGTATGTGGACCAATTGAAAATTTCCAACTGTTAATTTCAGACCACAGGATCAAGAAATCAACTGACAGATGGAATTACTGTGGACTTGTCATGATCTAATGTTTGGTTGAAAAGTTTTAAGTGTTCCTGGAACATTTTGAATTTGGTGATAAGCCACATAAACTCTTAGCTCATCAACTGAAAAAACAAGAAAAGGAAAATACTATCACTAAAATTAAATCGGAGAAAGGTGAACTACTAACACTACCTAAGGATATTAATAAAAGATTTGCTCAATTTTATCAAAATCTATATACATCTAAAACTAAAATAGAAGATAGTAAAATTATAAATGTTTTAGATAACTAATCTTCCAAAACTTGACCTCTCGGAACAAGAGGAATTAGGAGCTCAGATTACCCTTGAAGAAATAGGAGAAACAATAAAATCATTGAAAAATGGTAAGACGCCTGGACCAGATGGTTTTAGTAATGAATTTTACAAAGGATTTCACGAGATAACGGCTCCACGTTTACTTAAATTATATACTCGCGCTTTTAAAGAAAATAAACTACCAGAAACATTAGCTGAATCAACTATTACGCTTATAACAAAATAAAATAAAGATTTAGAAGAACCGGGCTCATACAGAGCTATATCACTTTTAAATACAGATCAGAAAATCTTAGCAAAGACCTTAGCAAGAAGATTGAGTAAATATATTAATAAATTGATAAATCCAGATCAAACGGGGTTTATACCTAAAAGACAATCATTTAATAATTTGAGACGCCTGTTTAATATAATGTACTCGCATAAAACGGAAAAAGAAGATATATCAATTGTTTCACTGGACGCAGAGAAAGCATTTGATCAGGTAGAGTGGCAGTATTTATACAAAGTACTCCAAAAATTTAATATGGGAGAGAACTTTATGGGTGAAATTATTATATGACAAACCGACGGCGAGAATATTAACTAATAATATGTTATTGCCAAAATTCCAATTATTGAGGGGCATTATCACCCCTGTTATTTGCCCTTATGATAGAGCCTTTGACTGAAAGTATAAGAATTCATCCGAATATTCAGGGATATAATACTATGGACTCAAATAATAAAATCTCATACGCAGATGATATACTTCTATATAATACAAATTCACAAACGAGTATTCCAAATTTATTAAATTTAATAGAGGAATTCAGTTCTTTTTCAGGATACAGAATAAATTGGAATAAAAGTGAAATTATGTCGTTAAAGCCTCAAGAAGCGATTCATTTATTAAAATTTCCCTTTAAAATTGCAACAGAAAAATTTAAGTATTTGGGTATTCAAATTACTAGAAAATACAAATAATTATTTAACGCTAATTTTATGCCGTTATTAAATAAATTGAACGCGTTGATTAAATTCTGGAAAACGCTCCCGTTGTCTTTAATAGGCAGAATAAATGCTATAAAAATGATTTTTCTACCACAAATATTATACCTATTTCAAACTATACCATTATATATACCAAATTTTTTTTCTCCAAAAATTAGATTCCAATATTACCAACTTTATTTGGGACTATAGATCACATAGAATTCAAAGAAAACACCTGTGTAAACCCAAAGATGCTGGGGGACTTTCACTTCCGAACTTTTTGTATTATTATTGGGCAGTGCATATTAAGAATATAATTTATTGGTTGGACAGCTCTTCCCAACAGACAGAATGGATAAGAATGGAGAAAGAGGATTGTTCTCCTTGTGACATAGGAGCGATCCTCTTCTCCCCGATAAAACTGAACAACACAATATATAAGAATAATCCATAATACAATAAGAATTTGGAAACAAATAAAATTAACTTTAAAATTAAGAAACCTATCAGTGTTAACGCCAATAGTGATTAATCCTTCATTTAAGCCATCTCTTATCGATAAAACATATAACCAATGGGAAAGAATGGGAATTAAAAGGATCGGCGACATGTATGAAATGGGAAATCTGTTATCATTCCAACAATTACAAGTACAATTTAAGTTGAAAGATAACCAATATTTTAAATATCTTCAGATCTGCAATTTCATAAAGAAACATACAAAGACATCAAACTATAATTTTAGATCCATTGGAAGAAGCAATGAATATTAAGGCTAACTCACAGAAATTAATATCATAACTATATAATAGTATTTTAAATATAGCACTACCATCGACAGAGGCACTTAGAGAAGGTTGGGAACTAGAACTAATAAAAATCACGAAAGAAACATGGGAAAAGTATTTGATATATATACATAAATGTTCGATTAATGTGAGACATAACTTAATACAATTTAAAATTTTACATAGATTATTCAAAAACTAGACTGAATAAATGTTATCCAATCACTTCTCCCATTTGTGACAAATGTTTATCTCAAAATGCCACTAACACATTCTTTTGTTTCCTGCATAAAACTTCATAAATTCTGGTGTGATATTTTTGATATATTTACAAAATTAATCAAGATAAAAAATGGAGACTAACACTGAAATGATTATACTTGGAGTAACGGGAGACGCGAATAAATTGAACACATTTCAAAATTCGTTTTTTAATTATGGGTTAATAATAGCAAAAAAACATACACTTAAATTTTGGAAAAATACACCCATACCAACTCTTAAAATGTGGATTATAAATATGTTGGACACAGCGCATCTTGAAGAAATGCGATTCCTCCTAACAGATAAACCAGACCAATTCTTAAAGAGTTGGTCTCCATTTATTGACTTCTTGGAAGCATATGGTGCAACAAAATCGTAAAAACCAACTGTTTTTACTGGGTGAAAGATGGTCAAGAATATAAATACTCATCTCCTATTTTCTACTCTTTCTCTTTCTCTCTCTTTTTTTACTTCTTTTCTTCAATCTCTCTCTTCCTTTTTCTTTGTCACACACTATACATCACATGTTTTTCTATTCTCTATTATCAAGTCTCTCTTTCTCTCTTTCATTTTAAAAAAAAGGAAGCTGTACATAAAATGTAACATGCCAATATATATTTGGCACCTGAAAAAAGATGCCACATTATTGTACTTCTAATAAATAAATTATATTTTAAAAAAAAAGAAAAGTTTTGAGTGTCCCAACGATCCTACTCTTACTTGTGTCATTAAAGTTTCCTCAGTGAATGAGTCCTGAATGTTGTTAACAAGAGTGCCCAGTCTCTTCCTCTGCTCTTATGCTTGAAAATTCTTCCTTTACCAATTTGAAAACATAAGACCTAGTAGTAGGAAGAGGCCCCCAGCCGCCTCTGACTGATTTTCTAGGCTGATTTTCTAGGCTGATCTTCAGGAGCTTGTATACAAACACCTCTAGGTCCCATTGAATGTCAACACTACTCATCTATGAGTAGTCTATCATTTATTAAATACTTTGCTTTCCTGGTACGTACACCAAAGTGTAAGTGCATTTTTTCATTTTGTATTCCATCTGACATGTTCTCATGCTATCATTCAGCTTGTTCAGTTCCCCTTTTGAAGCCTTTTACATTCTCCTCCATATTCCCCTCCCACATGGTTCGGTATTGTCAATAAATTTGGAAGTTTGACACTTGGTCTCCTCAACCAAATTGTGAATAATGTGATCCTCAATTATTGATCCTTGTGGCACCCTTCTGTCACAGGCTGCCAGTCTGAAAAGTATTTGTTTATTACAATGACGCGCCCTGAGTCTAAAATAAAGTGTGATCTTTCCCTTTCCACATAGACTGACCTGTGTGGCACCAGCATTTACTTCAGATATCTAGCCCCATCAATCTTCTCTTGCTCTGTAACCATATTCTTATATCGTTTCCATCCTGATTTTGTAACGAGGTTGTGACCTTGTGATTCTAGATCTCATCCAGCTTTAAAAACTTCAGAAATCTGCTGGTTCCTCCAAATTTGAGCTCTTGTTTGTCCCTGATTTAATTTCCAACAGCCACAAAGCCCTAATCTATTGTTTGGCCATTCAACCTAATCTATTATTGGTGACCCAACCTTAGATTAACTAGTGACCAAGGTGCTACATAAATGAAAGTTGTTTGGTGTTATCTATAAAATTGTATTACACTGACAAATACAATCAGGAGAGCCAGCTAACGTGACTGCTTCCTGTCGTTCAGATGCAGAGGAACGACCTGGCGATGCACCTGCAGGATTACACGCAGGCCCACATGCGGATGATGGCCCAGACTCTGCGCAGCGTAAGCACGGGAATGACTTCGCAGATGTCTTGCATCGACACGCTGAACTCTGAGGTTGACTTCCAGCCGGCCCTGGTGCAGTCCGCGCACTCCCACATGCAGCCTTTCCCCCCGCCTCCCCCAACGCCCCTGGTGTCCTGTGACTGCTCACCCCTGGTTCAGAACCTGAGGGAGACTGTCGAGCAGCTGGAGGGACGCCTGGTCCGCCAAGACCACCAGATCCGAGAGCTGGCGGCCAAGATGGAGACGCAGAGCAACCAGATGGGGGAGTTGAAGCGCAGCGCCCGCATGTTGGAGGAGCGCCTGGGTGAGTTGGAGGCTCAGCAGTGCCAAGGGATTTATATCTGGAGGGTGGAAAAGTTCAGTGGCCACCTGCTGGCGCAGGCAGAGGACCAGCCCGTGGTGCTCCACAGCCCTGGGTTCTACACGGGCAAGCCGGGCTACAAGCTCTGCCTCCGCCTGCATCTGCAGACACGCAGTGCTCAGCGTTACTCCAATTACATCTCGCTCTTTGTGCACACCATGCAGGGCGAATATGACAGCTACCTGCCCTGGCCTTTACAGGGCACCATCCGCCTCTCCATCCTCGACCAGTCTGAGGGCCCCATCAAGCAGAACCATGAGGAGGTCATGGAGAGCAAGCCTGAGTTGCAGGCGTTTCAGCGGCCCGCCCAGCCGCGCAACCCCAAAGGCTTTGGCTACGTCACCTTCCTGCACCTCAATGCCCTCAGTCAGCACACATACTTGAAGGACGACGTGCTGCTTGTCCGCTGCGAGGTGGTGACCCGGGTGGACCAGACCTGGGCAAGGAAGGATGACTTCCAGCCTCGCTCGGCAGAAGGTGGCCTGTGACAACTGGCTGGAGCCCCACTGCCATTCACTGGCTTTGTTTTAACAGGGACACAACTGGAATTAGAACAACGCAGCCAAGTAATCACATTCTTTTACCAGGGAAACGGCGATCTACTTCCTGCAGACTTTAACGTTAAAGACAGTATGTCTCATCTTCTGACTTTGGAATGACCAGCTGTAATGCTTATATCACTGTGGTTGCTACAGATAGGCTGCTCACTTTCAATTGACAGAGTCAGCCACTTACCGTACACTGTATTTTATACATAGTTTTATTTTTATAAAAATGTGATACATTTGGATGTATGTGGATTAGAAGAAGGAGGAGGCCACTCTGTCCCTCGAGCTTACTTTGCCATTCGGTTAGATCGTAGCTGATCTGATTGTAACCTGAACTCCATGTTCCCACCCACCACAGGCGACCTTTCACTTCCTTGCTTTCTCAGGGATCTATCTACCTCTGCCTTAAATGTATTCAAAGGCTCTGCTTCCAATACTCTGTGTGGAAAGGAAGTTGAAAAGACGCATTACCCTCCGAGAGAGGAGGGGGGCAAGAATTCACCTCATCTGTCCTATTTTTAAGCAGCGATCCCTGGCCCTGGTTATAGATTCTCCCACCAGAAGAAACCTCCTCTCCAGAAAAGGACTTTATCTATATCCCTCCATTCCCTGCATATCTGTGTGGAAATACGAATCTAGTCAATAGACAATAGGTGCCGGAGTAGGCCATTCGGCCCTTCGAGCCAGCACCGCCATTCAATGTGATTATGGCTGATCATCCACAATCATTACCCCGTTCCTGCATTCTCCCCATATCCCCTGACTCCGCGATCTTGAGCCTTATCTAGCTCTCTCTTGAAAGTATCCAGAGAACCGCCCTCCACCGCCCTCTGAGGCAGAGAATTCCAGACTCACTACTTTCTGTGTGAAAAGTGTTTCCTCATCTCTGTTCTAAATGCCTTGCCCCTTATTCTTAAACTGTGGCCCCTGATTCTGGACTCCCCCAACATCGGGAACATGTTTCCTGCCTCTAGTGTGTCCTAGCCCTTAATAAACATATGTGTTTCAATAAGATCCCCTCTCATCATTCTAAATTCCAGAGTATATAAGCCCAGCCGCTCCATTCTCTCAGCATATGACAGTCTCGTCATCCCGGGAATCAACCTTATGAACCTATGCTGCACTCCGTCAATAGCAAATTAGGGGACCAAAACTGCACACAATAATCCAGGTGTGGTCTCACTAGGGCCTTATACAACTGCAGAAGGACCTCTTTGCTCCTATACTGAACTCTTGTTAAGAAGGCCAACATGCCATTTGCTTTCTTCACTGCCTGCTGTACCTGCATGCTTACTTTAATTGACTGATGAACAAGGATCCCCAGATCCTGTTGTACTTCCCCTTTTCCCAACTTGACACCATTTAGATGATAATCTGCCGTCCTGTTTTTTTGCTACCAATAACCAAAGTGGATAACATCACATTTATCCACATTAAACTGCATCTGCCCACTCACCCAACCTGTCCAAGTCACCCTGCATTCTCATAGCATCCCCCCTCCCATAGTTCACACTGCCACCCAGCTTTGTGTCATCTGCAAATTTGGTAATGTTACTTTGAATCCCTTCATCTAAATCATTGAAGTATATTGTAAATAGCTGTGGTCCCAGCACCGAGCCTTGCGGTACCCCACTAGTCACTGCCTACCATTCTGAAAGGGACCCATTAATCCCGACTCTTTGTTTCCTGTCTGCCAACCAATTTGCTATCCAAGTCAGCACTCTACCCCCAATACCATGTGCCCTAATTTTGCCCACTAATCTATGTGGGACCTTATCAATGCTTTCTGAAAGTCCAGGTACACTATATCCACTGGCTCTCCCTTGTCCATTTTTCTAGTTACATCCTCAAAAAATTCCAGAAGATTAGTCAAGCATGATTTCCCCTTCGTAAATCCATGCTGACTTGGACCGATCCTGTTACTGCTATCCAAATGTGCCGCTATTTCATCTTTTATAATTGATTCCAGCATCTTCTCCACCACCGATACCAGGCTATCTGGTCTGTAATTCCCTGTTTTCTCTCTCCCGCCTTTCTTAAAAAGTGGGATGACATTAGCTGGTCCATTCATATCTCAAGATAACTTGCCTATTCCAGCTATCAATCGTGTTGACCTTTCTGAACTGCTTTAATGTATTTATATAATTCTTGATCTAAGAAAACCAACTGAGCACCGAGTCGAAACGTACTCTCACCAAAGTCTTATAAATTGGTAAGAAAGAACTGCAGATGCTGGTTTAATTCGAAGGTAGACACGAAATGCTGCAATAACTCTCCACTGAGTTACTCCAGCATTTTGTGTCTACTTAAATTGGTATATATTTATGTTATATGTATGAGCTGCTAGAGGCAGGCACAACAACACTTAAAATACATTTGGACAGCTATGTGGATAGGAAAGGTTTATAATGATATCGGCCAATTACGGGGAAATGTGACTAGCTTAGATAAGGCTTCTTGGTTGGCATAGGCAAGTTGGGCCGAGGGACTTCTGTCCGTGCTCAATGGTTCTCTATAATTGAAGCATAAGCCACCTACTCTTTATATTTAATTCCACCAGCAATTAAAAATAGTATTTCTATGTTTGCTAATTACTTGCGTAACCTGTGTACTAGCGTTTAATTAATGCACAAAGACATTGAGTACTCTGTAATCTCTATAGCTATTTTTTTTTGTTGCCAAAATAGACAATTCCTCAGTAACGTTGTACTCTGTTAGCCAGATCTTTTCACACTCATTTAACTATTCCCTTCTTTGCAACCTCTTGGTGACAACTTTCCTACTTCTCTTTGTGTTATCAGAAAAATTAGCAATCATATCTTTGGAGCCTTCATTGATCTATGTAAATTGTAAACAGTTGGAGGTTCTGCACTGATACCATACATTACATCTTGTGCAACAGAAAAAGTTAATGTGCAAATGCTTGGCAGTAGTAAAACAACAACATTTGTTGTTGGTTCTGTAAGGCAAATAGTACAACTTTCTTTTCAAGTGTCCACATCTATCAACACCACCACTAAAAGAAGGGACCAAGTAAAGATGATTACAAAATCTTCAGTTGACCATACTTTCTGCATTACTTTGAGTTTGGGTCATGGGTCTATGCTGAGCATCTCTGTGATTAAGCTGAATTTAGGTCCTATTTATCAGATAATATTAGCCTATTGTATAAAAAAATAAAATATTTTTGATTACTATTACGAGAAGGGACACTTATATTGTATTTCTTATTCAATTAAGTAGTCATGATCTGATCTGCCTTCTGCTCCGACTGAAACTTATACCTTGTCCCTGTCCAATTTGCAAGGAACAAGGGCCTGTGCACCTGAGATGAGACTACTTGGATGAGGTTTTTATTGCCTCCATCCAATAATTTTTCTCCCCTCTTGAAACCTTTTTTTTCCTTCCTGGTTTAGTTCTAGCTTTTATAACTTCTTCTTTTCGTGTCCATCTTGTTACAAATGTTGACCTAGCTGTCATCGTCCGTCCTGAAAAGGATCCAATCTTCCAGCGTCAATCAGTGGAAGCCATCAGGTCGCAATAGATGATGGTGGTAGCAGAATTAGCTCAGGATACTTCCATTTTCCAGGCCCAGCGAAGTGGACGCTTCTGCTATGGGGCGATTTTCAAGTCAAGTCAAGTTTATTCGTCACATACACTTACGAGATGTGCAGTGAAATGAAAAGTGGCAATGCTCGCGGACTTTGTGCAAAAAGACAAACAAACAAACAACCAAACAAACTACAAACAGAATCACATATTCTTTTACATATTAAATATTGTGGGCAGAAGGAAAAAGGTTCAGTAAAGTTAGTCCCTGGTGAGATAGGAGTTTAGTCCGAATGGCCTCTGGGAAGAAACTCGTTCTCAACCTCTCCGTTCTCACAGCATGGCAACGGAGGCGTTTGCCTGACCGTAGCAGCTGGAACAGTCCGTTGCAGGGGTCACCCATGATTTTATTGGCTCTGGAGTTGCACCTCCTGATGTATAGTTCCTGCAGGGGGGCGAGTGAAGTACCCATAGTGCGTAAAGCCGAACGCACTACTCTCTGCAGAGCCTTGTCATGGGCAGAGCAATTCCCAAACCAGATGGTAATATTTCCGGACAAGATGCTTTCCACCGCCGCTGAGTAGAAGCACTGGAGGATCCTCGGAGACACTCTGAATTTCCTCAATTGCCTGAGGTGGTAAAGGCGTTGCCTTGCCTTACTCACGAGTGCTGCGGCGTGTGATGTCCATATCATATCCTCAGATATGTGAACTCCCAGATATTTAAAACCACTGCACCATTCTAACCAATAGAGTGATACAGTGTGGAAACAGGCCCTTCGGCCCAACTTGCCCACATGGGCCAACATGTCCTTGCTACACTAGTCCCACCTGCCTGCGCCTGGTCCATCTCCCACCAAACCTATCCCATCCACGTACCTGTCCAACTGTTTCTTAAATGATGGGATATTCCCAGCCTCAACTACCTCCTCTGGCAGCTTGTTCCATACACCCACCACCCTTTGTGTTGAAAAAGTTACCCCTCGGATTCCTATTAAATCTTTTACCCTTCTCCTTGAACCTATGTCAATAGACAATAGGTGCAGGAGTAGGCCATTCGGCCCTTCGAGCCAGCACCGCCATTCAATGTGATTATGGCTGATCATCCACAATCAGTACCCCGTTCCTGCCTTCTCCCCATATCCCCTGACTCCGCTATCTTTAAGAGCTCTATCTAACTCAGTTGAAAGCATCCAGAGAACCGGCCTCCACCGCCTTCTGAGGCAGAGAGTTCCACAGACTCACAACTCTGTGTGAAAAACTTTTTCCTCATCTCTGCTCTAAATGGCTTACACCTTTTTCTTAAACTGTGGCCCCTAGTTCTGGACTCCCCCAACATCGGGAACATGTTTCCTGCTTCTAGCGTGTCCAAGCCCTTAATTATCTTGTTTCAATAAGATCCCCTCTCATCCGTCTAAATTCCAGAGTATACAAACACAGCCGCTCCATTCTATCAACATATGACAATCCCGCCATCCTGGGAATTAACCTGGTCAACCTACGCGGCACTCCCTCAATAGCAAGAATGTCCATCATCAAATTTGGAGACCAAAACTGCACACAATACTCCAGGAATGGTCTCACTAGGGCCCTTTACAACTGCAGAAGGACATCTTTGCTCCTATGCTCAACTCCTCTTGTTATTAAGGCCAACATGCCATTCGCTTTCTTCACTGCCTGCTGTACCTGCATGCTTACTTTCAGTGACTGATGAACAAGGACCCCCAGATCCCGTTGTAGTTTCCCTTTTCCCAACTTGACACCATTCAGATAATAATCTGCCTTCCTGTTTTTGCTACCAAAGTGGATAACCTCACATTTAACTGCATCTATCCACTCACCCAACCTGTAAGTTACCCTGCATCCTTATAACATCCTCTTCACCGTTCGCACTGCCACCCAGTTTTGTGTCATCTGCAAATTTGCTAATGTTGCTTTCAATCCCTTCATCTAGATCATTAATGTATATTGTAAATAGCTGCAGTCCCAGCACCGAGCCTTGCGGTACCCCACTAGTAACTGCCTGCCATACTGAAAAAGATCTGTTAATCCCTGCTCTTTGTTTCCTGTCTGCCAGTGTTTCCACTTTGAAGGAAATTACCCGAAATTTGGGAAATTCTGGTTGTCTTCGGGTAATTTTAGGCAAATGAAATAATTTCGGGACATTTCCTGGCCCGGTAAGCCTTCCCCAACTGCGCATGTGCGACTGCCGCCCCAACTGCACAAGCGCGGATACCGAGCCCACTGCGCACTCGAGGGGAGACGCAAAGGTGTCTAATCAGGCCCGCGGGATGATTTGCGGAAAGAAAGTATGTACAGTACGTGTGTATTTACGACCATCTACGCCTGCGCAGTTGGGGGAGGCCCGTCAGCCGCGTCACAATTCAAAATGGCGCCGGTGACACGTTAACATTGGCTACCCTCCAATCCACAGGAACTGATCCTGAATCTATAGAACATTGGAAAATGATCACCAACGCGTCCGCGATTTCTGGAGCCACTTCCTTAAGTATCCTGGGATGCAGACCATCAGGTCCTGGGGATTTATCAGTCTTCAGTCCCATCAGTCTACCCAGCACCATTTCCTGCCGAATGTGAATTTCCTTCAGTTCCTCCGTCACCCTAGATCCTCTGGCCACTAGTACATCAGGGAGATTGTTTGTCCTCCTTGGTGAAGACGAATCCAAAGTACCTGTTCAACTCGTCTGCCATTTCGTTGTTCCCCATAACCCCATTGTGGTTCTCTGGTCCTCGATTCCCCTACTCTGGGCAAGGGACTCTGTGCATCTACCCAATCTATTCCTCCCATGATTTTGTACACCTCTATAAGATCAGCCTTCATCCTCCTGACCTCTAAGGAATAGAGATCCAGCCTTCTCAACCTCTCCCTATAGGTCACATGCTCTTGTCCTGGCAACATCCTCCTAAATCTTTTCTGAACCCTTTAAAGCTTGACAATATCTTTCCTGTAACATGGTGCCCAGAACTGAGCACAATATTCTAAATGCGGTCTCACCAACGTCTTAAACAACTGCAATATAACCTCCCAACCTCTATACTCAATACTCTGGCCAAGGCCAATGTGCCAAAAGCCTTTTTGACCACCGTATCTACCTGTGACTCAACCTTCAAGGAACCATGCACATGCACACCTAGATTCCTCTGCTCTTTGCTCTACAACACTCCCCAGTGGCCTACCATTTACTGTGATGGTCCTGCCTTTGTTTGACGTCCCAAAATGCAACACTTCACACTTCTCTGTATTAAATTGCATCAACCGTTCCTCTGCCCACCTAGCCAATCGATCCAGATCCTGCTGCAATCTTTCACAACCATCTTCACTATCTGCAAAGCCCAGCCACTATTGCATCATCAGCAAACTTGCTAATCTTGCCCTGTATGTTCTCATCCAAATCATTGATGTACATGACAAACAGTAATGGGCCCAGCACCAAACCCTAAGTCATACCACTAGTCACAGGCCTCCAGTCCAAGAAGCTACCTTCCACTATCACCCTCTGCATTCTTCCATGGAGCCAATTTGATAACCATTCAGCGATCTCTCCTTGGATCCCATGCAATCTAACCTTTCAGAGCAGCCTACCTTGTGGATCCTTGTCGAATGCCTTACTGAAATCCATGTATACAACATCTACAGCTCTGCCCTCATCGACTTTTTGGTCACATTTTCAAAAAAATATCAGATTTGTGAGACACGACCTCCAACGTAAAAAACCATGCTGACTATCCTTAATCAGCTCTTGCCCGTCCAAATGCCTGTGTAAACTATCCCTCAGATTACTCTCTGGTAACTTTCCAACTACAGGTGTTAAGCTCACCGGCCTATAATTCCCAGCATTTTCCCTGCAGCCCTTCTTGAAAAGAGGCACAACATTTGCCACCCTCCAGTCTTCCGGCACCTCTGCTGCAGTGAAGGACGACTCATAAAACAGCTCTCCTGTTGCTTTTGGTGTGAGCATTGCTGGCAAGGTCAGGGTTGGTTTCCTCTCCCTGACTGCCTTTAAGGTAGTGGTACTGAGCCACTGTGGTGAATACTGGTTCATTAATGTTGGAAGGGTGGGTATGACCTGTATTACTAGGTTTCTCAGCTTGTCTCGCCACCTTCCTGCACCAAAATCCAAGTAATCTTATTCATTTCCTTGCTCCCCACTCTCTTCCATCTCTCTGAATCTGAGGATGCCCTGTTGTCACTGCACTCCTTTTGTCATTGCTGAGACGTAGCTAAAATATTGAAGGTTTTCCTTGATCTTGGAAAAATTGCTATTATTCAAAGAAGAATGTGAATTGCCAGTGTTTTCGTTGACCTTTATTCCTTAAAGATAGACACAAAATGTTCGAGTAACTCAGCGGGACAGGCAGCATCTCTGGATAGAAGGAATGCATGACGTTTTGGGTCGAGGCCCTTCAGTCTCTCCTATCCAGAGATGCTGCCTATCCCGCTGAGTTACTCCAGCATTTTGTGCCCACGGTTTAAATCAGCATCTGCAGTTCCTTCCTACAGACTTCCTTTTATTCCTGACTATTAAATCGAACAATAAATAATAGCTAACCAATTGTTTATACAATGTATAGGAAGGAACTGCAGATGCAGGTTTATACCGAAGATAGACACAGAGTGCTGGTGCAACACAGTGGGTCAGATAGTGTCTCTGGAGAAAAGGATCAGGTGACGTTTCAGATTTATAATGTACTTATTTATGGTGTCTGTCGAGGCTATGGGCACTCAAAAAAGGGAAAATAATGGTTCAGAATTCCTACCATAATTTAACATCGTTATGCAAACATTAACACAATACCAATCTTGCCTTGTTATCATCACTTGCTCTTTCCCACTCTTGTTATAGAACAGTATATTTTGTGTATAAATAACCTGTGAGTTATTTTCCGTGCATATTATTAAAATAGATATCTCATCATTTGTAAACAATTTGTTTTCATTATTAATGCCTCTGTTACATTTGTAATTGCTCATATCTTTAGGTATCATTAACAGTTTCCCATTTGTTACTGGTTCTTTTGCCATACTTTTCATGGTAAGTTTGTTTCTCTGAAAAATTGTGCTTTAAATGTCTGTAATTCTGAGCTTTGTCCACTGGGTGGACTAAATGACCTGCTGAAAAAACATTTTACTTGTATCTACATTTTAAGTGAAACATTTTTACAGTTAAACAGAAATGACTTAAAGGTTCATTGTTTAGTGTCTTTGTTTTTAACCTCTTCATTTTAGATCTGTGATAAATGTCAACATTTAGAGGCTAACCTAACTCACACATTCGCAAATTGTATAGAAATCAAAAACTTCTGGACGGACATTTTTAGAATAATACCTATAGTTGTCAACACTCAACTGGATCCCGATTTAAAACTAATAATACTAGGGATATTAGAACAAAGCCTAACACTTACAACAACCCAAAGAAACTTTATCGACTATAGTGTAATAACTGGGAAAAAATTAATATTAAAATTTTGGAAAGGTCCTATAACCCCCACAATTAAAATGTGGATTATGGAAATGTCAGAGGCCTTACATTTGGAAAGAATCAGACTTGTCTTAATGGACAAACAAGAACTTTTTATCAGAATATGGTCTCCATTCATTGACTATTTGAAGGGCCAGACTGGTTCGGCACGGGAACCTGACTGAAACTTGAATTAAGGATTAGATGAAAAGTTATACTTTATAATTCATGAACTTATCTCCAATGTTGTATTTTTAGTAAATTATTCCATTCTTCTTTATCATGCTTTTTCCTCTTTTTTATTTCTCTTTCTTATTTGCACCCCAGCGGTAGGAACATTGACTTCTCTAACTTCAGATAGCCCTGGCTTTCCCTCTCTATCCCCTCTCCCTTCCCAGTTCTCCCACTCGTCCTACTGTCTCTGACTACATTCGATCTTTGTCCCGCCCCCTCCCCTGACATCAGTCTGAAGAAGGGTCTCGACTCAAAACGTCACCCATTCCTTCTTTCCAGAGATGCTGCCTGACCCGCTGAGTTACTCCAGCATTTTGTGTCCACCTCTCTCAAGCTTGGGCTCTGAGACCATATGTAGACTGGCAGGAGGATTATAGAAGTGGGATTAATGATGGATGTGAAAGTACTGTTGGAAGTTGGGGATACAATGATTGGAATATTCGAGGGAGGGAAGCATGATCTCATGAAGCATGAGTTTTCAGGAAGCAGTTGAGAGCCATGTGTTTTTCTGAACAATCTCTGCCGTCCCATGCATTACCAGCTTTTACTTGTCAACCCAATTCCCTTTGAAGCTCCAATCAGAGAGGGCCAACTGTGTATTTTGCATCAATGTCAATAACTATTTATCTTGACTAGATTTCATGAAGAGCCAAAATTACAATTATTTCATAATTAATGTGGCATTCCTGAGTCTTGTGGATCTCTGGAGAAGCTGAATGGGAAACGTGGCTGATAATGCCATTAATTGACCAAATCATAGGGTTTTTTTTGTCGTAGCTGACGCGTTGAATCTAAATGGAGTGCTTGGGGAAGTTGGAAATTCTAAGAATGGCTCGTTTTAAGTTTTCTGTGCATATTTTTACTTTGCATTCCTCATTTACACCATCTTCTGACTGTTTTTTAAAAATTTATTTATGTATTACTGCATTGCTGGCCATGCATATTTGCTCAGTTTTCCCATTTAATCTTTCTGAATTGTATTCCCCCATAAAATGGAAATAGATGTACTGAAGGGGCTATAGTTTATGAATTTTTTGTCACGTGAATTGAGGTACAGTGAAAAGCTTTTGTTACGTGCTAACCGCTCGAGACGATTATACAAGGCTAATACCAGAAATGGAAATGCATTTATTGGAGAGCAGATGACAGATGGGGACAGGAAAATAATGCTGGAGTGACACATTTAATGTTTTTTAATATATAAAATGTTTTGATAGAGAAGGTAAAGGCACAATGCATTTATGTTGAAGCAAAGACACCTATAGGGCATTTATACAAAAACATCTGTATCCAAAGATCATTGTGATTCTGGCTTCTGGGGGTGACTGAAGCAAAGTGTAAGATGGAAGGAAGTCCAAACTGGAGCATAAATGCCAGAGTGGATTGGTTGGGCTGAATCACTTGTGTTGTATACCCGTAATTCTAATTAATTTAATGTGATCCTATGCCTGTAGTGGTGATTCTTTTCTAATCGAAAATAAGGATTGGATTCCTTATTTGGATGTTGGATTCCTCTCAGTATCGTAGGATTCCTGGAGCAATAACTAATCTGCTGGAGGAAGCTTGGTGGGTCGAGCAGCATCTATGGGGAAGCCGGCCATGGGACTGGAGGAGCAAACATGAAGTGGGTCTGAGGCTGCCGTTTGCCCCCGAAGATCGAGAATCGGAAGGAGGAGAGGGAGTCAGCGACACAGTTGGACGCTGGACAAAGGGCCGGCAGAAGAAATGGGGGGGGGTCTAGCCTTCTGTGTCTTTAAGGTCGGCTGTGGGAGAAGCCCCCTGGGGCACAAAGACTGTAGGCCCGGGAGCGGAGAGAAGGTCGACCCTCTGGCGATTTCAATGAGGTGATGGCTGCAATGAGCTTCATGGCCAGAGGCAGCTTGGATTGTGTAAAAATGGTGCCAAAATATTGGTGACTATTGCATATGGACTCAGTGGGTTGTTTCCATGCATGCGGTACTTAATCAGGGATTGTTTTTGTCTACGGCAATGATCCCATTGATCTATATGCAAAAAATGTACCTTGGTATACATGACAATAAGAGAACCATTGAAACATTGATCTGTGGGTGGAAAAGAATAGTTGACTTTTCTGGGCGTTCCTTTCCACCCACAGATGCTGCATGATCTGCTGACTTCCTCGAATGGGTTGTTGCTCCAGATTCCAGCATCTGCAGTCTCTTGTGCCTCCTTTATCGTATCCCTCTCGCATTCTTGAGCAAATTTGAATTTATGAACTGATGTGCCTTGATTTTCTTTATAGAAACATAGAAAATAGGTGCAGGAGGAGGCCATTCGGCCCTTCGAGCCAGCACCCACCATTCATTGTGATCATGGCTGATCGTCCCCTATCAATAACCCGTGCTTGCCTTCTCCCCATATCCCTTGACTCCACTAGCCCCTAGAGCTCTATCTAACTCTCTCTTAAATCCTTCCAGTGACTTGGCCTCCACTGCCCTCTGTGGCAGGGAATTCCATAAATTCACAACTCTCTGGGTGAAAAAGTATTTTCTCACCTCAGTCTTAAATGACCTCCCCTTTATTCTAAGACTGTGACTCCTGGTTCTGGACTCGCCCAACATTGGTAACATTTTTCCTGCATCTAGCTTGTCCAGTCCTTTTATAATTTTATATGTTTCTATAAGATTCCCCTCATCCTTCTAAACTCCAGTGAATACAAGCCTAGTCTTTTCAACCTTTCCTCATATGACAGTCCCGCCATCCCAGGGATCAATCTCGTGAACCTACGCTGCACTGCCTCAATCACAAGGATGTCCTTCCTCAATTTAGGAGAACAAAACTGTACACAATACTCCAGATGTGATCTCACCAGAGCCCTATACAACTGCAGAAGAACCTCTTTACTCCAATACTGAAATCCTCTTGTTATGAAGGCCAACATTCCATTAGCTTTCTTCACTGCCTGCTGTACCTGCATGCCAACTTTCAGTGACCGGTGTACAAGGACGCTCAGGTCTCGCTGCACCTCTCCCTTATCTAACCTAACCCCATTGAGATAATAATCTGCCCCCTTGTTTTTCCCACCAAAGTGGATAACCTCACATTTATCTATATTATACTGCATCTGCCACTCATCTGCCCACTCACTCAACCTGTCCAGGTCACCCTGCAACCTCCTAACATCCTCTTCACAGTTCACACTGTCACCCAGCTTTGTGTCATCCGCAAACTTGCTAGTGTTGCTCCTAATTCCCTCTTCCAAATCATTAATATATATGGTAAACAGTTGCGGCCCCAACACCGAGCCTTGCGGCACTCCACTGCCTGCCATTCTGAAAAGGACCCGTTCACTCCTACTCTTTGCTTCCGGTCTGCCAACCAATTTTCTATCCATGTCAACACCCTACCCCTAATACCATGTGCTCTAAGTTTAGTCACCAGTCTCCCGTGCGGGACCTTATCAAAGGCTTTCTGAAAGTTTAGATATACCACATCTACTGGCACCCCTTCATCCATTTTACTTGTCACATCCTCAAAAAATTCCAGAAGATTAGTCAAGCATGATTTCCCTTTCATAAATCCATGTTGACTTGGACTAATCCTTTTACTGCTATCCAAATGCCCCATTATTACCTCTTTAATAATTGACTCCAGCATCTTTCCCACCACCGAAGTCAGGCTAACTGGTCTGTAATTTCCCGTTTTCTCTCTCGCTCCTTTCTTGAAAAGTGGGATAACATTAGCTATCCTCCAATCCACAGGAACTGATCCTGAATCTATTGAACATTGGAAAATGATCACCAATTTGTCCACTGTCTCTAGAGCTACCTCCCTGAGGACCTTGGGATGCAGACCATCAGGCCCAGGGGATTTATCATCCTTCAGTCTCATTAGCCTACCCAATACTATTTCTCGCCTAATGAAAATTTATTTCAGTTCCTCTACCCCCTTAGATCCTCTGTCCTCCAGTACATCTGGGAGATTGTTTGTGTCTTCCTTAGTGAAGACAGATCCGAAGTACCTAATCAACTCTTCTGCCATTTCCTTGTTGCCTATAATAATATCACCCGTGTCTGCGTTCAAGGGACCCACATTTGACTTTGCTACTCTTTTTCCCTTAACATATCTAAAGAAGCTTTATGGGTCAACATCAAGTTGCATTGTCATAGAGTTTAACAGCATAGTTGAACGCGTATGAAATGGAATAAAATCTGCATTCAATAAAATCAAAAAAATTTAATTGCTATCAAATTTATTCCATATCCTTGCAAAAGCACCAAGACTTGCTAACCACCAAGTACTCGGGTGACTTTTCAACACTACAGCAAGTGGTTGTTCAGTTGTTTAAGCGGCTTTTTCACGGGGCGACTTGACGCAAGAGTTAACCAGAGTTTAACATCGTGGGAACCTCGTGCGATAACAGTACGGCATTCGTGGACCACCGTGGATCACCATAGCGCTAACGGCAGGCAATCGTGTATCTTGGTCACTCGGGAGAAAATTCAAGAAAGTTTGAATTTCTCCAAGAGTGACTTGTACACTTGTGGTTGAGCATTGCAACATTGTATGAACATAGTGGCCAGTGCGATATCCGTGCGATATCCGTAATAATTCTTGCGGGTACCGTGGGAACTCCTGCGAACGGTGAGTAACTGAGCAGTTTGATTGTCAGTGCTTGTTTTACCTCATTGTTAAATATATTTTTTACTATCAGATTGATGTCTGCAATTCTTCATTAACACATCACTACAAGATGAATGTCTCTAATGTTATAATCCCTCTCATGCTGAAACACAAAATAGTTGAAGGGAGGTGAAATAATCACATTTTCATTCTTTTTCATTTTTGAGTGTTCAGGTACCTCACTTGCTGAGCTTTTTTACTCCAGCAGTTTGTGTCTCTTTTTGTCTAAAGCAGTTTCTAAGACTGTAGGAACTCCGCGGGCCAGGCAGCAACTACGGAGGGAAATGGACAGGCGACACTTTCTTCAGGCTGCCTTATCTCTCTCCCCCCCCCCCCCCCCCCCCCCCCCCCTACTTCCACCCACACACACAAATGCTGGAGAAACTCAGCGGGTGCAGCAGCATCTATGGAACGAAGGAAATAGGCAACGTTTCGGCCCGAAGCGTTGCCTACTTCCTTCGCTCCATAGATGCTGCTGAACCCGCTGAGTTTCTCCAGCATTATTGTGTACCTTCGATTTTCCAGCATCTGCAGTTCCTTCTTAAACACAAATGCACCGAGTTCCTCCAGCATTTCGTGTTTTGCTCAGTATTCCAGCATCCGCTGTCTTCCGCGTCTCCAATAAAACAAAACTACTGTCAAAAGGGTGAAGAATAGGGGCAGAGATAGATACATTCCTGATTAGTGCGGCTGTCAGGAGGTTATGGGGAGAAGGCAAGAGAATGTGGTTGAGAGGGAGAGATAGATCAGCCGCGATTGAATGGCGGAGTGGACTTAATTTTGCTCCTATAACTAACAAAGATAGTAATTGTTAGGGAAATTTAGTTATTAAAGACGAGGGGGAGCAGAAATGGGCCGTCTGGGATGGCTCGCAAGATACTTGCATAGAGGCACAAAAGTTAAAGAAAGGGCAGATAAACAGAGAGGGGGGGGGGGGACTTCCCTCAGTGCCCATCTGTTACCATTAACTGGACAGTTCGGTCTGTGAAACGCAACACGCCAGCCCCGACATCCAGCCCGGTGGTCAGTCCTTTGAAGATAGACACCAGTTGCTTGGAGCAACTCAGCCGGACAGGCAGCAACTCTGGAGAGAAGGAACGGGTGGCGTTTCGGGTCGAGAGCCTTCTTCAGACTGAGGTCAATCCCCTGCATGGGTAACAGGAGTCCCAGCCAACACGACAATCGCCCGCTGCACAGTCTCGGAGCTTCCACTGCGAAAACGGTGCCCACATTTGAGCACATGTAACTGAACCATCCTAACACCAACCACAGAGCATTCCTGAACTACTACCTACCTCATTCGAGACCCTCGGAATGGGTGACGTTTCGGGACGAGACTCTGAAGAAGGGTCTCGAACCGAAACGTCACACATTCCTTCTCTCCAGAGATGCTGCCCGTCCCGCTGTGTTACTCCAGCATTTCGTGTCTATCTTCCGTATGCTCTGTGATGGTCATCTCGGAGTCAAGTGGCAACTCTGGTCTGTAGACACGAGGAACTGCAGACGCAGGAATCACGAGCAAAACACAGTGCGTTGGACGAGCCTGACCCTTTGAGTTCCTCCATCACTTTGTGTTGAAGTCAGGTCTGGACATTGCTTGGCTCAGTCTCAGGCGCCGGCTAACTAGGAAGGTCGAGTCAAAGTCCAGCACTAACACTCAAGAAATAATGTTTGCGGCCTGATGTTCCCAATATTTAATTGAAATCATTAATAAAGTAAATAAATAGATACTGGTCTAATCAGTATCTACGGGATTGGACAGGCTAGATGCAGGAAGAATGTTCCCGATGTTGGGGGAGTCCAGAACCAGGGTCCCAGTTTTACAGTCTACCGTGGGAACTCTTTAACTCAGTAAAGTAAAGTAAAGTAAAGTAGCCTTTATTGTCATATCAGCGCACAGGCAGCAGTTGATTGTTGCTCTATTCAGTTTCCCAGGGGGTCGGGACAGGACTGGAGTTGGGAGGGAAAGGTGGGGGAGTCGAGGGAGAGGAGGGGGAGACAGATGGGGGTGTCTTCATTTACTGGCGGCGGGTGTCTGTCACTGAAACAGGCAGGTGAGATTTCACATCCACCTTGTGTGTGCCTCTCTCTCTCTCTCTCGCTCCCTCCCTCTTACACAGGCTGAGAGACTCTGCCTCTGTGAGTGTACGTCTCTTTCTCCCCCTCTCCCACACACAGTAAGACCGAGGTACTGTGCTCAGTCCATCTGTGTCTCCCACATACACGGTAAAACATGTCTCCAAATGAGCCAATTCAACCAAGGGAGGATATTTATAGTGTGTGAAAAAAAAGTGACATCATTTGTGCCACGTGATGATTTAACAACACTTCACAATGTTCATTCAAGATTTAACGGGAAAGCTCAGGAGACGGACAAGTCACTCGCACAAATAACAGAAATGCCGAGTACCGTGGGAACTCTTTATCTACCCCCCCGTTATATTGTGTGATATCGTGCTAGACCACGACCACTTCACTCTGGTTACATCTTGCGTTAAGTCGCCCCGTGAAAAAGCCGCATTAGAGAAGATGTACAACTGGAAGAAATCCTGCACATTCATTTTCAAGAAGACAACAATTGGCAAGATTCCCTTTAGTCGAAGCTAGCTGCAACATGGAATTCATTGCCACAAACCACTGTCAAGGAAAAAATGATGTAAGAAATACATTAAAAAGTAATTAGAACAACTGTATGGAAGCAGACCTGATTGAATTGAAGATGTATCAACAATTCTGTTCTTATTTGGTCGTCTGTTAACCAGACTATGCAACAGATGTTGGGTTACACAAAGTGGCCTTCTGGAAATTCAAGGTTAATTCAATGGTGGCGAGATGTTGGCAGCTTACATAAAAGGATGGAAGCTCACTGTTAAAAATATGAACTGGTGAGATGTCTCCAGCATTTGTAAAGTTGTGTCTTTTTAGTGTGGGCTACTAAACCCCAGAGATCCAGAATGTGCTCTCTACCTGTACTGGCACTTACTCAGATTTGGAGGTCTGTTATTGTCCAAATCCAAAGGTCCTCAATGTATCCCGAGAGGATGGATTTGATCGCAAGCAGGTGGTTATGCATCCATGGGATAACTGCAGGCCCTCCCCACCTTACAAACACTGGCTCATGTACAGTCTGTACAGCTACAAATGAGCATTTAATTGTCTGGTGGGATGGATTTGTCAGCTGCTGTGGGGCTGCAGGTATCTCCTGCCATGTGGGAACTCAGTTCATTTCCAAGTTGTGAACTGTTCAGCTTACAAGGATTTTACCGGAGCGTAACCTGGGGAGGACCGGGAAACGAATTTACTACATCTAAAACATTAAAGTGAGGACATTCCTTCTGTGCAGGCAAATGTAGCAACTGATTTCCATGCAGCCGAGTTTCCCAAGCAGCAAAAATGCTGAGAAGAGTTGCAAGATATCACAGCAGTAGCATGTAGATAGAAAGCAAAGCACAGGTTTTCAATACACGCAGTTGCCAGTGTGGGTCTTCTTTATTTTACGAAAGTACACCGCTAGTACTCACACATATTCACGAGACTGATAAGATAATGAAAATATCACATGACACAAATCACTCCATTCTGGTACTCAGTTCTTCAACTTACAGTTACCATTATATGCACTATTATATACAGTACAATAGTTTAATTTGGTCTAGAGGTTCTAGACGAGGGCTATTTGTTAGCCAGAATATCCCCCATGCGAACTCTCGTGTTTGTCTTTGAATCCCTCAGAAGAAATCGTTTAGTCAACCCTGTGCACATGGATAGATTTTAGTGTAACATCTATTCAAAAGATGGTACTTCTGACCGTGATTGTATATCAGCCGAGAATAGGTATGCAAGACCAAATTTGGGGTTCAGAATACTCAAGTACAAACTCAACGAGAGGAACATCACTTGAGCAGAGTTGATTCACTCCCTGAATCTCAAGAAGCTTAGAGTCTGAAGAAGGATCCCTCCACATTCACTTCCCTCCACAGATGCTGCCTGACCCGCTGAGTTTCTCCAGCATTTTGTTTTGGCTCCAGATTCACTCCCTATACAGATTCAATCACAGAGTAGCCCTTAGGACAGTTGTTGAGGTTCAGCCATGAAAGATTTTCAATTCATCTGCTGGGAGTTTAATGGAGTGGCCCAACAGAGAGATATCCTCCCACCGAAGGGCCTTTGTAGGAAACAGGCAATTCTGAAAAGATTCAAATGAATTTCAGGCTGGTGTTTTTAAAGTGCTTTTCCATAATTTGTAAATTACATCTCTATCCACTTTCAATGGAAAATAGCACTTTCTAAAAGTCCTATTTTTCTTCCAATGTACCAAAATAGTCACTTATTCCTTCCTCTGCTACACCTTGCTTTTCCAATGCCTTTTCTTCAAGCCTTATCTTGTTGGCATCAAGCTTGCATTCCTGTACTTTGGATCTTTATATTTTCCAATCTACTTCCTTCCATGCTTCCTTGAATTGTTTGGAAACCTCCTTTAATTTTCCTTTAGATTGAGTTTGAGGCTTCTGGTTCATTATTTGAAGGGTTCAATGTTTGACCCATTGAATTTGACGTCCGCTTTATTTTCTTCACTGCGGAGATTGGAAATTAATTATTCCAAATGTTGACATTACTTTGGCATTGGATTATTTCTTCAATAATTTATTTCCCTCTTTCTCTCCATTGTTTGTTGGAGTTGAATGTTAAAGAGCTGACTGTGTTCTGGGATTTTGTTCTTCTAATTATTCCTAATGAGTGATATTGCCAAACCTTATTCTGAATTTGTGTCCAGTTATTTAATTATAATGTGATTTCTCAGATTATGTGGGTAAGGCTATGTTCGTTGTCCATTCTCACGTGTCCCTAAAGATATTGTGTAGGAAGGAACTGCAGATGGCGGCTTAAACCGAAGATAGACACAAAAAACTGGAGTAACTCAGCAGGTCAGACATGTTCATTATCCTTCATAAACCACTGTAATATGGTATTTTTTAATACACCTTTTAGACTCCGGGCATCACTAGCAAGACCCATTGCCCATCCCGAATAATCCATGACAAGGTGGTGGTGTGCTTCTTAAACCACTGCATTCCTTCAGGAGATGATACTCCCACAGTCTGAAGAAGGGTCCTGACCTGAGACATCACCAATCCGTGCTCTCCATATGTTGCTTGACCTGCTGAGTTACTCCAGCAGTTTATGTCTTTTTTTTGTAAACCAGCATCTGCAGTTCCTTGTATTCCCTCTCACTATACTGTTGGGTGGAGAACTCAAGGCTGGAAATATGGAAATGTTCATTTTGGCAAGCAAAAAATAACAAAAAAGAAGCACTTTATATAAATGGTGAGAGATTACAGAGCTGTGAGATGCAAAGAGATGTGGATATCCAGGTGTATGATATGCAAAAAGCTTGTGTGCAGGTCGAGCATAAAATTAGAAAAGCCAACAGAAAATTACATTGTTATTTTAAATGTTGAACTGCAAATGACATTGTTTATTGCTAGGAGAATTTAATACAAAAATAGAAGGGTTATGATACACTTAAGGTGCATATTGGCGAGGCATCTGGAGTACTTGCACAATATTTGTCCCTTTATTTAAAGGATATAAGTGCATTCAAAGTAGTTCAGAGAAGGTTTACTGAAATGTATCATGAGAAAAATACAAAAAGCTGGAGGAACTCAGCAGTTCAGGCAGCATCTGGGAAGGGAATGGACAGGCAATGTTTTGTGTGAGGGCTGTACTTCAGACTGAAGAAGGGCCCTGACCTGAAACGTTGCCAGTCCTTTCCCTCTCAGATGCCACCTCACCCACTCAGTCCCTCCAGCTCTCTGTATTTTGCACAAGATTCCAGCATCTGCAGTTTCTTGTATCTCCGTCTGTATCCTATGCGGAAGGATTGGACAGACAGAGGTGTAAAAACATACAAAGAATTTGATTTGCCATACAGTCATACCAAAAAAGCAATAAGACACACAACTACATAAAAATTAACATGAACATCCACCACAGTGCACTGCGATGGAAGGCAATAATGTTTTGTCGTTTTTCCTCCTTTTCTCCCACGGTCGGGGCAGTCGGAACCATCCGCAGTCGGGACAATTGAAGCTCCCGCAGCCGGCGATCGAAGCTCCCACGATCGGGGCGGTTGAAGCTCCCGCGGTTGGAGCTCCCGAAGTTGATCCTCAGTAAAGGGACCACCAGCTCCACGATGTTAGGCCACAGTGCGGACAGAGAAACGATACGGAAAAAGTCGCATCTCCATCGAGGAAAGAGATAAAAAATGTTTCCCCCCCCACCCACGTAATACAACACTGAAGATACACTAAAACACACATTTAACAACAGACTAAAATCAACAAAGGAAGGATGAGACAGACTGTTGGCGAGGCTGCCATCGGACAACGCCACCCATTGAGGCACTATTTTCTCTCAGAGCATTGAGAATCTTTGATGCTTCCCAAAGAGGGGGGAGGCAGAGTCTTTGAATATATTTAATGTGGTGGATAGATTATTAACGGAGTAGCCGGGAATGCGGAGTTGAGGTTACAATCCAATCACCCATCACTTTATTGAATGACTTTGCAGAGTTCGAGTGGCTGACTTATGCCCTTAATTCATTTATTTATATGTTGATGCTATCTGATCAAGTCAGCTTTATTCCTTCTCTGCTTGGATGTAGTGTTAATAGTACAACTGAGTTTTGCAGGACATTTGAGAGTCAAATACGTGGACTGGATCCAGAATCGGGAAAGACCAGACCAGGAGCAACAGATACCACACTGAGGTGAAAAACTTCAGTTAACCAGATTAATTTTTAACATAAATCCGATAGTTTTTATGGTCATCATTATTAAGACTACATTTTATCCCCCCAAAATTCCCAGATTATTAGCAACATAGTTGTTACAGTGTTATTCTATAGTTATTCTACATAGTTATTCCACAGTTGTCACAGTGGGATTGTTGGTCTAGGCTCCTGGTTTCATGGTTTGGTAATTTAAGCAATCTGTCATCACCCTTCCAGTATATAATTGTATTTATTTATTCACCCAGAAGTTGATCATACATATTTGATATGGTTTGAGGAATGCAGAGCAGACATAAGATAAAAATAACACACAGTGCTGGAGTAACTCAGCAGGTCAGGCAGCATCTCTGGAGAACATGGATAGATGACGTTTCGGGTTGGGACCTTTCTTCAGATAAGATAACTGGAATTAAAAGGTAACCTTAAAGAGAACATCTTACTCATGAAGGAGTGTGGTAGGGAAATTGGTATAAAATAGGGAAGATGGTGAATACAGAAATGTTGCCATCTTTGTCAGAGATGCTTGTGTGATAGGGGAATGGGTATCACCCATCTCAGTGATGCCGTCTGGAGCTCTGCTCCTGGTATGGTTACCCATGGCAATAAGGTCGAGGGGGAGGTCTCTGACAAAGAGCAATCCAACCAAGACTTCAACAGTGGAACAGGCGGGGGATGATGACTGACTTTAATGGAGCGTCACAACGGCTGGGAAGGCGGATGAAGGCTGCAGCAGGAAAGGGTCCCCAGTCATCTTGGATTCCATGCCACTGGATTCTGACCCAGATCTGTCAAGGACCGTGTGTTGGCTGTCTGTGCGCCAGTCTCCCCACGTTAAACAGTCACGCACAAGCGTCCTCCATGAGAGGACATCATACTCGTTTTGAATGACCGCCGATGATGATGATGAGGGAAATGGGTATAAAATAGGGAAAATAATGAAACGGTAATAGAAAGTTTCAAGTTTCCTGCCAGTCACATGGTAACCACCTATCCTGACCTGGATTCTACAATAGTTATTGGTGCCTTCACTTGATGGGCCAAAGTACAGTCCTCACATTTCCTATCTGGCAGCAATGTGGAAACAGTCTCAAGATACCAGCCAGAACATGGGATAATTTGAATGGATTTCAACGGGAATGATGTCATGCGTATTAGCCAACAATGGACTTCTTGCCAGCTTGACATTTTCACTATGTTTATGAATGATTTGGATGTAGAGAGTTTATATCCAGTATTTCTGACAACACTACACAGAGTTAGAAAGTAAAAATTGTAGATGGGTGTAGAAAGTTGTAAAGATACATGGGCAATAAATTGACAAAACTGATAAAAACAGATTTCAAAATGGCAAGATATTTCATCTTTAAATTCAAGAAAGTTAAATCAGAATATCCTCTAAATACCAAGAAACGATGGTCTGAAAGACAGCAGATAGACTTAGGAATGCGAGTATGCAGGTCAGTAAAGACGTGGGTAGGTCTAGGAAACAATTGGAAAGGTTAATATATTGCAAATTCTACACTTTTGCTGGATTACAAGTCAGTATGTATCAGAAGGTTATGCACAGTGTATTTTTGAATGAATGAATAAGTTTATTGGCCAAGTTTTCACATACAAGGAATTTGCCTTGGTGCTCCGCCCGCAAGTGACAACATGACATACAGTGACAGTTAGGAATGACACATAAAACATTAAACATTAATAATAAAACATTATTGATTAAACATGTGAATTAAATAAAACACCAGAGCAAAATGAGGCTACAGATTATTGGTTATTGAGTAGATCTACTACTCGTGGAAAAAAACAGTTTATATGTCTGGCTGTGGCAGCTTTGACAGTCCGGAGTCGCCTTCCAGAGGGAAGTGATTCAAAGAGTTTGTGGCCAGGGTGAGAGGGGTCAGAGATGATCTTACCTACTTGCTTCATGGCCCTTGCAGTGTACAGTTCTTCAATGGAGGGAAGGTTGCAGACAATAATCTTCTCAGCTGATCGGACGATGCGCTGCAGCCTCTGGATGTCATGCTTGGTGGCTGAGCCAAACCAGACCATGATGGAGAAGGTGAGAACAGACTCTACGATGGCCGTATAGAATTGGACCATGATTGCCTGTGGCAGATTGTGCCTCCTCAGCTGCCGCAGGAAGTACATCCTCTGTTGTGCCTTTTTGACTGTGGAGTCGATGGTGGCCCCCCATTTAAGGTCCCTGGAGATGATGGTTCCCAGGACCTTCACAGATGTGACTGTGGTGTTGTTGATGGTGAGTGGGGTGAGGGGAGGGGGAGTCTACAATCAATTCCACTGTCTTAGGAGCATTGAGCTCCAGGTTGTTGCAATGGCACCAGGACACCAGCTGTGTCACTTCCTGTCTGCAGGCAGATTCCTCCCCATCCTGGATCAGTCCAATCAGGGTTGTGTCGTCCGCTGTAGAGGAGAGGGGAGAGTACGCAGCCTTGCGGTGCTCCTATGCTGAGGGTCTGCGGGTCTGAGATGTGCTTTCCCAGCCTCACATGCTGCTTCCTGTCTGACAGGAGGCTGGTGATCCACCGACAGAGGGGTTCAGGCACAGTCAACTTGGAAAGTTTGGAGTGTAGTAGCACAATGGTTTTGAATGCAGAGCTAAAATCTACAAACAAATTCCTCGCATAGGTTCCCTGGCGGTCTAGGTGCTGGAGGATGATGTGCAGGCCCAGGTTGGCTGCATCATCCACAGATCTATTGGCCGGATATGCAAACTACAGAGGGTCCAGCAGGGGGTTAACTCTATTGCAGTATATTTCAAATAAAGCAGCTTTGTTTAAAACCCCATTCTCATGTATCTCTTTCATAGGGCCTGTTTCTTTGAAAGAAGTTCCTCAGTGAAGGAAGTAGTGTCTTAATTAAACGATTGTTGCCTTCATGAAGGAGCTAGTGTGTCAATGAAGGGAATGGTGTTGGTTACACAGGCAGGGGAAGGAATACCATTGCAAAATACTCTGGAATTGCAATGTGTGATTATTTTGATACAACAGAGGTTGTGCTTAAAAATGGGAGTTCTTATTAGATTAGATTAGATTAGATAGCCTTTATTGTCATTCAGACCGAAGTCTGAACAAAATTGAAGCAGTCATACATACAATACAATACAATAAAAAACAACAATAAACACATATTAACATCCACCACAGTGAGTCCACCCAACATCTCCTCACTGTGATGGAGGCAAAAGTCTTAGGTCTCCAGTCTCTTCCCTCCTCTTCTCCCTCTGCGCTGAGGCGATACCCCCCGGGCGATGTTACAACTGTCCCGCGGCTCAAACACCGCGGCCCGGGGTGGTCGAAGCTGCCGCCCACCAGTCCTGCTGACACAGCCGCTGGCCCGCGGCCGAACCCCGGACTCAGGCCACCGCCGCCATAACACCGTCCCAGCCACCGGAGCACCGTTCCAGCCCCGAGCCGGATCGCCCTCACGTGAGTGCCGTTACCGTCTCAGCCTCGCGCCAGGCCGCCCCGACTGGGCGCCGCTCCTCCCTCGGGCTGGGCCACCCCGACTGGGCGCCGCTCCTCCCTCGGGCTGGGCCGCCCCGACTGGGCGCCGCTTCTCCCTCGGGCTGGGCCGCCCCGACTGGGCGCCGCTCCTCCCTCGGGCTGGGCCGCCCCGACCGGGCGCCGCTCCTCCCTCGGGCTGGGCCGCCCCGACCGGGCGGCGCTCCTCCCTCGGGCTGGGCCGCCCCGACTGGGCACCGCTTCTCCCTCGGGCTGGGCCGCCCCGACTGGGCACCGCTTCTCCCTCGGGCTGGGCCGCCCCGACTGCGCGCCGCTCCTCCCTCGGGCTGGGCCGCATCGACTGGGCACCGCTTCTCCCTCGGGCTGGGCCGCCCCGGCATGGGCGCCGCTCCTCCCTCGGGCTGGGAACGCCGTACCTCCCCGAGCTCGGCCACTCCGACGGGAGCACCGTTCCTTCCTCGGGCCGGCCGTCCTCACGGGAGCGTCACAGCCCCTCACGGAAGCCCTGTTCCAGCCCCGAGCCGGGCCGTCCTCACGGGAGCGAGCTCAGTGCGAGTCCTGGCGGGCTCTGCCTCCTGAGCCTCGAGGTCGCCAGCTCCGCCATTAGGCCTCAGCGCAGACGGAGGCAGAGAAGGGGAATACGACAAAAAAGTCGCATTCCCCCACAGGGAGAGACAGCAAGCCCCGTTTCAACCCCCCCCCCCAAAACAGAAACTAAAAACCAAAACTAGACTAACCAAAACGAAAATAAACAACCCAAAAAACACAAAAAAAACAGGACTGTCGGAGAGCCGCTGCAGCCAGAGCCGCGCCGCCACTATATCATTATCAATATCACATCCAGCCTGCAGGCACCATGCAGCTTGTTGAATTAGTGCTAATCTATAATTGAAGCTAGCTAGCACTGATTAAAGCCACATGTACACCTCTGAAAATGGAGGTGCTCATTGCCACAAATTACTGGTGGGAGACGATCAAAAACTTGGAGAAGCTTTCTGGAAGCCAAGTCATTACAGGCAGAGAGTAGGCACTGTGGTTTTCCAACATGGCTCTCCTGCTGTCCATCTCACCCCTGATAGATGGAATGGAGAACAGAAGAGATATGTTATTCATGCAGGTATCTGACAAGCCAAGCAGGCCAGCAATGAGGCAGCAGTGGGAAGTGGGTGCACTCAATGTCAAGAGTTTTGCAGCACCAGTACCTCGCACTCAGTCAGGGTGAGATGAAGAAGTCACCAAAACCCATGCCCTATCAACTGGCCTTACAGTCCTCCAGTCATGTACCAATCAAGAATCTCACTTGGGATTTCTCTCTCTCTATTTGCCCAACCATATCTCCCTCACATACCGGCACTCTAGGCCTGTCCCACTAAGGCGATTTTTCAGGTGACCACCGGCGACTGGAACGGCGACTCAGAGTGGAACACACACACATCGCTTCCTTCACCAGCCCGTTATGAAGGCGGGAGACAGGGCAAGCGGGGGGAGCGCTGTCTGAGTGAAATTCATATGGTGCAAAGCCAATGTGATACAGACACACACCACGATGAACAAGAAGGTTGGCGCTGTAATTAAGACGGTGAAAGCACAGTGTACGGTAAGTCCTTTAAAAGAGTGGGGAGAGGGAGGGGGGGGGGGGGAGAGGAGGGAGAAGAGGGGATAGGGGGGAGAAGGAGTGGAGACAACTTTTAAGAAGCCAGAGATACATGGCTGTGAAGCTCGGCGGACATTAACATTACCGATCCTTGGTTCTGAAAACTACTGCTTACATTTTTTTCCCCCAATGAGCCAATGAAATTCACCAGTCAGCACCAGCTACAAACTACGAGAATCTAAGTGAACCTTCGACCTCCTGGCGAACCACCTACGGCACGAGAATTCACACTACTCTCCATGGCGACAACATGTTGAAAAATTTGCGGCGACCATAATGAGGCCGTGACTACCTCACGACCATGAAGGCGACTCCCCGGCAACCACCCGCGAACATGTAGCGACCATGTGACAACTGCATAGTCTCCTGCAGTCGCCTAAAAAGTCGCCTAAGTGGGACAGGCCCATAAGACTCGCACCTATTTTGCACAATTTATCCACGATCTTGGGTAGTCAGCCGTCAGAATGCAATATGGTCATTTGCAGGCTCTCTCATATTGGAGAAGGTGGTATACTATTGTCAGCAGTGGACTAAAGAGAAGCAAACTCATGCTCGTTGGTTCATTAGCTGGGAGAAATATGCGCTATAATAAAATTACAGCAGGAGTAGTTTAGTTTAGTTTAGAGATACGATGCGGAGACAGGCCCTTCAGCCCACCGAGCCCGTGCCGACCAGCGATCCCTGCACACTAACAATGTCCTAGACACACGAGGGATAATTTACAATTAAGTCAAGCCAATTATCCTACAAACCTGCACGTCTTTGGAGATAGACTCAAAAAGCTGGAGTAACTCAGCAGGGCTGACACCATCTCTGGAGAGAAGGAATGGGTGACGTTTCGGGTCGAGACCCTTCTTCAGACTGGAGTGTGGGAGGAAACTGGAGATCCTGGAGAAAACCCACGCAGAGCATGGAGAATGTACAAACTCTGTACAGACAGCACCCATAGTCGGGATCGAACCAGGGTCTCTGGCGCTGTAAGGCAGAAACTCTACCACTGCGCCACCGTGCTGCCCCTCAACCCATCAATCCTGCCATGTCCTTCAGTACAATCACAGCTGATCTCCCTCAGGCCTCATCTCACCTCTTGTGTCATTCCCTCAAGCCCTCCTCCCCTTCCTTCTATTCCCTTTACCATCGTGGATTGATCTTCATGCTCTTTCCCCCCTCCTTTAGTCTTCTGGTGACCCAGCAAAGCCACCATTGAAATCATTACTTCAGCCAATGATTATACATTAATCCAAGCAATGGCGTTCATAACCAGCACTGATGCATTACCATTTCCACAAACCATTTCACCATTGTTCTCTCCAACCAACAAACTCTGATGAACCTGTAACTCGGAGAGTCGAGTAATAGTCATGCATCTGGAAAATGGGCCCTTCGGCCCATTGAGTGCATGCCAATAATCAAGCAGCAATTTACGCTAATCCATTCTTAAACTGTACTTGTGTTGCTATAAACTATCACCAGAATCCATCACTCAACCACACAATACAAGCAATTTACAAATTGTAAGTATTTGGAATGTGGAAATAAAATAAAATAAAAAACACTCGGGGGAAACCCTTGCAGTCACTGGGAGAATGTGTCAACTCCATATAGAAGGGACCAGAACCCAACTTGCTGGAGCTATGAGGCGGCAGGTCAATTAGTTTTGCCACTGTGGCACCCATTGAACATCCCTCTTAATAGCACAGCCAGCAAGCTTCTTCCTGCTGCTAAACACCAGGTTCCCTATGCATTGCTAACTGGATTAAAGCATTCCAACATTTACTCAATTATAGTAGTTCAACTTGGCATGTCTGGGTAGGTCATTCCACTGTATTACTGACTGCTTACACTACATGCTTCCTGTCTGTGCGTTTCTTAGATGTTACGGCAATGTTCAATTTTCCAAGCAATGCAAGCCACTCCAAGTATTAATACTGTACCCTTGATGGAAATTGCACTATGTGGCCCAACTTCAAGATTGTCCTGTTTTTGGTACACAACGTGAGTACTGCATGTAGAGTTAGTTCCAATTAAATGAAAGTACAAAAAAACAATCTTGAATTGCTGGCAAACCTAATTAAAACATTGTTGGGGTGGTTTTCACCCTGAATCATGTTCAAAACGTTACCAGCACATTTTCCCATAGCAGCTGCTTACGTCGCCACCTTTCTAACAGCGGAGGAGCAAGTCAGCCTTTAAAAAAATCCCACTTAGCCGCAGACTGAGGCATCACAGATTGTCTTGGAGGTGAGCGAAAATGCGTGGATGAGGGAGAGGAATAGCAATCTCTTGTGTGTCAGGGCACCTCCCACATGACAGGCCAGTGTGTTTCAGTCACTGCATGGACTAGCAATTAAATCATATTGCACTGAGGTGCACAATACAGAAATGTTGCTGTCTTTGTCAATGTTGCTTGTGGACAAAAAAGTAGTTTAGAACAGTGGTTCACAACCTTTTTTAACTCATGGCCCCCTTGGGATCTATTAATTTTTCTGTGGCCCCCCCTGACATTATTAGCGGAAAAAAAGTACTTCAATATAATACCTTCCATAAAAATATCAGTGTCTATTAATTGCACATATATTCTCTTTTATTCTATTCCACAAACATCAAAAATATTTCAACTACATAGATTTAAATGTATTAGAACTGAAATTTAGGAGGCAACATGGTGGTAGCTCTGTGGCCCCCTTCATTGAACCTGTGGCCCCCTAAATCCCAAAATTTTTCTGTGGCCTCCCTGAAATTTGCCATGTGGCCCCAGGTTGGGAATCACTGGTTTAGAAGATTGAGTCTGGTAGAAGGTGTGGGGAAAACATCGATGGCCCTGTAGAGGCACTTTAATTTTCTGTCTCTTTGCTGAGCTTTGCTCTTTGTTTTATTGTGAGTTATATACATGAGTTGTAGGTCACATTTTTAAAACCACTTTCTGTTGATGAAAATAGAAATGGCCACTGGGCATCAGCTAACATCCTTAGATGCGTGTCTTATACCAGGCAAATGTAAGAGCTACTGAATACAGGCCAATTTTTCAATAACCGCCAATTGTCCTTGTGATCGTGGTGTGATTTAATTTGCACATAGACAAGTTAGGCATAAATATTGTACGCACATGGGTCCAAATCCAAGGGAGTACAAAATGAATGAAGCTAATAGTGTCTTAGAGGGAAAGTCAATGTAATTGTGAAGGGTGTAACGACTTAGTAAGAGGAATGAACAGGGTCTTGGTGAGAGGAATATTGTCTTTGTTAAGGGGGTAATGGCTTGGCAAAGGGAATAGTGTGCAGAGGACAACCAGTTCAAGAATTGGTATCTGTGAAGGTGATGGTGCCTTAGAGAAGGGATATACATCAAAGATAGAGGAAACAAGGAACTTCAGATTCTGGTTTACAAAAAAGAACCCAAAGTGCTGGAGTAACTCGGTAGGTCAGGCAACATCGCTGGAGAACATGGATCAGGAATGGAATAATGAATAGAATAATGTCCTAGCAAAAGTGGCAGTGAAAGTATAACTGTTTAATAAGGGGGATCGGGCCTTAGCAAAGAGAGTAATATCTCAGTAAGAGGGTAGTGTCCATGTAAAGAATTTTAAATCTTATTTTTGGGAACCGCACTTCGGTACAAAGGGACATGGCCCCAACAGTATTTGTATGATTCTGGTGGTATCTCCGTGAATGATGGCTTGAGACTGGATATGATACAAACTATAAAATACTGGCTCTTATTTGTTATGACATGGGGATGAATTTCACACTGACCCTCCAATTCTGGGTTGGGAGAATGAGCAGGAATTGGATGGCATGATGACAGCTCTGTGAATTTCTTTAGGAAATATATTGTTGCCAGGTTAAAACAGAATGTTCAGTGTTTCCAATGAATCGCATTTGTGTTTCCAAGTTTGTGGCTGAGTTTCCAGTCAGTGATGTCTATCGTTGCATTTTCTGTAGCTTCCATCTGCAATTTTCTTGCACATTTCTTGAGTGAATGTGTTATCATCAAAGTACTGTGATGAAACATTGGGGATTCATAACCTGTTTGCAGCTTGTTGCTCTCACACTGTTGTGAGGACTGTGGATGTGCTAATTGCCAATGATCTATTAACTCGTAGGTAAACTGTGAGAATAGATCACTGTGGGAATGCACTTCATGCTGCGGAAATATGCAATGGCAGGGCCATTCTGGGATATTAACAAAATAAGTCATTCATCTGTGAAACTCACACAATCCTGTTATCGTACCACAGTAGCCAAGGATACTGCGTAGTGTAGAGCATATTCTGAAGCAATAATATGCATTTGGAGACACAAGACACTGCCAACGTTGGAATCGTGAGCAAAACAAAACTAACTCCTAATCTGTCCATTTCCTTCCACAAAAGCTGCCTGACCCACTGAGTTCCTCCAGCACTTTGTTTTCTGTTCAATGGTATAGATCCACTGCCTACTACAATCTTATTTCATACCGTCATGTTTTTATTACAACATAAATTTTCATTAATTTGTCAACCGTAACAGTGGTAACTTCCCATGTCAAGGTGCGATTATACCCTCTGCCCTGTTGTGATATGTCTTTTAAACATTTCTTCTCTATCTTTCAGTCTGAAGGGTTCAGACCTGAAATGTTACCTATTCCATTTCTCCAGAGATGCTGCCTGACCCGCTGAGTTACTCTAGCATTTTGTGTTAATTTACTTTAGTTTAGAGATACAGCGTGGAAACAGGCCCATCGGCCCACTGAGTCCGGGCCGACCAGCGATCCCCGCACATTAACACTATCCTACACACACTAGAGGCAATTTACAATTTATACCAAGCCAATTAACCTACAAACCTGTATGTCTTTGGTGTGTGGGAGGAACTGAAGATCTCGGTGAAAACGCACACAGTCACGGTGAGAACAAAGAGACTTCATACTGACAGCACCTGTAGTCAGGATCGAACCCGGGTCTCTGGCACTCTAAGCGCTATAAGGCAGCAACTCTACCGCTGCGCCACGGTGCCCTTATCTTCACGATAAACCAGCAACTGCGGTTCCTTCCTACACATAGAAATGAGTTGGTGGGTGTTGGGAGACTAGATTTTGCTGCAAATTAAATCAGGATAGTAAGGTCTCATCACCTTCTGCTTTGAGTTAAGCCAATTGAGAGGAGAGAGACATTGGACATCATTATCTAAAACCAGTTGACCTTTTCTGTTGGTCAATCGTCTGCCATTGGGAGTAAAGTAATTATATCGGCTCTATGTAACTGAGAGGTAACACATTATTAACGTGATACCTTTCCTTTGTAAAAGGCACTTCTGTGCTGGGATATGCTCCTATTACTGTAACTGAGTACCATTTAGTCCTAATGCCACTGTGACCACTGAGGTCCTTTGGAGCTTCTGCAGCAATCTTTTCCACTCCCCTCCCCCTGTGCTTGGCTGGTTTTGTGTGCTCTGCAGTTGAATCCCATCCAGTTCCTGATATTGGATCCACAATTGATCCTCACTTTACCACCTCCCCTTCACATTGCCCTGAAAAATGCTGTTGCCAAGGTTTCTGCCTTGCTTGTGATATGTCTGCGTACAGCTTCCTTTATTGCCCAACTTCCAATAAGGATTCCTAGGTTCTGATATCTTGAATGAGTTACTGCTTGACAGATCAAAACGTCTGGTGATTAGTGTAGCAGAAATGCCTCAGCCTTCCGAGGCAGAGCAGTTAAAATGTTTCAGTTATATTCCCCAACGACCATGTTTCACAACCTTAATCATAATGGTGAATACCTCAGCACGCTGTAGATGTGTCTTTATCAGATTATCCAGACTTTAGCTTAGTTGAGTAACTGTTGGTAATGGCTATTCTGGTGTTGACTGATGTTAAGTTTTCTATGATATCAGATCCCAGATATTTATTCGTCTTTTTCGTTAATTTCCTTGGCCAAGTTTGGCATCACTTTGTTTCTTAGCAGTGCAAGTATTAGAGTGCTGATTGACAACATTGTCAATGGGTTTCAGCTTCCGTAGCAGTGTGCCAAGTGCACCTTGCTTCTTCAATCTCATCCTGTAACAAATCACACCAGGGAATTGCCCAGGAAGTGTAGGCTGAAGAGATTTGCTGATGAGAGCCATCTAATAGTGAGTGGCAGGGTGGAAAAAGCATCAGAAACATACAGAAATGCTGGACATAACCACTGAGAAACAAATAGTGACGGTAATCTCCAATCTCAGCAGCAGCAGTGGAACATTTCAGGTGTTTAATGTAAATAGCCATTTTCACCTGGCAGACAGGAGACAGGTTAGCTCCCATGAGAGTCTATGGATTCACCAGTCCCTTTCTTCAATTGGCTAATGTCATACAGGAACTACCCTCAACAAAATGGAGCATTCTGACCAACAGAAAAGACTAATAGAGTAGATCCAAATAAGGATATCCATGGTGAGGATGCAGATCATCTTCCAATCTCACCCTTGCTCAGCTGTAGATAGCTGGCGTGAGCCTCAGTGGGGAATAACTGGAATCAGTTGTGAGTTCAGTCTTCTCTCTGTCTATCCTCTGCTATTTTTGCGTTGGATAGGCTTGACACCGCTGTCATGCAACGTGCTTGTCAGCTGGGCATTGCCTGTCCTTTGTGGAAAAGTTCTTCCAGACCAACACTTTTGACCACAAGTCTATCGGAACATCCTGCAGGACAAGGACAAGGACTCGATGGATCTTGTTTCGTGGTTCACTGAGGAGACTGCCCAGTTTGTCTGGTGAAATGCCTCATCACCAGAACTCACCAACAAGCACCAAGACCCCGCTTGGCTGGTGGTGAGATGGGCCCCTCTCAGTCGGATCATTCCTCGACCATCGGAATCCTGCTACGGGTGCATGTTGGCCTTGGAACGCCTGCAACAGAGAGGAGATGGTTGCCCACCTCTTCACAGAGTGTGGATTTGCAAAGAGGGTCTGGAGAATGATATGAGGTTTGCTGTGGTTCTGGTTATGGTTCATCCCGAACAGCTCTGGAACGGAGGACTCATTCAGAGACAGACATCAAATGCTGCTGGAAGACCATCATCTTGTTAAACGACACTCTTTGGTCTGCCCGAAATCTGTTGGGCTCTCAGCACTGTGAGATGTCCATCAGGGAATATTGTCGACTGGCCAATTGCAGACGGCAGGAGTAGATGCTGAGGGACTCACTGAAGATTGGTGCAGCCAACGCCAAGGCTCTGTAGTGGTGGACCGCAGTCTTGGAACATTCCGTTGCTGGGCTTTGTGAGGCAGAGTTTGGCGGGGGGCACCCCACAAACAAGGAGAGGCATATCACCCCAGGGGTTGCGGGGGTGATTTTGTTTAAAGATTGGTGTGAACATTACCGAATGTGACACTACTCAATGTATAGACTCTGAGAATGTCTGAAGAGTTTTTTCCAGTTTCTATTTTGTATATATATTTTATTCTGAATAAAGTTTATTTTTGGGGGAAAACCCTCCTGTTATTTGGTTTACTTTGGTGGTTGAATTATACAACTGTCTCTGCTGTGAGTTTCATATTCTGGACCTCTTCAAAGGAAAAAGATCAAATCAACATTGAGAAGAACTTTCTAGAATGTCCACCCTGTTCCTGTACCCTGAGTCCAGCAGACCAAGAGTTTGTTGAAGAGACTGCGGAGCATTGTTTATGTGTTTTGGCACTGTGCTGTTTACTTCAAAAAAAGGGTTCCAAGTTACTTTTTATTTTAGTTCAAAGATGGAACATCTTCATTTGAAGGAATGTTTAATGTTGCCAGGTGCAGTGTACTAGGTGCTGATCTATCTGCCACTACTGTAGGGTTCTATTGCATCCGCTGCTCTAGGTGTCAACTGCTCTACATCGGTGAGACCAAGCGCAGGGTGGCGATCGCTTCGCCCAACACCTCCGCACAGTTCACATTAACCAACCAGAACTCCCGGTGGCTCAGTACTTCAACTCCCCCTCCCATTCCGAATTCGACCTTTCTGTCCTGGGCCTCCTCCAGAGCCAAAGTGAGTCCCACCGCAAATTGGAGGAGCAGCACCTCATATTTTGCTTGGGTAGTTTACACCCCAACGGTTATGAACATTGACTTCTCCAATTTCAGGTAGTCCTTGCTTTCTCCCTCCTTCCCCTCCCCTTCCCAGTTCTCCCACAACCTACTGTCTCCACCTCTTCCTTTCTTCTTCCAGCCCCTCCCCACCCCCACATTCGAATTAGAATTATTAGAATTAGATCCTTTATTTGTCATTCAGACCTTACGGTCTGAACGAAATGTCGTTACCTGCAGCCATACATACAATAATAAACAACAGAACAGACAGTAAACACAAATTAACATCCACCACAGTGAGTCCACCAAACACCTCCTCACTGTGATGGAGGCAAAAATCTTAGGGCTGCAGTCTCTTCCCTCCTCTTCTCCCTCTGCGCTGAGGCGATACCCCACCGGACGATGGTCGGTTCAAACTCCGCGGCCCGGGGGTGGTCGAAGCTGCCGCCCTCCAGCCCAGCGGACGCAGCTGTTGACGATGTCGTCCACTGGCCCGCGGCCGAACCCCGGACTCAGGCCGCCATCGCCAGAACGCCGTCTCAGCCACCGGAGCACCGTTCCAGCCCCGAGCTGGGTCGCCCTCACGTGAGCGCCGTTCCACCCTCGAGCCAGGCCGCCCTCATGGGAGCGTCTCAGCCCCCCGCCCTCACGGGAGCGCCGTTACCCTCGAGCCGGGCCGCCCTCACGGGAGCGTCTCAGCCCCTCACGGGAGCGCCGTTCCAGCCCCGAGCCGGGCTGCCCTCACGGGAGCGAGCCCAGGGCGAGTCCTGACAGGCTCTGCCTCCGGAGCCTCGAGGTCGCCAGCTCCGCCATTAGGCCTCAGCGCAGACGGAGGCAGAGAAGGGGGATACGACAAGAAAGTTGCATTCCCCCGAAGGGAGAGACAGAAAGCCCTGTTTCAACCTGTTTCAACCTGTTTCAACATCAGTCTGAAGAAGGGTCTCGACCCAAAACGTCACCTATTCCTTTGCTCCATAGATGCTGCCTGCCTCACCCGCTGAGTTTCTCCAGCATTTTTGTCTACCTACTGTAGAGTTGATGAGTTCTGCATTAAATAAGCTCTAGGAATCAAGAGAGCTTTGGGACTTTTCTAGAGATTTACAACTACCAAGTTTCCTTGTGAAACATGCGTGAATCCTTTATTACATCTTGCCCACATGCATTTAAAGAATCACACAAAATCATATCACTATCATCCTTTGAAAGAGTGTTTTACAAATGTACAGCAAATATGGATTATCTCTTAATTGGCTTTATCACAACTTAGAGCTTCTCAACCGTGTTTGTGTCTATAGAATTTTGCTTATTTCTAGATGTGAGGAATAAATCACCCCCCCGATTAAATTTGAAGTCAATTTGTGTATTTTTTTGGTCATTTTATCATCGCGTATTTTGTTGCAATCATTTATCAGATGTGCACACTTCTAATTCTGTCTCCAATGAGATATTAGTATTGTACTTTAGGAGGTCGAATTTAAGGGGAACGTATACAGTTAATGGCAAGATCCTTAACAGCACTGATGTACAGGGAGATCTTGGGGTCCGAGTACATGGCTCCGTGAAAGTGGCAATACCTGTACATTAGAGTAGCAAAGAAGGCATACAGTGCATTCAGAAAGTATTCAGACCCCTTCACTTTTTCCACATTTTGTTACGTTACAGCCTTATTCTAAAATGGATTAAATTCTTTTTTTTTTATCAGCAATCTACACACAATAGCCCACAATAAAAAAGTGAAAACAGGTGTTTAGAAATTTTTGCAAAATAATTAAAAATAAATAACTGAAATATCACATTTACATAAGTATTCAGACCCTTTACTCAGTACTTTATTGAGGCACCTTTGGCAGTGATTACAACCTCAAGTCTTCTTGGGTATCACGCTACAAGCTTGGCACAACTGTATTTGAGTAATTTATCCCATTCTTCTCTGCAGATCCTCTCAAGCTCTCTCAGGTTGGATGGGGAGTGTTGATGCACAGCTATTTTCAGGTCCCTCCAGAGATGTTCGATCGGGTTCAAGTCCGGGCTCTGGCCGGGCCACTTACGGACATTCACAGACTTGTCACAAAGCCACTCCTGCGTTGTCTTGGACGTGAGCTTTAGGTCGTTGTCCTGTTGGAAGGTGAACGTCTGCCCCAGTCCGAGGTCCTGAACGCTCTGGAGCAGGTTTTCATCAAGGATCTCTCTATACTTTGCTCCGTTCATCTTTACCTCGATCCTGACTGGTCTCCCAGTTCCTACCGCTGAAAAACATCCCTACAGCATGATGCTGCCACCACCATGCTTCACCGTAGATATGGTATTGGCCAGGTGATGAGCGGTGCCTGGTTTCCTCCAGACGTGACACTTGGCATTCAGGCCAAAGAGTTCAATCTTGGTTTCATCAGGCCAGGGAATCTTGTTTAGGTGCCTTGTGGCAAATTCCAAGCGGGCTGTCATGTGCCTTTAACTGAGGAGTGGCTTCTGTCTGGCCACTCTACAATAAAGCCCTGATTGGTGGAGTGCTGCAGATATAGTTGTCCTTCTGGAAGTTTCTCCCATCTCCACAGAGGAACTCTGGAGCTCTGTCAGAGTGACCATCGGGTTCTTGGTCACCTCCCTGAATATGTTAGTAAGTCTCTATCCTAAGGCCCTTCTCCCCCGATTGCTCAGTTTGGCCAGGCTCTATGTGGAGTCCTGGTGGTTTCAAAGTTCTATTTATGAATGACGGAGGCCACTGTGCTCTTCAGGACCTGCAATGCTCCAAAAAATGTTTTATACCCTTCCCCAGATCTGTGTCTCAACACAATCCTGTCTCGGAGGTCTACAGACAATTCCTTCGTCTTCATGGCTTGTTTTTTGCTCTGACATGCACTGTCAACTGTGGGACCTTATATAGACAGGTGTGTGCCTTTCCAAATCATGTACAATCAATTTAATTTACCACTTGTAGACTCCTATCAAGTTGTAGAAACATCTCAAGGATAATTAATGGAAACACGATGCACCAAAGCTCAATTTTGAGAGTCACAGCAAAGGGTCTGAATACTTACGTAAATGTGATATTTCAGTCACCTGTTTTTGCTTTTATATTATGAGGTATTGTGCGTAGATTGATGATAAAAAAAAATGACTAACCAATTTTAGAATAAGGCTGTAATGTAACAAATGTGGAAAAAGTGAAGGGGTCTGAATACTTTCTCAATGCACTGTATGTGTGCTTACCTTCAAAGTTTGAGGCATTAAGTACAAGTCAAGAAGTCACGTTACAGTTTTATCAAACTTTGGTTAGACCGCATTTGGAGTATTGTGTGTGGTTCTGGTTACCTCATTACTGGATGTGGAGGCTTTGGAGAGGGTGCAGAAGATGTTTACCAAAGTAATGCCTGCATTAGACGATATTAGCTATCAGGGGAGGTTGGATAAATTTGTATTGTTTCCTCTGAAGCCTCAGAGACTGAAGCAGAGCTGATCAGAACGTATATTGTTATGACAGGCATAGATAGGGTAAACTGTCAGAAATGTCAGACGAGAGGGCATCGCTTTAAGGTGAGGGACAAAGTTTAAAGGAGATGTGTGGGGCATTTTTTTTACAGTGGAAGTGGTGGGTGCCTGGAAGGTGCTGCTAGGGGTGGTGGTGGAGGAAGGCAAATATGATAGTGGCATTTAAGGAGCATTTAGATATGCATATGGATATGCAGGGACTTCAGAATCAGAATGCTTTACAGATGGCACAATGGGCTAAGTGTTCGGCTGGCAACCTGAAGGTGGCCGGTTCGAATCCTGCTTGGAGTGTGTACTGTCGTTGTGTCCTTGGGCAAGACACTTCACCTACCTTTGCCTGGGACTAGAGATGGAAATTAGCTACTGATTGGCTACAATCTCGCATTTTTACATGCAAATGTTCATTAATATGCACTGTCCCTATAAACAAATTATTATTATTATTGTCATTGCATGTGTCACATACAACGAGATTACTGTGTCTCTCCATTTAAAAGAACTTCAAACATTCACATACTCATACTTTTTACACTCCCTCCCTCCCCAAACCCACCCATGGATTCACATTTACATAAATTAACACTGTCTCCCACCCCCCCCTCCTTCCCCATAACCCGCTCCCGAGACAGAGTTCAGTTCCAAGATTGCTGATGGGTAAAAGCTGTTCTTGAGTCTGGCAGTGCGTGACTTTAGCGACCTGTACCTTTTTCCTGAGGACAGCAATGTGAAAAGGTGGTGACAAGGATGTGTAATGTCTTTCACGATATTACAGGTCCTGCTGCGGCATCTGGAGTGGTAAATGTCCTCCAGAGGGGGCAGGGGGAGTCCAATGATACCCTGGGCAGTTTTTATCACCCTCTGGAGAGCTGCTCTGTCAGCTGCTGAACAGTTCCCAAACCAGGCAGTTATGCAGTAAGTCAGTATGCTTTCTACCGAACAGCGGTAGAAAGACTCCAGCAGTTTAGCAGACAGATGGGCCTTCCTCAGTGTTCTGAGGAAGTAAAGTCTCTGTTGCGCCTTTTTTTACAACTACAGCAGAGTTCACAGACCATTTAAGATCCTCATTGATGTTGATCCCCAGAAATTTAAAACTAGGCACCCTCTCCACCTCCTCGCCCCCTATCTCCAGTGGCCTGAGCTCCGCTCTCTGTCGCCTGAAATCAGTTATGATCTCCTTTGTCTTTTTAGTGTTCAGAGAGAGATTGTTGTGAGCACACCACTCAGAAAGTCTGTGCACCGCCTCTCTATAGGCGACCTCGTTCCCATTTGAGATGAGCCCCACCACGGTTGTATCGTCCGCAAATTTTATGATCCTATTTGCGGGGTGATGGGGCAAGCAGTCATATGTGTATAGGGCGTAGAGGAGCGGACTGAGCACACAGCCCTGCGGTGCTCCTGTGCTGAGGGTCAGGGATGTCGAGGTGTAGGGTCCAAGTCTCACCGTCTGTGGGCGTTCACTGAGAAAGTCCAATATCCACCGACACAGTTGACTGCTGAGGCCAAGGTCTAGCATTTTTGTGGGTTGCTGGGTATGACTTAGATCACATCCAGGCAGAGGAGATTCATTTAACTTGGTTTCATGTTCAACGTGGACATTGAAGGTTGAAGGGCCTGTTCCTGTGCCATACTGTTCTATGTTCTATGTTCAAGTGCTTGAATTACTTCACCAAATCCCACATTAATGTGTGGTACCTGTTTATAGGTCAAGGTATCAAGGTTTCAAGGTTAGTTTGTCACATGTACCAGTTAAGGTACAGTGAAATTTGAGTTACCATACAGCCATACTAAGTGAAAAGCAACAAGACACACAACCACATAAAAGTTAACATAAACATCCATCCCACATTCCTCACTGTGATGGAAGGCAATAAAGTTCAATCTTCTTCCTCTTTGTTCTCCCACGGTCTGGGCAGTCAAACCATCCACAGTCGGGGCGATCAGAGCCCCCGCAGCTGACGATCCAAGCCCCTGTCGGGGTGATTGAAACTCCCGCATTGGGGTGGTTGAAACTCCGTGGCATGGAGCTCCTGAGTCGGCCTCTTCTTACCAGAGACCGCGGGCTTCACGATGCTAAAGTCCACAGGCCCCGCGGTTGGAACTGCGATCCCCGGCAAAGGGATCGCAAGCTCCGCGTTGTTAAAGTCCGGCAGACGCCCGCGGCTTGGAGCGCCGGGTTGGTCTCCAGGTAAGGCCGCCAACTCCACGATGTTAGGCCACAGTGGGGATGGAGCTACGATACGGAAAAACCAAGGAACACTAAAATATATATTTTAACACATACTAAAAATAACAAAAAGAAGAAAGGACAGACTGTTGGCGAGGCAGCCACTGCTTCGTAATGCTTTAGCTTTCTCATGTTGCTGAAGCTGTTTGTCTTCACCTCTACAGTAGCGTTGACTTTGTGCTTGACTGGTTAAAACCGCGGACACCAATAGGAGTAACAAACTCATCAGGAATGTTGGCTCTGTCTTGGGGTGGAGTCGGATTCATGGGAGGTGGTCTTGGAGGGGAGGATGCTCCTTAAAATGCAGAGCAACTTGCACAATACAGCTCACCCCCTCCATGACACACTGGCCAACCTGAGGAGTATCTTCAGCAATAGACTGGTTCCATCAAGATGCAGTACAGAACGCCACAGGAGATCCTTTTTCACTGTGGCTATCAAACATTACAAATCCTCCCCCTTCTGTCGTGGGGTAGACTGACTCCCCTACCCCCCTCCCACCCTCACCAATCTTTGAACATCCCCAATCCTTTCCACTCATTACTTTAATTTCATGTTTTATGTATTTTGTGTTTTATGACTGTTGGTAGATCAACTTTCCTCTTGGGATAAATAAAGTTGTATCGTATCTATGTGGCAGAGTTGCTCATGACTACAGCGTTCATGATGAGTTACGTTCAACATTCTTTATCTGAATGTAATTGAAAATAGGGGTCCACAATTCTATCTTTGGACCCTATGAGTTCAGCCTGAAACTCAAGTGATGTTGGAACTGGGGACTGCTTATTATCAACCATCCACCTAGGGGCCACTTTCTTACGTGCAGGCAGATAACAGTTGGGCTTGGCATCATGTTTGATACAGACATTGTGGGCCAAAGGGCCTGTACCTGTGCTGTACTATTCTTTATATAATCTGACCACCTTGTCTGCCTCAGGACCTACCATGATTGGAGCTGTCCCTTCACTCTTTCTTGCATTCACTAGATACCCATCCTGCTATAGGAAGGATGCTGTTAAGTTGGAAAGAGTGCAGAGAAGATTTACAAGGATTTTGCTGGGACGTGAGGGTCTGAGCTATAACGAGAGGTTTTGTATGCCAGGACTTTATTCTTTGGAGTGCAGGGGGATGAGGGTTGATCTTATAATGGTGTACAAGATTATAAGAGGGATAATCAGGGCAAATGTGCCTTATTTTACTCAGAGTCAGGAACCAGAGGACATTGTTTTAAGGTGAGAGGGGAAAGATTTAATTGGAACCTGAGGAGTAACCTTTTCACACAGAGGATAATGGGTATATGGAAAAGCTGCCAGAGGAGGTAGTTGAGGCAGACACTATGACAATATTTAAAAGACATTTGGATACATACGGTTTAGGTGAAAGATTTAGAGGGATAAGGGCCAAACACGGGGCTTGTGTAGATGGGGCATCTTGTTCAGCATGGGAAAGTTGGGTCAAAAGGTCAGTTCATGTGTTGTATGACAATGACTCTACGATTCCTCTCCCGAATGAACCTTTAGTGAATACGGCACCAGTAGTTGTTAACAAGATATTGGCTTGCTTCCAGGCTTGATGTCTATGTCTGCCTTACTGTCATTATTTCCAGTCGAAGCACCCTTAATGTTTATGTAATTGTTTCCACATGTCGAGGCATCTGTTTGGTTACAAACACATCTTTCCAATCAAGCTTCAGTTTCCATAGTCAATCGTGCAGTATTGCCAGTCAACAATTGCAATTATTTTCAGTTCCAATTTTTGGCCATAAAACAGACAATACATTGTATTTGACCTGTATCTTCAATACTTGGCCAGTATATGTCTCGAGGCTAGCTGTATTTTCTGATGAAGGTTTCATATTGGACAGGCTTCTCTTTCCTCAGATGTTGCCCGGCTAGCTGAGTTCTTACAGCATTTCTACTTTTATTTCTGATTCCACCAAGTGCCGCCCATGTTTATATGCTCTGCTCTTCCAGTCAGCTTCTTATCATCATTGCCCTGCACTACCTCACATTTTGCTTTAACTTCTTAGGTTGCCTTTCATTAAAACTTATAGCTTTTAAACTGAGCCCTCGCGATTCAATTAACTAAAGGACTGGTTGCAGCCCGATTCAAGTGAAGCCCTTCTCAACACACCAGCTCCATCTTCCTGAAGTAATTGACCCAAAGTTGAAACCCATTTCTTCCACATCAGTCTATGAGCCACACATGATTCTCTCTCACCTTATCTGTCCAATGCCAGTTTGCATGAGGTTCATGCAGTACTTCAGATTTATACATTTTATGATATTATTTTATTTTTTTAATTTGGTTTAATAACTACATATACTCTTTCAGTAGAACCTCCTTCTTTGCTTTATCTATGTTGTTTGTTTCCACATGGATTGTGACAACTGGATCTTTGCTTTCCAACTCCAAGTCCCATGCCAGCCCTCAGGAGATGTCATTAATCCAAGCGCTCAGTCAGCAGATAGCTTTTGAAACATTCTTTGCTGCAACAAAGAACATAATCTTTCACCATAGGTGCCTTGTCCTCCATTACCACTAGATTTGTTTTCAATCCCACACTTGAATGTACCATGGGGTTGTGATTTGCTCAACCCTCCTTCGGTCTCTGCTCTTGTCCACACAGGTTGCAAGAATTGTGCACACGTCGGACAAACCCAGGAGCGGAGCATCTTCGACCCTTTCAATCCCCATGCCTGGCTAACTCCAAGTCACACACCTCAGATTGTTTCTGCAGTACCTAATCTGCCGAGGGAACAAGAATGCCCGGGTAAACCTCCCCCTCTCTGAGGCACTACAGTGTCTATATCTCTGGGGGGGGGGGGGGTATACGTTGGCGAGTGTCCTCCAACCTCATCTACTGTATCCATTGTTCAAGATGTGGACTCACACATTGGCGAGTATCCCGACAGTCCTTTCAGTTTAGTCGATTTTTAAACTGTCGTTTTTTAGAAAAGTTTTGAGAGGGCAAGGGGTAATGTGTTAGCTAGTAGCTGGGGTGTGTAAAATGAGTAGATTCTTCCCAATAGGTGACTTTTCCGACGGGGTGCAAGAGAGAGTGACCACTGCATCTCCTCACCTGATGCACGGTGCTTTGCTTACACTGAATGCTTAATTTAGTTCAGTGATACAGTGTGGAAACAGGCCCTTTGGCCCACCAAGTCCGAGCTGACCAACGATCGGCCACCCGCTACTTCTATCCTACACGCTCGGGACAATTAACAGAAGTCAATTAACCTTCAAACCTCCATGTCTTTGGAATGTGGGAGGAAAGCGGAGCACCGGGAGAAAACCCACGAGGTTGCAGGAAGAACGTACAGGCAACAGCCGTAGTCAGGATCGAACCCGGGTCTCTGGTGCTGTGTAGGCTGCAACTCAACCTCTGTGCTGTGAACTGATTCCACTCACAAATTGAACTGAGTAGTTTATAATCCCTTCATTGACCGTGCTGCCATATTTTTCATATTCCCCTTATGGCATTGAAAAAGACCATTTAACCCATTGAATCGATGCTAGCTCCAGTGGGATCCCATCAAGCCTCCACTTATTGCCTCACATGCCCATTATTTCCCCACAGATTCTATCACCCAGGGGAAATTTTCAGTGGCCAATGAAAGTACCAATGTAGGTCTTTGGGATGTGGAAGGAAACCCGTGCATTTGGGGGAAACCAACATAGTCATGGGGAGAATGTGCAAACTCTACAGACAGGACCCCAGTCAGGATTGAACCCGAGCTGCTGAAGCTGTGGGCCAGAAGCTGCAGGGACTGCACCATTGTATCACCCCATGTTGCTTTTAGGGTGAATGCCAACCCACTCACAACATGGACGGCACAGTGTGGTATTGATGAATGTGGGTGTAAACAGCTCAGTCTTCTGATCGACTGTGGTGTTTAGTGCATGGAATTGGATCTGTTCATTTCTGTCTTCCTCTGCCACACATTTCAACATTTTCTTCACTGTAAACAAATCTACTGCAGCCACTGTCTGTAGCTCAATCTCACAGCATCTTCCCTATCTTTGAATTTGCAGGGAAGTTACAGTTCACTCTCTTTTAACAAAATTAGTCCATGGTTTATTTGTAAAAATGAGAAAGAAAACCTGTTCTAGGTGAAATAACATTAATTTAAAAATAAGTTTGTATGTAGCCTGTGTCCAGTGGGCTTGGTGAAATGCCACCATTTGAAGACCCTCCTATTGAGAGGCAAATGAGCTGACTTTAAATTCTGGTGTGTTCAACAAGGGCTTACAGTTCAGGAATTGTTCCAGAGGTCCCAGCACTCTCTTTGACTGATTGGTATTTGCTTTGCAGTACTCGCACACATATTGCAGTTTGTTCTACTTTCTTGAAAGTTACTGCAAGGGTTTACACTGCTCCTTAGCCTGTCACTTGAAACAAGATCATACAAATGCATTTGTAAAGGAAAAGGAAAATAAGGCATTTCATCACAGAGTGTGCAGTGAAAATCTTTATCTGAAAATGTTGCAGCTAACTTTGCTTTGAAAGACCAGTTGAAAATTACTTCAGCAATGTCTCTATAAAAGGCAGACTGGCAGTGAAATGAACTGATGGCATTTCGGGACAATTCTCTGCCATGAACCAGTGGTTTATAGAGAGACAGGAGAAGGGCAGTCCAGTAGATAATCAATGCTGCCATCATAGTGCAATCTAGGGTTTTAAAGTCAAGGACTTCTCTCAATCTTAACTTTAGTGCAAACATACTGGTGCCAGGTTGCTTCTTTGCTAAACATCAGTTTTACCAGGGCATCCATTACAGAGTGTCCCGACTCAATAGCGTACTCTTTCATCATTTCTGCTGGATCGGTTAGTTTTCTGTTCTGAGGTATATTCAGTTGTTACAGTAAAGGCTTGGGCTACACGAGCAATTCTGTATACATGACCAGCTTGAATTAGACTTGCTTAGTGAGGGACAGCTCGTAAATTAATCCTATAATGGGATTCAGGCAGATCATGGAATTATTTCTTTCCACGAATGCTAATGAAGTGCCTTAACCAAACAATGACCTTGTGATCTAGCCAAGTGCTGTACACTTCATGTCCGGAGCCTCCTCCAGCGAGACAGCCATGAACTCCGACTCAGCTTCCTGGACGTTGAGCTCACTGGAGTAGTGTCTGTGGTTAAGGCTGGGCTGCATCAGTAGACATTTGTCTTCAGAGTCCGGCCCTTCTCTCATCCCGGGGTGCAGCATGGAACTCATAGCCAAGAGCTGGAGCTCAGTGGGTGCATTGGCCACTGTGTGACGTCGTATGCTCCCACATCTCTCTAAGTAAGTCTCGCCCTCCTGCTCAATTAAAGGAGTCAGCACAGTCTCATTCGATGCAGTTACATCAGAACCATCGCTTAATGAATCAACTGCCTTTGATCTTGAACTTGCAAATCTTCGATCTAGAGGGAAAATAATAGACATTAGTACGTGACAGTGATGGACAGCTTATACGACAGCTTGGTTCCATTATCTAGAGAGCGTAAATGCACCGTGTCACAACTAGCTGAGCAACTGCTTTGCATCGCTGGAGGTCTAAATTCCATCCTGCCTTGGGTTCTGTCTATGTGGGGTTTGCACGTTCTCCCTGTGAGGTTCCTCTGGGGACTCTCACTTCACTTCATCGCATTTCCCATGACACGTGCATGTTAATTGGTCACGATAATTTGCCCCTAGTATGTGGGAGAGTGGTAGAATCTGGGGGCAGCTGTTTGATGGGAAAGAGGGAAGAATTAAAAAAAGTGGGATTAAGGTAGGATTCTGCCAAAATGAGTGCTTGATGCTTGGGACAGACTCTGTGGGATAAAGGGCTTGTTTCCAGTCTCTATGACTCCAGGAAAAATTTGAATTTATGTTTTAACAAATGAGTAAATAAATAAACAGACATCAGTCAAAGCGGCATTGAAGCTGCAGGGACTCAACGCAAAGCTTCCTGATCTTATACTCCAAGCAATGTTGTACCAGAGGTCAGTCCCATCCACAAAATTGCCCACTCTCTCAACCCTGTATTAATGGAAACTGCAGGTTGGGGAGGTCCAGTGTATGGTTTCTACAGGCTTCTCCACACCCATGTGCCTTGTTAATCTTTCCCAGACAGTCAGGAGAAAAACATCATCATTGCACAACTCCCAGTTCTCCTGTTTCACTCCTGACGTTCTCTTGGATGTCCTTTATCCCCAATCCTGACCTAACGTGCTGCCTCGGATCTGACTTCAGGATGAGACTGGATAAGTTCATAAGTTTATAGGAGTAGAATTAGGTCAATTATCCCATCATAATGTGGGTGAGGGCATAGGAAATCAACATGGAAAGGGAGAAGAACAAACATCACATTGGACATCCCCAACCTGTATTACCTCCAGATAATGTTCATTTTGGGGGAGCTCCTGCGTATAGGCTTCTGCAACTTTTTTCATCCGCTTTCCTTGTAACCTTTTCCAGACAGAGAAGGTTCCCAGACACATGGGCATGTAGAAGGCTGCAAAGGCTTTTATAGGGAGAAGGCTCTAAAAGCTGGCTATTTGGGGATTATGTCACCACCAGGCACCTTTTAAAGGGTATTTAGTAACTGAATGACCATTGGGAGCTGGCAGGGATCCAATGGACCAAATGGTCTTTTTCTGTGTCATGATCAGGTTATTGTTAATATAAGTAGCAAATAGCTAAGTACAAATTTTAAAATGTCATTTTCAGTCATTTAATATTGTGTTATCCTTAGTTCATGGACGTTAATTAAAAATACTTCCTTATCCAATAAACTGATTTTCAACGGTATTAAGAAAATCGCTTCCAAATATATCAAGGGATAGTGTGGAAATGACAGGCCAGTATTTCAGAGTGGCTTTAATTGGATGTTAAACTGCAAAGGCTCTCACCTTTATGTCAAAACGCACAGTCATAGTCAGACAGGACGGGAAAAGACCTTTTGGTTCACCGTCTGTATTGATCAAGAAGCACCATTTACATTAATCCTACACTAATTCCCTTTGTGGGAAAGATCATCCACACATTTAACTCCTCCTGCCTCGATTACTGCAACTCCCTTTACACTGGCATTAGCCAATCTTCCCTGTCCCACCTGCAACTGGTCCAAAATGCCACAGCGAGACTCCTGACGGGCACCCGAAAAAGGACCACATCACCCCGATCCTGGCCTCTCTCCACTGGCTCCCAGTGCGGTTCCGAATAAATTTCAAGATCCTTCTTTTTGTTTACAAAGCCCTTAACGGGCTTGTCCCCACCTACATCTGCTTAGGCACCACACCACCTCCAGGTCCCTCAGATCGGCCGACTTGAGGTTACTGAACATCCTGCGGTCTAGGCATAAGCTCAGGGGCGACCACGCCTTTGCGGTTGCAGCCCCTAGACTGTAGAACAGCATCCCTCTTCCCATCAGAACTGCCCCCTCCATTGACTCTTTTAAGTCGAGACTTAAAACTCATCTTTACCCTCAAGCCTTTCTTGACGTCCTCTGAGGGAGGGCTATATGTATGTATAGATGGCACAATGGGCTAGGTGTTCGGCTGGCGACCGGAAGGTGGCCGGTTCGAATCCCGCTTGGAGTGCATACTGTCGTTGATCCTTGGGCAAGACACTTCACCCACCTTTGCCTGTGTGTGAATGTGTGTGAGTGATTGGTGGTGGTCGGAAGGGCCGTAGGCGCAGATTGGCAGCCACGCTTCCGTCAGTCTGCCCCAGGGCAGCTGTGGCTACAGAAGTAGCTTACCACCACCGAGTGTGACTGAGGAGTGAATGAATAATGCGATGTAAAGCGCCTTGAGTATTAGAAAGGCGCTATATAAATCCCATCCATTATTTATGTATGTACTTAATCTATGAACCACTGTTGTATAACGTTAGTACCTCCACCATTGTAAAGCACTTTGGTCAACGAGAGTTGTTTTTTAAATGTGCTATCGAAATAAAAGTGACTTGACTTGACTTTTATTCTCCCCATATTCCCATCAATGCCCCCAGATTCTTCAGTACGTACCAGGTACCAGGGACAATTTACAGTAACCAATTAATCTACCTAACTGACGCATCTTTGGGATGTGGGAGGCAACCAGAGCGCCCTGGAAAACCTAAGCGGTTACAGGTAGAACGTGCAAACTCAACACAGACAAGACCGGAGGTCCCGATTGAACACGAGTGCCTGGTGAGTTCAATGCCGCACAAGGTCCTGTCGGTTGTGGCTGTTCATCAGCTGTCGTGTGTCAGACAAAACTATCCACATTACTGCGGTGAATGATGAGCTCTGCTTTGCTTTCAGTGCTGCAAACTTATGTCATAAAAAATTATTAACACGCAGGAACTCAGGACAGGAGAACAGAGGTACAGCTTGCGATAAAATACTATGAAGCTCTTAAGGCAGGAGGGGAGAGGCTGAAGCAGGGATAGACCAGACTAACAGATGCATGAGTTGGGGTAGAGATACCTCGGTCTGTGGGTTCATTGCTACATCCCAAGGCCCGAGTGTAGTGGAGAAGTTAAAATTGACTTAAGTGTGATAATAAAGGGGTAACTTTTTTACACAAAGGGTAGAAGGTGTATGGAACGATTTGCCCGAGAAGGTAGTTGAAGTAGGGACTATCGCAATGATTAAGAAAGAATTAGACAGGTACATGGATAGGACAGGAATATGGGACAAACACAGGCAGGTGGGACTAGTATAGATGGGACATGTTGGGCGGTGTGGGCAAGTTGGGCCAAAGGGCCTGTTTCCACGCTCAATGACTCAAATAAGCCAGACAGCAGAGATGTATGTAGAAACAAGGAATTGCAGATGCTGGTTTACACAGGACACTAATTGCTGGAGTAATTCAGCAAGTCAGGCAGCATCTCTGGAGATCGTAAATAGGTGACTTTTCAGGTCGGGACCCTTCTCCAGTTTGAAGAAGGGTCCCAACTCCCAACCCGAAATGTCACACATCGACATTCCCCTGAAATGCTGCCTGATCCGCTGAGTTTCTCCAGCGCTTTGTGCCCAGCAGAGCTGTTAGTTCAGTTCTGATGAAAGGATATCGATCTGAAAAATTCTGCCTGCTTTTTCTCTCCAAAGATGTTGATTTGTTGAGTAACTCCAGCGTTTTCTGCTTTCAACAAAGTAAAGTTGGTATATTCAGCTAAAGTTGGTGAAGTAGAGCTGATGAATACTACATTTGATAAGTAGAGCAATGAGATTATGGATGCTTTGGATGCCTGGCATTTGGGATCAGATGGAAAAAGAAAGGGATGAGTGTATGCAACATCTCTCAAGATATCACAAATTCTTCATGGCCCATAAATGACTCTGACGATGAATGGAGCTGTTGGATCAGCTACTCTCACTGGCTGGCATGCGGTTGTCAACTACAACTTCAGTCAGCATGCTTGTGACATAATGTCCATGATGGAAGAGTCCCAAACGATGCAACACTGTTCCATGATCAGAGGAAAGTCTTTTCCAACTAGTGAGTAGGGATTTCCCCTTGCAGAGACTGATGAAGCTCCACCCCAGAGAGTGGTGGAGGCTAGATCATTAAGGAAGAGGTAAGTAAACTTTTGGAAGTTCAAGGAATCGAGGAATCTGTATGGAAGAGGAGTTGAGAGCTGTGGCAGGGCAGGCTGGAGGGGCTGAGTGGCCTACTCCTGCCCATATTCCCTTGTGTTGATCAGCCAAGCTGTTGGCTGGGGAAATTCTGCTCTGCAGCTTTGATGTCCTGAGCACTACTTGTACCAGCTGGAGCTTGTACATGATGTCCTGCAGAGTTTACATCACATACTGGGTGTGACTGGAACTGATTGTGCAGATATCAGTGTCGGGGCAAGGCCTAGGGATATAAGCTGCTGAATCTTCAACTCACCCACTTGTCAGGGTAAGGAATAAAGAGCCTGTCCCACCAGCATGGGATAGCATGCGTCTAGCGCGACCAAACGTGGTCGCTTGAGGCGTTCTGCCTCGCGATGCCGGTCCCACTTCGATCGCCGGAGGCGTATGTAGTTGTGCGGGGCTGGTCCCGACATCGCGCGGGGCTCCAAAAATCTTGCTCTGTCCGAAAATCCCGCGCGACAACGGTCTATCGGCCCGCAGCCGCATTGAGGCCGTATGCAGCACCTCGACGTCGTACGCAGCGTCTTGACGCCGTACACAGCGTCTTGACGGCATACACCTAGCACGTGGCGTTGCGCGATGACATCACCGCCCGGCGTGCCGTTGCGTGATGACGTCACCGCCCGACGCCGTGCGACGTCCAAATTCAGTCGGCCCGCCTCCTGCCCAGCTGATTGGTGAGTATGATGTCGGGACCAGCCCCGCACAACTCCAGACGCTTCCGCGGTTGGAAGTGGGACCGGCCCCGCGAGGCCGTGCGCCTCAAGCCACCACGTTTGGTCGCGCTAGATGCATGCAATCGCATGCTGGTGGGACAGGCCCTTTAGTGTTGTTTCTCATTGAAGTTGTTTGGGACAGGGAGAGCTTCCTGCCCACTGAATTATACCATGGGACTTTTAACAGGCAAATGAATGTACCAGATGGACAGGCATTCACTATTACATCCTCTGCAACAGCTGGCACTTGTGACTATTCCACCCAGCCTGAACACAGCTTTGAAATAGCAACCACAGTTCCATACTGCATTTCCCGGGCCTGACCCTACAATCCACTGACCCTGGAGCAGGTGTGTTATTAACTGAGCCAAACTGACACGCGAGTGTGGAATGTTCAAGAGGTGAAAGAATGCGCTCCTGGCAACTGAGCTGCCAGGGTTAAAGGTCAGGATCGAACCAGAAGCTGTGGTTGCACAAGATCAGATTTGCCTGAACAATCATTTAGGGAAATCTATGGCATGAAAGACAGAGAAACTCGTCTGAACCAAAATAAATAGATTCTACATACATTGTGGCGATACGTAGGAATGTCCTTAATCAGTGTCATGGCAAAGTGGATGATATTTATGGAAATTAATACTTTAGTCTTATAGACTTTTAGACTTTAGACCTTTGAGATGCAGCGAAGAAACAGGCCCTTCGACCCACGTAGCCTGTGCCATCCAGCGAGCACCCCATACACTAACACAATCCTACACACCAAGGACAATTTTACAACTTACAAAGGCCAATTAACCTACAAACCTGTACGGCTTTGGAGTGTGGGGGGAAACCGGAGCACCCGGAGAAAACCCACGTGGTCACAGGGAGAACGTACAAACTCCGTACAGACAGCACCCGTAGTCAAGATTGAATCCGGGTCCCTGGCGCTGTGAGGCAGCAATTCTACCGCTGTGCCACTGTGCGCCACTGGGCCTACAGAAAGATAGCAAGGAAAGAACTTGCATTTACATTGTGCCTTTCACATCGTCAGGATGCCTTAAAGCCTTTTGTAGATCTTTGTCAACCCTTATGCAAAAGTCAAATACTTTTGAGATGTCGTCACTGTAAGACCTATTGTAAGTCTCATGAGTAATCAATGAGATAATGACGAGCACCTGCTATATTGTTAGAGAAAATGCGACAGACATACCAGGACATCTCCCCTTTGCTTCCCATTTACCAGGAAGAGCTGACAGTCCCCATTAAATGCAGTCTCCAGATATGCTCCGTCCAACAACACAGCACTCCCTCAGCGATGCATCAGGCAATATGCTCTTTACTGGGAGTGAAACGTCTAGCTTCTGCCTCAGAAGTGAATATGAAACCACTGGGGCAGGAGTGGATGTTGGATGTTTCCAAGGACCTTTGGATGCCAAGGAGAATGGAGAAGGTGGCGAACAGCTGAAGAAGCTGGGTCCTTGAGAAACCACGGCATGGACAGAGAGGGGAAAGAGTCATTGCCTGCAAATAGGATGACCATGGGAATGGTGAATCAAGGGAAGCTGGAGGGGGAGAGAGGGAAAAGCAGCAAAAGAAGCCAATGGATATGAGTGGTGGGTCTACAGCATGGAGTGATTGAACAGAGAGTGGTTGCGGAGACGAGCGGTAAACAGAGTCTTTAATTGGAAAGGTGCTGGGATTAAGAGTGGGGATTGTTTAGCCAGTGGTTGTCTGAGGCGACATGATCTTTGGCTGAATGCAGACACCAAGAGATAACATTTGGGGAATGAATGCGCCATTGGGAAGGTGATGAACAAATGATTATTCGAGATGTTATCCCATTGGGAGGATGGATGAGGTGATGGCTGTTGAGAGGAAGCAGTGATGGGAAAGGGGAGTGGGCTAGTGAACTGTGCTCAATACCTGAACGTGAATATCCAACCAGCCAGTCACAGGGGATCAAGCTTGTCAGCACCTTATCAGAATATGCCTGCATGGATGTCATGCGAATCCTTTGCCAGACTGAGAACGCAGTGGCATCACTTATTCAGGGTAGAAAGCAGTCTACAGCTGTCTCCGACACTTGCCAATTGTACTCACACCCTACGGCGTAGCGTGCGTTGGGTTTAAATTCCTGAAGCTTTTCCTGCATGACTGCTCGTGAAATTTGATACCCAAATTTAGTTGACCTCTCTAACAGTTCGGAGTGCTTGCTGAAGGGCCTGTCCTACTTGGGTGTCAATTGCACAACATCATTTACGCATCACGACCAACGATGCGTGCGTGGTGACGTGCACGTGATGCGCGCATGGCGTGCATTACGGGCGCATGGTGCGTGGTGACGTAGGCAGTGATGCACACTCGCGCGTGGCGCCCCAGGATTTTGGGATTCACAAAATCTTCGCCCGCCACCTGCGTGACGCGCAAATGACGCCCAAGTGGGACAGGCCCTTGACCTACTGACCAACACAAGTGTTTGAGATGTGAGAGGAAATGAGAACACCCGGAGAAAACCCATGTGGTCATGGGGAGAACGTGCAAACTCTAAACAGGAGGTTCAGTTTACGGAAGAGGTCTGGATAGACAAACCTCATTCCTTATCAACCTGCAACCCTCATATTATTAAATTGAAAACATGGTGATGGAATCAGATAAGTACATCTTTCTCCACATCGTTGCAGCTGCTTAATCTTTAAGCCCAAGAGGACTGTATTTGCTTTGAAATTATTTAGGAAGATGTCCTGATTATCTGGAACACATTTCAGACATTGTTTCTTGGGAATGGGAGCAGATCCTTTGGCCTACCAAGTCTGCATTGATCGATATTTACACTAACCCTATACTACTTCAATTTTTATTATCTGCAGATTCTCATCATCCTTCTCCGAATTCTATCACTCACCTACATGCCAGGAACAATTTACAGTGGTCAATTTACGGGCCTGTCCCTCGTACGCGACTGCCGGCACCCGTCATAGGTCGTAGCAGGTCGCCGAAAATTTTCAACATGTTGAAAATCCAGCGGCGACCAGAACAAGGTACGACTCTTTGGGCGACTATTCACGACCGTACAGGCTTCACTCCGCGACATGTCGCCAGGGTGTTGCATGTATGGTCGTGAGTAGTCTCCTCAGTCGCCCATGCAGTCAAAGGGGGAACACACAACTCCACACAGATAGTGCCAGTGTTCAGGATTGAACCCGGGTCACTTGAACGTGAAGCAGATGTGCCATGATACTGCCCAATTATTGTGCATTATTGAACTCTGCCAACATTTTAAGCAATAACCGCAGACATAGTTGGCCCATGTGTCCTTTTGAGGACCAAAGTTATGCCATTGTTTGTCAGCGTGCGATTGAGAGAATACAGATGAAGTCTTACGCCTGGAGGGTCAATGTTTATGATCTGGATCAGCTCTGACTGCCTCAGTTAAAGCAGATAGTGATTCCAGGATATGTGATTACGTTAGCTGTCATTGTCTGTACTTGTGGGTATACGGCCCATGCCAGGAGCTATTATCTGGAGGAGATGGGGCTGGCTTCCAAAGTACGAGAATGATAAATGGCACAGGATCAGAACAATGCAAACAACACCATCACATTAGGCTCTGTGATAGTTGTAAAAATAAAGAGCTTAGACCGCACACTCATCATTTTATCATTGTGCACTAAAAATTTATCAGTTGTTTGTTTAAATACCAAAGTCCAAGATTACTGTTAACGTGTTCTGTAGGCCAAACTGTTAGCTCATTTGCATTGCAACATTGCTTTCCTTGTTATTATAACACAGGCTGTTGATTGTTTCAGCAAACAGCAGATCCTAACCTCAAAAGACATCTGGGATGAGGGAAGTAAATCGGCATCGGAGCATAAAAAGGATCAAAAGATAGTAGTATTATTTACTTATAGACTGGGATTAGTCAGATATGTTCGCCCACATGAAAAGGCATCAATATTTGAAAGTATTCGCATCTAAGAATCCAGAAATCCAGACGTGAAGGCAAGTTATCAGGGCTAGTTTCTGATGGAAAAAAAAAACTTTACATTATCCGTTATAGATTCCTTTTGATCCCAATTCCCTTCCTTCTTTACAACAACACGTTTTCTAATTTTAAAAATCTCTATTCAGTTGCCCTAAAGCTTTCTGATTTTCAGAGACAAAAAAACCTGGAGCCTTATGGCGGCATGGTGGTGCAGAGGTAGAGTTGCTGCCTTACAGCGCCAGAGACCCGGGTTCGATCCTGACTGCTGAGTTTGTACGGAGTTTGTACAGAGTTTGTACGTCCTCCTCATGACCTGTGTGGGTTTTCTCCGGGAGCTCCAGTTTCCCCCCACACTCCAAAGACGTACAGGTGGGGGGATCTTATAGAAACTTACAACATTCTTAAGGGGTTGGACAGGTTAGATGCAGGAAGATTGTTCCCGATGTTGGGGAGGTCCAGAACAAGGGGTCACAGTTTAAGGATAAGGGGGAATTCCTTTAGGACCGAGATGAGGAAAACATTTTTCACACAGAGAGTGGTGAATCTCTGGAATTCTCTGCCACAGAAGGTAGTTGAGGCCAGTTCATTGGCTATATTTAAGATGGAGTTAGATGTGGCCCTTGTGATGAAAGGGATCAGGGAGTATGGAGAGAAGGCAGGTACAGGATACTGAGTTGGATGATCAGCCATGATCATATTGAATGGCGGTGCAGGCTCGAAGGGCCGGATGGTCTACTCCTGCACCTATTTTCTATGTTTCTATATTTCTATGTTTGTAGGTTAATTCTTCTTCTTATCGAGTCCACGTCACAAGATTAGAAGTTGTTCAGGCAGAGCTGAACACACTTCTCGGCATCTGCATACAATGGTGTCTGTCTTGCGTTTCTTGTACGTGGTGGTGGAAAGATTGGGGGAAACAGGGCCGCGACGTGAATGCTCTTTCCTTGACGCTGTAGGTATATTAGATTGGTATAATTGTAAATTGTCCCTAGTGTGTGGGATCCCTGGTTGGCGCGGACTTGGTGGGCTGAAGGGTCTGTTTCGCGCTGTATCTCTAAACTAAACCAACTAAACACAACTAAACACAACTAAACTAAACTAAACTAAACTAAACAAAACAGTGACTGTCATGTGAAGATTATGCTTACGTTGTTCTGATCCTGGGTCATTTGCTATGTTGTTGAAAAATTACTTTGATGAATTTCCAGATTGATTTGTTCCAATCTGGAAATATGTCACAGCAATAATTTTGTCTCTATCCAGTGATAGCCCATAAATCAAACGGATTCCATGATTAGATTTCTGCATCTAACTCACTCACGGAGATTCCCGTGATAAATCACTGGATTAAAACATTGCAAAAGTCTTGTGATGCGGACTTGGTTTGAACCTCTCTTCTAGCAATTGACTCAATCCATTTCTCCAGCTGATAATATGGTTAATGTTAAAAAATAGTGGGATTAATTTTCAGATTGGAAAAAAAATGGGTTTTAGGGAAAGGCAAGTGTGCCACCCAGTAAAGGTCTTTAAAATTTGGAAGCAGCTTGATGTAAATAAGGAAGGGAATGGGACTGAAATGTTAAGCCAGTCTGTCAATGACACAACACAATTGGGGGGGGGGGGGGGGGGGGGGGGGGGGAGGGATAGTATTTCATGCACATGGATGTTTACAGGCTGTATGGTCGTGAGAGGTCTCCTATAGTCGTGAGAGGACTCCAAAGAGTCGTAGCGTCTTTCTGGTCGCCGCTGAATTTTTGCAACATGTTGAAAATTTTGCCGACCTATCACGGGTGCCAGCAGTCGCCTGTAAAGGCCGCGTAAGTGGGACAGGCCCTTTAGAGTGTTGCAGATATATAAGTGCATAAAGCAGTCCCAGAATTTTAATTTACTTTAACGATACAGCACGGAACAGGCCCTTTGGCTCACCAAGTCCGCGCTGACCAGCGATCATCCCATATACTGACATTATCTACACATCAGGGACAATTTACAATTTTTACCTAAGTCAATTAGCCTATAAACCTGTACGTCTTTGTGTGTGGGAGAAAACCCAGAGAAAAATCATGCGGTCACAGGGAGAACGTACAAACTCCATACAGACAGCATCGGTGGTCAGGATCGAACCCGGGTCTCTACCACTACGCCACCGTGCTTTCCCAAAGGACATCAAGTGTGAATTCATTCACAATGAATTGAGGAAATATGCAAGTCTTTTCTAAATGCTGAGAAAACTACAATTAAACTAAAAACTAAAACCATTAATCACCAATTGCTGGTTGACAAGTAAATGAAAATAACCAGTAAAATGTACTTTTATCCCAATAACTGCTGTACAAAGTCGGTCAGATTCATCCTGGATACTGTGTTCAGCTTTCTCCACCATACCTCAGGAGGATTTAACGATGAGGAATTTGCATATCCTTGGTTTGTATTTCATTCAACATGGTAAAGGGCATGTTGCCGAGAGAAACATTTCTTCCAAGATGGGACAATCCAATATGGAGGGCCATAGGTTTAAAACTATAGTCAATCTATTCAGTGCAAAAGCAGGAAGCAACATTTTGTTCACAGAAGTTACCATTGGGCTCTGGGCATGGTACCACCTGTGGCTTCCAAAACAGGGATTTGTGCATCTTTGAAAAAGATATAGAGGATCAATGGGAAAATGAGATGCAATGGGGATTAGATTAGTGTATTTGGGCAAAAAGGTCAGTATGGATAAGATGGGTGGAAGGGACACTTCTATGGTAAATGACTCGAAGATAAAATAGGCCTACGGGCTGAACGGCCAGCTGTTGTTCTCACAGTATCTGCTACTAAAAGCAAGAATAAGTCAGCAGGCGAGGGCTGTGACACAATGTTTTGTTTCGCACTGTATTTTTAAACCACTTCCTGATACCAAAATGGCATCAGTCATTGGCCGTGTTTCTCCTGTTAACACTTGCTCACCATGGTGACGCACACATGCAGCGGAGGCCCACGGACTGCACCAATAACCTGCAAAAGCCCAGGTCCTCTTTCCCAGATTCAGCTGCATTCGGCTGTGGAACTTGGGGCCAGATTTCGAAGGCAGGGGGTGACACCTCAGCTGACACCACCCGCAACTCGCACATTTTCAGAGCCAGGGTACAAAACACACAACTCGGTCACGTTCATATTGATAGCGGAGCACGACTGCAATTGTACCTTTCCAAGGCCCGGCTCAGTTGCAAGTGCAACGGACCTGTGAGAATGAGACTAGTGGTGGTTGCTTCTGCAGACTGGGCAGATCTTTCATTTGCTCACTCAATCAAGTTTGAATAGAATAACTGGCCGAGTGTACAACAACACAAGACCCAGTCAGAATGGAGACGACAGCGATAATTCCTTCCAGCCACATTACCACATAACTTTATGCCCAGTATTTCTCCAGACAAAAAGCAGCCTACACAATGAATAAACAAATTGATGAATTGAATTGATTGAATGATACAGAATGGAAACGGGCCCTTCAGCCCACCGAGTCCACACTGACCTGCGATCACCTCTCCACACTAGTTCTATGTTATCCCACTCTCTACACAATCGGGGCAATTTAGAGGCATAGAGTGTGTGACAATTTGGAACCATTGTATCCATTTTAATAAGAGTGCAGAGGGGCTGACGTGTAATGTTCCCTGCTGCCAGTTCCCTATTTATGCACAACTGTAATCTTTCAGGACATCCCACAAATGTTATAATTAGAAATATCATTTAGCAATTCCATTCATATAAATGGGAAAGAACTGGGTAGAATGACAATAAATTTGTATTGTATTGTATTGTATTGTATTGTATTGTATTGTATTGTATTGTATTGTATTGTATTGTATTGTATAAAATGTAATTTGGTCTTTCCAAGGCCATGTAAATAAAACCTGCATCACCCATGCACAACTCCCTATTATACGAGGGACTGGCACTAGGTATATCTTTCCATCAGCAGCTTAAATACTTTACAACCCTTCAGGAAGGAGATACTTGCAGACAAGATAAAGGTTAAGAAAATGTGGCAGTTCGCATTTTGCTAGCAGTGGAAAAGAACGCATTGACTGAGAGGTGGTAGGCTTGAAACAAAGTTGATACACGAATCAATCAATGTGGTTGATGGATTAAGTTCCAAAATGCTGAAGAAAGTGTTTGGAGGAAAGGATGAGGAATGCCTTGCGATAAGGAGCTGGGAAAGAACTGGGTAGAATTGCAGCCAAAACAGTACAACTGATTGATCATTTGACTCTTCTGGGATTCAGGTCACTAAACCCTGAAAACTATGGCCTCCAGGCTTAGGAACAGCTTCTTCCCAACAACCCATCAGACTAAACGTCGAACTACGAACTATCTCGGTTGCAGTGGGGACTTCCATTTTTTCTTTGTTTTGCACTAATATTGTATTTCCTTTGCATTGACCTTTTTGTTGTTGTTTGTTTTATTTTATTACCCATTGAGTACTGTGCTTACGGATCTGCTATGCTGCTGCATGTAAGAATTTTGTTGTTCCGTTTTGGTACAAATGACAATTAAACACTCTTGACTTTTGACACTAAAGCTTCAAAGAAGATAATATAGTAAAAATCTGAATGAACTGAACAACAAAGTGAAAGAATAATGGGCCTGTCCCACTTCGGCGACTGCCGGCGACTGTCACAGTCGTAGCAGCTCGCCGAAAAACCGGCGACTGGTAAACCCCCCATGACAATGTCTCCGACAATGTCTACAACAACCTACCACCGAGTCAACGTCAAGCTACGGCAAGCTACCGACAAGCGGCGACCCATTAGGAAGTCCACCAACGACCACACCTACGACAACCTACGTCCACCCGCGACATGCTGCGACAAGGTAAGACAATTCAGTCGCCGGTACCTGTCGCCGGTTGGTGTAGGTTGACGTAGGTAGTCGCCAATGGAATTCACCGAAGTCAGCACCAGCGACAACCTACGTAATCCTGGCAACAACCTACCTCATCCTGGTGACAGCCTACGACAGCACCTCCGTCAGGAGAAGCCAAGCTACGCTCATTGGCGTCAAGACAATTGTCGCTGACTGTCGCCGAAAAGTTTTGAACATTTCAAAATCCAGCGGTGGCTAGAAAAACACTACGATTCTTTGGGCGACTGAGGAGACTACTCACGACCATACAGGCAACATCCCGGCGACCATGTGGCGACTGCCTAGTTACCTGTAGTTGCCTAAATAATCGCCTAAGTGGGACAGGGGCATAAGTCTGGATGATGAGTGAAGGATTATGAAAGTAAGGGTGAAATATGTATGTGTATGTGTGTATGCGCCCGCATGTGTATGTATGTATGTGTGCGTGTGTGTACACATGCACATATAAGTGCACGTGTGTCATGAGTGTACTTGTGTGTGTCTGTATGCATGTATATTTGTGTTTTTTTGTGTGCACGTATATTTAAGAGTTGTGTGCATGTGTTTGTGTGCAAGTGCATGTGTTTATTTCAGGTAATAGCTTGATAATGTCCCTGATTCAATGATGCTCATTCATTGTACTTTGGCCCTTAGATCAACACATGGCTCATTAGTTTCAGTGGTGAGAAGCACAGCACAGAGAATTGCAGGAGCAGAAAACAATTGCCAGCATAGAAAAGAACCCTAACAGTGTAAAATCTTTGTTTCTTCTCCGATAAAGATAAGATACAATTTGCGTGAATTCTTAAACAATAATAAGGTGACTGTCGGACATTTTGCATCAATAGCCATTTAGTTGATAATGAAACGTTGCTTCAGAATCACTATATTTGGTTAATTAAATCTCTACCCTAATTTTAAATTTATCAGGGTTGATTTTTCTGAACGGTGCACTTTAGGTAAACTCAGGAGGTTTGGGAAGGGAGTGCAAACATACATTTTATTGGTAAAGGTGATTCAAGGTTCCTGAAAATTACCAATGCTTCCTTGGTAGAATTGATGAGGGGAGAGTTGTAGAGTTATGCAGCATGGAAACTTGTTGAGTCCACATGGACATAAAGAATCATTTATCCATTTACTATACCTACACAAATTCTTTTTTTGTTAGGGTGTAAGGGGCTGGAGATGTAATGGATAGAACCCAGATGAATGAGATTAATTCTTCAATTAACTCATTTTTCTGCCGCTGGCTGCAACTCAAGAACAACGGGGCATTTGAGGTGATTAGGATTGGGTTTAGGACTGAGATGAAAGGAAGCTTCTTCCATTAGAGTGTCAAGCCATGCATTTCCCTTGATTCCTTTAATATCTGGAAAGTTATTGATCTCTGATTTGAATGGTCTCAGTAACTGACCATGGGCACAGTCAACTCCAAAGATTTAGCACTCAAAGAATGAAAAAATCTACCTCTTATCTCATTCATCTGGCTTCTAACCATTACAATATCTTATCTCATCCTAAAAGGATTGGCTCGTATTCCAAAAGTGGTAAATCAAAGTGAAAAAATGTAATTATTTTTTGTTGTTGCCATTTCCCAATAATGCATCTTGGCACCAGACTGGGTTAAGATTATTATTCGATTACTGTTGATAATGTCAGTGGGACTCCATTAGGATGTGGGGGGGAATGGAACTGATGGGGGAGCTCTTCTATTGGGCACGATGGCATCCTTATTTTTTGCAATTAATAATTGTTCATATTTAAACCAGGATCCTGCTCCTTCCTTCCTACCTGCCCAGCATAAGGAGAACATGATAGACACAAAATGCTGGAATAACTCAGCGGGACATGCAGCATCTCTGAGGAGAAGGATTGGGTAACGTTTCGGGTCGAGACCCTCCTTCGGACTGATGTCAGGGGAGTGGGCGGGACAGAGATACAATGTAGTCGGAGACCGTAACACTGGTGGGAGAACTGGGAAGGGGGAGGGGATGGAGAGAGAGGGAAAGCAAGGGCTATTTGAAGTTAGAGAAGTCAATGTTCATACCGCTGGGATGTGAGCGACCCAAGCGAAATATGAGGTGCTGCTCCTCCAATTTGCGCTGGGCCTCACTCTAACAATGGAGGGGGCCCAGGACAGAAAGGTCATATTGGGAATGGGAGAGGGAGTTAAAGTGCTGTGCAACTGGGAGATCAGGTAGGTTAAGAGGAGGTGCATAAGGCAAAGATGATTACCAGGCTGATCAGTATCAAAGGGGCCACTTTGTCAGTTTGCTGGCCTCCAATTATGGATTGGGTGTTGGGGAAGGTTCCTGCCCATGTCACAGTGGCACAACGATAGAGCTGCTGCCTTACAGTGCCAGAGACCCGGGTTCGATCCTGACTACGGGTGCTGTCTGTATGGAGTTTGTATGTTGTCCCTGTGACCGTGTGAGTATTCCTGGTTTCTTCACACATTCTAAAGACATACAGCTTTGTAGGTTAATTGGCTTCTGCAAAATTGTCCTGAGTGTGTAGGATAGAACTAGTGTACGGGGATTGCTGGTCGGCAGAGAATCCGTGGGTCAAAGGATCTGTTTCCATGCCGTATCTCTAAACGAATGTCCCTGTTTTACCAGGGAACGCGTACATGTCTACCGGGAAGGGCCAAAGGTGCCTTTGTGTGAGAGTCCAAGAGAAATTAGGTTTTTTTGTATTACATTACTCCAGAAATTATTGTACCCCTTTTGTTTACAACTAGCAGTGGCTGCCTCGCCAACAGTCTGTCTGTCCTTTCTTCTGTTATTTTTAGTATGTATTAAAAGTATGTTTTAGTGTTCCTTGGTTTGTTTTATGTGGGGGGTGGGGGTTGGGGGAAACCTTTTTCCAATCTCTTACCTGGACGGAGATGCGATTTATTTCCGTTTCGTATCTCCATCCCCACTGCGGCCTTTCCTGGAGACCGACCCGGCGCTCCAAGTGGCGGGAGTCGCAGGACTTTAACACCGTGGAGCTTGCGATCCCTTTGCCGGGGATCGAAGCTCCAACCGCGGGGGCTGTGAACTTTAACATCGTGAAGCCCACGGTCTCTGGTAAGAAGAGGCCGATTCCGGAGCTCCATGCCACGGAGAGAGTTTCACCCGCCCCGACGTGGGAGTTTCGATCACCCCGACGGGGGCTTCGGTCATCGGCTGCCGGGGCTTTGATCGCCCCGACTGTGGATGGTTTGACTGCCCCGACCGTGGGAGAACAAAGTGGAGGAAGATTGAACTCTATTGCCTTCCATCACAGTGAGGAATGTGGAATCCACTGTGGTGGATGTTTATGTTAACTTTTGAGTGGTTGTGTTGCTTTTCACTTAGTATGGCTGTATGTAACTCAAATTTCACTGTTGCTTAATTGGTACATGTGACAATAAACTGACCTTGAAACCTTGAAAACAATATAATCATATAATATAATCATACATCCATTAACAATCCATTTTGCAATCAGTGGGGGTCATTTTAACTTGTGCGATTCGTAAAGTGGGTTGATTGGTTTACATCTATCTAATCTTTCCATTGGAAATTAATGACTTTGTGAAATAATTTCGGAAAGCTGAAATGTCCCAGATTTATTCCACACAGTCATTTCCCTCTCCACCAATGCTGCCTGAAATTACTGGACATTTCCAGCACATCCTGTTTGATTTTAGATTTCCAGCATCTGCAATAAGTTTTTAAGTAAAAACCTTTTTTTAGAAAAACATCCCTTAGAAACGATATTGGAGATGAGGTAAATAGACACAAAAACCTGGAGAAACTCAGCGGGTCAGGCAACATCTCTGGAGAAAAGGAATAGGTGACGTTTCGGGTAGAGACCCTTCTTCAGACTGAGATGGGGTAACTGAGCAAAGGTTTAGTTTAGTTTAGTGATACAGCGTGGAAACAGGCCCTTCGGCCCACCGGGTCCGTGCCAACCAGAGATCCCCACACATTAACATTATCCTACACACTAGGGACAATTTTTACATTTACCAAGCCAATTTACCTAAAAACCTGTACGTCTTTGGAGTGTGGGAGGAAACCAAAGATCTCGGAGAAAACCCATGCAGGTCACGGTGAGAACGTACAAACTCCGTACAGACAGCACCCGTAGTCGGGATTGAACCCGGGTGTCCGGTGCTGCAAGCGCTCTAAGGCAGCAACTTTACCACTGCGCCACCGTGAGTGACCATAGAGAAACATAGAAACATAGGTGCAGGAGGAGGCCATTCGGCCCTTCGAGCTAGCACCGCCATTCATTGTGATCATGGCTGATCGTCCCCAATCAATAACCCATACCTGCCTTATCCCCATATCCCTTGATTCCACTAGCCACTAGAGCTCTATCTAACTCTCTCTTAAATCCATCCAGTGATTTGGCCTCCACTGCCTTCTGTGGCAGGGAATTCCACAACTCTCTGGGTGAAATTTTTTTTTCTCACCTCAGTCTTAAATGGCCTCCCCTTTATTCTAAGACTGTGGCCCCTGGTTCTGGACTTGCCCAACATTGGGAACATTTTTCCTGCATCTAGCTTGTCCAGTCCCTTTATAATTTTATATGGTTCTATAAGATCCTTCTAAACTCCTGTGAATACAAGCCTAGTCTTTTCAATCTTTCCTCATATGACAGTCCCGCCATCCCAGGCTCATTTGCAGCTGCCAAGGATATTAAAAACTGCCAAAGAATATCGGCCCTCTCTCGTGTCTCTCCAGCATATTACAGAAGGAATTGACGTACCAAGAAAGTAGACAGGGTTCGTGGTGTTCCTGTCCCTGGGGAGAAATCCATACAAGCCCAGATACGGGGAGACCGCCAACTCTACCAAACGCTCCAGCTGAATGTATTCCTCAGTTGGTCCTTTAGGCTCATGAGCACCCTGGCAGAAAAAGCATCAGCAAATGTACAAGAAAGTCATAAAAAATTGAAGATGCTGAAAATCTGAAATTAGAACAGAAAACATTGGAAATACTCAGCAGATGAGGCAGTGTCTGTGGAAAGAGAAACAGTTAATTCTTCTGGTCAAAGACCCTGCATTTAAAATATTCACCAACTTCAGTATTTTATTTTCATGCGTTACCAATCAATTTTACTTTGGCATAACTGCTTGCACATGAAGCGGTACAATAGATTGCTCTGTAAAATTAGAGAATAGGTCAAACTACCAAGGGTTACACTGGACGTCTGCAGGGGGAGTGAGCTCACTTCATGTGCCGGCTGAGACCAACGCCTCTGCTGATGTGTTACTGAGCCCATGGAGCAGGGACACGGCCTGGTCCAGCCTAAAGCAAGCACCACACATGGTGCGCCCGACCAGCTGAGCATTTCCAGCACTTTTGGCGTTGTTTCATAAAATTTGCAAGATTTGACCTGTTGCTCTGAAGCAGAATGCATTAGGGTAATGATCCTGCATGTTTTTCATCCATTCTTCTGTGGGTGCTTTCCTACTGCAAATCTCTCAGTTTCAGCCACGTTCTGTGGGAAAGTTCATCCCCTCCATACAGTACTGTCCAAAATTATTTACAGTAACCCTCTTAGTTACTTAGAAATGCCTGCTTTTGGGCAGGTGCTATCTTTTAATTCCCTTCAAATCGAAACTTAGAGGTATAATTCGCTCCTTAAATGATGTGTTAAAATGATATATTAGTTGCATTAAATGATATAGTAATAGGTGTTATTTTCTGTTTGCCAGCTGCGTGTTTATATCAGTTTAAAAAGAGTTGTGCTGTTGCCGTAGTTACTAATTCACTTGTAAGTAAGCTTGTCTGTGTGTCCATTGTGTGTTTAGGTGCTTTTGAATGTGCACGTACATGAGTGACTGTTCGTGTGTGTTGATGTGTGTGTTTTTCTGTATGTGTGCGTATGTTTGTGCTGTATGTGCATACAGTAAGTGCGCTTATGAATGAATACTTATGAGTGTATCTTTAGGCATGTGAACATGTGCATGACTCTGTGAGAGCGTGTGTCAGAGAAGAAGGCAAGATTAGGTTTGGCTTCCCATTGACTTCCATGTTAAAAATGAAAGGTTATGTTGGCGAGCAGAGTTGGTTTAGTAAGTTTGAAGCTGCATCACACCAAGGAGCTGAAGATTATAATAAAAAAGACATATATGGGATATAGAAAGCCATGGGCATGAGTGAGTGACTGAATCAGATTTGGAGACCATGCATTACAGAAATGGTGTACCCCAGAGTAACTGCTACATTTTGGTGTCCATTTCTCCTTTCACTTATAATGGACATTGCACTTTGTTTTTGGAATTGTTACGCTACATTGTTCTGCACTATGTTTCTTTCCATTTGCTCCACTTGTACTTGAGTTTAGCTCGATTGTATCTATATGTAGTAGCTGATTTAATTGGATAGTATGCAAAAGAAAGCTGTTCACTGTACCTAGTGCATGTGGCAATAAACTCAAACCTAACCTGAAAGGAAGTGCATGCTTTAACCCATTTAAACAATAGGAGACTACATCAAGTCCCTTACCTGAAGCACGAGTAACATCTGTGTGATGGATGGAGGCATGTCAGCATGATGTTGGTGTAGCACCTGCTCCAGATTAGCCTTCAGCAGTACTAGATCTCGGAATCCAAGCAAAGCCATCTGACGAATGTTTAGTTCTTGCCCCTGGCAGAAGGATCAAGCATCCCAGTTAATTGCTGTAAGTTTTCTCAAGGGCCTCCTCTGTCACACCAGGTTATTTCTCATTTTAGGCCAGACATTATTTTGTCACTGGCATTGTACAAATGTTTAACACACATTATCACCTCTGGTTGTAGCGTGTGAATTATTTGTGAGTGTATTAATAATAGCTCTCTCTATATTGGTACAGCCTGTCCTGTTTAGTTTAGTTTAGAGATACAGCACGGTAACAGGCCCTTTGGCTCACCGGGTCCGCGCCGACCAGCGATCCCAGCTTATTAACAGTATCCTACACCCCACCCACTAGAGACAATTTTTACATTTACACCAAGCCAATTAACCTGTTGGGCATTCTGACTACCATGCTATGATCAAAATATAATACAGATAAAGAAGTATTGTGTGCTTCCAATTGCCACCTCATCCTTTTGGTTTGCCCTACCAGAGATATGTTCTTTGTTCTACATATTCCCCTCCCCAGCTATGGGGAATATGTTCTACATATCCCCCCCCCCCCTCCACCAGCCCTGTCTCCCCACTCCTCCATCACAACCATCTCTGTAACTGAAAATTAATTTGTTTCCTCTCTTACCCATTTCTGATGAAGAATCTTGGACTTGAAATGTTAACTCAAGTTTCTCTTTCCACAGATGCTTCCTGACCTGCTAACTGCTTCCAGCATTTTCTGTTTCAATTTCAGATTCCCAGTATTTGATGTTTAAAAAAAAAGTTTACAATAATAGCAATTCTGCTTCAAATACACTGAAACTAAATTGATTAGACAATAGACAATAGGTGCAGGAGTAGGCCATTCGGCCCTTCGAGCCAGCACCGCCATTCAACGTGATCATGGCTGATCATCCCCAATCAGTACCCCGTTCCTGCCTTTTCCCCATATACCCTGAAATAGACAATAGACTTGTGAGGAGTAACATGGTGTCACATTAATGCACAGGGTAGTAGTAGCTGACAGCATCAAAACTGGGGAAAATGAACACTTCATAGCCCAGAATTTTAGGAACTTCCAAATTATTTCCAGAAACAAGCTACGTAATGATGCAAAACAGAAAGTACGTTCAGTTGTATTACTGTTAAGTGTAATTTAATACATGGTTTATTTTATGAAAGCCTAATTTCGGAAGAGTGGGTGAAAATAGTTTTCAGGCAGTTTTGTTTTAAAAGAATGTACCTGGTGTCAAGACTGCACAATCAAACTGGTGGTCAGCACTTTCGAAAACAAATGACAAGAGAAGTTAAAAAAAAGTGTGACAAAAATGTGACAATCAGTCCAGCTGCACCGGCTATAGTTTCCAGCACCTGCGTGGTTTTGCAGAGGCTATATTAGTCCCATTCTGTGCTCCTAGTGTGAGAACACCATGTTGGATTTCTCACACTATTCACTCTAGATCACTATTTCTACAAGCTGAGGTCCAGGAACGTCTCCGTAGGCTGCTGGAAATTAGTGCAGGTTTACAAATATTTTACAGGTACCAAAGACTGAACACAGGATGTAAGTACAAGGAACTGCAGATGCAGGAATCTTGCAAAGAACACAAAGCGCTGGAGTAACTCAGCAGTCAGGCTGCATCTCTGGATGACATGGGTTGGTGACATTTTGGGTCGGGACCTTTGAGAGACAGAGAAAGCCGTCTGAAGAAGTGTTCCCAACACTAAACATTGCCTATCCATGTCCTCCATAGATACTGTCTGCCCTGCTGAATGATTCTAGCATTTTATGTTCTCCACAAGTCTTAGAAATTGCCCTGGAAATGTGACGCTGATTCTTGTTAAACTGACTCACATGCACTTCCCTTCCTGCATAACTTTCCTACTAAACCCATGGTTGTCTGCCATGCACAATAAAAGCAGTCACCATTTACGTATGATATTAGTACTGGGATATTTTCTTAAATTATACTCAGTCAAAAAAATGGCTGCTCTAAACTCGGATCACATTGGGCTAAATTGGATCTCAAATCGCCTTTGTTTATTTATGCATTTGACCAGTGGGAGTCAGTTATTAATTATGTATGGTCACCACAGGCAAATAAGACATAGACACACAATTCTTCTTCTTCTTGTGGCTCTTTGTGTTCCCGTCTAGTTTTGTGAAGTGCTGAGGCCAAGGTGGGAAGTGCACACTCTTCCTCAGAAGGGGTGGGTGGTGGCTGAAGGGGGTGGGCAGGCAGGTGGTTTGGGAGCGAGTCTGATGAAGGGTCTCGACCCAAAACGTCACCCATTCCTTCTGTCTAGAGATGCTGCCTGTCCCGCTGAGTTCCTCCAGCATTTTGTATCTATCTCTGGTGTAAATCAGCATCTGCAATCCTTTCCTACACAGGTTCTCTCCTTTAACTGTGTAAGTGAGCTTCTGCATGCTCCTGATCCATCGCCTCGAGCTTCTCAATACTGTCCTGAGAGCTTCTTCTTCATCCCGAGTGGACAGGGGCCAGAGAATCCCCAGGGGTCAGGTGGGATGATGCATTTCTTCAATGAGGAAGCACATCCTTGAATCTTTATCTCTGCCTGATAATCTTTTCCCACATGCACAGTTTATTTCAGGGGTCTGGTGTCAGCCATGCAAATGATGTGGCTTGCCTACTGTAATGAAGAAAGATGTTGGGAACTACCAGGGAGGTTGAGGGTGATGCGGACAAAGTGACGGCCGACAGGACGAAGCAGCAGCTGATGAGAGGGGAGGAAGCCCCACGGTGACTGAAAGGCTCCTGTCGGTGGCGGCAGCCTGAAGAAAGTGCTATTGGCCAGGGGCTACAATATGAGCCGCAACAACAGCCACGTCAACTGGAGATTAAGCAAGTCACCTATTACTTAAGTCGGGGAGTGCCTTTTGTATCAAAGTGTTGAAAATGGCTCAGACGTTGGGCTCTGAGTTGTATAACCGTTCACGTTATCGGAGGACTGCTGCTTGACTACTTAGTTGGAGGTAACCAGGTCTCTGGAGTTCCATCCACGGTAGGCTGAACACTTACTTGCACACATATGTGTACATACATGCACACACAAAATGTACATGTGCACCTATCTATGGATATACGTCCATATAAAACTATAGCACACACTGGTGTTGCCTCTGGATCACAATCTCACCATTCCTCAACCAAACCTTCACATTAATCTTTGACTCATCTGTGCTCACTCCTTACCTGTACGGGGTGAAAAATGGCCTGCAGCATGGGTAGGATTTCAGTGAAGAAATTATCCCAAATTCTCGTTAAAACTTCCAAAATATTTTCACCTGAGAACAAAAAAAGAGACAGGGCTGGGATTGTCACTTTGGAGTGGTAGAAGTTGTCCAATGGAAACTCATTAAGGTCAACTTTATTCAACTAGTTCTATGTACCATGTCGTTCTAGATGAAGAATGTTAGTGTTGAAGAATGTAACATTTTGTTATATTTCTCAATTAACTAGACTTCAGCTGAATGTTGGGTGAGTCATTACACAGATCTGGGCTAAGGCTCTGCGAGTGCTGAGTGAAAAGTTAAATTGTGACTCTGTTTGCAAAATATCACTCAGAATGTTTTCAAAGAAGAATAGTTTAAATCTACCTGGCCAACTTTATCCATCAATCAACATGGCCAAAGTAATTGTCTGAAGAAGGGTTTCGGCCCGAAACGTCGCCTATTTCCTTCGCTCCATAGATGCTGCTGCACCCGCTGAGTTTCCCCAGCAATTTTGTGTACCTTGGCCAAAGTAATTGATCTGATCACTTTTCACTGTGAATGAGGGCAGCACAGTGGCGCAGCGGTAGAGTTGCTGCCTTACTGCGCTTGCAGCACCAGGGACCCGGGTTCGATCCCGACTACAGGTGCCGTCTATACAGAGCTTGTACAATCTCCCCTTGACCGCGTGGGTTTTCTCCGAGATCTTCGGTTTCCTCCCACACTCCAAACCCGTACAGGTTTGTAGGTTAATTAGCTTGGGTTTGTATATTTGGTATAAGTGTAAATTGTCTCTAGTGTGTGTTAATGTGCGGTGTGGACCCGGTGGGCCGAAGTGCCTGTTTCCATGCTGTATCTCTAAACTATACTGTGAATTTCTGTACATGAGTGGGCGGCGCAGTGGTAGAGTGGCAACTTTACATCGGCAGAGACCCGGGTTCGATCCTGACTATGGGTGTTGTCTGTGCGGAGTTTCCACGTTCTCCCGTTGACTTTGTGGGCTTTCCCTGGGTGCTCCGGATTCTTCCCACAATCCAAAGACGTGCAGGTTTGCAGGTTAATTGGCTTCTGTAAATTGTCCCTAGTGTGTAGGATAATGTTAGTGTAGGGAGGTGATCACTGGCTGCCGTGGACTCGGTGGGACGAGAGGCCTGTTCCCACACTGTACCTCTAAACTAAACTATAAAAGAAACTTGAGACTAGCCTAAACCTATGGTTCACTCAATGAGAAGACGACATTAGGTGGTGGATTGGAACTGAACACAGTTAAAAGGATTTATGCGCAAAAGTAACAGTGTTTGTGGTCAATATGTGCACTAACCCGACTGACAATACATTCATCAAATATTTGAGTTAGTAAATTGAAACTGGAGATGCGCGGATAAATTCTTCTGGTGTTTCAGCCAATGTTTGATTCTAATGGATGCCCAGTCTTTTACAAATTTGTAACCCTCCAATTATAAAGATCAGAATGAAAAGAAGGGGATTGATACATTAGTTGCACTGCACTGTGCTCTGACCACAACCCCAGCAAAAGGCAAGTCGCCATCTCTCTGATATCAAAGCGAAGTCTGGACCTTGTAATTGAGGCTTAAAGACATTTGCCATCTGGGTTCATGTGGCTAGACCTCTGCCTGAATCCTATTGCTGTCTCTCCGAGTTGCATGACTGCTGGAGCTAATTAAGGAAGACATGTCTTGACATCTGATGTCTGGAACTTAAGTTAAATTCAATACACAGTTAAAACTTGGACGCTCTTAATATTTGTCTTCAACTCACTTAAAGTGACAGGAGATGAAATTTTGTGAGACACAACGGCTGCTGGATGTTTTGCATTGAATGGCAGTAAGTTAAATATTTAGCAATCTCGTTTTACATAAGCACAAGTTATAGTGCAGTTCAGCACAGAAACAGGCCCCTCGGCTCACCTTATGCATGCCGACCATATTATGCAAGTCTCATTTGCCTGTATTTGCCCCATAGCCCTCTAAACCACCTCTATACATATATCGTTTAAAAGTCGTAATCGTATTGACTTCTGTCGCCTAATTTGGCAGCGCTTTCCAGATATGGACTACCCTCTGAGTAAAACAAGTTGCCCCTGCGGCCTGTCTTAATTATCTCCCCTCTCACCTTCACCTATGCCCTCTAGATTTAGAATCCTCTACCCTGGGAAAAAGAGTGTGAGCATTCAAATTATCCATGATCTTATACAACTCAATAACATCTGCACTAAAGAAAAATGTCTCAGCCTAACCACAATTTCTGGCTGCTCACCCATCCCTTTGACGATGTTCTACAGCCACTTCAAGACATCCTGTACCTTGGCACTAGGGAGGCAACACACCTTTCTAGAGTCCCATTTGCAGCCACTGTCTGTCCCCCCTCTATAGAGCCTTCTATCACTATAGAATTCTCAATGAATTCTCCCAATTTTGTTAGTCCTTGCTGTCTCCTCCCCTTCCTCAGCCCTCCTGCTGTCTCCTCCCATCCCCCAGCCTTCGGGCTCCTCCTCCTTTTTCATTTCTTCTCCCTGCCCCCCCACCCCCGATCAGTCTGAAGAAGGGGTTCGGCCCGAAACGTTGCCTATTTCCTTCGCTCCATAGATGCTGCTGCACCCGCTGAGTTTCTCCAGCATTTATGTGTACCTTCGATTTTCCAGCATCTGCAGTTCCTTCCTAATCACTATAGGCCTGTATGGCTTCATCCTACCCTGATGTACCTGATCACCAGACCCTCCCCCCCACACTCGGTGCCACAGACTGGTCTGCTGCTGCTTTCTGCTGCACAGTGACCCCAACACCCCAATAGTATCCAAAGGGGTGTTTGTGGTTTGGAGGGGAATGGCCACAGGAGATTCCCTGCCTACTCTCTTTATCCTTCATGGTGGTCACCCATCTGCTTTCCGCCTGCACCTTCAGAGTGACCACCTCACTATAACTCCTATCTATGGCACTCTCATTCCCCTAACGACCGTGACATTGTTCAACCACAGATCCAGTTCCCTCCCTCCCTGGGTCAGTCAGGGGCTGCAGGTGAACGCACTTCCCACAGTTGTAGTCCTCAGGAACACTGGAGGTTTCCCCGACTTCCCACATCCTGCTGGAGGGGGCATACCAGTGCCCTAACTGCCTTTCCGCCTGCACTTGGTCTTAAGAAGAAAGTCGCAAGAACAAAACGGCACAGTGGCGCAGCGGTAGAGTTGCAGCCTTACAGCACCAGAGACCCGGGTTTGATCCTGACTCTGGGTGCTGTCTGTATGGAGTTTGTGCGTTCTCCCTGTGACCACGTGGGTTTCCCCTGGTGCTTCGGTTCGCTTTCACACTCCAAAGACATTCAGATTTGTAGGTTAATTGGCTTAATAAATTGTCCTTAGTGAGTAGAGTAGTGTTAGTGTGAGGGGGTTGCTGGTTGGCACAGTCTCGGTGGGCTGAAGGGTCTTTTTCCGTGCTGTATCTCTAAACTAAACAAACTAAAAGAGCTAATGTTATCTTGCCATCGTCCTTTGGATAGCCTCCTTGCCAAAGCCTCTCGAGGCAAAGCCTCAACACCTTAGCATCAAAAGACAGCACTTAGCCTCTTGAGTCAAAGCCACCACATCCTTAGCTTTGACTCGAGAAGCTAACCCCTTAACTCTGACTCGAGAGGCTAAGTGTTGTCCTCAAAATGCAGCACATAGCCTCTCGAGTCAAAACCTGTACACATATACATCTACTGCGCATCCCCTATTGAGTATTGTTTATCAAGCAGAGTAACATTAGTAGTTTAATTGGAACCTTGTGCAGCTTCATTCAGACAGAAATGAATGGAACATAGTCTACTGGTTATGAAAGATATAATTAACACAGAGAGAATTAGATTATCCAATGATTTGATTTAAGCAATGATAAAAGAACAGCAAAGTAATGGCATTACGTCAAAGCTCAAAGTAATGGAATTCTCAGCTAGTTACAGTACATATAATGGCTTTGCATTCAGTCCAAGATCAATTCATATGGCTTGGAACTAAGAAAGTATAGCAGGCTGAAATGTGTCCTCTGTCACATGGGCTAAAATCTCAACGTAGTTTTAGAAGCATGCAGAGCTCCACTTCTGAAGCTTGGTTCTATTGATGTCAATTTCACTTCATCTTCAGATCTGAGCCCTCAGTCCCTGCCCTCTCACTGACACCGTACTGACCTTCACACACCCGCATCTTTTCTTCCATCAAAATCAGGCCTTTCGAAAGAAGATGGTTCTGCCGTGAAACAAAATGAAGAGTACATTAAAATTAAAGCGCATATGACACATTTCTGCAACGAGATAAAAGATTATTTTGCATACGACTTATGGAAGTTACATATCATTTATTTGAACGAGAACAGTGAAATTGTCCCAGTGACCTGGCCAATGGCAATTAAATATCAATAAACCAGATTAAATGGTAATTGCTTTAATTTCTGTAATTAATATCAGGGGACTCTATAGTGGTCAAACAGACTGGTACATGCTCTACTTCACAATTTTGACTATATCTCTAAGGTTAAAGGACACAAAGTATTGGAGTAACTCAGCATGTCAGGCAGCTTTTCTAGAGAACATGGATAGGTGGCGTTTCGTGTCTGGACCCTTCTTCAGCTATCTTATTTTGCATTTCGGGTCCCAATCCGAACCGTCACTATCCATGTTCTCCAAAGATGCTGCCTGACTGGCTCAGTTACTCTAGAATGTTGCGTCCTTTTGTGTAAACCAGCATATGCATCTCCTTGTTTCTATATCTCTGAGGTAACTGCATTGTAGGGGTCATGACAGAAGTCTCCTCGTGGCGATCCCTGGAAGCGACGACGTGATGCACTCTATGACGCGTCGGGCGACAATTCTGTCAACATGTTGGACAACGACAGAAGCCAACAGCGAGTTACATCGTCTGACGCACGAGCGAATAAACTGCTTTGTCGTAATGTTGTGAAAAGCACTACATAGCATCAAGTCTTTATTTCCATTGTGAGACTCCAATGGTGAGGCAAAAGCAAGGTGAAGTGAGTGTATTTTATTGACACTTACTCTGCTGCCAAAACATTGGCAGCTTCCATTAGTGCGACAAGTCAAGAGGAAGTTGCCGCCCTCTGACATTTACAGTAAACTGTCTTCCCATCAGGAAGTAAATGGTCAGACAAGGTAAAACTATAGGCCACATGATTGTGAAAATGGAGGGAGAAGAGGATGCAACAATACTGAATGAGTAAAACAAAATGGAACAGTAATCAATGTTATCACCTGAAACACATCAGTGGAGATAGTGAAAGGTGATACCACTTTTGCATTGTGAACAAGACTACTTTCTGATCCTATAAATAAACTTCCAAGCAAGAGTGAAGATCAAGGTAAGATAAGAGTTGATAACGAGATATAAAATACAAGGACCAAAGTATAGGTTGGAAAAAGGCCAAATCTGAGGCAATGAAGATGATGCTAAGACAGATAAATGAGATAAAATGTTACCAAACCTTCAGTAATCAGACATCATTGGACAATAATTAACTGAGACCAAGAGGCATTCCGCAGTTGTATAGGGCTCTGGTGAGATCACATCTGGAGTATTATGTACAGTTTTGGTCTCCTAATTTGAGGAAGGACATGCTTGTGATTGAAGCAGTGCAGCGTAGGTTCACGAGATTGATCCCTGGGATGGCGGGGCTGTCATATGAGGAAAGATTGAAACGACTAGGCTTGTATTCACTGGAGTTTAGAAGGATGAGGAGGGATCTTATAGAAACATATAAAATTATAAAAGGACTGGACAAGCTAGATGCAGGAAAAATGTTCCCAATGTTGGGCGAGTCCAGAACCAGGAGTCACAGTCTTAGAATAAAGGGGAGGTCATTTAAGACTGAGGTGAGAAAAAACTTTTTCACCCAGAGAGTTGTGAATTTATGGAATTCCCTGCCACAGAGGGCAGTGGAGGCCAAGTCACTGGATGGATTTAAGAGGGAGTTAGATCTAGGGGCTAGTGGAGTCAAGGGATATGGGGAGAAGGCAGGCACGGGTTATTGATAGGGGACGATCAGCCATGATCACAATGAATGGTGGGTGCTGGCTCGAAGGGCCGAATGGCCTCCTCCTGCACCTATTTTCTATGTTTCTATGATCTTGAGCCATACAGTACAGAAACAGGCCCTTTGGCCCACTATGCCTGTCCTGACCATCAAGCATCTATTTATGTTGATCCAATGTCAATTACAATTTGTTGCACCACATTCCCATCAATTCCCTTGCTGTATTCTACCACTTACTTACATACTAAGGGCAATTGACAGTGGTTAATAAACTCACCTTTGGCAAGGAAATGGAGCACCAATGAATACAATCACACAATCAAAACTAAAACTAAAAAAATGAAACAAAACGAAACAAAAATTATGTGAAAAATGGGGTCACTAAGAAATGTGTGAGTTCAGCTTACAGAAGAAATTATAAATAGAAAAATAACAAAATGCCAGAAACATTTAGCAGGTCAGGCAGCATGTGTGCAGAGAGAAAGAGTTAATATTTCCCCTAGATGACCTTTCATCAGCCTGAAGCATTAACTCCAGGTTGATGAAAGATGTGGCCAGACCTACTATTTCCAGTATTTTGTTTTATTTCAGATTTCAAGCATCGCACTTTGTTAACTTCTGAAGAAACTTCCCCTCAAAGAAAAGCTAACAGTGGAAAAGCTTGAGTGATCATAGGTCAGTTGAAATGGAAAGAATAGAGATATGTAACAAATTTATTAAAAGCATTTAATTTGAGGGACAGGAGTATAATCTAATAATGCTTAAAACAGATCACGTTCTAGCTATGTGCAGTTCCCAATCAGTGCCGCTTACAAGTGAATTTAGGCCATTTTGATATAACTGTATATCCCACTGTTTGAGTTGGCCCTGCCAAGCACAAAGACCACGAACAGGGCACGTTGGGACCAAATTAGTTTAGAGAGAGTCCGCAAACCATACAATAGAATAATTGACGTATTGTGCTTGCTCAAACAACAGACAAAGAAATTCTGTATGTTAAACAGATTTAAATTAATTGTTTCTGAATGTGAAGCTTGGTCAAAAGGTTATGTCGTTATTCTGTCTCCCATTTGTATCCAACTATGAACTCCAAAACAGGATATTAAAAAAAATACCAAGCCTAAATTGGACACCTCCCTGAAGACACACAAGCCCCATTACCCTGCATCAGCTTCATCCCTTGGTGCTGGCTGCTAACCTGATTGATTGCTAGTCAACAGAACTGTACAGTGCACACCTCGGCAGGGGCCCAATATTGCCACATGAATCCAGCCTGCACTTCCTGGAGGACTCCACTATGGCTGCAGCAGGGGGCATTGGTGACTTCTGCCTCAATCGGAAAGAATGCACTCTCAAGATTTCCCGACACTGAATTGGTTGGAGGTCAAGAGGAAAAAGGATGTGCCCTGTCCTCAGGACCACCAGACGAGCCTAAAAAACCCATCAGGAATTAAGCTCAGAGGCACTGGATGCAATTTCACAAGAAACTCCCAGACCTCTTGCAGCAACATTAGTCAATAGTCATCTTGCACTGACACCCACTTGGCTCAGACATTCCAACCTTAAGCACACCAACGTTGCTCATCTACATCTGCTGATAATATTTATCAGACTGGACATCGTTGTTTCTATTGTATTGTTTCTATTGTATGTCATTGCTTCAATTGTATAGTTTGTGGACTCTTTCTAAACTTCTAAGCGGCCCTGATTGGGAGCTGAACATAGCTGGAAAGTGATCTGTTTTAAGCATCAAACCTTACAGCCTTCAGCTTCAGCCCATCGTGAGGTTGATGGAACTGCTTCATGCCTCATTCATGAATCCAGCAGCTTGCCCCCTCTCCATACATAACCTGACACACCAAGTGCCCTGTGCCTCACTCACTGACAAGCGACCCCTCTCATGGGGCAAGCTTGCCCCTGACCACGACAGCGGTCACATGCAGCCACATGATCTGTGCTGACTCACAGTTCCAGCGCCAGGGCGGCACGGTGGCGCAGCAGTGGAGTTGCTGCCTTACAGCGCCGGAGACCCGGGTTTGATCCTGATTACGGGTGCTGTCTGTACAGAGTTTGTACGTTCTCCCCTTGACCTGCGTGGGTTTTCTCCAGGTGCCCTGGTTTCCTCCCACACTCCAAAGATATACAAGTTTAATAGGTGTTAGTGTACGAGGATCGCTGGTCAGCGCGGACTCGGTGGGATGAAGGGCCTGTTTCTGTGCTGTATCTCTATAGTAGACAAAACTAAACTAAACTCCTTCTCCACGTCTATTTCCAGTCTCGCTAATAGTCACAGCTTCCACCATTGCAGGCTGTAGCCACTACTGCACTACACAGGATGAGACCCATACTAAACGGGTGCCGAAGACTAACCGCTTTAGCACTGCAATGCACAAGAGCAGCTTTTAATTGTAAACATGATCGGAGAGGAGGAGTGGTTACAATGTTTTGTTTTTTAATTTTTGGTTCAGAGCATGTTATTGAATTGGTAATTGGTGTGCTTCTGAGAATATGGTTAGTTGAATGTTTTGCAGAAGCCAGGGTAGAAGGGGGGTTGTCTTGGTTGTCCCCTCCCTTCCTCTTCCTGGACCGCGGCAGGCTGCTGTACCCCCACTGGCAAGGACTCCACCCTCACTGTGGTAAGAGTTGGCAGCGTGAGCAGACCACTGTTAATATTTTCAGTGGCCTCCACGTCTTCCTTCCAGCAGCTCTGCCTATCATTCGACCCCTTCACCAATCGCACTGCACTGCCTTCAGATGAACTGGGAGCAATTACTTTATGGAGAAGCTATCAATTCAGGACAATTCAGCAGACGTTTAGTGTCCATTCTATGTAAGGTCTTGAGTTGGATTCTTATTGAGATGATTCAGATAGTTAAGAGCAGGTGAAGGTTTAAGTTTGCACACTGGCGGTGAAGATGTGGAAGTCCCAATCAAGTAAGGACCAACAAAAGCAAAAGGTCAAGGAATATAATAAGATGCCATGTGCAGGAAGTAACTGCAGATGCTGGGTTACACCGAAGATAGACACAAAATGCTGGAATAACTCAGTAGGACCGGCAGCATTTCTGGATAGAAGGAATGGGTGCGTTTTGGGTCGAGACCCTTCTTCAGACTGAGAGTCAAGGTAGAGGGGGACACAGAAATAAGGACACGTAATGTGTGAAAATGAGACATCAAAGGGGATGTTGATCATGCAAAATGTAGAATAGATCATTGTTAGCTTGAAGAAGGTGACAACGAAGCATACAGACATAACATTTAATCAGGGGGACAGTCAGACAGTCGGAGAACTAGGTAGGAGGAGGAATGGAGAGAGAGGGAAAGCAAGGGTTACTTGAAGTTCGAGAAGTCAATATTCATACCACTGGGGTGTCAACTGCCCAAGCAAAATACGAGGTGCTGCTCCTCCAATTTGCGCTGGGCCTCACTCTGACAGGGCAGAAAGGTCAGTGTGGGAATGAGAGGGGGAGTTAAAGTGTTTAGCAACCGGGAGATCAGGTAGGTTTAAGTGAACTGAGCGGAGGTGTTCAACGATGCCATTTGTTACTCAGCTGGAAAGTGGATATCAGTCAACAGTCAGTAGTAAACCTGAAATTTCAATCCCACATACAGTGTCCCGGAAAACTGACACTACAAAAGGAAATCTGGGATGAGAATGCAAATTTGAGAGCTAACCATTGGAACTTATATTGAGAAGGGTGGTCCTTTTAAATATTGACTTCTGAATGCGTGAAAGTTGGTTAATACTGTAATCCAACTGAGGGATTCAAATAACATATAGTTGGCTATAGTGAGATACATGAGGAAAGCTATCAATCTTCAATGCATTTCTATTTACCTGGAAATAGTCCGTAATGAAAGGGCCCAGCTCACTCTTCAGCAGCTGTCTGTGGAGAAAAATTCCAGTTACCACACTAGACAAACCATGTAGTGAGAGATTTAAAGCATCCTACTGCTTAAAGGTCAAAGCAACATATATCAAACCAACCAAGCTTCCCCTGACTATGCCCGTCAAACTCCAATTAATTTAATACTTTCTGCATGACAGATGGAGTAAACATCTTTCTCTGCATTGTACCAGCACTTCAATACATTCTCTTACAATGTGTCAGTGCCACCAATATTTCATGTTTGAATATTCTATCAATGAAATGTTAAATTCCATAGATGGCAGGGCGAGAATTGAACTTGGATCTCTAGGTTGCTGCAACAATCCAGCTCCTTTATTGTTTGTTTGTTTTTTATGTGTACATATGTATGCCCGTGTGTGTATATATACAAATGTATATTATACATATATATATATGTGAGTGTGTGTATATAAAAACACACTGGACTTTTCTTTTCGCATTTATTATATTGTTTACAGTGTACTATGTTTACATATTTTGTTGTGCTGCTTGCTGCAAGTAAGAATTCCATTGTTCTATCTGGGAAATGTGGAAATAAAACACTCTTGACTTGAGTCATACACACTGGGGTTCAAGTTACTCATCACATTAAGGGCCACACAGATCAACTTTTTGTTTTTTTCTTTCCCTTTCGTTCCTGCACTAAAATGCCCCAAAAGTTCTCCCCCGCGATTACAGGACAATACAGCGTTAAAGATAGTAAATTAAGTGAAGATGGACCATTACACTGCATCTGAAAACAATGTATTTGACCATAATTCAATATGAATAAATAACATCCCACGTGTAATGTAATATTTCTAAAAAATTGCTACCTTGACATATTGAAATTAATTCATAACATATGCTAAAGGAGGTGTTATATCAAGAAAAATAAAAATGGGTGGTTGAAGATTTATATGTAGATGACTGGGATCTGGGAGTGAGTTAAAGTCAAAAATCTTGTGTTAATTCACATATTTAGTTTGTGAACATGGTATCTCCGGAATGATTCAACATGCTGCCTCACTGCTCCTGTAACTCAGGTTCATTCCTGCCAACCCCACCCCAGTACTGTCTGTGTGAAGTCAATGCTGTCTGTGTGGAGTTTGCACATGCTCTACTGTGACTGCGTGTGTTTTACCGGGTGCCCTGGTTTCACCCCACATCCCAAAGATGAGCTGGTCGTTATCTGGCCATTGTAGATTGCCCCCACTGTAGGCGAATGGCAGGAAAACCAGTTGATAGGCATGTGAGAGAGAAATGGTTGCACAGAAATATTTGGAGCATTGGGATTAATGTGGGTGCTCTGAGAGCCAGCACAGACATAGAAACATAGAAAATAGGTGCAGGAGTAGGCCATTCGGCCCTTCGAGCCTGCACCGCCATTCAATATGATCATGGCTGATCATCCAACTCAGTATCCTGTACTTGCCTTCTCTCCATACCCCCTGATCCCTTTAGCCACAAGGGCAACATCTAACTCCCTCTTAAATATAGCCAATGAACTGGCCTCAACTACCTTCTGTGGCAGAGAATTCCAGAGATTCACCACTCTCTGTGTGAAAAATGTTTTCCTCATCTCGGTCCGAAAAGATTTCCCCCTTATCCTTAAACTGTGACCCCTTGTTCTGGACTTCCCCAACATCGGGAACAATCTTCCTGCATCTAGCCTGTCCAACCCCTTAAGAATTTTGTAAGTTTCTATAAGATCCCCCCTCAATCTTCTAAATTCTAGCGAGTACAAACCGAGTCTATCCAGTCTTTCTTCATATGAAAGTCCTGACATCCCAGGAATCAGTCTGGTGAACCTTCTCTGTACTCCCTCTATGGCAAGAATGTCCTTCCTCAGATTAGGAGACCAAAACTGTACACAATACTCCAGGTGTGGTCTCACCAAGACCCTGTACAACTGCAGTAGAACCTCCCTGCTCCTATACTCAAATCCTTTTGCTATGAATGCTAACATACCATTCGCCTTCTTCACTGCCTGCTGCACCTGCATGCCTACTTTTAATGACTGGTGTACCATGACACCCAGGTCTCGTTGCATCTCCCCCTTTCCTAATCGGCCACCATTCAGATAATATGTACAGACAGCACCCGTCGCCGGGATCGAACCCGAGACTCCGTCGCTCAAGCGCTGTAATGCAGCAACTCTACCATTGATGGACTGAATGGCCTCCTTCCATATCGAAAGGAAATATGAAAGTTTTGTTTGTTCCATGGCATGCCTCTGCTTTTTGTCCACTGCAATCTACTGAATTTTTATCTGTTGCCTTCAGCAATTCACTTCCCACCATCTTGCATTTTTCCCACCTTGCTCCATTTCTATTGGTCCCTTATTCCCTCCCACCCCCTCCCATCTTCCATTCTAAAACAGTCTCCCTGTCCTCTCATTCCATCTCTAACACCTGTGTCTCCATCTCACTAACTCTCAAATTTATTGACTCTTTCCCTCCTCGGTTCAGGCCAACTAAGGATGGATAATAAATGCTTGAGTTGGCAGTAACAGCCACATCCAGTAAAGGAATAATGTAAAATAATCAGGTGTTGGGGCCTAGATATTGCATGTCATTTTCTGTTTTTTACTTCTCCATTTCAGATGAATAAAACAACATTTGTAGCGGGACTCGCAGGAGTCCAGCTAAAAACTTATCGGACACGAGTTGTGTGCACTAGACGTGTTTATTCTCTCCAATACAGCTCCCTACTCCTCCAAGGTCACGGGCGTTGCCTGGCCTTAAACACCAACTCAGGTACCAACCCCGTGACTAGCGCCTCCCACACCAAGACGCCGCCCTCCAGAGCCGAGGGTTCGTTGTGCCCGTGGCTTACATCAGGTGCCGCCAGCTTTAGCGTGCTTAAGGCTCTGCTTTATGCTGTACGACTCTGTGACTTTGACCTACTTAATTGGTTTAATTTTGAACATGTACTGTAAGCCCATTAAGTAAATGCGTTGTGCAGAAAATTCCACACATCATGCTGAGTGTGTTGGGCACACGGTCACTCGACGTACCATTCTTAAGAAGCTACAAGTGGACAAGATATAACATGGATGAGCATAAAATAATCCAGGTTTCCCATTTAGTTGCTGTTGACGGTTACTAGGCAGAACCTAATATGAACTTTGGGTGATGCTCTGGGTTAACATCATGTTCTAAAGAAGAGGGCAGGCCATGCCAGACGTGGCCATGTGTAATGAGCCAGGCTTAGCTAATAATCTAACAGTAAGGAAACATTTGCCCAGTTATTATAACAGGTTCAAATTCAATGAAATGATGAAACTGATATAGTCACTGTGATTATACAGTTTGGTAAGGCTGGGTTTCGGATATAGGTGATACAGAATCTGACAGTGGCAATCTGCTCTCAATTATTGGTACGAACAGCAGAAACATGCAAGGTGTGTGTATTGAAACCCTGCTTAATACAGGGCTAGAAGATACCCACTGGGGGACATGTAAATAACAAAGGTCAGCACAAGAGCTGACAGATAAACATAAAACCAAAGGAGAGGATGTCCAAAAGGCCATAAAGATCTTGCAGGCTAAGAGTGATATAAAGGTCAAAGCAAGGAGCTCAGAATGATATTTGCAATAAGGAATGAGAAAAACGTGTGAGAGACATAAACATTTACAATTGCATTACAAAAATGGCTCTTTTATGTATTCATTGGCCCCATAGCAGAAGCGTCCATATCGCAAGTCTGGAAATTGGAAGTATCCTGATGCTACCACCATCATCTATTGCGAAAGTGATGGCTCCCACTGATTATCGCCAGAAGCTTGCGTTCTTTTCAGGACGGACGATGACAGCGATGTCAACATTTGAAACATGGAAGATGGACACGAAAGAAGAAGATGTATTCATTGATACGATGTGGGCACTGCTGATCAGACCAGCATTTATTGCTCATCCCCAATTACCCTTGAGGAGGTGGTGATGAGTCGACAACTTGAATGTCTACTGTCCTTCTGGTGAAGGTGCCTCCACTGTGCTGTTCCAGTGATTTAGATCCAGTGACATTGAATGAACTGTGAAATATTTCTAAATGTTGGCCCACACAGGTGAACGGTGTGATGACGAAGGTGTTTGGCATGCTTGCATTCACTGGTCAGGGCACTGAGTACAGGAGTTGGAACATCATGTTAGAGTTATACTAAACCATGGCAAGACCACATTTGGAGTACTGTGTACAGTTCTGATCGCCATGACATACGAAGGATGTAATTACCCTGGAAAAGGCAAAAAAGATTCACGAGGAAGTTACAGCGCGTGGAGGTTTGAATTGCAAGGAAAGGCTTGACAGGCTAAGTCCTTTTTCCCTGGAGCATAAGAATCAGAGGGGTGACCTTATATAAGGCATATAAAATACAGAGGTATATAAAATCATGAGGGGGATAGATAAGGTGAACAGCCACAGTCTTTTATCCAGGATAAGTGAGTCAAAAACTAAAGGTCATGGATTTAAGGTGAGAGGGAAAAGATAAGGGCCTGAGGGGCAGCCTTTTCACACAGTGGGTGGTGTGTACAGATAACAAACTGGCAGAGGAAGTGGTAAAGATGGATAGAATCATGACATTTAAAAGACACTTAGACAGGCACTCATATAGGAATGGCTCGAAGGGCCGAATGGCCTACTCCTGCACTTATTGTCTATTGTCCATTGAATAGTTTCCAGGGAACTGGGCCAGGCATAGATAAGTGAGATTAGAGGATACTTTGTCTGTGTTCTTCCAAAGCTTTCTCAATCTGAGAACTAACCACATAAGTTGGACAATTGCAAATGGAATTCTGTTATTTAGGAGATGCAAAGGAGAACAAGTAAGAAGATTAAAATGTATTAAAGACTAATATCAGTTGTGGGAAGTTATTGGGTTCTATAATTATGGACCTTAAGTACCTAAGACCGTGAAGAAATTTGAACTGATAAGGTTTTGTAAATGATTTGTTGCGTTGTCTGGCAGCTGGAAGAAGTAACTACAATAGTAGATGGGAAATCCTATCTTAAATGGACTTCTTGAGGGATTGGATAAACATGGCCCAGTTTTACATATGTTAGTTCCTTGAGAGAGCTATCCAATATGTCTTTATTTATACCCCTGGGCTGTAAGCTGCCCAAGTCTTTATTCATACCCCATGCTCGGTAAAATTCCCCTTTTGAATCTGGTTTCACTCCCCTGTCAAACGGGTCAGTATCAAACAGTGATTTGTTGTGTAAATAATTTTTCTCAGCATCTGTTGTTAACTGACTTTTTTAGTTTAGTTTAGCTTAGAGATACAGTGCAGAAACAGGCCCTTTGGCCCACCGACTCAGCACCGACCAGCTATCCCCGCACACTAATACTACCCTACACACACACCAGCGACAATCTTTTACATTTATACCAAGCCAATTAACCTACAAACCTGTACGTCTTTAGAGTGTGGGAGGAAAGCGAAGGAAATGCCGCCCATTTCATCAAGACAATTTCTTCTCATTAGGTGACACGGTGATGCAGCGGCAGTCTTGCTGCCTTACAGCGCCAGAGATCTGGGTTTGATCCCGACCACGGGTGCTGCCTGTATAGAATTTGTACATTCTTCCCATGGCTGTGTGGGTTTTCCCACGGTGCTCCAGTTTCCTCCCACACGGCAAAGACATACAGGTTTGTAGATCCATTGGCTTCGGTAAAAAATTGTAAATTGTCCCCAGTGTGTAGGATATTGTTAGTGTACGGGGATCGCTGGGCAGTGCGGACTCGGTGGGCCGAAGGGCCTATTTCCGAGCTGTATCTCTAAACTAAACAACTCTTCCAAAACCATCTGAAATGTTTGAACATCTTCTCAAAATATCTCCGTTCTTAGTATTCAGTTCAATTTAATTTATTGTCACGTGTACCAAGATACAGTAAAAAGCTTTTGTTGCGTGCTATCCAGTCAGCAGGAAAACAATACATGATTAGAATCGATCCATTTACAGTGTGTGGATATGTGATAGGGAATAACGTTTAGTTCAAGGTAAAGCTAGCAAAGTCTGATCAAGGATAGTCCGAGGGTCACCAAAAATATAGATAGTAGTTCAGCACTGCTCTCTGGTTGTGGTAAGATGATTCAAGTTGGGAAGAAACTGTCCCAGAATTTGGTGGTGAGCGTTTTCAAATTTCTATACGTTTTGCCTGATGGGAAAGGGCAGGAGAGGGAGTGGCCCTGAATAATTTCTCTGTGTTCAAGCCCGTCTGCTTTGCTTAATTAACTTGTCAACGTCTAATCTGTTGCACCAAGGCCTATCCGCTTGCAAATTGATGGATTTTTAGATATTAAAAGAGTCAGGTGATGTGATGTTAGTGGTGCTGATTTAAAAGACAAGCCACAATCTTACTGAGTGTTGAAGCAAGCACATGGAGCTAAATGACCAAATCCAATCTATAAATTATCCTCTTATATAGCTTCATGTCCTTCACATTTAAAATAAATTCCTTGTGGGGCAATCTAAGGAAAAAAAACTGGACAATGAATTGATATATTTGTTAGCTAAATATATTTTTGGAAGACAGACGATTTAAGACCACTTCTCATTAAGAGCTGCTGATTGCACTGTGGTGGCCTCTCTGCATCTAGTGTCAGCTCCCTTTATTTAAGGAACACTAAAGTGCCTGGGTTGTCTCATGAACCAGCACATTTTAATATGTTCACTGTGTTTCCTGAGGCTTCTATTGGGACCCATAAGACAGGTATTAGTCTGTAGGGTTGTAGCGTAGAATAAAGAGATTATAAAAGTCATGTTTATTTTCGCCAAGCCAAATCCAATTATGGTCTTAAAACCTGTGGAGTGTTTAAAATTTCTTCCCCGTCTACATCAAACATAGTACAGCACAGAAACAGACCCTTTGGGCCACAATGTCTGTGCTGAACCTGATGACAGGTTAAACTAATCTCCGCTGTCTGCACGTGATTTATATCCCTCCATTCTCTGCAAATCTATGTGGCTATCTAAAAGTCTTTAAATGCCACTATTGTATTTGCCTCCATCACCACTCCTAGCAGCACATTCCAGGCACCCACCGCTCTCTGTGCAAAAAAGAATTTGCTCTACACATCTCCTTTTCACTTTATCCATCTCACCTTAAAACTGTGCCCTCTGATACCATCATGGGTAAAAGGTTACTGGTCCAGTTCTTCCTAAAACACTGTTGCTATCAGGCTATATATTACATTATATCCTCAGCATACATTGTGTCAAGGCTGAGCTTCTTTGTCTGATGTGATTGATGTGCTTTGACATAGCATGGCGACCTCTCCGTTACTTGAAACTGCAGTGAAGAATAGCAAGACCATACGGATTGAAGCATTGTATGGAAGACTAACACCACACTACAACACACCAGGAGGCAACTGCTCAGTGTAAGAGCACTTCGCGTATTCTTGAAGTAGATGTGTCTCTGTGTTCTTGGTCATTTCCCGTAGCCTTGTGTAGACACCACCTTGAACCAACTGAGTACTTGCTATGCTGCTTCAGAGGCAGTTAAGGCAGCCAAGCTAATGTGGGCCATGCAATCAAGATGGGTGAACTTGCATCTCGGAGGGGGGGGGGGGGGGGGGGTGAGGGGGGGAGGGTCATTAGTGAAATTAGTGAGTTTCTTCAATAATCAGCCAGCCTACATAGACCTTTTAGGCCTTTTCCTACCTCCAGTTTCCCCACTCCCCTTCTACTTTCCGTCTGAAGATTGGTTCGAACCTTTTCCTTTTCTCCAGAGATGCTCCCTGACCCGCTTGAGTTGCTCCAGCACTTTATGTCTGTCTTCAGCCCACCCAACTGTTGTGAAGATCAACCCTGACCCCATGTCCTTCCCTTTCATGAATAGCCAACACCAGCTTCTTGTTCTTATGTAATAGGCTGCTTGGCTTATGTTGATCACTTTAAAACAAAACTAATTTAAAAACATGAGTGGTTCTAATTCTCCTAACACTGTCTGCTAAGATATATTAGCAAGCTCTGCACTGGCCTCTAAACTGTGCAGTGCTATTTTTTAAATCTCATTTTTAATGTGACTTGAAGACTGACCTCTGTACATTAGCCACCTAGTCCTATATTTCAATATGGTGTACGCAGCTTTACTGGCATTGACCTTGGAGAGGGATACTTACCGTATGTTTTCATTCAGAGAGTACAATTCATTATCTTGCAAACTTCCTCCTTGGAACACTTTGATCACGGCTTTATGCACACTGGGAGGAGAACAAAAGGAAATAAAAAGACATGTTACGTGGAAAGGTGTCATTAAAAAAGAAAGTAAAAACAATAAACTGACACAAAATCATAGACCTTCAGCACGGTTTCTCAAACCTGCCATGTAATCATTAGACATGCAGCACACTGTCCACTACCTGTACCAGAAATGTCCAATTACATTGTCCTTGAACACAATCTTCTGATGAGAGGTTATCAATCTGAAACATCAACACTGCTTCTCTCTCTCCAGATGTTGGATGACCTGCTGAGTATTTGTATCATTCTCTGTTTATAATTCCCCCTCTACTAAGCTTGTTGAAATATTTCAGTGTTTTTCCCCCCCAAGACCACTGATAATTTTTTTACCTTCCATCGCAGTGGGGAGGAACCTGGAGGAGAGTCACTGTGATGGGTGCTTATGTTAAATTACGTAATTGTTTGCTTTTTATTGTTATAATAATAATAATAATACATTTTATTTATGGGCGCCTTTCAAGAGTCTCAAGGACACCTATGACTGTTATGTTATGACTGTATGCTAACGACATTTCATTCAGATTATTTTCGAATGACAAATAAATTCAATATTTAGGTTGCAGGCTATTACAGGAGTTTCAACAGGCCACTGGTATTAAATGGCTGAGGAAGGGTTCCGACCTGAAAAGTCACCTATCCATGTTCTCCAGAGATGATGCCTGACCTCCTGAGGTACTCCAGCACATGGTGTCCTTTCTTTCTCATATTAATTGCATATTCCCAGATTGATGCTAGCAGATTGACCATATAAGAGGGCGTTCAAGAGTCATCTATACAGGTGTAGAAACAGATTCCTCATTTCCCAAAGCTGACCAATAATTCTATAGCATCCCTGCTACAGGCGCTGTTGGTGGTATGGCCTCAGTCCCAACTATGTCGTAAAAATTACAGCCTGTTGTGTGTCATGTTATAGTCATACAGCACACAAACAGGCCCTTTGGACCACTGTGTCCATGCTAACCCATTTACACTAATCCCACACCAATTTAATACATTTCATTAATTTTATTTTCTCCACATCTCCATAAACTCACCCAGATTGTACCACTCATCTTCACGCCAGGGGCAATTTACAGTGGCCAATTGAGAGTCAAGAGAGTCAAGAGTGTTTTATTGTCATATAGAGACATAGAAACTGCAGCGCCATTCAATATGATCATCCAACTTAGTATCCTGTACCTGCCTTATCTCCATTCCCCCTGATCCCTTTAGCCACAAGGGCCACATCTAACTCCCTCTTAAATATAGCCAATGAACTGGCCTCAACTACTTTCTGTGGCAGAGAATTCCACAGATGTCCCGGATGGGACAATGAAATTCTTACTTGCTGCAGCACAACAGAATATGTGAATATGTAAACATAGTACATAACAGGGGAAGAGAAAAAAAAGAAAAAGTTCAATACATAACAAATATAGTGCAATAATAATAGTATTTTGCAGTTCAGAGCTCAGAGATTATTCGTTGTAGTGTTTAATAGCCTGATGGGTGTAGGGAAGAAGCTGTTCCTGAACCTGGATGTTACAGTAATCTACTGACCCAAACATTTTGGAGAATCTGGAGCACCCAGATCCTTGTGATCATAGAGAAAAAACCTTGCGGACAACACTGACGATCAGATTTGAACCCAGGTCTCTCGGGCTGCGAGGCTGCATTCATACTAGCTGTGCTATTGTGCCACCAGTATTTACACAATATCCACAGTATATACAGGCCTGTTCACTGCTTTACACCGCTGAAACAGTGTTCTGAATCTTTCACCTCCCAGTGAAGTGGCAAAGGGATAATTGACACAAGGTTTGTAAGAGGGACACCTGATCGCTGTCCTTTTAAAAGGATATTTTCTCATTCCTCAGCAAAGATCGGGTGCTGAGGCAATTAGGTTAGTTTTAGAGATATAGTATGGAAACAGGCCCTTTGGCCCACCTGGTCCACGCCGACCAATGAGCCCCCATACACTAGTTCTATCCACATGCTTGAGTCAATTTACAGAGGCCAATTCACCTACTGCACGTCTTTGAAAAGCACCTGGAGCAAAGCTCCGTGGTCACAGGGAGACTACAAATTCTGCACGGACAGCACCCATAGTCAGGATCGAACCCGGGTCTCTGGCACTGTGAGGAAGCAGCTCTACGGCTGAGCCACTGTGTTGAAATTAGGAATAGGTTTAACCCAGAGAATAGGGAGGACATTTTAATAAACTGTTTAGAAATCCTGCAGTCTAACACAATCACTGTGCCATCCAATGTGGCAGTAAGTGGGAGGATGTGAGTTCTTGGTGGAGATTCCCTCGGTAACATGGTGGTAACATGGTGCAGGAAGGTGAAAATGTGAGCTGTGTTAGTCCAGTTAGCCTGTTGTCCTCTACTCATCTCCAGCTGGCCTTGTTTGTCCTCTAGTGGTGCCCAGCTAGCCTCGTTTGTCCTCTGCTGGTGTATAATACACTGCCATTAACAAAGGCCTTGCGAATCAACACCAACTCTTTGGCTGGAACACTCTATTTAGAAATAGGAAGCCCACAGTTTGCATGAATAAAGTAGATTACACTGCAGAAGAGGAGGAGCTAAAAATAGCACTGATATTAAAGTATCTATTTTGCAGCATGGGCAAGGGAGGTGTGGGAGTAATCTTCCTCTAAACGGAGGCTGTGTTGCACATGAATTGGAAGCATAGTGCAGATAATTTCTAACTTTATCGTGCCCACTTTAATGCTCTTCCAAGCAACTTTAAGGGGACAATATATAGAGATATGTGGCTAATAGCTCAGATGCGTTATTTCCAACCTGAATGCGAGTGTCAACAAATCTCTCAGTGGGAAGGATCTGGGTCATTTGTGAAACATGAGTCAGAGGTCTGTGGATTTGAATCACATCCTATATCCTACGCACATAATCTCAGCTCGAAATTTCAGTGTAATGTAGAGGAAGTACTGTATTCTCAGAGGCATTGTCGTCTAGTCAGCATCTCTGAGTTGGACTGGGTCATGGGGTCCTCAGTGACCTTAGATCAGGTTGAGCAGCACCTTCTCCTGGGAGTCTTGGCCAATACAACACTTTCAACCTTGACGTTATGGGGTCCTTGCTGATCAGAAGATGGCTGCTGATGGGATTCATTGTGAACTGCCTTTAGATATTTTTGAAAGATGTTGTGCAAATGGAAGGATTGAATTGAATTGAATACATTTTATTAGCCAAGTATGTACACATACAAGGAATTTGCCTTGGTGCTTTGCTCGCAAGTAACAACACGACATACAGTAAACAATTAAGAATAAAACATTATAATTTAAACATGTGAAGAATGAAATAAAATACCAGAGCAAAAGGAGGCTACAGACATTTGGTTGTTGAATTGAACTATGGCTCGTGGAAAAAAAGCTGTTTTTATGGCTGGCTGTGGCGGCTTTGACAGTACGGAGTCGCCTTCCACAGGGAAGTGATTCAAAGAGTTAGTGGCCAGGGTGAGAGGGGTCAGAGATGAACTTACCCGCTCGCCTCCTGGCCCTTGCAGTGTATAGTTTGTCGATGCGGGGAAGGTTGCAGCCAATAATCTTCTCGGCTGATCGGACAATTCGCTGCAGCCTCTGGATGTCATGCTTGGTGGCTGAGCCAAACCAGACCATGATGAAGAAGGTGAGGACAGACTCGATGATGGCAGTGTAAAACTGGATCATCATTGCCTGTGTCAGATTGTGTTTCCTCAGCTGCCTCAGGAAGTACATCCTCTGTTAGGCTTTTTTGACTGTGGAGTCGATGGTGGCCTCCCATTTAAGGCCCCTAGAGATGATGGTTCCAAGTTACTGAAATTTCTCCACAGATGTGACTGTGGTGTTGTTGATGGTGAGGGGAGGAGGAGCTCTCCTAAAGTCTACAATCAATTCCACCATCTTAAGAGCATTGAGCTCCAGGTTGTTGCGATGGCACCAGGACACCAGCTGTGTCACTTCCTTTCTGTGGGCAGATTCCTCCCCATCCTGGATCAGTCCAATCAGGGTTGTGTCGTCCGCTAACTTGAGAAGCTTGACAGAGGTGTCTGTGGAGGTGCAGTCGTTGGTGTAGAGAGAGTAGAGGAGAGGGGAGAGTACGCAGCCTTGCGGTGCTCCTATGCTGAGGGTCAGTGGGTCCGAGATGTGCTTTCCCAGCCTCACATGCTGCTTCCTGTCTGTCAGGAAGCTGGTGATGCACTGACAGAGGGGTTCAGGCACAGTCAACTGGGAGAGTTTGGAGTGTAGTAGCTCTGGCACAATGGTGTTGAATGCAGAGCTAAAATCCACAAACAAAATCCTTGCATAGGTCCTCTGGCGGTCTAGGTGCTGGAGGATGAATTGCAGGCCCAGGTTGACTGCGTCATCCACTGATCCATTGGTCCTGTATGCGAACTGCAAGGGGTCCAGCAGGGGGTTTGTGATAATTTTAATGTGGGCCAGCACGTCTTTCAAGGGTCTTCATGATTACAGAGGTGCGTCGGTGCAAAGTGCTTCCTTATCACCGCCAACCTTGATTATTTCCCCCCCCTTCGCCCCCCTCCCCCCCCCCCACCACCACTATCCCGCACCCTACATAGACCAGCTTCCAACACAGACCAGGAATGGGAATCTGGGCTTTAACCTCTCTCAAACAGAGATTCTATTGAGTCTGTTTAAGAAAGAACTGCAGATGCTGGAAAAATTGAAGGTAGACAAAAAATGCTGGAGAAACTCAGCGGGTGATGCAGCATCTATGGAGAGAAGGAAGAAGGGCCTCGACCCGAAACATCGCCAATTCCTTCTCTCCATAGATGCTGCCTCACCCGCTGAGTTCCTCCAGCATTTTTGTCTACCTTCTATTGTGTCTGTCGCTGTGGTCTTTTCACTGACATTACTACTCAGAATCTGGTTTGTTTCCCTGCCCAATCCCAGCAACACCGCTTGGCATCTTGATTTCTCAGAAACCGTAATGCAAGTTTTTGTTTTAGTCAAATGCACAGAGCTTCACATATTTGCTACTACTGTACATCAAAGAGGCGGCATGATGTGGCTTAAGCTGTGTTTCTCACACACTAGCTACAGTAACAAAGGACATGAATGCTACCCTGCATCATAGTTTCCTCTGTGTAGATGGAACCCTTTAGCTGATGGAGGAGAACCTGCTTTGCACTCTCAAGTTCCAAGTTCACAAGTTCTAGGAGTAGAATTAGACCATTCAGCCCATCGAGTCCACTCCGCCATTCAGTCATGGCTGATCTCTGCCTCCTAATCCCATTTTCCTGCCTTCTCGTCATAACCCTTGACGCCTGTTCTAATCAAGATCTACTCTAGGATATTGGGGGCATTTGGGAATATTGCAATGTTCATTCTATACAGTATGTCTAATGCCTGCTTCAAGGACCTTGTCTACCATGGATAATCCCTTTGCTCTTAGTGTCAGAGAGATATGCAGCACAGAAACATGTTCTTTGGCCCACTGAATCCACACTGACTATCAGTCACCAATTCTATAATAATCCCAGTTTCATACCCAATTTTCAACAACTCTCCCCACGTTCTACCACTCACCGATGCACTCGGAGCAATTTACAGTGGCCAGTTATCCTAATGACCCACTCATCTTTGGGATATGGAAGGAAACCCAAGAACCCCAAGAACCAGAGGACAGAGCTTTAAGGTTGAGGGGGGCGGGGGGGGGGGGGGGGGGGGGGGGAGAGTTTAATAGGAACCTGAATGCCAATATTTTTACCCAGAGGTTGGTGCGTATATGGAATAAGCTGCCAGAGGAGGTAGTTGAGGCAGGTACTACCACAACGTTTAAAAAACATTTACACAAGTTCATGGAGAGGATAGGTTTGGAGGGATATTGGCCAATTGTAGGCATGTGGGACTAGACTTGATGGGGCATATTGGTTGGCATGGGCAAGTTGGTCCGATGGGCCTGTTTCCACACTGTATGACTATATAGACACAAAATGCTGGAGTAGCTCAGTGGGACAGGCAGCATCTCCGGAGAGAAGGAATGGGTGACGTTTCAGGTCGAGACCCTTCCCCAGAGTGAAAGTCACGGGAAAGCCAAACGAGAGATATAGACGATGACATAGAGAGATATAGAACAAATGGATGAAAGATATGTAAAGTCCACCGACATGGATACAGCCAGCACCCGATGTCAGGATAGAACCTGGCTCTCTGGTGCTGTGAGGGTGTGCCACCCCTTCCTTGGCTCAGTGTATCTCTCATGCCAACTACCCTCTGGGTGATCACTAGTGGAACACTAACATGTCTGGAAAAGTGGTAGGTCTAATGGTAAAATCTCACTTAATACCATTTCACTTCCCTGTAAGTGTTTTATAGCCAACAGTCAGTCTTACATCCATACAGGTTAGGTTGGAAATTAAAACTCATGGCCAGGGGGTAAAGAGATTGCATGTAAACGTATTACTCCAGCAACCCAATTTCAAAGCAATGCTCCATGTTGGTCAGCTGCTATAAGTAGGTTCAAGCACTCGTACCTGTTCCAGGCCTTGTTGGAGCCCAGCAGTGCCGCCTGCCTGGCTGCATGGAACCGAGGCAAGTCGCTGAGCACGGGGGAGCTCAGAAAGCGAGGCCTGGGTTTGCGGAAAGAGCCCATTCCTCCTTGGGCACTGCCACAGGCCCCAAGCCTGGCCCTCCGCCTCTCCGCCCGGAGGCCAGGGAGCTCTTGCGGTGGAATGTCACCTCCAGGGCTTTGATTAAAGTCAGGGCGTCCGTACCAATACAACCTCCGGCTCCTTCCAGCGAGAAAAACAGCATAAAAAGGAATCTGTAACAAAATGATAAAAAAGCTTAAATCAAACATCACTCCTGATCCCTGTTCTCTTAGGGAGAGTAATTCCATTAAGTGAAGGGGAACGTGTTTTGCCCCATTCAAAAAAGGACAAGGACCACACTCAATGCATTGACCCACTGTGCAGGTTGGCTCATTGTACAGTGTGTCATCTCAGCTAAGTGTAGGGTTCAGAGTCCAGAGACTTTGAGCGTTCAAATCCATCCAAATGCATCACAGTCCAAGCTAACAGGCTGCTGTAGTACCGGGAGTGTACTGGACTGTCTTGTCACAGGACATGTTAAGGCCAGGTCCTAATTGTCCATTATTAAGATTATGGATATATTAAGATCCCATGAGACTATTTTAACGAGGCGTGGAAGTTATTCTCACGAGTGTTCTGGCTGGTATTTATCCCTCAACCTGCATCAAACAAAGAGATAATCTGGTGATTTATTCCATTGCTTTTCTTGCAGCTTGTGTGTGCACATTGGCAAGTCTCCTCTATGACAACAACAAACATATTTGTATATAGCACCATTAACCTAGGAAAGCTTTCCAAGTCGATGAGAGGTAAATATTCGGGTCACATGGAGACAAATATAAGCACCCCAAACAGGATGATTTAAGGGAGAACCTAAAGATAAGGAGGAGGAAAGAGTTAAGGGCCTGTCCCACCAGCATGCGATTGCATGTGTCTAGCGCAACCAAACATGATGGCTTGAGGCGTACGGCCTCGCGGGGCCGGTCCCAATTCGAACCGCGGAGGCGTCTGGAGTTGTGCGGGGCTGGTCCCGACATCAAACTCACCAATCAGCTGGGCAGGAGGCGGGCCGACTGAATTTGGATGTCGCACGGCGTCGGACGGTGACGTCATCACACAACGGCACGCCGGACGGTGACGTTATCGCGCAACGCCACGCGCTAGGCATACGGCGTCAAGACGCTGCGTACGCCCGTCAAGACGCTGCGTATGACGTCAAGACGCTGCGTACGGCCTCAATGCGGCTGCGGGCCGACAGGCCCTTGTCGCGCGGGATTTTCGGACAGTGCAAGATTTTTGGAGCCCCGCGCGATGTCGGGACCAGCCCGCACAACTCCATATGCCTCCGCCGATCGAAGTGGGACCGGCCCCGCGAGGCCGTACGCCTCAAGCGACCGCGTTTGGGAATAATAGGCAGTGTATTCAAATGTTATATTTAAACGTGGAGTGCAGAGATTTCAACTGTGGGGATTGCAAAGATAGGGCGGTGAATCTGCGGAATTCATTTACACAGATGGCTGTGGAAGCCAATCTATTGGGTTGATTTAAAACAAGATATATAGGTTCTTGATTGGTAAGGGCGTCAAAGGTTACCGAGAGAAGGCAGGAGAATGGGGTTGAGAGGGAAAAACAGATCAGCCATGATCAAATAATGGTGGAGCAGACTCGATTTGCTGAATGGCTCACTAATTCTGTTCCTATGTCTTGTCATGGAAGGGTCCGATCTGAAAAAAAGAATTTTAAATTCAAGGTATTGATCCTACAAAGAGCAGCAAATAAAGAGGGAATTGTGAGAGGGAATATGAAACTAGTTGGACATGGGCAGCAGAGATTTGGACTATGTCCATTTTATACAGGGTAGAATGAAAGGAGCTAGCCAGTATTGTGTCGAGGTGATCAATTTTAGAAGTAGCACATGACGTTGATGGTTTTAAAAGCAAACTAGTTTGAGGCAGGAGCTCAGTACATTGGGATACGTGGGTATAACACTGATTATTTTTCAGAAGTATTTTTAAGTATTTTGGGACATCTTAAGGTGGTGAAGGATTGTTCATAAATGTTAGTTTTATTTTCCTTTCCTATGTTCCTTTACCACAGAATTACAAGAGAATAGAACAATGCCAGTCATGTGCACTTGGTCTGATTTCACCTCCATGATCTTGACTCACAGAAGGAAAAAGTAAAAATAAAGTGTAGAGCAAGGAACTGCAGGTGCTAGTTTACAAAAAAGGACATAAAGTGCTGGAGTAACTCAGCAGGTCAAGCAGCGTCTCTGGGGAACATGGATGGGTGACGTTTTGAGTGGGGACTGAATAAGGGTACCGAACCGATAAACATCACCTATCCATGTACTCCAGAGTAGCTGTCTGACCCGCTGAGTTACTCCAGCACTGTGTGTCCTTTTTCTTGAAATAGTGTGCTCCACCTTCAAACCTTGAATGCATTGTCTCTGACGATCATTTCTCCCATCAATGATCGTCAGTAAAACAATGCATTTTTGCCCTGAGCTGTACCAATGAACAGGTTCCAGGTTCAATGTTCATTCTATGTTCAGTTATCTGATCTTACCCAAGGCCACAGCTGGGATGGTAAAATTGGCCTCTGCGGGTGGCGAAAAATGCAGTGAGAATGAAACGTGTGTGTGCATTCAATGAAAGCATATTGGGTTCAGGGGAAATTCCATTTGTGGTTAAAGAACCTGATGACACTCGTAGTTTAGGCTTGCAATGGGCTCTTCCACAAGGACTCCTACATTATCTAGTAACAGCACTTTGAAAATAACTTCAGTGACTGCAACTTACTCTGGGACATGAGAAAGCCCTATTATTAATGCAAGTCAAATATCTTCAGAAATGGAAGCAAGGAGGATTGAAAAAAATATGTGTTTCAACAGGCAATGTGCAGTCTTGATATTTCCATATAAGGAAGGTGTTGCAGTTTGCCTTCTGGCCAGCTTTATCATTCTTGGTCTGTACTTACAAAGGACACATCGACAATGCCAACATAATGTGCACAGTAGAAACACAATCTTTCGTAAGGGGGTTAAACTGTGACACAGTCCAAACAAACTCTCTTGGTCTCCCTGTGCATTGTTAGAGAAACAAGCTAGGCAAGCTGAAAGGTTTTGTGTTTTGCTGCTGATGCTGATTCCTGATGGTACAGAACACTACAGATAAAGGTAATTACTAGGACTTGCACCCCACATGCTGCCATGGTAAAGGACAGCATTTGCTTATCAAATACTACTAATTGGGTTTGCCTCGTGGCTCTGGAGAGGGTCCAGAGGAGGTTTACAAGAATGATTCCAGGAATTAGTGGGTTAGCATTTTAGAAAAGGGAGAGGTACTAATGATCCAGTTCTGTGCTTGGAAGATGATATAAGGAAAGCACAAGTTAAAAAAGAATCTGTAGTTACCGTATTTTTTGATGTAGAGAAGGCTTATGATATGTTGTGGAGAGAAGGTCTTCTAATAAAGCTGCATGTAATGGGAGTAGGAGGAAATATTTTTAACTGGATAATGGATTTTCTCAACGGTAGAAGTATCCAAGTTAAAATAGGGTCAGACATCTCTAGTAAATGTGTAGTCGAGAATGGAACTCCCCAGGGAAGTGCGATAAGCCCGATCCTATTCTCAATCATGATCAATGATATATTTGCAAACATTCAACCAGAGATGGGGCGATCGCTCTTTGCAGATGATGGCAGCCTATGGAGAAAGGGGAAGAATATAGATTTTATCGTGGAAAAAATGCAGCAAGGGATAGCCCAGGTGGAAGAGTGGGGAGTGAAATGGGGTTTTAAATTCTCTATAGAGAAGACAAAGACAATGGTTTTCACAAGGAAGAAAATTAAAGAGGATGTCCAGTTAAAACTATACGGCAACAATTTGGAAAGAGTAAAAGATTTCCGTTTCCTGGGAGTCCATTTTGACTCCAGATTAACATGGAGGGTCCACATTACAAAAATAATTGGAAAATGCAAAAAAGCCATCAATGTAATGAGATGCTTAGCAGGTTTAGAGTGGGGAGCAGATATATTATCTCTTAAACATATCTATGTATCACTGATCAGATCCAGACTAGAGTATGGCAGTATAGCTTATGGATCAGCATCTAAGTCAGTGTTGTCCGAGTTGGACAAAGTCCAAGTGGAAGCTCTAAGAATCTGTATAGGAGTTGTGCGGACGTCACCTGTATGTGCACTACAGGTGGAAACTGGGGAGATGCCGTTGAGACTGCGCCGCAGACAACTAATGGCTAATTACTGGCTAAGCCTTAAGGGTCATGGAGAGAACCACCCAACAAAACAGGTAGTACAGGAGTGCTGGGAGAGAGGGGTGGCTCAGTCTGGAAGCTTCGGCTGGGTTGGAGGAGGTGTGGCAAGGGACATGGAAGTAGAGGACAAAGAGTTCTGCCCTGCAGTATTGAGGCCATCTGTCCCAATATGGTTACTGAACATCCCAAAAGTTGATCTGGAGATATGGGAGGCAAAAAGGAGGGAAAAAAATTTGGACCTAAAAACAGAATACCATAACCATATATATAATAGATACAGGGAACACCTCTTAATTTTCACAGATGGATCAAAGGACCCAGTAGCTGAAACAACAGGGGTAGCTGTGGTAGTGCAAGGGATGAATGTTGAGATTTGCAAAAGAACAAATAACTATTTGGCAGTGTATACAGTGGAACTCTACGCTATTTTGATGGCAGTTTGGTGGATAGAACAGGTGCAACCATGCAAAGTATTAATATGTAGCGACTCATTGTCTGCAATCCAGAGTATTGGGTCTGGTGCATCCCATAGGCGGCCTGACCTAGTGTATGAAATTCTACTACTATTAAGCCAAGTAACAAGGAAGGGCAGTGACGTGACTTTGTTGTGGGTCCCAGCACACATTGGTGTGCTAGGAAATGAAAAAGTGGATAAATTAGCAAAAGAGGCCGTTAAAAAAGAGAACATAGAGGTAAACCTACAATTATCCAAATCTGAAGGAAGACACATTGTGTGGAAGAAAATAAATCAGGAATGGCAACAATGCTGGGAACAGGAGACAAAGGGGAGACACCTCTATTCGCTACAAAATAGAGTGGGCATTACAGCAAGAAGAGGGGGGAACAGGAGAGAACAGGTAGTATTAGCAAGATTGAGGATAGGACACACTCACCTGAACAGCACATTAAAAATGTTGGGAAAACACCCTACTGGGATGTGTGAGGAATGCCATCAGCCGGAAACAGTTCAGCATGCTAGTTGCATGTAGAAGATATGAAACAGAAAGAAGAGTTTTGATCAGTTAAATGAAGAAAATTGGAATGACAGATATATCAGAAAAGAACATTCTAGAGTATGGAGGGGAAGGAAAAGGAGTAAAGGTGTTGTTTAATTTCTTGAGGGCCTCTGGCCTTATAAAAAGGATATAATGTAAAGACATGAGGACTGTGGAGTGAAGCCAGAAGGTGGCAGCAATGCAACATTGTGGATGCCGGCTGCCGTAAAACTCCAAAGAAGAAGAAGAAGAAGAAGTGGGTTAGCATATGAAGAGTGTTTGAAAGCACTGGTCCTGTACTCGCTGGAGTTTAAAATGTTGAGGGGGGACCCCATTGAAACTTACAGATTAATGCAAGGCATAGATAGAGTGGATGTGGAAAAGATGTTTCCACTGGTGGGAGAGTCTAGGACCAGAGATCATAGCCTCAGAATTAAAGGATGCTCTTTTAGAAAGGAGGTGAGGTGGAACTTCTTTAGTCAGAGGGTAGTTGATCTGTGGAGCTCATTGTCACAGAGGGCTGTGGAGGCCAAGTCAGTGGGTAGTTTAAAGGCAGAGTTAGACAAATTCTTGATTAGAAAGGATGTCAAGGTTTATGGGGAGAAGGCAGGAAAATCGGATTATGAGGCAGAGATCAGCCATGATCGAATGGCGTAGCAGTCACGATCGTCCAAATGGCCCAATTCTACTCCTTTAGCTTGTGAACGTGAAAATACTTAGTAAAGTAGGTGGGGGAGTATTGTACTGTGGGGGTGGGGGGTGGGGGGGGGGTGAAAGTTAGTAAGTTAGTGAAGGTCATAGCAATCACAAACAATTAAAATCAGGGACTTCTATGCAGAAGATCGACACAAAAAGCTGGAGTAACTCAGCGGGACAGGCAGCATCTCTGGAGAGAAGGAATGGGTGATGTTACGGGTCAAGAACCTTCTTCAGACTGGTTAAGGATAAGGAAAACGAGAGATATGTCGCTTCTCTTATCCTTAACCAGTCTGAACAAGAGTCTTGACCCGAAACGTCACACATATATAAACTGTATACAACTGTGTGTCTATATAAGTGTGTTTATGTTCATATTTGTAGATGTTCTGAACGAACATCTCATTTAAAAATGTTCAAATGTGCACTCCCTTTTTACAACTTACTGGGCACTCTCATTACTGACACGACTTTCATTGGTTTCACACCAAAGGAACTAATTTCCTGTAAACAATTTACTGCTGATACTAATAATAAAATATGTGAAAGAAACCACATAACCTACTTGCATTTGTGGTGCTGCAGACTCTGGCGTCTAATCTGGTGCCTGGCCACGTGGTGACCTCGATGAAAAATTACACCTGAGTGCAGCAAAGGTTTCTCATGGAATGTGTTTTCTGAGCAACGTATTTGATATAAATGTCAATCTAATGGTGAACCCATAGAAGCCTTTGAAAGCCAGAGCGCCAAAGTTTACAAACCAAAATGGTTCCTTGTACATTTTCATATACATAAAACATCTTCAAAGAATCATCACAATATGTTATCAGATGGCTATTCAATATTTTATAAACAGGTGCATAAGGGAGTGATTTGCCTATTTATTTTTTAAATTATGAATAGAATTGCAACTTATTCGTAGAAACCTTCCTTCTGGGTGTGCCCAATGCCTTCCTATGAAGTCACGGAGCCATATACACTTACACTACGGAAACAGGCCTTTTGACCCACCGACTGCATATTATTCATCACCGACCCATTTACATCAGTCTTGCACAAATCCCATTTTATTCTTCCCACATTCTCATCAAAACTCTCCAGATTCTCACACTTACCTTCGCACTAAGGGCAATTTACAATGTACGATTAACTTACCATCCCGTACATCTCAGGGATGTGGGAGGAAGTTAGCTCACCCAGATGGAACCCACATGGTCACACAAAAAATGTGCATACTCCACATAGATAGCACCCGAGGTCAGGATTCACAGCACCCAAGGCCTCTGATACCATGAGGCAGCAGTATACTGGCTCTACTGAACTATGTATACCTTAAAATGGAGTATTGAGCCAAAAACTGACCAAAGTGTTTAATTGCATTTGGGAGTCAGGTTTCCAGCTCAGGCTAGTTATGGTGTGAGCCATGTAATAAAATGTATAAGCCTGCACGTTTCACAATCCACCTAACAATCTTTTAGTGCCTTTAAATACCTTTATTGCTTCAAGGCCTCAGCCTTTCGCAAGAGCCTAATCTTTGGATAATTGGATCTCATGAGAGTCAGGTTGAATTGCTAGCTGTTCATTTACAGCACGTGCAGACTGCGGAGCCTACACAGTGTGGGGTGGATAATCAACAAAATGTCTCCTCCACTTCAAAGGATCTGAGAAGCTTTTTTTTAAAATTTGGAAGAATAACTCAAAATTGAATTGTTGATGATTTTACCTAGGGCAAGACTGCCACCATTTTTTTTAGATAATATTCAGGGGAAAACCTCCAAACTAGATACAGAAATGGCTTCATGGTAGGAAGCAGAGGGTGGTGTTGGAATGTTGATTTTCAGACTGGAGGCCGGTGACTGGTGGTGCTGGGACCATTGCTGTTTATCACCTATGATAAGGACAACCATTTGGATGAGAATCTGCAAGGGATGATAGGTAAGTTTGCAGGCAACGGCAAAATAAGTGGTATCATGGACAGAGAATGAAGATGGTTATCAAGAATTACAGTAGGATCTTGATCAGCTGGGCAGGTGGGCCAAGGAATGGCACATGGAGTTTAACTCAGACAATTGTGAGATGTTGCATTTGGGAAATCAAACCAGGTCAGGACCTTGACAGTTAACGGTCGGGCCCTGTGGAATGTTATGGAGCAAGGGGATCAAGAAGTCCAAGTGCACAGTTCTCTAAAAATGGCTTCACAGGTAGATGAGATGCTAAAGAAGACTTTTGACAAGTTTGGCTTCATCAATCATGGAATTGAGTATAGACGTTGGGACATTACGTGACAGTTGTACAAAATGTTGGCAAGGTCGCGCACTTGGAAGTACTGTGTTCAGTTTTGGGCACCAGGTGATAGGAAATATGTCATTAAGCTGGACAGAGTGCAGAGAAGATTAATGAGGATGTTCCCAGGACTCGAGAGCCTGAGCTATAGGGGGAGGTTTGGTGACTAGGATTTTATTCCTTGAAGCTCAGCAGGTTAAGGGGTGATCTTATAGAGTTGTATATAATCATGAGGGGAATAGATAAGGCGAATGCAGAGTTTTCTTCCTAGAATAGAGGAATAAAGGACTTGAGGGCATGGGTTTAAGGCGGGAAGTGATAGATTAAATAGGAACGCAGGATTTTTCACACAGAGGGTGGTGGGTTGTCAGAGAAAGTAGTTGAGGCAGGTATAATAACAATATTGAAAATACATTTGTACAGGTGCATGGATGGAAGGTTTAGTGGGATATAGGACTAGCTTAAATGGTCTGGTCAGCCTGAATGAGTTGGGTCAAAGGGCCTGGTTCTCTGCTGCATGACTTTATAACTCTAAGAGATAAGTAATTTTAATGCAGCTGAACAATATTGTCTGTAATCGTGGAATTAACTTATTTAGAGTTGAAGAGCAAGAAACATTTCCAGGGAGCAATAGCATCAGTTAAAAGGAACATCATCAGACTCAAAGTCATTTAAATATTAGACTGTTTGGGCAATTCTTCTTAACTTGCAGCATTGCATGCTGGCATATTCAGTGATGACGCATTAAATATTTCCATTTTTCCATTATCAAGAAACACATTTTTATCCAATGTCTGCTAATCCATTAAATAAACAACTGACTAAAAAGTATTCTCCATTAAAATGCAATGAAAACATGAAGCTCAGGTCAGTTTTTGTGAGAGGGCTTCCTGCACTGAAACTCCTTCACTTACAAGGTCCCAAGCATCTTGTGTGATACCAGGCACGTTGCCTCATCTAAAGCCTTCCTTCTACTAGCTCCACACAGGGAGAAATGGGCCGCTAATGATTGGGGTGACACAGAAGAGGATCAGAATGGGGTAGAGAGAGGATCATGGTGGATAGGGCAAGAGAGGAAGAGAAGTCAGTGTTAAAGAGAGGATGTGTCGAGGATCAGTGGTTTGGGTAAAGAACTGATCATGACCTGGATAACATTAAGCAATGATGGGATGGGTTGGGGTCGGAATGAACATCAAGTAACTGCCCATCTTTGAGAAGAGTAACACCATAAAATCCCCAGCTGAGGATACGGTAAAGTCAGTCCACTTCAAACAATAATGAAACTGGATTCAACTTTCTAGTTAAGACTGTGTTGGTGTACAAATCCTGTCCCGTTCATTGGTCTTACACGGAGAAGAATCTCACACATGTACCACACATGATTTACCATTTAAATATTGACTATAGTCCCTTTACTTGATCATGGAAACTAGATGGGAAGGACGGGGTCAGAGTTGAAAAGTGTTCATGGGTCAATACATCTTAATAAGTCAATAAGACAATAATGATCAGCGGGGTGGCGCAGAGGGTAGCGTTGCTGTCTTCCAGCGCCAGAGACCTGGGTTCAATCCTGACTACAGGTGCTGTCTATATGGAGTTTGCACGTTCTCTATGTGACAGCATGGCTTTTTCTGTGTGCTCCGGTTTCCTCCCACACTCCAAAGACGTACAGGTTTGCAGGTTAATTGGCTTCTGTAATAAAAGTATAAAATTGTCCCTAGATAGTGTAGGATAGTGCTAGTGTACATGGCGATTGCTGGTCAGTGCAGACTAGGTGGGCCGAAAGGCCTGTTTCCGCGCTGTTTCTCTATAGTCTAAAGTCTTACTGAAACAAGCATTTTCAAAATGCATCAACATCTCTGATCACATGAACTCGAAGTAAAGAATGGTACAGTGGCAGAATCAGAGTCAGTAGTGTTCCTGACACACAACAACAATCCTGATCTCTGTACTTTCTGTTTCTACGTTTTCTCTGTGACCACCTGGGGTTCACTGGTTTCCTTCCACATCCCATAGACATATTGACAGGTTGATTGCAAATTAGCCCAGTGTGGGTGGGGAGTTGATGGGTAAGGGAGAATAGACTGTGGGGGACTGATACTGCTGGGAATGCTCTGAGAGCTGGCGTAGACAAGATAGGTTGTCTCCTTCGATAGTGTCAGAAAATATGTGCAAAATAATAGATGAAGGGCTTCTAAAGGCCAGCAAAATGATTCGAGATGTGAGGAAGGACTGTGGTTCGAATGAGAGAGAGACAGATTGGACGATGGCTGGTGGGGTGATGAAGGAGAAAGAGAAGACAGCACCCTGTGGAAAAGAGAACTTGGTTTCAGAAGCTTCCTACTGCCTTGCATTGTGAAGGAATAAAGGTTGCAAAGAAGAGGTTGCGGAAGTTGGCTCTCGGCATTACATGCTATTCCTGCTGGATTGGAGTTGATTGGAGAGGAAGGAGTGTAGTAAATGAAGGACACTGTTCAGTTCAATTAGGAAAACAAATTATTAAGCAAATTCCATCATTATCTATCACACTAAACAATTGGTGAGTCAATTACAAAAGAACACGTATGAATTAGGGCCAATATTTAGGCTAGATGACCGTCATCCAACCTGATAATGTTCCCATGTGCCTATTAGCCTTGTGCAGCTTGGTAGTTGAGGAAGTGGTAGAGGTGGGTACAATTACAATGTTTAAAAGATACGTGCGTGGGTATGTGGATGGGAAAGGGAGGGATATGGGCCAAACGCTGGTAAATGGGACCAGCTCAGGTAGACCACCTGGTTGACATTGTTTCCACGCTGTTCAATTCCTGAGTGATCTTCGGTGGGTGGAATGGAAGGCCTTCAAACTAACACAACCATTTTTCTTTGTGCAGGGTGTATCTCAACCATAGGACCTGAAACTAATTCTACAAGGGCTCCTAAATGCCTTTCTCAATCAAATGCTGTTTTGATGTCAATGGGGTTGACTCTCTCATCACCTATGGAATTTAGCTCATTTGTTCCTCTTTAGAATTAAATAAAGCTACAATAAGGCACCGTGGACCTGCAAAATGCCAACTAAGGCATTGGTGAAAGGATTATTGGTAATAATGCAACATCAATATGTAGAGGAGCAGGAGCTAACCACAGTGCCTCTCCGCTCTACTTTACGATTCAGTGACTGACCTGATCATGGCTACAATTCCACTTTTATGCCTGTTCTCCATAATTCTTATATTTCACTGTTATTCAAAAACCTCTTTATTCAATTAGAATGTGAACAATTGAACTTCCACATCTCTCTGAGAAAGAATCTCTACCTCACCTTTGCCCTAAGTGAGTGTCCCCTTCTGAAGCCTTCAGTTGTAGACTTCTCCATGAGGGTAAGTATCCTCTGAACATGTGTCCCCCTCAAACTATTTTATATTTAACAAGATCACTTCACTTTCTCACGAGAACAAAATTATTTATTTGCTTCTCGAAGGCAATAATTTCTTCACAAGAATCAAGCTGGTGAACGAGCACCGTGTACAGTCATAGCAAGAATTTCTTGCTGATACTCCATGTTCTTTGCAACAAAGCCAAAATTCAATCTGCCTGTCTATTCAGCAACTATCCTGAATGCTGGCTATTTGTGTTTCATGCATGAAGATAGCTAAATCTGTCTGTAGAGTGGTATCTACTTATCTCAATCCATGTAAACAATCCTTTGTGCTTTTTTTAGATGGCACATGATAGCATTATTGTTAACAGGCTCTGTAATTTTATTGATATTTGGGAGTATATTGATTTAGTGGCAGTAATTTAGTAGGATTGGATTTGTTCTGCTTTCTGCCGAATAGTCATACCTGAGCAACTTTGCACTTTGTTCCTAACAATGTCCTGTAACGTACTGGATCAGATCTGTTAGAATTGTGGTTTGCTCCTTCACCTCTGTTCCGACCAAGAGCGGAACTCACTATCAAAACATGGAGGGGACGGGGAACACAATTTTTTGGCGGCCACGCGCGCATGCGCACACTCACACACACGTGCGAGGCTTCGGAGGCTCAATCCAGCGCTAAAAGCGGAGATTTTAAAATCGGGATCACAAAAATTTGGGGGGATGTCCCCCACCTCTCCAAACATGGGGGAGACATGTCCCCTCTGCCCCCCCCCCCGGGTTTTCCGCCCCTGGTTCCGACGAAGGATCACAAAACTGAATTGTTGAATGTTTCACTTTCTACAGATGCTGCCTGACTTGCTGAGTTTCTGTTAGTGCTTCAGCACTGATGCCCAAGGTTCTGTCATGTTGGGGATGACGTTGGTAGAAGCTGGTTGTTCTATTCTGTTCTGTTCTAGAAGCTAAGGTTTATTCGGCCGCAGATGTTTAACTTCGATCCAAATCCACAATTTGCCCAATTTACTAACTCATCAGAGGGGAATAACGATTCAGCATCTCCCATTGCACACTGTGCCTGATTTTACCCTTTCATCTCCACACATGGGCGGCATGGTGGCGCAGTGGTAAAGTTGTTGCCTTACAGTGCTTGCAGCGCCGGAGACCTGGTTCGATCCTGACTACGGGTGCTGTCTGTACGTAGTTTGTATGTTCTCCCCGCCACTGCGTGGGTTTTCTCCGAGAACTTCAGTTTCCTCCCACACTCCAAAGACGTGCAGGTATGTAGATAAATTGGCTTGGTATAAGTGTAAATTGTCCCTAGCGTGTGTAAGATAGCATTAATGTGCGGGGATCACTGGTCGGTGCAGACTCGGTGAGCCAAAGGGCCTGTTTCCGCGCTGTATCTCTAAACTAAACTAAACTAAACTAAATTAAACATGGAGGTTTTCAAAAAAATCCTATTTTGCCTAAATCAATAATTGGCATAACATAGAGGATTATGCTACAAAGGCTAAAGAATAACATCCACACCATTTACATAAGCTCAACGTGTGTCTAAATAACGTCAGTGCTAAATGTAGGTATGATCACGTGGTCTATGTCTTGAACTGTGTAATTAGATGAATGCCACATACAATTAATTGGTAATCAATTATAATTATCCTGTGAAGCAACCCAATTACTTAATCCTTTGAATTGTACCCAATTATCCCTGATTCCTCTTGAAATTTTGCAGATGTACAGTGGAGTGTAACGAGGACTGACATCAGGTCGCCCACATGGGTATTCTGCAGCAGTAAGTCAAGTCATTAGTCATCCATAAGCAGAGGCCACTTCTTTTCACTTTCCATGTCCACTCAACACCCTTGTAGACTGAGAACAAGAGCAGCAATTCCAAGTGCTATCAAATTCATTCCCATTTCTCTTGCCCATGATTGCTAAACCATACTTCCTTACAACCTAGGAGGCCATTTGGCCCTTCAAATCTATTGCCCCTCGCAGTGCAATTACATTCCCATAAACCTCAGTCACCCACGCACTGCGCACAATTTATGGTGGCCAACTGGCCTACCACCAGCACATTTTTGGAATGCAAGAGAAAACCAGACCACTCAGAGTAAACCTGTACAGTCACAGGGAGAACTTGAAAACCCCACACAGGCAGCACGGGAAGTCAATCAATCAATCAAAAGACTTTATTGTCATTCAAAAAATACACCAATAGATGCAAGTCTGAACGGAATTTCATTGCATCTGTCTCACCGTGCAACATAAAATAACAAAAGGATAAAATAGATAAAAAGATAAAATAGATAAAAAGATAAAATAGATAATAGTGACGGCACATTACATGGAATTCAAGAGTCTGATGGCTCGGGGGAAGAAGCTGTTGCAGAACCTGGCCGTTCTGCTCCTTATACTGCGATACCTTTTGCCCGAGGGCAGCAGAGTGAACAGTCCATGAGTGAAGTCAGGATTGTACTTGGGTCACTGGGGCTGTGAGGCACAGAGGCGTCAAATCAACAATTCCTACTCTTTCCACTGATGTTGACTCAACACAGACTAGGATTTGTAACCTCTGACCCATGGTATAACCTTAACCATCCAGTCATTCTGCTCAGAAAACTAAAGCCTACTCTCCCTGAAGAAACCACCAAAGTTAGTTGATGCGATGGCCTCCATCACCTCCAACGCTGAGATGAAGGGAGGTGATGGAGGCAGTTGCAAATGCTAAAACTAAAAATAAAAATCGTGTTGGCGATAAACAAGGCCTTTGACATAAAGAAAGGCAACAAGACACAACACCCAAAACGGATGCTGATTATATCAGTGCTGAAATGAATCAACTGTATGCCAAATTTCATACACAACACAGTAAACTGATTAAATCAGTTAATGGGGTCTGTTTCAGCTACCACTACGATGCCTGTACATACCAATCTTCACAGCTGAATGTGGTTTGAAATACCTACATTCTAAGGAAAACATCATCACCCTTACATCAGTCTTTGTTTCTGAACAAATGCACTCACTGCCTGAACTGCACAACATCGCCACCATTTTATGCTTCTGTTTCCAGTTTTCCACATCTGCAGATTTTCTGTTGTTATTCCAGTTACGTCTTTGTGCATTTCCAAGCAGCATTCTTCAATGAGTGTTTATAACTCAGGGAAGTTGGGTAGATTATCAGGTAGAGTTGGGTACAGCATCAACGCGATCACAGTGGAACTGAGATTGGTGTTGGGCGGACTAACAAATCACTCAGAATATGTCTGATAGGGTTTCTCAGTGGAGTCTAGTAGAACATCAATGCTTCTTTTTGTCCCAATATGAGTCACCCTTTGTAACTCTGTGGGATCACATCGCTCCCTTGTTTTAATGGAGGCTGGATTGTTAGGAGTATTCAAAGTGCAGGTGGATATGTTTTTGATAGATTGGTGAACTGAGAACTGTGGGGAACTGACACAGAAGATGACCGGAGGCTAGCACAGAGCAGCCGCACTCATATTGAATGATGGGGCAGGTTCGAGGGGTCAGGTAGCTTTCTCCTGCTGCTACATTCCTGTGTTATTGTAGCTGAATAAAGTCACCCCCACATTATGGCCCATCCGGTTATGGAAATCCGCTCAAAACAAATTCACAAATCACAACTCCAACATTTGTGATATGGAATAAAATTGGCTCTCACAGAATTTATGTGAAAAAAAGTAAATAAATCAAGACAAAAGTAACCTTTCTTTGACTCACATTTCTAGCACACGTACAGGTGATGTATAGTTTAGTTTATTATTGACATGTGTACTGAGGTACAGTGAAAAGTTTTTTGTTGCGTGCTATCCAGTCAGCGACAAGACTATACATGATTACAATTAAGCTGTCCACAGTGTACAGATACAGGATAAAGGGTATAACATTTAGTGCAAGATAAAGTCCAGTAAAATCTGATTAAAAATAGTTTGAAGGTCTCCAATAAGGCAGATGGGAAGTCAGGACCAATCTATAGTTGGTGAGATGACAGTTCGGTTGCCTGATAACAGCTGGGAAGAAACTATCCCTGAATCTGGAGGTATGCGTTTTCAGACATCCGTACCTCTTGCCCGATGAGAGAAGAGAGAAGAGTGAGTGACCAGGGTGCGACTTGTCCTTGATTTTGCTGCTGAACTGATGGAGCGTGAACTGTAGATGGAGTCTATCAAAGGGAGGTTGGTTTGCGTGATGCTCTGGGCTACGTGCAGCTTTACGTTAGTGTGTAAATCGTGATAGGAACATCTCAAGGAACACAAGCCCCTCCACCCCGATAATAAAAAGGCCGACTGTACTTGAGATCCGCAATGGAGAGCCATTGAATCTGGATCCCTGCAAATACCAAGCTGCTGCAGGTGATTAAGCCCCTGACTATTGATATTGTAACAAGGTCCACCATCGCAAACAGGCAGGTCCACATGTGTCCAGGTCAATTCCGGACCCCGAGAAGAAAAATAGCACTTTCAGAAGATGGTTCTGGACGGTAGGCAACAAGCAAGGAATATTTATTCTCTATTTATCTCCCTTTTAACTCTATGAAGATTTAGATCTCACATGAAAACAGTGGATAATACTCGTCAGCCTCTCTGCATCCACCATTGTCTGTTCTTACATCAGAGTTCCAGCATTTGCATTTCCTTTTCTTTTCATTTGTTCCATCAATCATTTGCTCATCTCCCTCATGAAAGGCCAATTAAGAATCAACAATGGTAAGTCATTGATGGGATTCTTGTGATTTCACAGTGATCTGTGCCGATTTTACATCAGCCCCTTCTCTGTTCCTTCCCAATGACAGTCAGACTTGTTTATGCATTTATCTTTCCCTGACCACTCACCCAGGGCTGTTACACCAGCTCGGTTCAGAGGGCAAACCACCGATTTACTCCAAAGCTTTGTTAGCTCAGAGATATTTGTCTGCACACTGGTACACACACAATCCAGGGACCACACAGCCTTTCAGCACCAAGGGGACCATTCGGCCCATTGTCCCTGTGCTAGCTCTTTGAATGTTAAAGCTAATTAACCTTACACTTCATGCGTGCTTTTTGTTATTTTTCTTTCAGCATTCCCCCCTCGCCTCAGGGCCAGTAAGTATCAGAGAATGTGGGGTGAGCTACCAGAGTGTGAGAGGACCCAGCATCTTTTAGAATAAGGGTTTCTGATTCCTCTTCTAAATATTAGTTTAGTTTAATTAGTTTAATTTAGTTCAATTAAGTTTAATTATACAGCATGGAAACAGGTGCCGACCAGTGATCCCCGCACATTAACACTATCCTACACGCACTAGGGACGATTTTCAATTATACCAAGCTAACTAATCTACAAACCTGTACATCTTTGGGGTGTGGGAAGAAACCGGCGATCCCGGAGTAAACCCATGCAGGTCATGGGGAGAACGTACAAACTCCGTACAGACAAGCCAGTCCGTAGTCAGGATCGAACCTGGGTCGCTGGCGCAGTAAGACAGCAACTCTATCAGGGGAAGCAGTGTGCCTTTTGTTCCCAGGAACCTCTGTCAGCCATTCTCAGCTTCCATGTTCAGCCTGAACCCAAGCATGGTCGCATGCAGGGACACATCAACCTGAGTCCCCCGTTCCATTTGCAGTTTTGTATTGGGACAAGATATACCAAGCAATATTCCAATTCGAGTCAATCTGGGATTCAGATAGTTCCTTGACATTAGCCAAGTGTTTAGGTAGGTCATTCTCCCAGGTCAGAATCCTCCCAGCCAAATCTTGCGATTTTTTTCCCCAGACCACTACCACCCCTCCACTTCCTGTAACACATCCATCAAATTGAGGTGGTGAACCCCTGTCACCAGCTAGCCGAGAACAGAGTTGTTCCCTGTGTCATCTGCCTGTTAAATGCTCACCAAACCGTGCTCCTGAAGAGATACTTCTCTCACTTATTTTTGTCAACATCCGTGAAACAGTCGCCTAGTGATAAGGTCATGAATTTTAGGATCGGAATTAGGTAATTTGGCCCATCAAGTCTACTCCGCCATTCAATCATGGCTGATCTATCTCTCCCTCCTAATCCCATACTCCTGCCTTCTCCGCGTAACCCCTGACACCCGTGCTAATCAAGAATCTACCTCGGCTTTAAAAATATCCATTGACTTGGCCTCCACGGCCTTCTGTGACTGTAGTCTACGCTTGGTCTCGCCATGTGAAGGAGACCACTTTGGGAGCACCAGATGCAGTGGATGAGCTTTGGAGAAGTGCATGTGAAGTGCATGTGAAAAATTGCCCTTTTTATCACCGGAAAATGGGCGATTTTTAGTGGATTCAGCTGATAGCTTCTCATGGGGGAATCTGAGGATTCTACCCTACTCATGAAGAATATCTCCTGAGTGGCCGTACTCTAATGATCCTTTGACGATTAAATACTTATTACTCTCTGTTGAAGACTAGTCAGAGCCCAGCATTGGGTTGATAAGAAACAGGAGGGAGAGGAATAGGTGGCAGAGGGGAACAAACAGGAGTGAGTACAAGAGCAGGCTGATCGCTCATGAGGGGGCAGGGGGACAGGAGAGGAAGACAGATGGTTCGGGGTACAGAGGAGTGGTTTGATAAAGGAGGAGGAAGTAATGCCGACCCAGGGACGTTTCCTGCAACTGGCAGGCCTCCATACACAGAAGGTAACCAGTGCTCTGAGCCCAAATAAGAAATTCAAAAATTAAAAACAGACAGCAAAAGTTAGGAAATCACCTGCCCTACATTTCCCCTAATTTATTATTAAGTGTGAGAATCGAGCAAGCCATGGGCATGGCTAATGCTGTGAACAGAGGGTGAGTCATACTGAACATAGCATACCCACGGTCCTGTTCTATCATATTGGTTTCCCAGTCTACAACCGGTAACCATGAGGGTCAGAATATATGTCTCATCAGTCCCTATCATCTCAAGATCCTCTGCAGAACACAACATGCTGAGAGCGATATTTATTTAAAGAATACAAATTCAGAGCCTGCATTACCGGGACTTCCCCGAAACCTCAGCATGTTTATTTAGCGGCTTGGCGATCCATGCAGATTAGAAAGGTCATGGTGTGATTTGTGGGCTTGGGCGAGAGAGATTACCTCAGCAGGCTGATAGTAAGAGCTGAGTGGTGGGCGGGGAAAGATCAGCCCCAATTTATGCTCTGGCCTCTCTCTACCCAGTGCCCAACAATTCAGGTGCGCCCGTGTCGAAGCAGGAACAGCAGCTGCAATGACCTGCCCGTCGAAAGGTTGGCCAAGAATCAGCGTGGTTTTAATGCAACTCGCCAAATGGATAAATGAAAAGACTAGGAAATGCCAGTTTTACAACTGATCCTCCTTTGAAGTCAGATCCACATGATTCCTTCCAGTTCTAGCCCTAACAACCATGTTGTGGAATAACAGGCTTCAAGAGTGTGCCTTACGAATATGCTGCCTCATTAATAGAATAGAGAACAGTACAACCTGGAATAGGCCCTACAGGCCACAATGCCCGTGCCGAAAATGATGCCATTAAACTAATCTCCTCTGCCTAAACATGAACCACATCACTCCAATAACTGCATATCCATGTGCCTATATAATGTTGCACAACCATAGAAATAGGCCCTTCAGCTCATTAAGTCCATGCTGACGATCAAACACCCATATATGCTAATCCAACACTAATCCTTTCCACATTCCCATCAATACATGTTATTAATTTAAAATCCACCGCTTTCATCGCAAGAATAAACTTTTGCTCCCGGTCTGATGCTTGCGCCAGGTTTTTCTGCATATCTCCTGCTTTAAACTAACTGTTATAAATTTCCAACTCATTCTCTCTGATTCAGGCTATTGTGTATCAGAGGTCAGCAAATGTTGGCCACAGAATGGCAGTACGAAAAGAAAACAAGAACTAAAATAAACATGAATGCTAACAGCCTGCCCAATGGCCCAAGTCAGATTTCTGTCTGTTGATTGTTACTGCTAACAGGATCAATTTGCCAGCGGGAGAAAAATATAACAGTTTCTGTCTGAAGGAAATGTGATTAAAACAAAGCTGCAAACACTGCGGAGCAGACAGGATGTTTGTTTGAGATGCAGAGTCTCCAACTTGTGTACAATTTGGCCTCAGATCTGGCTGAACCTTGAAGTGCTCGTTTTCCCTGGATGTGCAGCTGGTATAGAAAAATCTAACCCCCCCCCCCAACGTGTGGCCTTACAGCGCTTGCGACTATGGGCGCTGTCTGTACGGAGTTTGTACGTTCTCCCCGTGACTGCGTGGGATTTCTCCGAGATCTTCGGTTTCCTCCCACACTCCAAAGACGTACAGGTATGTAGGTAAATTGGCTTGGTATAAGTGTAAATTGTCCACAGTGTATGTAGGATAGTGTTAATGTGCGGGGATCGCTGGTCAGTGCTGACTCGGTGGGCCGAAGGGCCTGTTTCCGTGCCGTATCTCTAAACTAAACTAAACCACCTTCCCACACCCATCACAGTTACATCCTCATCATCTCCTCCCAAGGTATGGAGGTCTCAGCAGTTTACAGCTGCATGTGCACTTGTCCCTCATCTTAGACTAATCACTGGCTGGTCTTGGTTGGTTATTTAACTATGGGCTGGTATTGAAAGCGACCTGGTGCCACTCCAAATTTATATATTCATAATTATATATATTTCTAATAGGTCTCCCCTCAACCCCTGGCATTCCAGAGGAAACAATCCAAGTCTGTCCAACCTCTCTCCGTAACTAATACTTCCTAATCCAGGTATTACTCTGGTAAACCTCGTATTCCGATGTTTCCACATCGTTCCTGTAATGGGGCGACCAGATCTGCACACAATATTTGCAAATGCGACATAACTAAGGACCTATGGAGCTGCATCATGACTTCCTGGCTCTTATACAAAAGCAAGCACACCTTATGCCTTCTTTATCACAATTCTCACAGATGGTGGGTACTATCGACTGTTCCTCTATATTAAGCACGTGTGGGCAAGGTGAGTTAAGCGCTGCACAGAATAGAGACCTAATGGGAGTTCTGCTCAATTAAACCTTGTGTTGAGGATTTTCATGATCAAAACTCTGCCTCACCAAACGTGACCAGGACCCTTCTCTATCAATGGTTTCTCATTGGTATCCTCCCTGTGTATCTGCAATGGATTATAATAACATTAGATATCCACAAACAACACTGTAGCACCAGCCCTCAAACCCACTACACCCATTTTATCAAAATATCAGAACTTATGGATGCCATCAATTATTCTAAATGTGGAGACAGAGTGCTTCTATGCTGCTCTTCAAATTTTATTCACAAAGATGATACAAGGCAGCTTCAAGGAGGGACTTTTCAGATAATGAGGGTATTGAAGATTGTTGTACATGGCAAGGTATGTGAGAGCTACCAGCGCAGCATCGATCCGTTCAGGCACAGGTCAGCTGTGAGTGGGACTGGAACTCCTCTCTTCAATGCTGGTGGTGATGCACTCTTTGGGGAAGCTTACTTGTGATAAATATAATATGATCTCTTTGCTGCTGGCTGATTTCCATATAACAATCAACAAAATGAATCCTTACAACTGGGGCAATGTAACTATTGTTTTATTGTTGGTACACGATCAATTGTATAATTTGTCCTCTACAGCTTCTGTTGTTTGGAAGGACTTAATGATCTTAAATTTAAATCAATGGCAAAGCTCTGTGTGTTCAGGGATTTGTCTGAAGGTGAAGCTTCAGTGGACCACAGTGGGCCACACGGTGCCTTCCTAGTGAAGAGAGTCCAGTGAAGGTGTTTGGTCATGGTTGTTCAGGAATTCTTTGCCACAGAAGGCAGTGGAGGCCAATTCACTGGATGTTTTCAAGAAAGAGTTTGATTTAGCTCTTTGGGCTAAAGGAATCTAGGGATATGGGGGGAAAAGCCGGAATGTGGTACTGATATTAGATGATCAGGCATGATCATATTGAATGCCGGGGTTGGCTCGAAGGGCCGAATGGCCTACTCCTGCACCTATTTTTCTATGTTTCTATGGTCTAAGAATATTTAATCATGGCTGATTGAATCTTTCCCTCTCAACCCCATTCTCATGCCTTCTCCCCTTAACTCCTTACTAATCAAGAATCTGTCAATCACCGCCATAAAATATCCATTGACGGCCTCCACAGACGTCGTGGCAATGAATTCCACAGATTCACCACCATCTGACTGAAGAAATTCCTCCCCATCTCCTTTCTAAAGGTACTTCTTTTTATTCTGAGGCTATAGCCTCTGGTCCTCGACCTAGACTCTCCCACTAGTGGAACCATCCTCTCTACATTCACTATCCAGGTCTATTAGAGAAAAATAATACTCAAAGCAATGTAGATTCCTATTTATCCGTGCAATAACATAACTTTTCTTTTAAAAATACAATTTCCCTAAAACTTTAATGTGGATGATCATGTTATGTTATGTTAACGTGGAGTTTATTATTACTTATCACAATTCCAAATCCAACATTCACAATTTCACTCAAGTGGTAAGATGCAGTATCTTCATTTTGTAGATTTAGATATCGTTAGCCCAGCTCTATGTCGGGTTGTAACAATGCATGGGTGACGTGGAGTCTGTTACTCTTGTAGAAGGTATGCTCCATATTGCTGACATTGCTGTATTACTAATAGTGCTAAAAGAACATAGGATACTACAGGTACAGGAACAAGCCCTTTGGTCTGTGCAATCATGATGCTAATTTAAACTGCACATCTGCTGCATGTATCCCTCCATTCCCAACCTTTCCATGTCTGTCCATATGCCTCTCAAACACATTGCTAGTAGTTTAGTTTAATTTGGAGATACAGTGTGGAAACGGACCCTTGGGCCCAATGAGTCCACGTCGACCAACTGTTCATACTAGTTCTATGCTATCCCAGTTTTGCATCCTACACAATAGTAGACAATAGACAATAGGTGCAGGAAAAGCCATTCGGCCCTTCGACCGAGCAACGCCATTCAATGTGATCATGGGCTGATCATCCCCAATCAGTACCCAGTTCCTGCCTTCTCCCAGTGACACTCTGAGGCAGCTACTTTACTGTTGCGCCACTGTGCTGCCCTTGTAGTGTCTGCTTCCACCACCTCCCCTGGCACCCAATTCCAGGCACCTACCACTTTCTGTGCAGCAAAATACTTGCTTCATAGATCTCTTTTAAAGTTTCCCACACTCATCTTAAACGAGTTTGCTGTCTTTGCAAATTAATTCTCCGTTTGCAACATCCGTTTGCTCAACAATCCATCAAACATTCAAAACTTGAAAAATTAATTTTTCTTTGACCCCTTCCTCATGAAATGACGTTTCAATCCTTTCTGTTGATTTTAACAACCATTTCTGAGAGCATTTTTGTAAGTCTCTTTTGTGTTTTTGCTGGTGTTTCTAATTTGTGATATGGAAATTAGTGCTGTGCACAAGTAAAATAGTAAAATGTATTACGTTCAAACATTATTTGCATAACCTAGTTTAGCCAAAAGCTGTGACAAACCATCTATATTACTAAAAGTCTGATCTTGACTACTTTTGGCCCACTGTGGTGCGATTTCTGAGAGAACGCCGCCACCTACGGCTGTCATTTTTGGCCACCTCTCTCAGTGCCCCCCTCTCCGCCTTCCGGGACCAGAGAATTTTTCCCATCGATGAAAAATCAGAGAGATATTAATGTTTTTTTTTTAAATCCCCATTCTCTATGCTGCCCCCGCTGGCGGCAGGGGGGCAGGACTATAAAACCCGGAAGTGTAGTCCCTCACTCAGACCCAGGAAGCGAGAGAGTCACGGCTCTCTGAGCTGCGAATAACACTGAACGCACGTCTACTCCACGGTGAGTCCCCTCGATGCGGCTGTAACGTGGCAGCTGCCCAATTGTTTGCCTCGCCTTTTTAACAAGTTTGTGTTCACAAAATGAATTTTGGTTGTCGGGTGGCTGCTGCCCAATTGTTTGCCTCGCCTTTTTAACAAGTTTGTGTTCACAAAATGAATTTTGGTTGTCGGGTGGCTGCTGCCCAATTGTTTGCCTCGCCTTTTTAACAAGTTTGTGTTCACAAAATGAAGTTTAGTTGTCGGGTGGCTGCAGCCAATTTGTTTGCCTTGGCTTGGCTTTTAAAAATGTTGCAACAGTTGGCTGACAGCCTTAAAATCCATTCGGCCCACAAGGTCTATACTAGCCCTCTGGAAACCAGTATCCTCGGCCCGCAACACCCATATTAGCTCGACAGAAAGCCCCCCCCCCCACTGGCAAGCAATATTGGAATTGGTGGAGAGGTGGAATATTGCGTTGGTGACCAACCCTCCCGTGTGATGCTGGGACCCAACGGGTCCCACTTAGTCTAGTTCAATATATAAGTTGCTTGCCATTTCTATGCAGGTCTTCTGGATCAAATTTGGATACTGAAAACTGTTCAGAACTTGGACCCAAGGCCTAGTAACTGGGAATAAACATGCAATGCTATCTAAACATGCACGGAGCAAAGTTACAGCATGTTCATGTGATGGATATGTTGCCAGTTTGGAATCTCAGTTATACATTTAATTTCGTTAACATTTACCATCAACCTATGGGCCAAACAGGGGCAAATGGGACCGGCTTAGATATGGCATCTTGTTCAGCAAGGATGAGTTATACAGAAGGGCCTGTTTCCGTGCTGCATGACCCTATGATTCCATTACTCGGTAATGATTCCTCGTGATTGTTGTGTTGGCTTCCTTTCAAGCACACATCTGTTAGAGGTTGTCATTCTTTTGGAAGATGTATTTTTCCAGGAAATTTTGTCTTGTGGTTTCAGATGCTCAGTAGATCGGCTGGCATTTTCTTATCTGTTTTAAGAGATGTTGCCCAGAGTCACAATAGGCAAAAAATAGGGTATTTGCGTCTGTGCATTCAATAAACATCTCTTTAATTACATGAGCATCTCTGGCTATGAAACTGTCTTCTCGGATAGATTTGAGTGAGGGAGATAATGGTGTGACTGTACAGCTCTTTAACCTCTTAAGTTCTTCGGAGGTGAATAGGATTCTGATGTTAGACACCAGTTTCTCAGGACTCCCTTGTTCTGCAAATATGGTTCAAACTGCTGTGGTAATTGTTGTGGTTTTCAAGTTATTCATTTTTCTGTAGAATGGGAACTTGTAATCGTGGTTTATTGCTATGAGGTATCATTCTTGGATGTATATACAAATCAGCTCCCCAGGTGTACTACGGCTCAGAAGCCTGCCTCTACTCATTTGGGGTACGTTTATATTTCTGTAAGCACAGCATGTTGATGACATAGTCTCTGTACGTTCATAGATGTTAAACTGGGATAGAGCGGATCGATCTCTCAGCTGGCATTTCTCCACATATGTCACCTTTAGGCATCTCCTGAAATATTTCTTATAACATTCCGGGTATAATGGTTCTGAACCCAGCCAGTGGGTTGTCACAAGAAACTGCAGATGCATGAATCTTGAGCAAAAAAACAAACAAAGTACCGGAGGAACTCAGCGGGTCAGACAGTATCTAGGGAGGGAATGAATGGTTGTTCTTTTGGGATTCTTCTTCAGTCTGTCCATTTTCTCCCCAGATGCTGCCCGATCCACTGAGTTTCTCCAGCTTGTTATGTTTTGAACAGCAAAGTATCATCTCATTGCTAGCTGTGCATTTTTTTGATCTTTTCGCCCCCGAATAATTTGCTGAGGAAGCATCTTTAACTCAGCATCTTTATCTCTCCCTTCTCTGATCTGACTCAGCATTGTCGGTTTCACATTTATGAGGCGATATACTTTCACATCAAGATCTCTCATCTCATGCCTCTCTTGTGGCAATAAACAATATAGCACATCTGCTATTCACAAAATGCTGGAGTAACTCAGCAGGTCAGACAGCATCTCTGGAGAAATGGAATAGGTGACTTTTCGGTTCGAGACCCTTCTTCAGACTGAGAGTCAGGGTAAAGGGAAATTAGAGACATAGATGGTGATATAGAGAGATATAGAACAAATGAATGCAAGATATGTAAAAAACCCCTGTAGTTCCCTCCTGGTACATCTGCCAGCACCATTTATTTTCTTGTGTTGTTTATTTCATGTAAAATTATAATATTAAAACTGCAGAAGTAATTGCTGTACTCACAGTTACAAATTTATATAGCACAGAAACAGGCCCTTCAGCCCAGCTCATCCATGTTGACCAGGTTATCTACCTGGACTGGTCCCATTTGCTTGTCTTTGGCCCATGTCCTTCTAAATCATTCGTGTCAATATCCCTGTCTAAATGTCTTTTAAACTTTGTAATTGTACCCACCCCCACAGGTTCCTCTGGCATTTCATCCCATTTACCTAACGCATTTTGTGTGAAACAGTTGCTCCTCGAGTCTCTTTTAAATCTTTCCCCTCTCACCATATAACACTGCCCTCTAGTTTTAGACTGCTTTATGCGAGGAAAAGAAGCTGTGACTATCTATATCCCTCATGATTTTATACACCTTGTAATGTCACCCCTCAACCTCTTACACTACAAGAAATAAACGTTCCAGCTTTTCCAACCTCTCCTTATAACTCAAACACACCAGTCCTGGTAATATCCTCACGAATGTCCTGTAGGCACTCTACATAGATTTTACTAGTCGATTTACATTAGGGATCAGTGATTACTTTCAACTGCAGAGAGAGATGCAGAACTTCACATATTCATATACAACAGCTCATATTGTCTAGGTTAGAAACATAGAAAATAGGTGCAGGAGGAGGCCATTCGGCCCTTCGAGCCAGCACCGCCATTCATTGTGATCATGGCTGATCGTCCCCTATCAATAACCCGTGCCTGCCTTCTCCCCATATCCCTTGATTCCACTAGCCTCTAGAGCTCTATCTAACTCTCTCTTAAAACCATCCAGTGATTTGGCCTCCACTGCCCTCTGTGGCAGGGAATTCCATAAATTCGCAACTCTCTGGGTGAAAAAGTTTTTTCTCACCTCAGTCTTAAATGACCTCCCCTTTATTCTAAGTGTGGCCCCTGGTTCTGGACTTGTCCCACATTGGGAACATTTTTCCTGCATCTAGCTTGTCCAGTCCTTTTATAATTTTATATGTAGTATATATGTTGTATCTCTTGCTTCAACCAGTATGAGTGCTTTAGGCTGAAATCGTGTCAACCTGCTCTTTTGTAGAAATGCTGCAGACTGGCCACTCAGTCGAGGCAACAAGCTGTGAAATGACAGTTTCATTATGTAGTGCGGCTGATTCAGCGTGTGCCCCTTCCATACGTTTGATGAAACTGGTTTGTGGGAATGCCACCACTGGTATTCAGCATCTTCTTTCACTGATACTCTCAGGCTTGTTGCATGTTAAGGAGCGAGAGGAACTAAAGAAAACATGGAGATACAAGGAACTGCATCTGGGGCTAGATTGGTGCAGAATGTTTACAAGTTCTTTATTGAGCTAGAGAGAGCTTCATTCTCACCATGAAGATTTCACCCAGTCACAGAGTCATAGAATAATACAGCACAGAAAGAGACCCTTCAGCCCAACATCCATGCCCATCTACGCCCGTCTGCATATCCCTCTGAATCTATCCTATCCATGGACCTGCCAAATGTCATTTCAAAGTTGTTATTGTATCTGCTTCAACCACTTCCGTTGACAGCTCATTCATCCGTACGCTTAGTGACTTATTACTCCACCTCTTGGATTTTGTTTTCAATCATTTTCTTCATATATCTATCTATTTAATAATGATTAGTTATCTATGTAATAACTATTAGTCATATATCTAGAGGTTTACATTGCTGGTTTCATTTGGGGCTCAACTGATGAAACATTTAATTATTTCATCAACATTTTCCATGTCTATTTTGATGTTGTGTTGTCTCCTCCATCTTGTGGTTTATTGAAATCAGGTACTCACCACATAGAACATAAAATAGAACAGCACAGGGACAGGTCCTTCAGCCCACTATGATTCTGCTGAACATGATGCCAAGACTGAAGCCCCTGTCCCATTTTCCCGAGTTACTCACGAATTCTCCCGAGTTTTCCCCTTTATTCAAACTCGGAGAATTACGGTAATAGCCAGCCGTAGGTACTCGGGGCTATTATTTTTACTCGTGGACATTTTTCAACATGGTGAAAAAACGTCCCGACTTACCTGATGTCCCGAGTACCTACGGTTGGCTTTACGAGCCGCTACAAAATATCTACGGACGCCTACGGCCTCCTACGGACTCGCTACGGACCTTCTCCGAGTTTGAAGCAAGGGGAAAACTCGGGAGAATTCGTGAGTAACTCGGGAAAGTGGGACAAGGGCTTAACTCTTATCTGTCTGCACATAATCCATATCCATCCATTCCCTGCATATCCATGTGCCTATCCAAAGTCTCTTAAATGCCACCATCATATCTGCCTCCACCACCATCCCCAGCAGACTGTGGCAGCCACTCACCACCCTCTGTATAGAAAACATGCCCTGCACAACTTTTTTAAACATTGTCCCTCTCATCTTAAAGCTATGCTCTCCAGTATTTGATATTTCCATCCTGGGAAAATGTTCTGACTATCTATGCATCTCATAATTTCATATACGTCTATCAGGTCTCCACTCAACCTTTGGCGGTTCACAGAAAACATTCCAAATCTGTCCGACCTCTCTCTATAGCTAATTGCCCCCAATCTAGGCATCATTCTGGTAAACCTCCCCTGCACCCTTTCCAAAGCCTCTGCAGCCTTTCTGTATTGAGGCAACCAGAATGGATATTCCAAAAGCAGCCTAACCAATGTCTTATAAAGCTATATCCTAAAGGGGCTGTCCCACTGTACGAGCTAATTCAAGAGTTCTCCCGAGTTTCCCCTGATTCGAACTTGGAGAATTACGGTAATAGCCGCTCGTAGGTACTCGGGGCTCTCGTGGACATTTTTCAACATGTTGAAAAATCTTCACGAGTCTTCACGAGATTACTGCGTTTCCCGAGTACCTGCCATCAGCATTACGAGCCGCTAAGAGATGTCCTGAGCTCCGACGTACCCGCAAAGTACATTCTACGTGCTTACCACGAGCTCGATTTTTTTTTAAACTCGGGAGAGCTCTTGAATTACCTTGTACAGTGGGACATGCCTTTATCTTCCTAACTTCCTGACTCTTATTCTCAATAACGAGTCCTATAAAACACGTGACTAACTTATTTCCCTTGGTAGACAGAAATGCTGGAGAAACACAGCGACCCAAAACGTCACCAATTCCTTTGCTCCATCGATGCTGCCTCACCCGCTGAGTTTCTCCAGCATTTTTATCTACCATCAATTTTCCCAGCATCTGCAGTTCTTTCTTAAACTTATTTCCCTTTGTCTACCCCTCTGAACTGGGTCACATCAAGTTATGGAACTTCAAGTTCCCGAATGCCGTCATCACAAGTTGTTTTGTTTCAAGATATTCTTCTTCAGATACCTATCTTCCTTCAGTTTTTCAATGAAGAACTTTACTTATAACCCGGGTGTTCTAGTGCTACGTAACTCTCTTCTCTCCAGGTTGACCTTGAGGTTGATAGTTAAGGGTTTGTTCCTTACTCTTTTCCCAATCTGGATAGTAGTGTGGATTTCTCTAAGGACTATCACATTTGGCCAATCTATGTTCATACATGATTCCAACATTCAGGGTGCCCTCAAACTCTGTCATCTTCCATGCTATGGAAGTTATGATTTTGCTTCCTTTCAACTGGCTCTTTCACTTGCAATGGCATTTCCTAGCTGAGTTTTTGCTTTGGATTTGCACATCTCCTACACATCTCCGACTACATAATACAACACCTTGATCTGCACAAAGGCCTTCGATGACATTTACCCTTCTTATTTCAATCTGATTGTTGTAATATTTGTTTCATTTCCAGCGCTGCCAACCCTGCTTCCTTTTGCAAGATTGATGTGGAGCTTAGCGATGTAGGTGATCATGATCCTCATGTGGCCTCTAGGCTGTATCTAGAGCCTGTACTATCAACGTGTAGGGCAAGCTTGCATATGCTCAGCCCTAAATGAGTGGGTTAACCAACCTTTCTTGCATTTACCAGCTATGTATTTCAGCTTTGAAAAGGAACAAACAGGTTCACATGGTTCCTGCCTCAAGCTTTGGAACTCATTAAGGTGAGAGGGGAAAGATTTAATAAGAACCGAGGGGCAACTTTTTTCACATATACGGAATGATACAATACAATACAATACAATAATACTTTATTAGCCAAGTATGTTTTGCAACATATGACAAATTTCATTTGCCAAGTCAGTCATACAGATAAAAAGCAACAGAACACACAAAATACATATTAACATAAACATCCACCACAGTGACTCCTCCACATTCCTCACTGTGATGGAAGGCGAAAAAAAAAAGTTCAATCCCTTCACTTCTTTGTCCTCCAGCAGCCGGGGGCCTTGAGCCTCCCGTTGACGGGACGATCTCACTCCTGTAGCCGGTGGCGGGCCCCCTCGTCGGGGCGATCAGCTCCTGCATCGGGGGGGGGGAATTCTCAGCTCCCTCGCGGCGGGCGATCTGAGCCCAGGTCAGGGCTGCTCGAACGTCGTGCGGTTTCCGGAGTTCCCGAATCTGTATCTCCCGAGACTGCAAACCCTTGATGGTAAAATCCGCAAGCCGCAGTTGGAGCGATCCCTGGCAAGGAATCGGCTCCGATGGTAAGTCTACGCCTGTTGGTGAGGCTGCCAATCGTACGGCGCCCCTGGTGAATGAGCTGCCAGAAGGGGTTGTTGAGGCAGGCACTATAACAACATTTAAAATACATTTGAACAGGTGCATGGATAAGAGATCTTTGGAGGGATAGGAGCCAAGCACAGACAGGTGGGACTAGTGTAGATTGTCATCTTGGTCGACATGGGCAAGCCGGGCCGAAGGGCCTGTTTCCATGCTGTGTGACTATACGACTCTATCTGTGGGTCCAATGATTCGATTTCAACATGAGATGTGTGTGTGTGTGTGTGTGTGTGTGTGTGTGTGTGTGTGTGTGTGTGTGTGTGTGTGTGTGTGTGTGTGTGTGAGCGTGTGTGTGTGTGTGTGTGTGTGTGTGTGTGTGTGTGTGTGTGCGTGCGTGTGTGTGTATATAATAACTTTACATTCTTGTCAGGGTTTTTATTCTCTGACTCACGTGTTGGAAAGATCCAATCTGTTCTTTCCCATCCATAAAAGGATGCATGGACCTGCTCTTCATCATACATGCCTTTCAGAAAATTAGACTGCCCATTCATATATTTTATGCTTAAAAATTTCCTCACGCCTGCACAATATTGTCGCCCCCCCCCCCCTGTGCATCATGGCCTGGACCAGTGGAGTCATCACAACCATCTTATACACACACAACACACACAATCACTACAGTTGGCTTCTTTTCCTTTCTTTGGCAAAACGTCAAATTTAGCTTTCACATTGTTCATGTGGTGTAGAATTTGACTAACTAGACCAAATCCACTATATACCTAGTTGTTTCCAGAGGCTTTTCTCAATTACACTTACAGACTCAAACCTCTGGCTTCTTCTTCCTGCGTATGCCGTGCACAGCCAAAAGTTGTAGGACAACTGGTTCTATTTGATCTCATTTGATTGTGCACACCATGTTGATTACATTCGTCGAAACAGGGCGGACCACGTGAAGGTTGCAATCTTCCACCCCAGCTCTGACTTATACCATGCCCATTTTCTATACAGGATATGGTGCACAAGTGAACAATATAAGCGATTACTTACAAATTGTAATTTGTTCCTGCAGCAACAAAAATTACTATTAATTCTAGTGATGGTGTTACACTCTCTTCTCATCCCTTCTCCACAAGAGCCCCTACTTTAACTTGCTTTCCTCATTTAGCCACTTGGCTTCATTCCTGAGACGTGTGCCAATGTTAATGGTCACCAACAAGCTGGTACTGTGTAATTGCCTTGTCTGGGTTCAACTTGCATTATGGTATATTGATATCATTTATTTACACCTCCTCTTCATTCCTCTCAAGCTAAGCAGCTCTGGGCAGTAAGAGCTTCAATATCAATTCCCCAACCCTAATGCTAAGAAAATGAAAGCACCTCTTTTTCCTCTTTCCAAATTCTTGTCTTTCAGCCACTAATTCTGTTAATTTCCCGATAGGTTGCCCAATAGAATCCAATGAGAATCTAAGAGCTGAGCTTCAAACATTACCTCCCATGTAGCACAAATGTTTCTCATGTATTATGAACCACCTCCACCCTTATCATGGTTGCTGGTGAAATGTTATCCATATATCCCCAATTTTCTCACTTTCCTCTTTGGCCTCCTGACAGCCAACATTTCTGCAATGCCTCTTCCCTCCGTCTTTTTGCTCCCTCATTTGAGACTGAGCCCTCTGTAAACGCTGCCCTGCCCTGGGGGAAGCCAATGCTAAACTGTTCTTTATTCTTTAAAGGGATATGGGCTGCACCAGTGCATTCCTAAGGAGGTGGTAGTGAGCTGCCTTCTTGAAGTGCTGCTGTCCTTGAGGTGTGGATACACATACCTACAATGCTGTTGAGGAGAGAGTTCTAGGATTTCGACCCAGTGACAGTGAAGGAACAGCGATACAGTTCCAAGTCAGGATAAACCATGGATAAACTGTGAGATACATTCCCAGGTGAAGGCCGGGTCCGCTGCATACAAATCAAATGATTCCAAGTGGTACAAGAAGGTTTGCTATGATCTTCGCAAAGCCATCAAGAATGCCAAGAGAAAATAACAGGACAAACTTGAGTCCCAATATAATCATTTAGGCACCCGCAGTATGTGGCATGGTCTCGATACCACAACTGGCTGCAAAACAAAGTCAGGCAGCATCACTGGTAATAGTGCGGCCTCACCCGATGTGCTTAATGCATTCAATGCTCGCTTTGAGCAGAAGGCCAACAGGACAATGGCAACTGTCCCATCAGACTCAAGTGTCATTTTTGCAGGTTAGATCGGCCTTCCTGAGGGTGAACTCATGGAAAGCAACTGGCCCGGACAGAGTCCCTGGCCGCATCCTTAGAAACTGCGGGGACCAACTATAGGGATTATTCACGGACATCTTTCATCTCTCTTTAGTCTGTTTTAAGGTATCCGCCTGCTTCAAGAAGACCACTATCATCCCAGTGCCGAAGAAAAGCAAGATCTCATGCCTTAACGTCTACTGTTCCAATGGCCTTGACATCCACCACCATGACAGATGATTTGGGAAGCTGGTTATGGCATAACATTGAATCCAGTCTACCAAGCAGCCTAGACCCACTGCAATTTTCCTACCACCACAACAAGTCCACAGCTGATGCCATCTCCCTGGCCCTACACTCATCCCTGGAACACTTGGATACGAGAGACACCTGCGTCATAGACTGCAGCTCTGCTTTTAATACTATTATCCCATCCAAGTTAGTTTCCAAACTCGTGGAACTTGGAATCAGCACTCACCTGTGCTACTGGATCCTCGATTTCCTGACCAACAGACCCCAATCAGTGAGGTTAGGAGACAAATCATCCTCTATGATAATCCTCAACACTGATGCCTTCTCAGTCCCTTTGCTGAGCTTTCAATTGCCAAGAAAGCTCACCAACGCCTCTACTTCTTTAGAAGGCTTAAGAAGTTTGGCATGCCCCCAACAACTCTCACCAACCTCTACAGATGTGCCTTAGAAAGTATTTTCTTGAGATTCATCACAGCATGTTTTGGGGAACAGCTCCACCCAAGACCACAAGCAATTGCAGAGAATTGTGGATGCAAGCGGCAGACCATCACACAAGGCATTCGCCCTTCCGTTGACACCATCAACACTTCACACTGCCTCGGCAACATAATCAAGGACGAGCCTCACCCCAGGCACACCCTCTTCTCCCCTCTCCCATCTGGCAAGATGTGTGAAAACATACACTTCCACATTCAGTGACAGTTTGTTTTAGACTTTAGAGATACAGCGTGGAAACAGGGCCTTTGGCCCACCGAGTCTGCACCAACCAGTGATCATCCCGTACACCGACACCATCCTACACGCTAGGGTCAATTTACAATTTTACCAAAGCCAATTAACCTACAAAGCTGTACTTCTTTGGAGTGTTGAAGGAACCCAGGGCACCGAGAGAAAACCCACGAGGTCACAGAATGTACTAACTACATACAGACAGCACCCGTAGTCAGAATCGAACCCATTGTATACCGCACCGCTGGACTACCCCAGCTGCTATCAGGCAACTGAACTGTACGATCACCTACGAGAGAGCAGTCCTGGGCGACCATCTACCTTATTGGAGACTCTCAGACTCCCTTTAATTGGGGTTTACTGGACTTTGTCCTGCACTAAACATTATTCCCTTTATCCTGTATCTGTACACTGTGGATGACTTGATTGTAATCATGTATAGTCTTTCCGCTGTCGGAATAGCATGCAACAAATAACTGTACCTCGGTACACGTGACAATAAACTAAACTTAACTAAAAGTTTCCCATAGTTACCTTGCCCTGGAAAAGCAATTTCCCTTTGATTGAGCAATGACGACTGTCTAATTAAACCACGATGTCTAGTATCTCCACTATTGGGAGTACGTTGTTTGCCAACAGGTTTCTCTCTCCCTCCATTCCTGGATATCAACGTGGCGTTTGCAAAACTTCTTACAATTTACTATCCTGTCTGAAGCTCCTAAATTATGAAGATGTCGTAATATTAACCACAGAATCGTAGTCATTCAGCACAAAAACAACTCTTTGCACCCACCGTGCCCTCGCAGGTTACCGAGCACACCTCTACACCGATTCCATTTTCAGGCTCTCTACCACAGCCTTGTCTAATATAAATATTTATTTAATGTTGTGGGAGTACATGGCTCCACCATCTCCTCTGGCTCTGCATCCTTGCCATTGCTGTCGAGCTATAGCCAATAGATGCAATCCCCAATGTGAATGAAAGGGTTGTCAATGCTATCCCTATTTCAAATGTGCATTCAAAGATTTCAGAACACTAAAAATGGCAATTGGTGCCCAGTGCAGTTTGTATAATTAGAGAAGATAGACACAAAAAGCTGGAGTAACTCAGCGGGAACAGGCAGCATCTCTGGAGAGAAGGAATGTGTCGACCCTGCTTCAGATGAACAAGTATATCACAATGTATACTAGAAGTATATAAGTATACAACAGTGTATGATAGAAGTTTGTAAAGTTATGAGATGTATAGATAGTGAAGACAATCTGTTTTGTTCCAGAGTGGAAATGTCAAGGACTAGAGGACATACCTTTATGGCGAGAGGGGCAACGTTCAAAGACGTGTGGGGCATTTTTATTAAAACACAGAATAAGAGAGTGGTGGGAGCCTGGAACACACTGCGTGGGATGGTGGCGGAGACAGATACCGTGGCAGTGTTTAAACAGCTTTTAGATAAACACGTGGAGAATTATGGCAACAGCTTTAGATGGCAGATGACAGAGTTTATCTGCCATCACGTTCTGCACAGACATTGTGGGCCGAAAGGCCTGCTCCGGAGTTGTCGTCTGTGTTCTATTGCTGTTTCTGAGATGGAGAGAGAGTTGGGAGAGTTTCTGTTGTGGGAGCCATGCGTCATTGTGAGTGTGTGTGTATGTGTGCGGGGTAGGAGGTCGCTGTGTGTCGACGAGTGAACTATTGCAGGATCAATAATCCCACGAGTATGCCTCAAACCTGGCACACTCACACTCAGAGACTCAGAGCAGGCCACTTCCCCGTGCGTGAGTCTCTTGGGAAAAATCTGGGGAAAAGTCACTCAAAGCATCGAACTAACACACAGAGAAAAAAAACATCCCGCTTAAACCCCCCCATCGAGTCGAATACCACAGTCAGTCTGCATGTAATGAACGGCGGACTTACCCTGCAGTTTCCACAGCTCAGCGCACTGGGGGCGACTCGTTGCTTGTAAAGCGACTGGGAGGCATTGAAACTGGGGAGAGGGGCTGTGAGGCGAGGCGGGTCCCGGGGCAGCGGCGGGCACTCGTGTGCTGGGCTGGCGGGGTAGCTCTCTCTCTCTCTCTCTCTCTCTCTCACTCGCTGCAACCTCACTTTATGCAAGACTTCAGGCTTTCATGTGGTAGGCGTAGTCGCGGGTGCTCCGCTCGCTTCCCCCCCACCTCAGGTGACTCCTCTTTGGACTGAACCCAACTGTTGCGTTTCTTTTGCGGCGATTTTTTAATCCTGTCTAAAAATGGAAGCAAATGATGGGAGTGAACATTATTTAGTCTCATCTCAAACCAGTCACTAGAATGCGAGGACCATGTTTTGCATCGGTAAGTCAAGGAAAACAAAGGAAGGTGGGATCCCAGCCGACAGATCTACAGTCCTGCATTTAGATAGCACCCTCATATCCTCACTGTTGCGATAGGGAGATGAACAGCCAGTATTTGGACTTCTAGCCAATAACCACATTTTATGGGTGAATAAATATTAGACACAAGGAACCTATGAACTGTAGACGCTGGTTTATTTTTTAAAAAGATACAAAGTGCTGGAGTGACTCAGCTGGTCAGGCAGCATCTCTGGGGAGAAGGCAGGAGAATGGGGTTGAGAGAGAGATAGATCAGCCGTGATTGAATGGCGGAGTAGACTTGAAAAGCGAATGGCCTAATTCTACTCCTATCACGTATGACCTTATGAGAACATGGATAGGTGTCGTTTCGGGTCGGGACCCTTCTTCAGAGTAAATATTAGTTTGGGAAATGGGGATAACATTCCTCCTCTTCTGACCCAACGGCCCATTTGAAGGGTCACACTCTCAGTAACGGGATTGTCAGTCCAACATTGAAAGTTCACAGCCTTCCCACCTTAGAGCAAGCGTGCGACTTTTAGAAGTGACACATTACAGTACGATGAAATGAAAGCTGCGGGGGTGGAGAATGTGACTTCGGCATCGTGTATCGAAGACATTTAGTGGCTGGTGTATGCCCACTCTATTGCAACTCGCTTATATAATTATGACCTTTTTTTTTCTCATTGTAAGTTTGAACACAAGCTATGGTCTTCAATGTTTAGCCCTTTGTATTTAAACTTTCTGCTTCAAAAATTGGATTGCGATTTATCTGAAATCGTGGTTGGCAAGAGATTCAAAGTGAGAATTGAAAAGGGAACATATGCAAAACAAATAGGAGAACATATGCGAACATTTTCCCAGCGTTGATAAGGTGCCACCAGAGGAAAGCTGACAGGACTTTAGTGCAATGTTCGCAAGGAGAGATGGGCAAGGGAACATGAATATAAGAGTCACTGACTGGTAAAAGAAATTCAGCTTTCATTGCACGGTGTTTTAACAACGTGGAACTCATTACCATATAAGAACATCAGAAATCGGAGCAAAATCCGCGCTCACTCCTACCCTGCCATTCAATACGATTATGCCCGATCAGCTCAAATATCCTGTGTAGGAAGGAACTGCAGATGCTGGTTTAAACAGAAGATAGACACAAAGTCTGAAGAAGGGTCGCGACACAAAACGTCACCCATTCCTTCCCTCCGGAAATGCTGCCTATCCAACAACTCCTGCTTTTTTGTGTCTATCTTCAGCTCAAATATCCTGCCTGTTTCCTGTAACCCTTGATGCTCATATTGGCCAACCCTCTTTTTATTTCAGCCCTGAATATGTTGAATGATTTAACCTCCACTCCTCTCTGGGCTAAAGAATTCCAAACATTCATGACCCCCGGGAGAAGACATTCTTTCTCACCTACATCTTAAATCGATGATCCCTTATTCGGAAACAATGCCCTCTAGTTGTAGGGAGCATTATTTCAAGAATTCTTTAGGTTTATATTTAGTTTTACTATTGTATTTATTTGTCACTTGCACCAGATACCAACCGGAGCAGTGACGTTCTTGCTTGCTGCAACTTCACAGCACATCAGATACTACAATAAAAAAGCAAACGAGAAAGTAGCAGTTATCCTAGTAAAACTAGACCGTGATAGTTTGTCAGCATCTGCATTGACAAACCCCCGATCAAATTTCAGTTACAAAAAAATCCCTCATTCCCTTAAACTCAGTGAGAGCTGGTCATCAAGGTTGAGCTTCATTATCCCAGAACTAAACTTGGAGAACCTTCTCTAAACTGACTTCAGACTCCTTATCTTAAATAAAGAGAGAAGAAATGCATATCGTTGTTTTAGCAAAGTGTAAGATCGTCCTACTTTTATCTGCCCTGTTGCAAAGGCCAGGAGTCATTTGTTTACTTAGTGCCTGTCCCACTGTACGAGGTAATTCAAGAGCTCTCCAGAGTTTAAAAAAAAATCAAACTCATGGAGTTTGTACGTAGAATGTACGTAGCGGGTACGTCGGAGCTCGTGGATGTCTCGTAGCGGCTCGTAATGCTAACGGCAGGTACTCGGGAAACGCGGTAACTCGTGAAGTTTTTTCAGCAGTGTGCAAAATGTCCACGAGAGCCCCGAGTACCTACGAATGGCTATTACCGTAATTCTCCGAGTTCGAATTAGGGGAAACTCGGGAGAACTCCTGAATTACCTCGTACAGTGGGACAGGCCCTTTAAATTCTTGCTGTACTTGCATTTTCTGTATTTATGAATGAGGACTTGTAGATCGCTCTGTACTGTGATTCTCTCCATTTAAATAATATTATTTATGAATTCTTCCTACCAAAGTGGATAATCTCACATTTTCCCAAATTATATTCCAGCTCAAAATTTTTTTCTCTCTCACTCACCTGATCTAAATATTCATTTGCCGCCACTTTTTATCCACGCTACTTGTTTTTCCCACCTTTCTTTGCATTATCGGCAAATGTGCTAATAAGGCGGATACTACAGAACACTCTTATGCACTTAAGAGGATCTTTGATGAATTAATAAAATAGAAAGGAAATGCGTGCCATCAAGCAGAATCAGTTAGAATGGAAGGAAGTTGTGTAGAATATAAATAATGAAAATGTATCAGAAAGCAATACTTACGAAGTGCAAAGAAAATAGATGAAAATATGAGTTGGGTGTTACAAACGTAAAAATGTACAAACTATTATTGACAATGAAACTAATTCCTGTTTTCTTGACCTTAGATTGATTACTATCCCGCTTTTCTTTTTGTACTACATGTCTCTCAGAATAAGTATATTTTTTAGTGTTGTTTCACTGTTAATTCACAAAATTAACCCAAAATATCCTCAAAAGCATCCACCAAAGCAGTAGTATCCCAAATTTCTCCAACATCTTTGCAAGCATTCCTACTTCTCAAATCTGCACCTATCTTTTCTGCAGACCCACCAAAATAAAATTTGGGTTCCCTGCAAGGTTCCAACCCTGCTTAAGTCATGAAATGACCCTACTCAATGTCGTGTTTGATATCAGAGTAGATCTTGCTGGCAAAGGAAGGCACCCATCGTCACTCCATGCTTAATCCTGCCAGAATCACAGGGAACCAATCTCACACACACAGTTTTTCTTTTAGCCAGCCATATAATGATTAATTTGACCAGATTCACCTGCCAAATATCAAGGACATCACAGAAGCCAACCTGTTTATGCAAGGCAGTTGTGCAAATTATCCCTGCAGGTTTAACATGCTTCTGTGGATTCTAATTTCTGTGGCGGTCCAATGTAGTTGGATGCAACAGGTATCATTCCCTTCTTGTAAGCTACTATCTAATCTTTGGCAAAGTGCACTCCACTGTGGCGATTCTTCTGCTTTCATAGGATGAATCTGCCAGCAATATTAGCACAGGAACTTACCAGCTCTAAAAAGTTGACAATCCCTTCCTCTTCCTTGCTATTTGCACCACCCTGGCAACTGGAATAATATGATTAGGTTACATCAGTCGGCAGGAGACAGCCAGCTATACCTCTCAAACCCTTGCCTCCATACCATCAGGCCATTCGTCCAATATCAAGTTTTGCTGGAGCCTTAATTCCTTTCCATCCGTATAACATCGGGAAGAATTGAGTCATCTCATCTTTAGTTTCTGCCATAAACTCCACACTCCAGAAGGCTGCAGAGGCCAAGTGCATGGATATTTTTAAGGTGGAGATTGACAGATTCTTGTTTAGTACAGGTGTTAGGTGTTATGGGGAGAAGGCAGGGGAATGGGGTTGAGAGGGAAAGATAAATCAACCTTGATTGAATAGCCTAGTTCTGCTCTGATAACATGAACTTATGACTTTATAACTGTTTCTAAGCCCTAGCTTGAGAAGAAACTGACTGTCTACAGTCTCATTGAGCAATCTGATATCAAGTTGAGCTTCTGAATATATAACTCAAACAATCTTGCCTCTGGGTCCAGAGCCAGGGGTCACAGCCGCAGCTTGTGGGGTGTTCAGTTCAGTTCAGTTTTATTTGCCATTTGTAGTTTAACACAGGGTCATCGGTACAATGAAATGTGTTCGACAAGACAACGGGTCACCTCAGCAATGATATTACAAGGATAAAATTAAGGTAAAAAAAAGATAAGATAGAAAGTGACATTGGTAGGTAAAAGACAATAATAAATAAAATAATCAACATATATGATGCATTTATGAGTTCAGAAGCCTGATGGCATGATGATAAAAACTGTTCTTAAGTCTGGTGGTACGTGCAGCCATGCTGCTGTATCGTCTGCCTGACGGCAACAAGGAGAACAGTCTGCGTGCTGGGTAGCTGTGATCCTTGATGATGCTGTGTGCCTTCCGCAGGCACCGCCGGTGGAAAATGTCCCGAATGGCCGGGAGACCGTTGCCAGTGATGTGTTGCGCCGCCTTCACCACTCTCTGTAGTGATTTGCGTCTGTGGGTAGAACAGTTCCTGTACCAGACTGTGATGCAGCCCGACAGCAGGCTCTCGATGGTGCAACTGTAGACGTTTGTGAGGATTCTGGCGTTCATGCCAAACGTCCTCAGTCTTCTCAGGAAAAAGAGCCACTGGCAGGCTTTCTTAGTTATTGTGTCCGTGTGCAGTGTCCAGGAGAGGTCCTCAGTGATGTGCACACGGAGGAACTTGCAGCTGCTGAACCTTTCAACTGCAGCATCACCGATGTGGATGGGGAGGTGTCCACTCCCCTGCTGTCTCCTATAGTCCACGATCATCTCTTTAGTTTTGCTGACATTGAGAGAGAGGTTATTTTCCTGGCACCAGCTGTTTAGTGCCTTTACCTCCTCTCTATAGGCTGTCTCATTATTGTCTGTGATGAGGCCCAAGATGGTCATGTCGTCAGCAAACTTTAAGATGATTAATTCTGAAGAAGGGTTTCGGCCCGAAACGTTGCCTATTTCCTTCGCTCCATAGATGCTGCTGCACCCGCTGAGTTTCTCCAGCTTTTTTGTGTACCTTCGATTTTCCAGCATCCGCAGTTCCTTCTTAAAAACTTTAAGATGATGTTGGAGCTGTGCTTAGCAGTACAGTCGTGCGTGAACAGGGAGTACAGGAGAGGACTGAGCACACAGCCCTGTGGTGCGCCTGTGTTGAGGATCAGTGAGGAAGTGGTGTGGCTGCCAATTCTCACCACCTGGGGCCTGCCCGTCAGGAAGTCGAATATCCAGCCACAGATGGAGGTCTCCAGTCCAAGATCTAGGAGCTTGGGGACTAGTTTTGAGGGAATTACAGTGTTGAATGCCGAGCTGTAGTCAATGAAGAGCATTCTCACATATGTATTCCCTTTGTCCAGGTGGGTGAGCGCAGTGTGAGTTACCATGGCGATGGCATCGTCCGTGGCCCTGTTTAGTCTACACGGAAACTGAAGAGGGTCCAAAGTGTCGGAGAGAGGAGCAGATGTGAGTTTTGACTAGCCACTGGAAGCACTTCATGATGACTGATGTCAGTGCCTTGTCATCTTAAGATGATATTAGGAGAGATGTCTTCATGCAGAGGGTGCTGAAACTGTGGAATTCTCTGAGGAATGCAATAACAAGGTAGGTTATAGGTTAACAAGGTAGTTATTCATGGCAAAGGGATGAATGGATATGAAGAGAAGCAGGGAACATGGTACTGAAGTGGATGATCAGCTAGGATTGTGTTAAATGGTGGAGCAGGGCCAAATGGCCTCCCCCTGCTCATCTCTTGTATGTTTCCATTCCTTTCCGGACTCAATTAGTTTAAAGCTCCTTCGATGAGCCTCAATCTTCAATGAACATCAGCCACAGTGCTGACACTCTTCCCTCAGCATGTCACATTCACACATCATTCTTACACTAGTTCCACAGCATCATCCATTTTAAAATTCTCTTTCTCATGTTACTCCCCTTTGTGTCAATCGTCACAGTTCCTAATTTTGTGAGCGTTGAATCACTGCTATGAATTGTTTGTCGTGTTTGCTGTGCAATTATAAATTCTTAGAAATGCTTTAGATTGAGCTGCATGACGTGGTGAAATTGCAGGGAAGTTTACAGTAGATAATGCAGGCGATTTCCTATTCAAGACACATAGCAAAATAATGATTTTGAGTCTCGGTCCACCCATTCATGGCGTGTACACGGATGGGAGATTTGGTTCATGGTGTGGTAGGCAACAGCATGAGGGTGAATTTGCATCTTGCTGTGAATGCGAGAAGAGAGAGCTGGAGAAAGTGTGAATGTCGTCAGGCTTCTGTTTTCCCATCGGGTTAAAGTGTGAACAAATCACAACCAGAAATGACCCGTTTGCCTAAACAAATTAAGTTCCACACAGGAAGTATCTGAAATGGAGCTAGCAGGTGGCTTTGCGGATAGTTACACCAAGGCAAGGTGGCATGGATAATCTTTTCACAATTTTACCTTCTTTTGTTACAATTACTTTTTTCTGTAGGCACTTCGTATTTAGTGACTGCACAGAACCAGAAGCCTAAAAATTAACCCCTTGTGATGCTAAGTGCGTATTCAGGGGTTTACAGTGTAAGAGATTGCTTGTATTATCCATTGTGCATTCTGTGCACTCTCATCGTGCTATCATTTCGTACAGGGGAAGGAATATTTGGGCTGTTATTGAAAACCTTGAGCCCGTATACAGAGTAGCTCTGTGTAAATGGTAGAAAGAGTGCACAACTTCAAAACTACCTGCCTCCTGCCCTACTTGTGGAAAAGTCAGCACTTCCTACATTGGCCCACCTAGTACTCAGTAAAGAAGAATGGAAACAAGGGATCCTTGATCTCATAGGAAGGGAAAAGAAGACAAAGAAGAATAAGAAGAAATGAATGACAAGCGATTAGCCACGCAAGCAAAAAGAAAAAGCTAAGGGGAGATTAATTGTGCTAAAAATTCTAAGGGTTTTTTTCAAGGAGCAAATAAGGCCAAGTTGCACAGGTCTGATTCCCCAAACTAAGGAAGTTACAATGGAGGAAGTTCAATCAAAGTTCACCCTACTGATTCCTAGTTTTTGAGTGATGGCGATTGTACCAATATCCCGTTGATCTTAGAAGAATGAGAAATGATCTTGTTGAAATGTATAAAATTCTTAAGAAGTTTTATAGGGTCGATACAGAGTTGACTTCTCCCAGGAAGGTGAGAAGAAAAAACACAAAGTGCTGGTGTAACTCAGCGGGCCACACAGCATCTCTGGAGGACATGTACAACCTATCCATGCCCACCCGAGATACTGCCTCACCCGCTGAGTTACTCCAGCACTTTGTGTCTTTTTTGTATACCAGCGCCAACAATTCCTTGTGTCCTGAAGGAGAGAGATATTTCTTCATTCAGAGGGAGGAATATCTTTGCAATTCTCTAGCCAATGGGGATTTGTTTGTTGTGTATATTGAAGACAGAGATCAAAAGATATTTGGATATTAAGGGAATCAAGAGATATGGCACTTGTGCATACAATGGCTCTGAGGTAAAATCTGAGCCATGATGTTATAGGAAGGAACTGCTGGTTTAAATCGAAGATAGACACAAAACGCTGGAGTAACTCAGCAGGACAGGCAGCAACTCTAGAGAAAAGGAATAGGTGAAGGTCCTCAGTCTTCAGAAGAAGGGTCTCAACCCAAAAGGTCACCCATTCCTTCTCTCCAGAGATGCTGACTATCCCCCTGAGTCACTCCAGCATTTTGTGTATAGCCATGATTGTATTGTATTGAATGACCAAATCGCCTACTCTTGTTTTTTTTTCTTATGTTTCCACACTCTAGATGGCCAGTAGACCATAGGAGCTGGGAGCTTCATCGCCCATCCTCTGTGATTGCAGGTAGACCTCCCTTTCAGTGATCTAAGATCTGCTGAGATGTATCAACGTATCTGGAGTTGAGAGTGCTTCTGAATGAATGACAGAGTGGTGAAGTAGTTTGGGACTGTGTTCCTTGGAGCTAAGACAAATGAGGGGTGACCTTATTCAAACATATGAGGTCCTAAGGGGGCCTGACAGGGTAGATGCAGGAATATTTTCACTTGTGGGAGTCACAAATAAATGGACATAACATAAAGATAAGGGGTGGGCCATTTAAAACTGGAGTGCATGGAAATTGCTTCTGGAATCCTCTGTGCCAAATGGTGGTGGAAGCTGGATCATTAGAAGTATTTAAAGTGGAGGTGGATAAATATTTTCTGGATCCAGCAATAGAATGGCATGGAGAAGTGGCACAGAACAGTTGAGGCCAGTATAGATTTGGCTTGTACTCGCTAGAATTTAGAAGATTGAGGGGGGATCTTATAGAAACGTACAAAATTCTTAAGGGGTTGGACAGGCTAGATGCAGGAAGATTGTTCCCGATGTTGGGGAAGTCCAGGACAAGTGGTCACAGTTTAAGGATAAAGGGGAAATCCTTTAGGACCGAGATGAGAAAAACATTTTTCACACAGAGAGTGGTGAATCTCTGGAATTTTCTCCCACAAAAGGTAGTTGAGGCCAGTTCATTGGCTATATTTAAGAGGGAGTTAGATGTGGTCCTTGTGGCTAAAGGGATCAGGGGGTATGGAGAGAAGGCAGGTACAGGATATTGAGTTGAATGATCAGCCATGATCATATTGAATGGCGGTGCTGGCTCGAAGGGCCGAATGGCCTACTCCTGCACCTATTTTCTATGTTTCTATGTTTCTATGATCATATTACATGGCAGAGTAGCTTTGAAAGGCCTGATGGCTATTCCTGCTCCCATTTTATTGTGTTTTTGGGTGAGACCTTGAGAAGGGACTGGTTCTGACTCACCCTGTGATCTAGGGTGTTGGTGTGGGTGCACGATGAGATAGTGGTCAGGATACTCAGAGGCAGGGGTAAGGATATGTGTGGGTGTACATGTGTGTGCATGCATCCTTGCATGTACGTGAACACGTATGTGGGAATGGGGCACTGGAATAAAGTCGTAGGCTGTTTAAGAAGTAGAATTATTGCAAGTTAATAAGTCGCCATGCTTGTGGAAACTTTATTAATCATGTGTCATTTTGTATTGATTCCACTCCAATGAATAATTGTCCATCTAAAATCCATGCAGAAATTTGCTTTGGCTTTGGATTCCAGTCACAATAATCAACAACATTAATATTTCATCTTCTGCAGGAAAGTAAGTTATTTCAAAATGTTAGATAGAGGCGAGGCCATTGGTCTGATGTGGTCAGATAAATGTTTTTAGTGTGGATAACTCCACCTCCCATGGCAACCACATGCGATCGGTGGAGTGAAGATGTTCATTGTTGCTGAAGTAATGTTTTATACAAATAATAAAATAGAAACGCAAGGACCGTTTAATATTTTGCTCAGGTGCGGCCATTATGTAATAGTTCGACTGCATTATTTTGATGATAATTAGTATTACTTATATTTATGGGAACTTTCTCACAGCTACTTCCGAGCAGATATATAACAAGCTTTATCGCCAGATTTTGAGTTTAGTGTAAAATATTTTTTTGTGTAGGAGGGTTCATGGTGATGGGTGTGGTGGCTTTGATGATGACGTCATCAGTGTGCTCGTGTGGCCGTCCTCCCTTGACTGAAATATTTTAGTAAAGGAAATTGCTCATCTTTGCCGAAGGAGAGAAAAGAAACCCGTAATTGAACCAAAAATCTAAACCCCTAATCATTTGAATGGATGAATGAATGAGTAAATACATTGCTATTTCACAGCCTCATTCTTGCTTTAACCTTCTGCCAACACATATAAAAAGTCAGCGAAACAAGGAACTGCAGATGCTCGTTTATGAAAAAACACACAAACCTCCTCTATTTTTAAAAATCAAATCACTCAGCACACACTGTCTTGGGTCCTTCCACACATGGACTCAGAAGGCATGAGTCCAATAGAGACCTCTCTCAAACAAGGGAAGGGATATCACCCCAAGGGGCCACATGAGTGACCATGCTGATATGTACACAGAAAAAAGAGATATTCTACTACATATTTTGTGTTTAGAACCAACAACATTGAATGTATAAACTGATGCTAAGAATGTATTAAGAGGTTGTACATAAAATGTATTATGAAAATATATATTAGGCACTTTGGTGCCATATGACTGTACTTACTTCTAATAAAATAAAATATTAAAAAAAAAAAAAAAAGAATGTATTAAGAGCTTTGCACTGCTTTCTATTGAATATATTAAAACAAAATTCTGAATAAAGATTATTTTTGGAATGTAAAAAAATGTAAATCCAGCACGATAGTTCTGAAGGGGAGACATGGTGGTGCAGTGGTAGAGTTGCTGCCTTACAGCACCAGAGACCTAGGTTCGATCCTGACTAGAGTTGCTGTCTATACATAGTTTGTGCGTTCTCCCAGTGACCGTGTGTGTTTTCTCCAGGGTGCTCTGGTTTTCTCCCACACTCCCAAAGACGTACAGGTTTGTAGTTTGTTTGGCTTTGGTAAAGTTGTAAATTGTACCCAGTGTGTAGGATAGTGCTAGGATCGCTGGTCGGCCAGGACTCAGTGGGCCGAAGGGCCTGTTTCTGCACTGTATCTCCAAACTAAATTAAACCAAACAATGAGACAAAAACGCATCTGCCTCATCATGTCTGAGACTGAGGGTCAGTCCCAACATCAGACATTGTGTGGGTTTCCTTCAGGTGCTCTATTTTCCTCTGATGTCCCAAAAATGTGTGGGTTGGCAGGTTAATTGGCTACAGTAAAGTGGTCTTGGTGTGTAGGTGAGTGGTGGAATCTGGGGATAGTTGATGACAATGTGGAAACAATGAAAACGTGGGATCCAAATAAGTGTAAATTAGTGTAAATGAGTGGTTCATGGTTGACCTTGATTCAGTGAACCGTGTCTATTCTCCTGCTATATGTCTCAATGACTCTGAGTTTTAGCAGATTCACTCAAAATCTCCTAACCTGGTGCCCTTCTCAGCTAATGTTCCCTCACCTGCTTCTGACATGATTTTCTGTAGTTCTCCTCTTTGACCCCACAGTCTTTACTCAAGGGCAAGATGATCTAAAAGCAAACAAGTCGCACCCTTTAGTTCAGGTCACAAGCTTTCTGCTCTTCTTGAACCATCCAGACCTATCTCAGCTCTTGTTCTCTCTGCATTTCATAGGCCATTCACTGGGCCTTATCACAGGAGACTCTCTGATCAAAGACCCCATCAACCTCCTCCATTTCCAATCCTCTCTGATTCTGTCCCATTCCATGCAGTTACTTGGAAAGCCCAAAGTTTGCTTGCCACCACTATTTAAATGCCTGCCAAATGGCACTTTCTATCCTGCGAATAGAACTGCTTTCTCACAGCTCCAGAGTCCTGGGTTCAATCATGACCTCGGGTGCTGTCCTTGTGGAGTTTGCACGTTCTTGCTGTGACTGCTCCTCTGGGTGCTCCTGTTTGAGGGTTAATGGGCTACTGTAAATTGACCTGAGTGTGTAGCGAGTGGATACGAAAGTGGGATAGCACAGAACTAGTGTGAACGAGTGATCGGTGTGGACACGGTTGGCCAAAGGGCCTGTTTCCATGCTGTATCTCTAAGTATCAAGTAAGATGAAGGTTAGTGTAAAGCTGTGCCTCCGGTTTTCAATGGACGAGATGTATAAACAGCAATGAAACCATTGTCTGGTGCCATGTTAGTCCAACCATTAGACGTGCATTGTGTTCCACTAATCAATTTGGGGATTCCTCTTGGAGCTCTGAGTCGGATGGTGACATTCTTCATGATTGATTACCAGGGTCTATTGATTTACAACTTCTTTTCAATGCTCACTGTAGCTGTTAGAACTGCTTCCTCACTGCTCCTGAGAATTTGGCTTGATCCTGACCTCTGGTGCTGGCTGTGTAGAATTCTCCCAGTACACACATGGCTTTTCTTTGTGTGCTCTGATATCTTCCCACATCCCAAAGACCCACTTGTAGATTAATTGGCCATATATATTGCGCCTTGTGGTGGTAGGTGGCAAAGGAAACAAAAGGGGGATTGAGTGGGCCTATGAGAAAGAACAATCTACAGTGGGAGGGGATTGATGGCAATACTCTACTGGGAGCTAGCATGAACGTGATGGGCTGAAAGGCCTCCTTCAGAACTATAATAATTCCACAAATTCAGACTGTCACAGTGCAGTGTTGAGTGAATAACGCGTTGCTGGAAACACCATCTCTTGCATACAGTGTTAATCTTCACTCTAGTTTGCCCTCTAGGACGGATTTAGATAGGGAGCAAGGGGTTTTCTCCCTGATAACTTTTGACAATGTTCATCCCTCAATCAACATCAACAAAACAAATCAACTTAGACAGGGAGACTCATATGGGAGAAAATTGGAGGCTTTGAGTTCCTGAGGCGAATTGAGGAACTGTTTCTCCAAAGTGCTGAAGACGGCACGTAAATGTGGCCTGAGTTGGTGAAACATGGCCGCAGCTTAAAAGAAATACCAAGCCTGAGAAATGAACTGTGAATTTGGAGAAGTAACTCGTGAACCAAGACTCAGATTAATGAGTGAGATGAATCCCCATTTCCTCTGAATCCACCATTGACATTCTTCACTAAATAACAGGGTATATTGATTGCAACGTTTTCAAAGCTTAATTCCATTCTGAACAGGAGTAAACAATTAGTCAAACCATGGAGAGACTTCAATGAAGCTTTCTCTAGTCATTACCAAACTGTAACTATCTTATTATTCTGGGCAGATCTTTACTCCAAGTTTAGACTGTGAATAAAAGTGAGAGTGGGGCTCTAATAACAGAAGAAAATCAAATGGCTGTTCTCACGTACTGTCTTAGTCATCTCAATTATTTTTCAATCACCATCTAACAGGAAGTGGATAGCTACCGGGCAAAGTGTATCGTATTCTTGATGATGTGAGGAGTCAGTTCCTCTGTTCAACAATAACATTGACGGGAATCGAGCTTTGCTCTGCAGTGAGTTTCCCCCAAAGGAAGCTGGGATCTATTATTAGTGAAAACAACGCATCCAGTTTCACAGGCTTGGTCCCTGTCCAGTCAGTTTGTGGGCACAGAGTGTTTGCACCCAACTAGCACTGATCCTTATTGTAGATACTGGAGCTTTAGAGCCTTACAAGCGGCAGGGGTGCATGGAGGGGTGGAAGTGCTGGTGGGAGGTGGACTGAATAGTGGGGGTTGGAGGGAACAGTGAAGGCTGGAGGGAGGGGTTGGTGGGGATGGAAGGGGTGGAGGGGATGGTGGGGATGCGATGGGATTGTGAGGGTAGAGGGGATGGGGATGATGGAGCGGAGTAGAGGTGACGGTGCTATGTGGAGGGGATTGATGGAGGGAATGGTGGGGGTTGGAGGAGATGGTGGGTGTAGAGGAACGGTGAGGGGTGGAGGGAATGATAGGGATGGGAGGGGATGGACATAGAAACATAGAAACTAGGTGCAGGAGTAGGCCATTCGGCCCTTCGAGCCTGCACCACCATTCAATATGATCATGGCTGATCATCCAACTCAGTATCCTGTACCTGCCTTCTCTCCATACCCCCTGATCCCTTTAGCCACAATGGCCACATCTAACTCCCTCTTAAATATAGCCAATGAACTGGCCTCAACTACCTTCTGTGGCGGAGAGTTCCAGAGATTCACCACTCTCTGTGTGAAAAATGTTTTTCTCATCTCGGTCCTAAAGGAATTCCCCCTTATCCTTAAACTGTGACCCCTTGTCCTGGACTTCTCCAACATCGGGAACAATCTTCCTGCATCTAGCCTGCCCAACCCCTTAAGATGGTAAGGGGTGGAGGGAATAGTGGAGGTTGGGGGAGATGGTGGGTGTGGAGGGGTGTGGAGGGATGGAGAGGGGTGGAGGGGATGATGCGGTTACAGGAGATTGTAGTAGCTGGAGTGGTTTAGGTGAGTTGATGGTGAGAGGTAGAGGGGATGGTGGGATTGGAGGAGATGGTGGGGGGTAGAGTGGATGGTGGGGGGTAGAGTGGATGGTGGGGGGTAGAGTGGATGGTGGGGGGTGGAGTGGATGGTGGGGGGTAGAGTGGATGGTGGGGGGTAGAGTGGATGGTGGGGGGTAGAGTGGATGGTGGGGGGTAGAGTGGATGGTGGGGGGTGGAGTGGATGGTGGGGGGTGGAGTGGATGGTGGGGGGTGGAGTGGATGGGGGGGGTTGGAGGTGGCTGGGTGGGTGGGTAGAGTGGATGGTGGGGGGTGGAGTGGATGGTGGGGGGTGGAGTGGATGGTGGGGGGGAGTGGCTGGGGGGGGTAGAGGGATGGTGGGGGGTGGAGTGGATGGTGGGTGGGGAGTGGATGGTGGGGGGGTAGAGGGATGGTGGGTGGGTGGAGTGGATGGTGGGGGTGGAGTGGATGGTGGGGGGTAGAGTGGATGGTGGGGGTAGAGTGGATGGTGGGGGGTAGAGTGGATGGTGGGGGGTAGAGTGGATGGTGGGGGGTAGAGTGGATGGTGGGGGGTGGAGTGGCTGGTGGGGGGTAGAGTGGATGGTGGGGGGTAGAGTGGATGGTGGGGGGTAGAGTGGATGGTGGTGGGGTCGAGTGGATGGGGGGGGTGGGTGGTGATGGTGGGGGGTGGAGTGGATGTGGGGGGTGGAGTGGATGGGGGGGGTGGAGTGGATGGTGGGGGGCGTGGGGTGGGGGGTGGAGGGATGGTGGGGGGTGGCGTGGATGGTGGGGGGTGGAGTGGATGGTGGGGGGTAGAGTGGATGGTGGGGGGTGGAGTGGATGGTGGGGGGTGGAGTGGATGGTGGGGGGTGGAGGGGATGGTGGGGGTGGAGTGGATGGTGGGGGGTGGAGTGGATGGTGGGGGGTAGAGTGGATGGTGGGGGGTGGAGTGGATGGTGGGGGGTGGAGTGGATGGTGGGGGGTGGAGTGGATGGTGGGGGGTAGAGTGGATGGTGGGGGGTGGAGTGGATGGTGGGGGGTGGAGTGGATGGTGGGGGGTAGAGTGGATGGTGGGGGGTGGAGTGGATGGTGGGGGGTAGAGTGGATGGTGGGGGGTGGACTGGATGGTGGGGGGAGAGTGGATGGTGGGGGGTGGAGTGGATGGTGGGGGGTAGAGTGGATGGTGGGGGGTGGAGGGGCTGGAGGAGGCTGGAGGGAATGGTGGTGATGGAAGAACAGGAGGAGGGTGGAGAGGATGCTATGGGGTGGAGGAGATGGTTGGAGGAGTGGGGTCAGTGAAGGGAATGGTGGAAGTAGGAGGGAATGGTGGGAATTGAGTTGGACGCAGCTCAGAAGATCTTCTATCAAATCATCTGCTGCCTCCTCTCTCACCTCCCTGCTGGAGCCCCAGTGCCAAGTGGCACAAAGGCATGGTGGGAGTGGAACCACTGGCAGAAGGCAGATCGCCCTCTTACCCTTGCCCAAAAGTAACGGCTCTGTTGTTTGATGTGTCTCAGTGAAGTTGACATTGTAGTGAAGAGTATAGGTAATATCTGATCTGCCTTGGTTACACTCGGAATTGAACCAAACTGACCAGGCCGGGCTCCTGGTGATGTGCTCAGCAGGGCGGGTTGAGCCCACCTAGCAAAGACCTGTAGCCCATATAACAAATGTTAGATAGAATCGTACAGCATAGACTCAGGGACTTCAGCTCAACTCATCCACGGTGACCAAGATGCCCCATTAAAGGTAGTTCCATTTGTCCGCATTTGACCACATCCCTCTAAATCTTTCCTATTCATGTACTTGTCCAAGTTTCTGTTTAATATTGTTCTTGTACCTACCTTAGCTACCTCCTCTGGCAGCTCATTCCATCGACCCACCACCATCCAGACACTGGTGCTGGATTGCAGGGTTATATCCTAAATCACGTACTGTATTCAGTGGTTTTTAGCAAACACTGGCACTGGATTATGTAAGACGGAACTGCAGATGCTGGTTTGCATTGAGGATAGATACAAAACGCTGGAGTAACTCAGCGGGACAGGCCACATCGCTGGGTAGAAGGAATGGGTGACATTTCAAGTCGAGATGTTTCAGTCTGAAGAAGGATCTTGACCTGAAACATCACCCATTTCTTCTATCTGTCCCACTGAGTCACTGCCACTGGATTGCATGGTTTGATACTTCTGACTCACTCATTTGGGATTTACTGAGGCAGATTTCTCAAGGAATACTGAAACATTGCCCGGCTGTGCTCAGTTTGACCAGTGCCTTTGTTGACCAAGATGCCCCATAAAAGGTGATCCCATTTGTCCTGAGGCCCTACTGGGTGCACCGATCATCTGTTCCTCTGCGTGTGGGCTCATGTGAGGTAAACACGGGCGGCACAGTGGTGCAGCAGTAGAGTTGCTGCCTTACAGCGCAGGCAGCGCCGGAGGCCCGGTTTCGATCCCAACTACGGGTGCTGTCTGTACAGAGTTTGTTCGTTCTCCCCGTGACCGCGTGGGTTTTTTTCCGAGTTCTTCAGTTTCCCCCCATACTCTAAAGACGTACTGGTTTGTAGGCTAATTGGCTTGGTATAAGTGTAAGTTGGCCCTAGTGTGTGTAGGATAGTGTTAATGTGCGGGTGATCGCTGGTCGGTGCGGATTAAGTGGGCCAAAGGACCTGTTTCCGCGCTGTATCTCTAAACTAAAGAGGGTGCAGCCTCTGGCAGGAGTGTGCAGGCTGCAGCTCACGAGACACCTGGCAACCCGTATGAGCATGTGCTAGCCGTGTTGGACCTGTTTTCAATGGCAGTGCCACTCGTGATTCTTGCAAGACTGTTTGTCAGTGTGAACATGCCACATTGAGCAGAGCAGTCCAGGAAGATGCCCTTCGGCTCACAATGTCCTTGCTAAACATGATGCCAAGTTAATTTACACTCCTCTGCCTGTACGTGATCCTCATCCTTCCATTCCTTGCAAATCTACAAGCCTATCCAAGTGCCTGTTAAATGCCACATTGTCTCTGCCTCCACCACACCCCAGGCAGCACATCACTTTCTGTGTAAAAAACATGCCCTGTACATCTTCTTTGCCCCTCACATCTTAAAGTGTTTGACATTTACAGCCTTGGAAAAAGGATCTAACTGTGTGCCTTTTCCACAAGTCACAGAGTGTCATAGAGTAACAGGCCCCTCGGCCCAACTTGCCCACACCGGCCAACAATGTCCCAGCTACACTAGTCTCACTTGCCTGCGCTTGGTCCATATCCTTCCAAACCTGTCCTATCCATCCATGTACCTGTCTAACTGTTTCTTAAACAATGGGATAGTCCCAGCCTCAACTACCTCTTCCGGCAGCTTGTTCCATACACGCACAACCCTTTGTGTGAAAAGGTTACCCCTCGGATTCCTATTAAATCTTTTCCCCTTCACCTTAACTGTAAAGGGAAATTCATTTTGTTGTCTCTAATTGAGACAATGACAATAAATTTGAATACAATACAACAATACAATACAATATAATTAACCCAATGTCCTCTACTCCTCGATTCTCCTACTCTGGGCAAGAGATTCTGTGCATCTACCTGAGATCTATTCCTCTCATGATTTTGTAAACCTCTATAAGATCACCCCTCATCCACCTGCGCTCCATGAAATAGAGACCCAGCCTACTCAACCTCTCCCTATAGCTCACACCCTCTAGTCCTGGCAACATCCTCGTAAATCTTTACTGAACCCTTTCAAGCTTGACAATATCTTTCCCATAACATGGTGCCCAGAACTGAACACAATATACTAAATGCGGTCTCACCAATGTCTTATACAACTGCAACATGACCTCCCAACTTCTATACTCAATACTCTGACTGATAAAGGCCATAGTGCCAAAAGCCTTTTTGACCACCTGATCCACCTGTGACTCAACCTTCAAGGAACCTTTCACCTGTTCTCCTAGATCCCTCTGTTCTACAACACTCCCCAGAGGCCTACCATTAACTGTGTAGGTCTGCCCTTGTTCGACGTCCCAAAATGCAACACCTCACACTTCTCTGTATTATATTCCATCAACCATTCCTCCGCCACCTGGCCAATCGATCCAGATCCTGCTGCAATCTTTCACAACCATCTTCATTATCTGCAAAACCACTCACTTTTGCAAACTTGCTAATCTTGCCCTGTATGTTCTCATCCAAATCATTGATGTAGATAACAAAGTAATGGGCCCAGCACCAAATCCTGAGGCACACCACTAGTCACAGGCCTCCAGTCCGAGAAGCAACCTTCCACCATCACCCTCTGCATCCTTCCATAGTGCCAATTTGCTCTGCATTCAGCTATCTCTCCTTGAATCCCATGCTATCTAACCTTCCAGAGCAGTCTAACATGTGGAACCTCGTCGAATGCCTTCCTGAAGTCCATGTACACAATATCTACACCTCTGCCCTCATCAACCTTTTTAGTCACGTCTTCAAAAAAATCAATCAGATTTGTGAGACACGACCTCCCATGCACAAAACCATTCTGACTATCCCTAATCAGCCCTTGCCCATCCAAATGCCTGTATAACCTATCCCTCAGAATACTCTCTAGTAACTTTCCAGCTACAGATGTTAAGCTCACCGGCCTATAGTTCCCAGCATTTTTCCTGCAGCCCTTTTTGAAAAGAGGCACAACATTTGCCACCCTCCAGTGTTCCGGCACCTCTCCTGTATATAAGAACGACTCATAAATTTCAACCAGGGCACTCGCAATTTCCTCTCTAGTTTCCCGCAATGTCCTCGGATATATCTGATCAGGCCCTGGAGATTTGTCTACCTTCATACACGACAGTGCCTTTACTACTCATTCGACGGTAAAACTGATTGCTCTCAAGACACTTCCATTGACTGCCCCAAGTTCCTCCATCCTACTGTCTTTCTCCTCGGTAAATACAGAGGAGAAATACTCATTGAGGACCTTGCCCATCTCCTGTGGCTCCACACAGAGGTGACTGCTTTGATTCCTGTGGGGTCCCACTCGCTCTCTAGTTACCCTTTTCCCCCTTATGTAGTTATAAAATCTTTTGAGATTGTCCTTAATGCTATCAGTCAGAGCTATCTCCTGGCCCCTTTTTGCCGTTTTGATCTCCTTTTTCAGTTTACTCCTTAGCTCCCGAAACTCCTCCAGGGATGCACTTCATGCCAGCTGCCTATACCAGTCCCATGCATCCTTCTTGTTTTCGACCAACGCCTCAATTATGCCGCTTATAATTTTGTAAACTTCTATCAGGTCCCTCCTGAGCTTCAATGCTGCTGAGAAATTAATCCATGTTTGTCCAACCTCTCTTTATAGCTAGTATCATCCAATCCAGACAGCATTGGTAATCCTCTTCTGCACTCTCTCCAAAGCCTCCACATCCTTCCTGCAAAGGGTGACTAGAATTCCACACAATACTTCAAATGCAGCCTAACTAACGTCCCATAGAACTGTAATATGACTTCCTGATTCTTATACTCAATGCCCTGACCGATGAAGGCATACAGGCAATACATCTTACTCACCACTCTATCTATTTGTGCTGCCACTTTCAGGGAACTGTCGACTTGGACCCCAAGATCCCTCTGTACATCAATGCTGTTACGGGTCTTGCCCTTAACTATATATTTTCTCCCTACATACGACCTTGCAATCCCTCATACTTGCTCAGATTAAACTCCAGACATCTCATCACCTCCACAATGGGATCTCACTGTCAGCTCGATGCTCACACCAAAGCCCTCCGCTGCGCACACTGAAATGTTGGTAACTGCAATGTGGGAACCAGCTCCTTGCTGACTGTCCCACGTCCTAATGATTGAAGGATACTCAGGCTGACTTGCAGAGTTGTGATTGAATTTGGCAGAATGGATAATGGAGATGTTTGATTCTGCACCGAAAGTGCTTTGGTTAGCTGGCAATGTGTTGTTTTAAAAGGTTACACAAGGAACTCCAGATGCTGGTTTACACAAAAGGACACAAAGTGTTGGAGTAACTGAGCAGGGACTGGCAGCAGGCCTGGATCGGTGTCGTTTCAGGTCAGGACTGAATCCAAAGTTGGGTTCCGCCCCGATACATCATCTATCCATGTTCTCTAGAGATGCTGCCTGTTCCGCTAAGTTACTCCAGCTTTTTGTGTCTATCTTGAGTCAGAACATTTTTGACTTGGGACTTGCATCTTGCACACGTGCCAGGATGACACATTCTATCCCGGAGCGATTCTTCAATGCCCGATGATTGCTGTGCTCAGTTGTCTGACTCTTAGCTGTTAGTCAGAAGGTTGTTAGTTCAAGCCACAAGAACTTTAATTTTAACAAAACCTGGGTCTGCCATTATAACGTAGTCCCAAGTCAAAAATGTTCTGACTCACTCCTGACATGAAACGTCACTAATCCAGGACTGTTGCCTGGCCCTGCTGAGTTACTCCACCACTTTGTGTCCTTTTGTGCTGCATTATCTGAAGCCTTCTTTTGTAAGAGAAATTTGTAAAACTTCCCATGGCACTGTTGTGAAGAGGGGGGAAGGACCCAAACCTGTTGCCCTGTCCAATATTTATTCACTGGCTCAACATCACTAAAAGCAGATGATCTATTCATTATCAAATTGCCATTTATATGTTCTATGCATGAAATGGCTGCCACGCGTTCTTTGTATTTTAACACTGACCACATTTTAGAAATTACTTCACTGGCTGTAAAGATAGACCGTCTTTATTAAGCCATTAAAAAAATACAAATCTTTTTTATAAATGGTAGGTTTTGAAGACTCTGAATGACACTCAGAGCCATATCAAAATGCAGTTTGTGAACTAGCTGCATGGATGTGGTTGAGTTGCTGGTGATGTTAGTTAGTCAGCTAGTTAGTTAGTTTATTGTCACATATACCGAGGTACAGTGAAAAACTTTTTGTTGCGTGCTATGCAGTCACCGGAAAGACTATACATGATTACAATCAAGCCATCCACAGTGTACAGATACAGGATAAAGGGAATAATGTTTAGCGCAAGATAGAGTCCAGTAAAGTCTGATTAATAATACTCAGGGGTAGATGGTAGCTCAGGGCCGCTCTCTAGTTGTTGATAGGATGGTTCCGTTGCTCGATAACAGCTGGAAAGAAACTGTCCCTGAATCTGGAGGTGTGCATTTTCACACTTCTGTACCTCTGGCCTGATGGGAGAAGAGGCAGTGACTGGGTTGAGACTTATCTTTGATTATGCCGGTGGTCTTGCTGAGGCAGTGTGAAGTGTAGATGGAGTCCATGGAAAAGAGTTTGGATAGTGTGATAGTCTGGGCGGTGTCCACAATTCTTTGCGATTACTTGCGGTTTTTGATGGAGCTGTTACAGCACAGTTACACAGCTGGCAGAACAGATGTTTCGCAGCTCCAGTAACCTGGGTTCAATCCTGACCTCTGGTATTGGGTGTGTGGAGCTTGCATGCTCCCCCTGTGACCATGTGGGCACTCCCATATCCCAATGACAATGAATTAGTAGAATAATTGGCCATGGTAATCTAAACCAGATGTTAGCTGGGTAGCAGGAGAATCAGGACAGAATTGATAGGAATGAATGGAGAATAGGTTACGGGGCATATTAGTGGAGGATGAGATTTCTTTGTGAGCTAGCATGGACATGATGGGTTAAATGGCCTCCCTTTACGTTGCAATGAAATAAAAAACATAGAAAATGTTCTCTCCTGAGGATGTGCAGTGGCTCCACACAATGTGTACCAACTGCGGCCCGATGGACTGATTAGCCTTCTTCATAGGAATAAGAAGGACTCTCTCAGCGTTGCCACTGTACCATTACTCTTGCACTGCCTCCCTCATAGCCACGTCTGACTGCTGCCAGCTACACAGAGGAGGTGCAGTCTGCAACCAAGCCAAGATCAAGCCCATCTGCAGTCTGAGCAGAGGAAGAGCACTGGGATGGCTGAGCCCCAAGAAAACGCTCCAGTCTGTTCTTTAGTGCCTTGTTTCTGTTGGCTTTGCCTGTCAGTGGCAGTTAGTTTATGCCTATGCATAATATGACCTGATTTCACACCATTTTACTTTTGTTAACTTTGCGGTGTTTATATTCCAGCAGTGTGGTGAAGCAGACAATGTAATGATTGATATCAAAGGGAAGCAGGAGAGTGTGAATGAAGAATTGGCATTGTGTTTGCAGGAACTGCATTGGATAAGCTGTTGCATAGCCCAGGCAGAAAGGGACTTTTGAAGTAAGTCTTTCTGCTTCCTCCTTCTCATTGTTCTACCCCAGAACCTCATTGTCCTGCAGGTGGCAATTGCAATGTTCCAGTCTGAAGGCGGGTCTCGACCCGAAACGTCACCCATTCCTTCTCTCCATAGATGCTGCCTGTCCCGCTGAGTTACTCCAGCATTTTGTGTCTATTTCCAGTTACCTGATACAACGTGGAAGAAGCCCAACTCAACCAATTGATTGCATGTCGTTTCACATTCCCCTTCCTCTAACATTCTCTCTACATGCCCATCAACTCACCTTAGATCCCCATTAACCAATACTAAATGGTGATGTACAGCAGACCATTAACCTGTGGGAGGAAACCCGTGCCCTCAGGGGAAACCCACGCAATCACAAAGAGTACGCACAAACTCCACACAGACAGCACTCCGATACTCATAGGATTGCACATTTAGCGGAGTAGTGCCTCAACAACAATCAATCACACAACTTCAACAATACCAACAAATTAATCATTAATTGCAGAAAGGAGAATTTGTGAGACCATATGCCAGTGTGAATGGGGAGTCAACAGCGGGGAGAGTTAGTCGCTTCAAATTCTTGGGCGTTGCCAACTGTCATGGGAGATTTCAACATGCAGGTAGACTGGGAAAATCAGGTTGTTACTGGACCCCAAGAAAGGGAGTTTGTGGAGTGCCTCCGTGATGGATTCTTAGAGCAACTTGTACTGGAGCCTACCAGGGAGAAGGCAATTCTGGATTTAGTGTTGTGTAATGAACCGGATTTGATAAGGGAACTTGAGGTTAAGGAGCCATTAGGAGGTAGTGACCATAATAGGATAAGTTTTAATCTACAATTTGATAGGGAGAAGGGTAAATCGGAGGTGTCAGTATTACAGTTGAACAAAGGGGACTATGGAGACATCAGGGAGGAGCTGGCCAAAGTTGACTGGAAAGATACCCTAGCAGGGATGACAGTGGAACAACAATGGCAGGTATTTCTGGGAATAATACCGAAGGTGCAGGGTCAGTTCATTCCAAAGAGGAAGAAAGATTCCAAGGGGAGTAAGGGGCAACGGTGGCTGTCAAGGGACATCAGGGACAGTATAAAAATAAAAGTGAAGAAGTACAACGTAGCAAAGATGAGTGGGAAGCCAGATGATTGGGTAATGTTTAAAGAGCAACAGAAGATAACTAAAAAGGCAATGCGGGGGGAAAAGATGAGGTAAGCTAGCCAAGAATATAAAGGAGGATAGTAAAAGCTTCTTTAGATATGTGAAGAGGAAAACATTAGTTAAGACCAAAGTTGGACCCTTGAAGACTGAAAAGGGAGAATTTATTATGGGGAACAAGGAAATGACAGATGAGTTGAACAGGTACTTTGGATCCGTCTTCACTAAGGAGGTCACAAACAATCTTCCAGATGTACTAATGGCCAGCGGATCTGGAGTGACAGAGGAACTGAAGGAAATCCACATTAGGCAGGAAATGGTGTTGTGTAGACTGATGGGACTGAAGGCTGATAAATCCACAGGGCCTGATGGTCTGCATCCCAGGGTACTTAATGAAGTGGCTCTAGAAACCGTGGACACATTAGTGATTATTTTCCATTGTTCTATAGATTCAGGATCAGTTCCTATGGATTGGAGGGTAGTTAATGTTATCCCACTTTTTAAGAAAGGCGGGAGAGAGAAAACAGGGAATTATAGACGAGTTAGCCTGACATCGGTGGTGGGGAAGATGCTGGAATCAAACATAAAAGATGAAATTTGGATAACAGTAACAGGATCGGTCCGAGTCAGCATGGATTTATGAAGGGAAAATCATGCTTGACAAATCTTCTGGAATATTTTGAGGATGTAACTAGGAAAATGGACAAGGGAGAGCCAGTAGATGTAGTGTACATGGACTTTCAGACATTTGATAAGGTCCCACATAGGAGGTTAGTGGGCAAAATTAGGGCACATGGTATTGGGGGTAGAGTGCTGCATGGATAGAAAACTGGTTGGCAGACAGGAAACAGAGTAGGGATTAACGGGTCCCTTTCAGAATGGCAGGCAGTGACTAGAGGGATACTGCAAAGCTCGGTGCTGGGACCGCAGCTATTTACAATATACATCAATAATTTAGATGAAAGGATTCAAAGTAACATTAATAAATGTGTGGATGACACAAAGCTGGGTGGAGTGTGAACTGTGAGGAGGATGCTATGAGAATGCAGGGTGACCAGGACAGGTTGGACGAGCGGGCAGATACATGGCAGATGCAGTTTAATGTGGATAAATGTGAGGTTATCCACTTTGGTGGCAAAACAGGAAGGCAGATTATTATCTAAATGGTGTCAAGTTGGGAAAGGGGGAAGTACAACGGGATCTGGGCATCCTTGTTCATCAGTCAATGAAAGTAAGCATGCAGGTACAGCAGGTAGTGAAGAAAACAAATGGCATGTGGGCCTTCATAACAAGAGGAGTTGCGTATAGGAGCAAAGAAGTCCTTCTGCAGTTGTACAAGGCCCTAGTGAGACCACACATGGAGTATTGTGTGTAGTTTTGATCAACAAATTGGAGGAAGGACATTCTTGCTATTGAGGGAGTGCAGTGTATGTTAATTCCCGGGATAGCAGGACTGTCATGTGCTGACAGAATGGAACAGCTGGGCTTGTATACTCTGGAATTTAGAAGGATGAGAGGGTATCTTATTGAAATATATTTCTACCGTACCTTGGTATACGTGACAATAATAAACTGAACTAATGTCGCTCAGCCTGATCTATCACAGGTGCGGCCTGCCCCACCATAGATAGCATCTAAGTGGGACCACACCTCAAGAAGGCATCATCTATCATCATGGATCTATGTCATGTTCTCTTTTTGCTGCTAACATCGGGCAGCAAAACTCTACAATATCAAATAAGCTGAGCTACATAGACTATTATTGTTGCACTATTATTGTTTTTTTTGTGGGTACATATGTGTGCGTGCGTGTGTGTATATATATATATATATATATATATATGTGTGTGTGTGTATATATATACATATATATGTGATCTATATATATATGTGTATTTGTGAGTATGTGTATGTATACACACAGGGCTGAATGGCCTGTTTTTGCACCATATCTCTAAACTAAACTTAACTAAACCCAGTGTATGAAAAAACTGCAGATGCTGGTTCAAACCGAAAATAGATACAAAATGATGGTGTAACTCAGTGGGACAGGCAGCATTTCTGGACAGAAGGAACGGGTGACATTTCGGGTTGAGACCCTTGTTCAGACTCGTCTCGACCCGAAACATCACCTATTCCTTTTCTCCGGATATGCTGCCTGGCCGGCTGAGTTTCTCCAGCATTTTGTATCTATCTTTGGTGTAAACCAGCATCTACAATTCCTACATACACATGTTGCTGTAAGAAGATTAATGTAGGATACCGCAAAGATAACTGTTCTCATAATGCTAAGCAGCCAACGTGTGATCTCCCAGACTATAGAAGTGTTCATAATTGGCAGCTGGGATGAGACTCTTGGTTTCTCCAAGACTCCAGGACCAGTTGGATGAGAATAACCAGGGCTATGGAATTGAAAGCACCAGCACCTGTAGAATTGCAGCAACAGCCAGCAAACAAAGAGTGACTAATCTGTAGGTAGTTGATCTTCTTAAAACCCATGGTGAATATCTCACCTGCTGCTGGACATGTGATTAGTTGAGAACGACGGTAGCTTGCGTGTTTAGCATCAAATTAGCTGTGTAGGCATCTAATCTGCTTACACTGCAAACCCCCAGCAGCTGTTCAACGCACACGTGCTCAAGCCCCGACAGGTGTGAGTCCTTCTGCATGTGTTGTGGATGTTTACTTTGCCCAGGCAGCACCTCTTGCAACCGAAAAACTGGTGCTTCCGATAGTAAAGTGGTGCTGTGCATTAATACTGAGGCAGACCACTGGCTGGACCTGAAGACCACTGCCATCTACTGGTCAGGTGTTGTAGCACTCAGCAGTAAGTGTTCTTCAACACGAGGCACGAATGAATGATTGTTGAGCACTGAATAGAGACTGGTGTACAACTGGTCATTGGGAATCAACACTGAAATATGTACCAAGCACAAGTGACTCACTAACACTTGTCAAACTTAAAATTAGACGTACAAACGAGGAACTGACGATGCTGGTTTAAAAGAAAAACAAATTGTTGGGGTAACTCAGCGGGCCAGGCAGCGTCTCTGGAGGACATGGATATGTGCGTTTCGGGTCAGGACCTTATTCAGACTGATTGAAAATTAGACCTGTTGATTCGGCTTTCCACACTATCCACTAAATAATAATCTGCCATCTCACTTAGAGTTTTACAGTACAGATCAGGTTATTTGGCCCAACTCGTCCATACTGACCCAGATGCCCATCTACGCTAGTCCCATTTATCCATGTTTGGCTCATTTCCCTCCAAACCTTATCCAGGCACCTGCCTAAATGGCTTTTAAATGTTACAAAGTGCTGGATTAACTCAGCGGGTCAGGCAGCATCTCTGGGGAATATGTATAGGCGACATTTTGGGTCGGGACTTTTCTTCTGAAGAAGAATCCTGACCCGAAACATTGCCTGTCCATGTTCTCCAGAGATGCTGCTGAGTTACTCCGGACCTTTCTGTCTTTTTTTGTGAACCAGTATCTGCAGTTCCTCATGTTTGTCTGTCTTTTAAATGTTGTTTATCTGCCTCAACAACTTCCTTTAGTTTAGTTTAGTTTAGAGATACAGCGAGGAAATAGGCCCTTCGGCCCACCGGGTCCGCGCCGACCAGCGATCGCCGCACGAGAAAACTGATGATCTCGGAGAAAACCCACGCAGGTCACGGGGAGAACGTACAAACTCCGTACAGAGAGCACCCGTAGTCGGGATCGAACCCGGGTCTCCGGCGCTGTATTCGCTGTAAGGCAGCAACTCTACCGCTGCGCCACCGTGACCTCTGGCAGCTTATTCTGTATACCCACCAACCTCTGTATGAAAAGTTCCCCTCCAGACTCCTTTAAATCTTTCCCCTCGCATGTAAACCTATGCCTTCTAAATGCTGGAAACTGGTGTGAAAAAGAAACTGCTGAAAGCAGGTAGAGCAGCATCTGTGAAGATAATGGGATGGTCAACATTTCAAGTCGAGACCCTACGTCGAGACCCAAAACCTCCATCATCCCTTTGCCTCCACAGATGCTGGATGACCATCCAAGTTCTTCCAGAAGTTTGTCTTTTGGTCATTTTTTATTTCTCCTCACTTTAATTACACTTCTCTTTAGTTTGCTCCTTCGTGTCACATTTTTCTTAGACTACTGGTCGGATATTTACACGTTAAATGATATCCCTCAGGTTCCTATTAAATCTTTTTCCTCTCATCTTAAATCTTTGCCCTCTGGTTCTTGATTCTCCACCCTGGGAAAAGACTGGATGCATTCACCCTATCTATTCCCCACATGATGTTGCACACCCTTATAAGATCAAACCTCAGCCTTCTGCGCTCCAAGAAATAAAGTCCTAGCCTGTCCAGCTTCTCCTTACACCTCAGGCCCTCAAGTCCTGGCAGCATCTTCTCTGCACCCATTCCAGCTTAATGACATCTTTCCTGCAGCAGGGGCAACCCAAAATCGAACACAATATTCCAAGTGTAGCCTCACCACATACAGTAACTTATACAATTAATGTAACAGCCCAACCTCTATACTAACAGATGAAGGCCATTGTGCAAAAGCATTTTTCACCACCCTATCTCTCCGTGGCACCACTTCCTGGGAATGGTTTCCAAATATTAGATCCCCAGGACCCTACCGTTGACTGAGACGTTCCTGCCCTGGTTTGACTTCCCGAAATGCAACACCGAACACTTATCTAACCGCACTGAGTCCATTTTCTTATTTTGACCCTTAATTTTCTCAAATAAAATCCTTGTTCTTAGCCATGTATTCCTTCGAGTCTTGGATTTTTTACCTGTTCGATCTAGCTGTCCAGTCATTGCTCACTCTGCACTGAACTAAATCTTATTTTATGATCATGACTCTTTATTCACGATTATTCCGTTTGTAGAGCTGGTTTTAATTGCTCTGGCATTTTAAAGTGTGTGACCAACAAAATACTTTTGTAATGCAGGAGATATGGCGGTCAGCGTGAGTACATTCAGTGTGTGAGTTGTCTGTGTGTGCATAGTCAATGTGTGTGGTCAATGTGTACGCAGTCGGTGTGTGTACAGTCAATAGGTGCACGGTAAGTGTGTGTACAGTCAGTGTGTGTACAGTGTGTGTACAGTCAGTGTGTGCAGTCAGTGTGCACGCTTAGTGTGTGCACAATTTTTGTGTGTATAGTCAGTGTGTGCAGTCACTGTGTGCCCAGCTTGTATAGTAGGGAACCACAGAGAGTGGTGAAATAGAGAAGTACGATGCACTTGAAAGATCAGGTGCAAGGAAGTATTTCCCAGAAGACAGATGCACACACTATTCAGTTACAATTGCTAATTAATCAATTTGTTGCTAATTCAGTATAAATAAATTCTGTGTCAGGTTTCTTAGAAATGGCAGTGACTCTTTTAATCTGATCTTTATTCTGGTTTCTATTTCAAAATATTCATCGCCTCAGAAAACGAAAAATAATATCTAGATCTTGGCCACTAACTGACTGTTACTGCAATGATTCAATGGGCCAGAGAGCCCGGCCTCAACACTCAGCATGTCCTAATCTCTATGTAAGCAGGTTTTATGTGGAAGTGGGAGATGAGCTGGAGTTCAGCTGACTAGTTTAGTTTAGTTTAGAGATGCAGCACTGAAACAGGCCCTTCGGCCCACCGAGTCCCCCACGACCAGCGACACCCGCAAATGAAAACTATCCTACACACTAGGGACAATTTACGCTTATAGCAATCCAACTTTCATACAAACCTGTATGTCTTTGGAGTGTGGGAGGAAACCAAAGTTCTCGGAGAAAACCCATGCAGGTCACAGGGAGAAAGTGCAAACTCCGTACAGACAGCACCCGTGGTCGGGATCGAACCCAGGTCTCTCCCACTGCTAGCACTGTAAGGCAGCAACTCTACCGCTGCGCCACCGTGCCGCCCATATAATGACCCAGGGCCTGGAAGAACCCACTGTGTACCTGGGTCACCTGAGACCCGAGGAGAGGTTCTGGATGGTCATGTGACAGGGGGCCAGACACACTCCCCTTTGGTTATTTTTCTTTATTTCAGCTTTTATTCCAATATTTACTGTATTTTAACTATGTTTATTGCTATATTTTAAAACATATTAATTTATTTATAATAGTGAAAGCCAATAGTGAATGTCTCTGGGTAGTACAGTAATTTAATAATGCAGAATTGAGCCTCTGACAGGAGTGAGCTGTGAAAATCCATCAGGATGGTCCTGGGAGCAGCATCTTGCCTTCCAGCGGCTGATGCCTGGTTGCCACATGAATCCTGCATTGCCTCATGGAAAGGTCACAGCAGGAAGTCAATGGATCCCACAGGGCCCCTGAGGTAGGGTGTGGGTCATGCATGGCCAGATCCATTGCATAAATAGTTCCTCATTGTGGGAGCTGGCAAAGAGCCTTGCAGCTTCCATCTAAAGGTGACTGCCGGCATTGCTTTGATCCAGTGTAACTTTAGTGCCAGACATAACACGTGGATGTACTGAATGCCTCTGCTCCAGTCCCGACACACTGGGTACAACATTTTGATAGAAGTATATATTGACACGTAAACTGCTGAAGAGAAGGAATTGCCAGAATTTCTTATCCTCTCTCAATCCAATTCTCATGGCTATTGCCACCATACCCTGAAATATAAGCTAAATTTATGGCATAAATTTTTGTAATTGCTGTTTCCTTATTTTTACTGAGCATTTAATAACCCACATTAAATCCCGCTCATTCACAGTACAAAATCTCCACTCTATGCCCTTCCTCCCTTAACCTACAATCCTCCATGATTAAGCCCCTGTCCCACTTTCCCGAGTTACTCACAAATTCTCCCGAGTATTCCCATTGATTCAAACTCGGAGAATGTCTGTAGCGAGTCCATAGGAGGCCGTAGGAGTCCGTAGATATTTTGTAGCGGCTCGTAATGCCAGCCGTAGGTACTCAGGGCATCAAGTAAGTCGGGACGTTTTTTCAGCATGTTGAAAAATGTCCAAGAGTAAAAGAAATAACCCCAAGTACCTATGGCTGGCATCTCCGAGTTTGAATCAAGGGGAAAACTTGGGAGAATTCGTGAGTAACTCGGGAAAGTGGGACAGGGTCTTAACTGTACCTAACTTTCACTATTGTATTCATCCTACCTCAGGAGCTTGAATTCTGGATTTCACACTAACTAACTAACTAACTAACTAACTAACTAACTAACTAACTAACTAACTAACTAACTAACTAACTAACTAACTAACTAACTAACTAACTAACTAACTAACTAACTAACTAACTAACTAACTAACTAACTAACTAACTAACTAACTAACTAACTAACTAACTAACTAACTGCCCTGTCCCATTGTACGAGTTCATTCAAGTGCTCTCCCGAGTTTAAAAAAAAAATCAAACTCGTGGTAAGCACAGAGAATGAACGTAGCGGGTACGTCGGAGCTTGGGGACGTCTCTTAGCAGCTCGTAACACTAACGGCAAGTACTCGGGAAGACTTGCAAACGGCAGGTAAGCTCGGGAAGACTTGTGAAGATTTTTCAACATGTTGAAAAATGTCCACGAGAACCCCGAGTACTTATGAGCGGCCATGACCGTAAATCTCTGAGTTCGAATCAGGGCAAACTCGGGGAGAACTCTTGAATGAACTCGTACAGTGGGACAGGGGTTGAACTAACTAACTCTCCCTCTCCCTTTCCCCCTTGTGGGAGGAAACTGAAGCACCCAGAGATAACCCACGTGGTCACAGGGAGAACGTACAAAATCCGTACAGGCAACACCTTTAGTCAGGATCGAATCTGGGTCCCTGGAGCTGTAATGCAGAAACTCTACGACTGTTCCACCATTCCCCCCCAGCTGCTTATCAACCCCCCCCCCTCCCCCTTATTGGTATCCACCTACCATATGTCAGGTTTTGCCTCCACCTGCCTTTTCCAACATGGTCCCTTCTATTCCGTCAGACTGAAGAAGGATCCAGAACTGAAACATCTCTGACCATTCCCTCCATAGATGCTGGCTGACTCGCTGAGTTTCTCCAGCACTTTTGTTTTGCTCAGGCAGAGATGTCATACAAGATGCCTGACAACAAGGTGGAAACGTGGTAAATGAGGACGTAGGTTTTTCCACCTTAATTCATTTTGTTGATATCTGTTTGATTAACTAATCGGGGCTGGCCTCTTCCACACAGCTGGTTTTGCAAGGTTTACACAATAGCAGCATGCTTGTATTTACACAATACAGATGTGGTTTGCCAGAAGGGATAGCTCTCATTCTTTCACTAAATTAACTGTTGCATTGCTGGTTTATTTATTATAAAGGAATTCCAGGCTTCAACACAGGAATTTTTGGGCCTGCAGGAATTTTAATGGGACATAGCTGCTGAAACATGCTTCCTCCTGCAGTTACAGTGGAACTGACCCTTGCCCTAAACTTGCAGTTGTTCCTTGTTCACTCATCACAGACATTTCAGCACAATACCTCTGCTTGTTCTATACCCTCTGGTTTCCTCAACAGCTATTATAAAGCAACACCTGGAAAATTGATGGTACCACTAAACTCAGTGAAGTAATGTCAAACACATAACTCCAATTCAGCCTTAACACTCTGATCATGAAGAGAAAGCCCTCATTTATGTTAAATTTGATTACTGACCTTCCTGCTAGGTAAACAAGTTTTGCCCTACCTATTCTATAAAATGCATCTTCAAAGAGAGAAACAGAGTTAATGTTTCTGGTCAAAGACCCTTCATCAGCTCCACATTGAGTTCTGATGGAAGGTCTTCAACCTGAAACATTAATCCTCAAGAGGGTCAAGTGTATTTCATTGCCATATGCACCGGGAACAGAACTTCACACAACAAATAATATAGTAAACAATAATACTATAAATTATCAATAAAACAATAAATTATCAGCTTTTCCTTCCGCAGAAGCTGCCTGACTTGCTGAGTGTTTCCACCATTTACTGTTTTTATTTCTACGTTGAGTTGTTTTGCTCACTGCTCCTTTTGGGGTACTTGTCATAAGGTCATAAGGAATAGAATAGAGTAGAATTAGGCCATTCGGCCCATCAAGCCTACTCCGCCATTCAATCATGGCTGATCTATCGCTCCATCCTAACCCCATTTCCCTGCCTTCTACCTATAACCTCTGACACCTTGAAAACCTCTTGATCGTTGTCCTAATCATCTGCCACGCAATGAATTCATTTGTACTTCTAATAAAAGAGAGGATCTTGGGGTATTCAGTTCATGCCAGCAGCGGTTTAATCGTGAGCCGATTTGCTTTTTAATAATTAACTGATGAATATTCTCTGGTTATTCAGGATCTGTCAGCATTCAAGATAGCACAAGTAGAGACAGAAGACTCGAAAAACGGTGATAAACAGAGTGATTGAATTTTGGAACCAGGCTGCGTCAGGATCAAGAGCTATCGTTAGTGGACAACCAACTGGGTCAGCTCACAAAAGACACTCAAGGTGGAAAACTGAGCTCCCCAGATGGTGTCTGAGTCAGGTCAGGAATGTAGCAACAGTAATAATGGCCCTGTCCCACGGTACGAGTTCATTCCAAGAGCTCTCCCGAGTTTAAAAAAATCAAACTCGGGGTAAGCACGAAGAATGAACGTAGCGGGTACGTCGGAGCTCGGGGTTGTCTCGTAGCGGCTTGTAACGCTACCGGCAGGTACTCGGGAAGACTCGCTAACGGCAGGTAAGCACGGGAACACTCGTGAAGATTTTTCAACATGTTGAAAAATGTCCACGAGAGCCCCGAGTACCGACGAGTGGCCATTGCCATAAATCTACGAGTTCGAATCAGGGCAAACTCGGGAGAGCTCTTGGAATGAACTCGTACCGTGGGACAGGGGTTTAAGGAAAGAAGTTATTTCAAAGACATTTTCACATCACAGGAAAAGTATGTTGTTCAGTGTAATACCGGACATCGAAACAAACATACAAATCCAGCTGTGGATCGTTGAGATCCCAGAATTTATGATCATTCCTAATTCATGGGTTATATTTATTTGCTTACATAACTGTGCTCAGTATAAAACTTAATCAAACATTTAGAAGGAGCGTTACCTCTATAATGAGTACATGGCAAAATAAATCAGAACTAATGGAGTTTTATGTACAAGGTATTTTTAAAATAGGTTTTTTACTTTTTATCTTTTGCTTGATTGAAGAGTAGGTTGATAAGCAGAACAGGGCAGCAATCATTTCCAAGTCAGTACAATTTCTGGGCCTGAATATGATTGATAAGACAGTGGCAAAAAAGGTTTAGCAAAACACAGGATGCTGGAGGAACTCAGCATGTGGAGGAAATGGACAGATGACATTTTTATGTCTGGACCCTTCCTCAGACCAGTTATAGTACAGGGGAGAAAACTGGAAAAGAGAGATGGGGTAGGACAAGGCCTGGCAACTGATAGGTGGATACAGGTGAGGGGATAGACACAAAGCTGGAGTACCTCAGCGGGACAGGCAGCATCTTCTGAAGAATAGTCGCGACCCGAGCCATCACCCATGCCTTTTCTCCTGAGATGCTGCTTGTCCCGCTGAGTTACTCCAGCATTTTGTATATTTCAATGTTAATACTGAGCCACCTTCCTGTGCACAGTACACAAAAATGCTGGAGAAACTCAGCAGGTGCAGCAGCATCTATGGAGCGAAGGAAATAGCCAACGTTTCGGCCTGAAACGTTGCCTATTTCCTTCGCTCCGTAGATGCTGCTGCACCCGCTGAGTTTCTCCAGCATTTTTGTGTACCTTCGATTTTCCAGCATCTGCAGTTCTTTCTTAAAAACTTCCTGTGCACAGTTCCTTGTGACTGTAGAAAACCTTACCCTGACCCCTAACCTGGCTTCATCCAACCTGTGAGTGCTCTTGAGAGTTTCACTTTGCATCTGAACAGCGAGACCAGAATACTGTGAGGTAGGTATCAGAGTGAAAGATGATTTGCCCAAGGTTCTGGATCAGAAATTCCAAATGATTTACAATATTTTATTGTTGTCAAGATCACATTAACGTGTCCGATGGGACTAGATACAATAAATAATTTGTGTTGTCAGATGAGAAAGAAGGACTTCCTCTTCTAGGACATTCCAAAGAGCCTTAACCAATGAAGTTGTGAAGGGTTGTTGTAATTTCAATGTACCTTGTACCTGCTAATTTCCACACAAAGATCGCAATGAGATTTATATCCAGCAAACATGTTTTAGACGGTGTTGCTTGAAGGATAAACATTGGCCAGCCACGCATTGCCAAGGATGATATAACAGTGCTCCTTCAACGTAATGCTGTGGGACTGTCTATGGCCACCTGAGGGAGATGAGGGCTCAGTTCATTCTCCTCAGCACATGGCCAGACTGTCAGCCTGAGTTACGAGCTCAGACCTTGGGACTGGGATCTTGAACTCACAACATCTGCCTTGAGGTGGGAATGCGTCCCACTGTGCCACAGCTGACGTGGTAGAAATGGCTCTGGGATGTCCTATTAAAGTCTCCTCTGATGCGTTAAAAAATGGGAGACCCCCCCCCCCCCCAAAAAACGCCCCCCCCTCCCCTCCCCCTTCTTGGAGTAATTGCCAGAGAAAACTCGTGCCGAGTTATTAATGTATTCCAACCTGGTGCTGATGGGCCAATATCAACAAAGACTGCAGCTCCAACCTCAGTCTGGATACTCATTGACTTCCTCATGACCCCGAGTTCTGTTTCTGATGCAATAGCTTGAGTAGATTTCTTCTAGCCACATTGTGCCAAAAGTATGCATAAGGGATTTTTGTTTTTATTGCAAGCTTTTTTTCTCTCTCTCTGGTACAGTAAATTTTAAGCAGATGTTTCTTTGGCAGATTGCAATGTGAATTTTGTTATTTAGTATTCCCCTGGTTGCAAGGGGAGACTCCCAAATATACCAGTAAACTCCAGATATTACACACTGATTCTCAATCCTCTTATTCTGATGATATTAAACTTCCACCAAATACACTTCGGTATATTTTTTTTTACAAAGTTTCAGGCCTCGGTTGAACCTCTGTATCGACCTTGACTGCCGATCACCATGTCTGAGATCTCAGTAAAATAGATTAAAAAAAACAGATGGAATTCACTCAACTAAAATACGTTTGAAGTCTTGGCCCTATTTCGAAAACCTATGATTTAAACGCAACGGTTCTTTAAATAAACGTACACTTTTGAGAGGAACAGAGAGTGCTCTCCTACATTCACAACTGCAACTCGACTTTGAGCTGTTATTAAACTCTACTTCGAGTTTAGTGTTTAGAGATACAGCGTGGAAACAAGTCCTTCAGCCCAACCGACTCCACAGCGACCATTGATCACCCCTGCACTAGTTCCATGTTATCCCATTTTCTCATCCTTAGGGCAATTAACAGAATCCGACTAACCCACAAACCTGTATGTCTTTGGAATGTGAGAGGAAAGTGGAGCAGCCGCACGAAACCCACGAGATCACAGAGAGAACGTGCAAACTCCACACAAACTGCACCTGAAGTCAGGGTTGAACCAAGGTCGCTGGCGCTGTGATGCTGCAGCTCTAACGCTGTGCCACTGTCTCGATAGCAAAGAGGCACAATCTGAGTTCATCAAAGGTGGTTCTTTCTTTGAGGTTTACCGAAATAGAACCAAGGCTAGCTAGCATCCCCGCTTTTGTTCTAGAACTAGTGGTTAAAAATAGTGGGTTGATCGTTTATGGCAGAAATTAGGAAATATGTTTTCTCTCTGACGGCCACAAACTTTGGAACTTCTTCCCTCAAAAGGCAGTGGAAGTAGTTTGAATAATTTTAACAGAGAGGCAGATACATTTTTGATAAGCAAGGAGGTGAAAGGTTATTGGGGTAGGCAGGAATGTGGAACTGAGGTTAGCTACGATCTTATTAAATGGGAGAGCAGGCTCCTGATGCTCTCAGGAGACTCCTGCTTCTAATTTGTATGTTGTATGTTCATTTGTATGTGCATTTGTTAGCATAGGTTACTCACAACATTAATCTATAGTTATTAAATTATGATGAATTAAAATTAATATCAACAGAAAACAAGAAACCCTGGAAATTTGCGCGAGGGCGGACATGCGATTTGTTTGTGTAGGAAGAAACTGTGGATGCTGGTTTATACCAAAGATTGACACAAAATGTTGGACTTAACTCAGTGATTCAGGCAGCATCTATGGAGAAAAGGAACAGGAGACGTTTCGGGCTGGAACCCTTTCCATACGTTTGAGGGTCTATATGTAATATTTTCTATTCCGTTCCTTAATGGCATGACGTGAAATACTAGCGTCTTATGTTTTCAAACCATGGTGCACAAAACCGTCAGGAGGGCAGAACCTCGTGCTGAGCGTTCCAGGAATACCGTTCCTACGAGAAGCCTTTTTGTCCCATGTGGAAGGTGGTTGAGAGCTCTGAACCTCGGGATCAACCAGAATCCACAACATCCTCCCAATGAGAGGGGACGCCATGACAGGGTGAAGGGCAGCCACCACACAGACTAGGCCCTGCTGCCACTGGGCACTGAGGGACTGCGCTGTCCGTAACAGCCTCACAAACACCTCACTGGTGCTTTGTTTAAGGAGGAAAGAGAGTGATGCTGACACATTATAAAAGGATGTTTGATCATACGGTCATAAAAGTAGAATTAGGCCATTCGGCCCATCAAGTCGACTCCGTCATTCAAGCTATCTCTCCCTCCTAACCATATTCTCCTGCCTTCTCCCCATAACCACTGACACTCTTGATGGTAGAATGAATGCAGAGGATACATATGCCAACATTGTATTAATAATATATTTTATGTATATTTTTCACGGAGGAAATATATCATGACAGAGGAGCATTGCTGTACATTTTTTGTCCATCTTTTGAGCATTAAGAAACACAGAGATTGACACAAAATGCTGGAGTAGCTCTGCGGGTCAGGCAGCATTTCTGGAGAAAAGGTGAAGAAGGAGGGTCTTCTTTTCTGTAGAAGGGTCTCGGCCTGAAATGTCCCCATGTGCTTTTCTCCAGAGATGCCGCCTGACCCACTGAGTTAGTATTTAAGAAGGAACTGCAGATGCTGGAAAATCGAAGGTAGACAAAAGTGCTGGTGAAACTCAGCGGGTGCAGCAGCATCTATCGAGCAAAGGAAATAGGCAACGTTTCGGGTGGATGCTGCTGCACCCGCTGAGTTTCTCCAGCACTTTTGTCCACTGAGTTAGTAAGGTGTGTTGTGTTGGTGTAAACCAGCATCTGCAGTTCCTTCCCACACAAGAAACACTGAGGGTCTCTCTGTCCTTGTAGCCTGGCCATGATACTGTCTTGCCCTGTGGTCATGAGCTGCCTCCATCACAGACGAGAGTTCTGCAACATCCTCTCTCGCTGCTCCCACTCTGTGATTCCTCCTGCCCCCCGACCCTCTCTCTACATCATTGTCTATAATCTCTCGTTTCCCTTTTCCCTAACTAGTCTGAAGAAGGGTCTCAACCCGAAACGTCACCCATTCCTTCTCTCCGGAGATGCTGCCTGTCCTCCCGCTGATTTACTCCAGCTTTTTGCGTCTATCTTCGGTTTACACCAGCATCTGCAGCTCCCTCCTACACAGGCATCACAGACGTATTTACGTCTGGTCCTTTCACCGAGGGGAACTGCTGCCTAAACAGTGGCAAGTCCTCCGGGGTCTCCCGGCTTTCAAGTGTCGCTGAATAGTAGCTGCGGATTCCTGAAGACAGGCTCTGATTAACTGCTCTGGACAACCGCCCTGGACAACCGAGCTGTTCTGGTGAACTCCTCATGGGTCTAATGCAGTGGTTCAGTTTTGATCGGACTTCCAGCTGTCAGGCTGGGAATCCACATGCTGAACCTGCGCCAGGTTAACCCAGCGCTCACTCTGAAATCAATGAGGAGAAATGGCTGCTGGCGAAAAGTAAGTCGACCTTCACTTGACTTACTTCAGTTATCTTAAATCCACTCAATTGTTTTTAAATGTATTTGAGTGCTTTCAATTAAAAATAAGGACACTGATTTAAAATGTTGTTATATTTTTAATCTCAGCTGTATTAAATGGCAGCCAGTGAACCAGGCCAGGTCCTGCAATGTTAATTGTTTTTCTCTCTCCACCGATGCTGCCTGACCTGCTGAGTATTTCCGGCATCCCTTGAAATTTGTGCACCGACGTTCCAAACTCTATCACTCCAGAAGACTTTTGCAGCGTCACTTTTAAAAACAAAACTTGAAAATACTGGAAATACTTAGCAGGGCAAGCAGCCCCATGGGAAAAGAGACACAGCCAATGGTTCGGATCTACAGCCCTCCAACAGAACTGGGAAAGAGAGAGACACAGGTTAGTTTTCAGTAGGGGAAAAGGGGAGTTGTGTGAACGGCAGTAATTACCAGCCTTCTTGGTCTGCGTAATGAAACTGTGGTGGGACCTATAGCAGGCAAGACTTGCACAAGTAGAATTAAAAATAAACTGAGCCCAGCATGATATAAAAATGGAGATTGGGAAATGCTGGGAAAAATAAGCAGGGGCCAGGCAGCATGTGTGGAAAGAGAAACAGTCGATGTTTTAGATGAGTGGGATCTCTTGTAAATAGGCTGGTTTTAATTTTTTGGATATGTATCCCTGATCCTAGATTACTAACTTCTCTTCGCTGAAAAGTACACCAAACTCTTCCTTTTCGGAAGAAATGGTTTCTTTGAGAGAACTCATTGAACTTTCTCAAAGTAGCAAATCATTTCTCACTGCTCTGGACCCCTCTTCTGTAATTTGGCCAGGTTTGTTTGGCCAGGTTTGTTTGGCCAGGTTTGTTTGGCATGATCTAGTCCACGTTTTCTCACTCTGATGAAGATCAAGTGTCAGAGATCAGCAGATTTTATAAGAGAATCAAGGAATATAGGGTTTAATGCAGGGAAGTGGGGGTAAAGGATCTTTTTTTAATTTTTTTAATTTTAATTTTATTTATTAGAAGTAAGTACAATACAGTGGTGCCTTTTTTCAGGTGCCAAATATATGTTGACATGTTACATTCTATGTACAACTTCATTTTGTTTTGAAAGAAATGAGAGAGAGAAAGTTACTAAGTAGAAAAACGTGTAGTGTGTGTAAAAAGAGAAAAAGAGATCGATGTTTTTTTACTCGTAGGTTTAGTCGAAGTAGGTCGTAGTAGGTCGGCATGTTATCGTAGGTAATCGAAGGCAATCAAAGGTAATCGAAGGTAGTCGAAAGTAATCGAAGGCTATCGCATTTGAGCTGTAGCCACTCATAGCTTGTTGTAGTTTGTTTTCGGTGTAGTCGTCTGAAGTCGAAGGAGGTCGTCTTCACTCTCCACGATTCGGTGTCCAATTTTCCCGAGAGCATCGGCGAGTAAATGGAGACTGTAAATTTAAAAAAAAGTTTCTCAGGGTATTTGGAGGATAGACTTACCTGGAGATGCAGGGATAAGGCTGCCAGGAGACTTGTGCGGTGGGTGGCTTGAAGAACCATTGCTCAGGGCAGCCTGGCATCCAGATACTGAGCTGTGATTTAGTTGTAAGGCTCAGTGTTCTGGTGGGAATAACACATTGGTGGAAACACAAGAAACTGCAGGTGCTGGAATCGTGAACTAAAATCAAACTGCTGGAGGAACTCAGAGAGCCAGGCAACATCTGGGGAAGGAATGGACAGAAAAGGTTTCAGGCCAGATCCCATCTTTAGGTTGCTGGAGTGGGAGGGTTGGGAGAAAGCTGTGGAAGAGTGGTGGGGCTGGGGCAAAGGCTAGCAAGTCATAGGTTGTAGATAGACACAAAAAGTTGGAGTAACTCAGCGGGACAGGCAGCATCTCTGGAGAGAAGGAATGGGTGATGTTTGGGGTCGAGACCCTTCTTCAGACTGAAAGTCACGGGAAAGAGAAACGAGAGAAATAGACGGTGATGTGGAGAGATGTAGAACAATGAATGAAAGATATGTAAAAAAGTAACGATGATAAAGAAACAAGCCAATGGTAGCTGTTTGTTGGGTGACAATGAGAAGCTGGTGTGACTTGGGTGGGGGAGGGGTTGACAGAGAGGGAATGCTAGGATTACATGAAGTTGGATAAATCAATATTCATACCACTGGGCTGTAAGCTGCCCAAGTGAAATATGAGATGCTGTACCTCCAATTTGTGTTTAGCCTCACTCTGACAATGGAGGAGGCCTAGGACAGAAAGGTTAGTGTGGGAATGGGAAAGATAAATAAAGTGTTTAGCAACTGGGAGATCAGGTAGGTCCAGGCTGAGCAAAGGTGCTCAGCGAAACAATCACCTAGTCTATGTTTGGTCTCGACTAAGTATAAGAGTCCACATCTTGAACAACGGATTTAATAGATGAGGTTGGAGGAGATGAAAGTGAAGCTCTGCCTAACCTGAAAGGACTGTTGGAGTCCCTGGACAGGTGTTGCATCTCCCGCCGTTGCAGGGGAAGGTAGCTATAGGTGAGGGGAAATGGGCATAGTAAGTGACAAAAAGGTGAGAAGGAGACAAAAGAGTGTTAGATAAAGAGAGGAGAGGAGGAGTGAAATGTAAAGCCTAAAGGGAAATATGGGGCTTGGAAATGGGAGCCTGGAATCCCCTGGATATATTATTAAATTGGCTTTCTGCTGTGGTCTGTCAGGAAGAATCCCCAAAAAAACGCATTGACTATTGCCCCTCTACTAGAGTAAAACAGCCATCCTTCACCCCTCCAGACATGGATCTTCCCGACAAACAGGGGCTGCATCACGGATGTCAGTAAACTGGAAAGGGTGCAAAAAGATTTACAAGGAGTTTTCCAGGTCTGGAGAATTTGAGTTATAAGGAAAGATTGGATAGGCTGGGACCATTTTCCCTGCATGTAGGTGACTGAGGGGTGACCTTACAGAGGGGCACAGATAATGTGACTAGCCACATCGAAGCAATGGCCAAAAAGAACTTCCTTTGAAGGCTTAGGATCCTGTTCATTGATGCCATCTACGCTTCACACTGCCTCGGCAAGACCACCAGCTTAATCAAGAACCAGTCTCACCCTGGTCACTCCCTCTTCTCTCCTCTCTCACCAGGCATGTGGTACAGAAGTTGGAAAACGTACACCTCCAGATTCAGGGACAGTTTCTTCCCAGCTGTTGCCAGGCAACTGAATTGGCCTCTCACCGGCTTGTGTGTGGTCCAGGCCACTCATCTACCTCATTGGAGACCTTTAAACTATCTTGAATCGGAGTTTATCTGCCACTACATGTTGTATCCTTTATCTGTACACTGTGGATGGCTTAATTATAATCATGTGTAGTCTTTTCCTTGACTTTCCACAACAAAAAGCTTTAGCTGTACCTTGGTACATGTGACAAAAATAAACTAAACTAAACTAAATTAAACCAGCCAGAATTTTCAATAGGGTAGGAGTGTCCAAAACTAAAGGGCATAGGCTTAAGGTGAGAGGGTAAAGATTTGAAATAGACCCGAGGTGCAACCTTTGCACAGAAGGATACATGGCACGAGCTGCCAGAGGCAGTGGTAGAGGTGGGCACAATAAAGGCATTTAAAATACACATGGACAGGTACAATAACAGGAAAGGCTTGGAGAGCTATGTGCCAGGCGGAGGCAAGTGGGTCTCGCTTGGTTAGAAAACGTGATCAGCATGGACAAGTTGAGCCGAAGGGCCTGTTTGCGTACTGTATGACTCTTGACTCTATGACACTAATAACGCTCGGAATTGATTTTGCCATTGTTACATGAATTGTGTCATAATTAGAAGGACTGCACATCTTAAGAAGTATCTAAGCAAACATTTGAATCACCAAGGCATAGAAGAGTTGGTAAACGGGCTGAGTGTAGGTGGGTGTCTAATGATCGGCAGGACTTGGTGCCTAATTCTGTGCTGAATGACTCTGTGACTATCTCCTCGCTGAGACCATAAGGGGCAATCCTCTCAGTCCCCTGCTTACTCCAGGTAGAGGGTATTAGATAGTGAGGTCACCTCAGGGGTAAGGCATACCTATACTGCAACACCAAGGAGCTTCACTCTGAGAGCATTTCCTATCTACATTTAACTTTATGCAATTAATTAAATCAGTCATTTCTGTTAAAAACAAAAGCTAATTAAAAAAGGGAAAGTTATTATTTAAAAAAAGAATGCAAACTATCTTTCAGGGAAAACTTCTAAAGCTATCATAAAGCACATGTGTAATATCTGCAACTCCTGATTGTGGTCAAAACTACTACTAGTAGTAGAAATTAGAAATGAAAAAAGAAGTCAACTTCAACTTTGCAGAAGTTTGTTCCGTTAACTCCAATCAGTTAACTTTATTAATTAACGTGTGCACAATTGCCATTAGAGTACCAGCTGACCTCGCATTCAATGTAACACTTACAGTAAAACAGTGCACTAAAGAAAATGCACAGTGGTTCAGCACAAACACAAAGCTGTCGATAGAGGGGGCTGAGCACCAGTGGGGGATGCTGCTCTTCAACATGCAGACCTAAAAGAGGGCACTTCAGCTGGTTACAGAGAAACAAACAAAGCACAGACACCCAACAGCAGCCACAAGGGACTCTATACCCACAGAAATGGACATTTAACATGTGGTGCAAATTGAAATAGACAGCGGGCACTCGACAGAATGAGCGCAACCACTGCACTCAGCAAAAAATGAAATAAAATATAGCCATATACTGCAAATACTGGGCGCAGCTATCTGTCACAGTATCGACAAAGAGTAGAAACAAGGAACTGCAGATGCCGGTTAATACACAAAAGGACACAAAGTTCTGGAGCAACTCAGCAGGTCAGGCAGCATCACTGGAGAACACGGGTAGGCGAGGTTTCGGCTCAAGACCCTTCTTCAGATGGATACTTCTATTAATCGGGACTCTTCGTCCTTAACAAAGGGTGCTGCTCTCAGACACAGCACTGTTAGTGTTGCATATTGTGACACATCAGGAAGCCATTCTCTCCCTGACACGTTAGAACATCGAACAATACAGCACAGGACCAGGCCCTTCAGCCCACAGTGCCCGTGCCAAATATGATACAAGGTTAAACAAATCTCTATTGTCTGCATGTGATCCATATCCCTCCATTCCCTGCATACCATGCGCCTATCCAAAGGTCTTTTAAATGCTCTTTGCATTACCCCAACCACCATCATAGCAGCACATTCCAGGCACCCACTGCTGTGTAAAAACTTGCCTTGCACATCCCCCTTTAACTTTGCCTCTCTCCTTTTAAAGTTATGCCTGCAATCCACCCTGAGAAAAAGACTCTGACTGTCTACCCTATCTAGGCCTTTCATAATTGTGTATGCTTCCATCAGCCTCTGACGCATCAGAGGAAACAATCCAAATTTATCCAATCTCTCCATATAGATAATACCCTCTAATCCAAGAAGCATTCTGGTAAACCTCTGTTACACACTCTCTCTCTCCAAAGCCTCCACATCATTGAAAAATTGTTCAATACTTTTTCCATTAACTTATTCTAATCAGCAATTTATCGTGGCCTACAAATAATCTTACAAATTAATTCATGCAGATGGTTTAAAATTTAACGTACCAGCAAGTCTGGATCAGGGTTGGCTGGGAGGCTGGGGTTAAAGTGCACCATCTATCTCCAGTCTCTCGAAGTACTTCTTGATGGTGGGTGTCAGATCTAATGGAAGGTGGTCATTAAGGCACACTAACTTACTTTACTATGGCACTGGGATAATAGTGGTCTTGAAGCTGTGGGGACCTCAGAACGGAGTAGTGAGAGGTTAAAGATGTCTGTAAATACCTCAGCCGGGTGATCTGCACAGGTCCTGAGGATGCGGCCAGCAACTTCTCAGGAGGGCTGATCGTACGTCTGCCACAGTGACCGTGCACAGGTTGTAGAACCATTACTGGCTGTGCCACAGTGTTACCCAGTTGTCAGACACAACCCTGATAGTGGGTGCAGCTATCAGTCCCATGTCTTTGCACCACATGGAATTCCCAGGCTCGGAGTCCAACAATGCTGCCAATGGCGACCAGCTTTTGGTAGGCCCTCATTGCTGCCTGATGCTTTACGATACGATACGATAGAACTTTATTTATCCCAGGAGGGACATTGATCTGCCAATAGTCATTTAAACACAAAATACATGAAACATGAAGTTAAAGTGACAAGTGGAAAGGATTGGAGGATGTGCAAAGATTGGGGAGGAGAGGGAGGAGGAAGGAGGGAGAGGAGTCAGTCTCAGTCTACGCCATGACAGAAGGGGGAGGAGTTGTAAAGTTTGATAGCTGCAGGGAAGAAGGATCTCCTGTGGCATTCTGCCCTGCATCTTGGTTTCACATGGCCAATGAGATTGAATTCATGCAGATGGTTTACAGACTTATAACAGTGAAATTGTTGAGTTCGTACTTCCTCGGAAAACCAACTGCAGTGTAGAACCATGCCACGAAGTGTAAACCCACAGGAGAACTGTTAGCCAATAATGGAGATGCATTTGATGAACCTTTGTAACATCAGTTGGTGGCAAAGATATTTAGCCTTTGTGGGATTATTTCACAATACAGCAAGTTCTATGTGTGAACAAACAAGACCATATTTGGCTAATATCGAAGAGCAACCAGACTTGTACAAGGATAATAATATTTGGGCGACACGGAATCTCAACGGTAGAGTTGCTGCCTTAGTGACAGAGACCTCGGATCGAATCTGACCCTTGTCTGCACGGAGTTTGTACGTTCTCCCCGTGGCCTGTGTGGGTGCTCTCCAGATTCATCCCACACTCCAAAGGCGTACAGGTTTGCAGGTTAATTGGCTTGGTTTAATTGTAAATTGTCCGCGTGTGTGTAGGATAGTGTTAATGTGCGGGGACCACTGGTCGGCATGGACTCAGTGGGCCAAAGGGCCTTTTTCCACGCTGTATCTCTAAACTAAACTAATGTTGACTTAAAAACAATTGTCTTTTGTTGCAATGGAGTTGCTCTGATGAGAATGGTTAAGAGATTCACTCTGCTGTTTACAACAGACAAAGATTGCATGACTGAATAATGTCAGTGAAATCATTAATACTTTGGACACACTGACCTGTCGCTCATTGGTTTATTACGTGGCAGTACCTACTGCAACACGAGATACTGCGTGCAGCTCAGCAAAGCCTTGTTTAACTTTCAAACCCCCTTTGGCACACACATTGCTGTTCTGGTGTCTCAAGCATGGTGGGCAGGGTCACCTGTTCAGCCCTTTCATGTCCTGATGATAGCAGCATTAAGGGCATATCCTCACAAAACGTGCCTGCCAACTAGATTTCTTTCATGATGACGAAACGGAGAAATATTTTTTTTCTTAGCGTTTTACAAAAGCAGCAAATTTATGGCTTATGACTGCATAATTAATTTTAATCCATGGAATATTACTCTCTTTTAATGTAATATTATAAAATGTGGGAAATATTCAATAGGTCAGGCAGCGGATATGGAGAGAGAAACAGAATTAATGCTTTGTTAATGAGCAAATTATCAATCAATCAATCACTTAATTTAGAACTGGGAATGTGGAAACACTCGTTTAATAAGTGGTAGAGAAGGCGAGTTGGGGGGGGATTATAGGCTAGGTCTGTGCTCGATGTGAGAAACATGTTGTTGGTGCCATCTAACAGAGGCTTTCTGATTTTTTTTGTTGACACCAAAAGTGGAAGAGTTGCAGACAGTGAGGAAGGATGTGCGAATGTACATATATACAGCGGGATATAGATCAGCTACAGAAATGTGAGGAGAAATGACAGGTGGAGTTTTTCCTGAGCAAACGTGAGGTGTTGCACTTTGGGAGATTATGTGTGAGGAGCGGGTATACAGTTAATGGCAAGACCCCTAACAGCCTTGATATGCAGAGGAATCTTGGAGTCCAAGTTTGTAGCTCACTGAAGGTAGCAGCACAAGTAGATAGGGTGATTAAGAAGGCCATGGTATGCCTGCTTTCATTGCTAGGGGCATTGAATATAATAGTTGGGAAGTCATGATGCAGCTTCATAGGACTTTGTTTAGGCTGCATTTGGACTATTGAGTGTAAATCTGCCCCCCCCCCCCCCCATCACAGGAAAGATGTGGAGGCTTGAGGAGGGTGCAGAGGAGGTTTACCAAAATGCTGCCCTGATTAGAGAGTTTCAGCTCAGAATTATATAAAATTATGAGAGCTATAGATAGGGTAGACAGTCAGAACCTTTTTCCCCAGGGTGGAAATATCTAACACTATAGGGCATAGCTATACGGTGAGAGGGGAAAGCTTAATGGAGATGTGAGGAACAAGTTTTCTACACAGGGAATGGTGGGGGCATGGAACATACTGTCACGGGTGGTGGTGGAGGCAGATACAATAATGATGTTTAACTGGCACATGGAAGTTCAGGGGATAGAGCGATATGTATCATGTACAGGCAGATGAGATCAGTTTAATTTGGTATCATGTTCGGCACAAACATTGTGGGCCGAAGAGCCCATTCCTGTGCTGTACTGCTCTATGTGGCAAGGGTTGAATACCTCCTGGATAGACAGTAATACGTTATTTCTTGAGCTTGTAGTTTGCTGTGATGGAGCAGTGAAAAGGCCAAAGTCAAAGAGGTCAAAAAGGAATGAAGAATGATAAACGACAAGTTATTCACAGCTCAGAGTCATTTGTGTGGACTGAATGTAGGTGTTCTACAAAGCAGTCACCCAATCTGTGTTGGGTTTCTCCAATGGAGAGGGGGCCAGATCGTGAGCACCAAATGCAATTGTTAGAAGAAGTGCAATTTACTCACAAGTTCAACCAATTCATGTAAGTTCGAGGAAATAGCACTACATCATCTGTCGAAACATACTGCAGATCTGGGGTTCAGAATTCAACTCAATAATTTCTGCTAACTGTGTTGAGTTTAGTTTATTGCCACATGTACCGAGGTACAGTGAATATAGATTAGTAGGACTGGATGTTACAATCCCTCAGGTTCGTCACCACAACTGACACCCGGTATTCTTGGGGGTGACCACTAGGTGATTTTGCTACCAATCAGACACATCTTCAGTTGTGTACCTCAACACCACTGGGTGTTTCGGCCTTTTATCACAAGACACCCTCAGTCGAGGCAGGCCCACCGCAGGGTGATCAGCCCTGGGTGTGTGTCTTATGGTTAGCCTCTAGATGGTCACGTGGCAGCCCAGACAGCATCTTTTCTCTTCAGCCACAGCCAGTGACTGCTCCATTCTGCTTTTTTCCTTCCATCTTCCTCTCTACCGCTGACTGTGGCTGGTTGGGCTCTGGACTCGTGTCCGTTGGTGGGACAGTACTTGGTTGAGCTTCGCCTGGGGTGCTGATACCCTGTGGACTGTGGTGGTTAACCTGCCACTGGGCTTCACTCGACTGATTTGGCCTACCTCTTAGAAGGTAATGGTCAACGCGAGGCCCCACACCAAGCTCTCCCAGGCACTTTTCCCTGCCCTGGTGGATCTTGAGACCCTTCTCTGAAGTTATCTTTTCCCAGCCACAGATGCAGCTTCGTAGCTTATGTTGCTTTTGTTGCGTGCTATCCAGTCAGTGGAAAGACAATGCATAATTACAATCAAGCCATTCACAGTGTATAGATACATGATAAGGGAATAACGTCCTTTACTGTCTGTGTCAGAACTGGCCAGTTGCAATGTAAATTGATATAAAATTATCAGTAACATCAACTCAATTTTTCTCTCTCCAAAGATGCCGCCTGATTATCCTTTGTTGGAGTTTTCCAGCAACTACTGTGCGTACCTTCAAAATACCAACGTTGTTTTATTTCTCACCACTGTGCTTATTCATCTTCCTCTATTTACACCACTGCAGACAGATCACCACCATCTTTGAGTTGACACCAATTGTAGTTGCTTCACTTGAACAACTTTCATCTACGCCCATTCACAAACATTCCCATCGCTTGCCCCACCATTCTCTTCCCTGCAACATAATTCATCTTTCTTTTATATTTCTGATTAAAAAAATAATTGACCCCATTGACTTTGATTCTTTCTCCACTGAACTGTTGGGTATCTCCATCATTTTCCATCTTTCTTTCGGATTTGCCGCATCTGCAGTTTTTTTTAGCTGTCTGAAATTATTTTCATATATCCTAATCCCTCAAATCCTTAGAATGAGGTTTGAGTACAGTTTCAACTCTGTAAACTTTCCACATTGGGCTCCTGTTGGTTGATTACTTTAATAGACAATGGCCAATAGGTGCAGGAGTAGGCTATTCGGTCCTTCGAGCCCAGCACCGCCATTCAATGTGATCATGGCTGATCATCCACGATCAGTACCCCGTTCCTGCCTTCTCCCCATATCCCCTGACTCTGCTATCTGTAAGAGCCCTATCTAGTTCTCTCTTGAAAGTATCCAGAGAACCGGCTTCCACCGCCCTCTGAGGCAGAGAATTCCACAGACTCACAACTCACTGTGTGAAAAATCTGTTCCATTTTTTACAAAAGTTGTTAGCTCAGTTTCTTGTCCAGAATATGGCAGATACACAGTATATTTCTGTGTGTGCTGCTACCAGATCAGCAGATTTAAAATCTCTAATGGGTAGTATTGTATCATTAATCCTACTGAGAAAAAGAGGGCCAATTCAGTAGTGACATCAGGCAGAGAGCACACACATTTTTTCAGTCTATAAAACTACATTTGATATCTTAAGTATTATTATTGGGCAGTGAGGTGGATTTTGAGGCACTTTGTCTCTATTTTGTGTGAGCGATGTTTTTTATTTATTATTCAGGGTCTGGGAAGGTCAGCATTTATTGCCCATCTTAACTTCTGCTCAGCACCAGAGGCCTGTGTTCAATCCTGACCTTGGGTGCTGTCTGTGTGGAGTTTGCACATTCTCCCTGTGACCACCTGGATTTCCTTCGGGGGCTCCAGTTTCTTCCCACATCCCAAAGACGTACGGGTTTTATAGGTGAATATATGGGCTCTGTAAAAATTGCCCATTGTGCAGGGAGTGATGAGAAAGTGGGAAAACATAGAATGGTCTGTTATCAAACTATACCTCTCACCTCAACTAAACTAACCTAGGCTCCAGAAACAAGGAACCGCAAAAGCAGATTTACAAAAAAAAGATACAAAGTGCTGGAGTAACTCAGCGGGTCAGGCAGCATCTTTAGAGAGCGCGGGTAGTTGATGTGTCGGTTCTGGACTCTTCTTCAGATGGATTATGGTGGGATGGGAAAGAGAGCTGGAAGAGAAGAGGGACAGGCTGAACCCTGACAAGTGATAGGTAGATACCATTGAGGGGGGGGGGGGGGGTAAGGGGGGGGGGGTTGGTGGGCAGATGGTTAGACAAAAAACAGAGATTAAAAGACCGAAATTGTGGGAGAAGGAGAGGAGAGTTACAAATTGTGAAGCTAGAGGAAGGAATGTAGGTGAAAGGGGAGGGGGCCACTTGAGAAAGCGGTGGTGAGCCACCTCGTGAACAGATGCAGTCCTGGTGAGGGGGTTCTGGATGGAGTTCCCAGTGACAATGAAGGACCAGCAAGATATTTCCAAGTCAGGTTGGTATGTGACTTGGAGAGGGACACAGAGTGTGTGCAGTTCACTCATATTTTTTTGGTGGTGGAGGTTCCAGATTTGAGAGGTGTTCTCTTGCCTGTTAAGTAATGACATTGCAATTTTTTTTGGTCGTACACATCGCTGCCACTGTTTACCATTGTTGGTGGCAGTGGATGTTGCTTTGGCTGTGCTGATGGGTAAAACTAGTCCGCACCCTACCATCACTTTGGTCAGAGAAATCAGCACCTCTGGGGGTGGAAGATTGCAAACTTCACGTGGTCCGTCCTGTTTTGACGAATGCAACCAACCTGCCGTGCACAATCAAATAAGATCAAATAGAACAAGTTGTCCTACAACTTTAGGCTGTGCACGCCATACGCAAGAAGAAGAAGAAGCACCTCAGCCTCGCATTTCCAGTCAGTAGAGTGACTAAATTAAATGTTTATAGCCGTTTCTGCTTTGAATGTCAGCAGATTAGCAGGTTCCTCAAGTTATGGTTGCCTCTCCATTATACCCCAGCCCTAGACTGGGCCATAGACCCCGTTCCTCCTGGATTTCACTCAGAGAGAGCCCACCTGCCTCAATCTGTGAGGCCATTACCCCGCCCTCCAAAAAATCAGTCCAATCTATACACCCTTAACTAATAACCTACCCAACTTGCTCTGCTTCTTCCCTCTCCAAATCCCTTCTCTCTGTAATTCTCTGTAATCTCCTTCCTCTGCTGTCTCTTTCAGCCCCACAATAAAATATTTCTCCCCTTCTAACCAACACAGCTTCTGGGAATACGCTCATGTTATCTGGATGCTATGTGCTCGCTATAATGGATCAGCTAATTGGCCACACTGAATCGCTGCACCCAATATTATCCTGTATAAACACAGATTTGTAAAAACTGCCAAATGACCCAGGATCTTCCCAGTTCTCTCTATCTGGTACCACAACAAACTAAACTGAATAACTTCTAATCCAGGCACCTCTTCTGCACCTTCGCCAGAGTCTCCATGTGGGGCATGAGGGGGGAGGGGGGAGGGGGGGATCGGTTCGGGTGACCAGAACTGCACACAATACTCCAGGTGCGACTTAAACATAAAGCTGCAACATGACTTCCTGACCCTACTCTACGCCCCAACCTATGAAGGCAAGCATACCATATGCCATACCATACCATTGGTACGGGCATCTCAGTAGTGAATCGAATATCAGGCGGTAATGAATATTTTTTAGCTAGTTAGCACAGAACACCTACTAGGTACAGCAACTTATTTCAAACGGGAAATACAATGTGCCAATTCTGTTAGCACATTTCAGAAAATGTGCTTGACTTATGTCTTGCTTCTAATTGTTTACTAATTGATATTGTCTGTTAAGTTTAGTTAATTGGGTGAATAGAACCATAAAATGTTTAGTGCTATTTCTTGTCTTATTAGTGGTAGCTGAAACCAGTAATTGTATAAAGGATACACGTTCTTAGACCAAGCGTAGGCTTGGTGATCGCTTCGCCGAACACCGCCGCTCGGTTCGCAATAACCAACCTGATCTCCCGGTGGCTCAGCACTTCAACTCCCCCTCCCATTCCGAATCTGACCTTTTTGTCCTCGCCCTCCTCCATGGCCAGAGTGAGACCCAGCGTAAATTGGAGGAGCAGCACCTCAGATTTTGCTTGGGCGGTTTGCACCCCAGCGGTATGAACATTGACTTCTCTAATTTCAGGTAGTCCTTACTTTCTCCTCCCCTTCTCACCTCTCCCTCAGCCCACTGGCTCCTCCTCTTCCTTTCTTCTTCCTGCCCCCCCACCCACACATCAGCCTGAAGAAGGGTTTCGGCCCGAAACGTTGCCTATTTCCTTCGCTCCATAGATTCTGCCTCACCCTCTGAATTTCTCCAGCATTTTTGTCTACCTTCGATTTTCCAGCTGCAGTTCCTTCTTAAACAGGTTCTTAAAATGGTCATTTTAGTATAGCACCAGTTTAGGTCACTTGATGGCCGACCAACCAGGCCATTTACTGAGTGGAGAGAAGTGGAAAAAGAACGGCAGAGAGGGGAGAAGGAAAGAGATGGTGTATTTTGGAATCATTGTCTTGTTATTGAATTTGCAGAAGTGGTTGTTGCTTTTCATTGAGGATTAATCTCCATGTTTCCAACCAATACAAATGCTGCAGCTAAATAATCTGTTCTTCTGATAACTTTTCAAACTGTTCTCAAAGTGATTGTGTGCCAACGAGTTTGCAATTTAAGCCCAGGCACTCAAAGTGACGTGGAAATTAAATTTTCTTTGGCTTCTGGAGCTGAGTAATGGATTGCAAAGCTGCCCCCATCACTGCAGATTGCAACCTCAGCAGTCAAAGCTTGGTTTTGATCCAGTCTAGTGGAGATGGCAATTTTATGCCAGACCTTACATGACCCATTTGCACCTTACTCTTTCCCGCAGAGAAAAGGCACCCAAAAGACAAAATCTGTTGCATGGTTTCAATGACCGGTGCTGCTCTTGTTCTGAAGCCCATTCATCAGCTCTGGCGTTCTCAGTCTCGAATCTGGCACAGCACTGTGAATGAAGTTTCATCTGAAAGCCCACACTCCATGTCATTCCCTTCACTTACTGGGACTTTAACAATGATCTTCAATTACTTGAAGGAATAAATCAGCATTGTATGTTTGATCTCTATTGAGGCCAGACTAGCCACATGGGCCAATTAGTCCAACTTCTGAGATTGGTAACATTCTAGAGTCCATTATTAAGAATGAGGTTCTGGGGTAGTTGGAAGAACTTGATAAGATGGTTGTGCTAAGGAGAAAATCTTGCCTGTCAAATCCGTTTTTTTGAGGAAGTAATAAGCTGGATCGACAAAAGAGAGTCAGTGGATGTTGTTTACTTGGATTTTCAAAAGGCCTTTGATAAGCTGCCACATGTGAGGCTGCTAAACAGGATAGGTCACAGTATTAGAGGCAAGGAAATAGCATGGATAGAAGATTGACTGAGTGGCAGAAGTCAAAGAGTGGGAATAAAGAGGGGGCTTTTCTGGTTGGCTGCTGGTGACCAGTGGTGACTAATGGTGTTCCGCAAGGCTTGGTGTTGGGTCCGATAATTTTCATGTTAATGATCTAAATTATAGAATTGATGGCTTTGTGGCCTTATTTGCGGATGATACAAAGGTAGATGGAGGGGCAGGTAGATGCAGAAGGACCTGGACAGGTTGGGAGAGTGGGGAAAGAAATGGCAAATGGAATATGGCGTAGCAAAGTGAACGGTCATGCATTTTAGTAGAAGGGATAAAGGCATAGACTACTTTCTAAATGGGGAGTGGGTTCAGAAATTGGAGGTGCAAAGGAGTGCTGGTGCATAATTCCTAAAAGGTTAATTTACAGATTGAGCCGGCCGTAAGGAAGGCAAATGCAATACTTGCATTCATTTCAAGGGGACTAAAATATATAAGCAAGGATGTAATACTGAAGTTTTATATGGTGCTGGTGAGGCCATATTTGGAATATTGTGAGCAGTTTTGGGCACCATATCTGAGGAAAGATATGCTGGCATTGGAGAGGATCCAGAGGAGGTTTATGAGAAAGATCCTGGGGATGTTTGAGTTAATGTATGAGGACTATTTGGTGGTTCTGGGCCTGTACATGCCAGACTTTTCAAAGATGAGGAGCAATCTCATTGAAACGGCTGGATAATTAAACATCTGGATAGAATGGATGTGGAAAGGATGTTTCCAATAATGGGCGAGTCTAGAACCAGAGGGCACAGGTGAATCTGTGGACTTCGTTGCCATAGACGGCTGGAGGCCAAGTGAAGGTTGATAGGATTTTGATCAAAGATCCTATAGCAAGCAAGATGGATCACTCGACGAAAAAGACATAGTACGGTCATGGGCAGATTCATGGGTAAATTTTGGCCCCATTTCCGTAACCGGCTTCCGTCTCCGCACCAAAGATCCCATAGCGGAGCAAAGATAACTAGTGCGGAGACCGAAGCCGGTTACGGAAACATCCTCGGAAAAATTAAAATCTTCTCATTTTCAGAATTATAATTTATTAACACAAACTGTTCCCCCGCAATGTTGATTACACTGCGAGTCGGGTCGGGTCAGGTTACTGAAATGGATGAAAAAAAGGCCCACGTTCCGCTCCGTTGCGTACTACACGTCAGCCCATTGCATTTAGAAGGTGGGGTCTATCTTGCTCCGCTATAGGTTCTTTGATTTTGATTAGTAATGGTGTCAAAGGTTACAGGGAGAAGGCAGGAAAATGGGGTTAAGGGGGAAAATATAGATTAACCGTGATCGAATGGCAGCGTAGACTCAATGGGCTGAATAGCCTAATCCTGCTTCTATGTCTTATTGTCTTATGGACCAGGGGAAATTGAGTGGTCACGCGAATGGTTCTGTGGCACTTTATTAATAGCAACCCTTGCACATCAGTTGATGTGGATCCTGCAGTGAAACCAGTCCACTTCTACTGCTACATCTCTAATTTCTTATGAGAAGGGGGCCACCCGGGACACCGCACTCAGTCCAATCTCCCCATTTATCTCCCTGCAACCTATTTTCTCTCACAATAGGTGCAGGAATAGGCCATTCGGCCCTTCGAGCCAGCACCGCCATTCAATGTGATCATGGCTGATCTTCCACAATCAGTACCCCGTTCCTGCCTTCTCCCCTTTCTCCTCCCACTCAATTATTCTTGGGGTAATTTTCACAGTAGCCAATTATCCTACCTGAATGTCTTTGGTATGTGGGAATGAAAGTGGAAGACGTGTTGTAAATAATGATGAGACGGAGTAAAGGAAGGAGATCGAGAACCTCGTGTCCAGCCAACAACCTTTCTCTCAATGGCAGCAAGACAAAGGAGTTAGTGATCGACTTCAGGAAGTACCCCAGTTTGCATTGACAGTGCCAAAGTCGAGATGGAGTCAATATCACCACCAACTTCTCCTGGACCACCCATATTGAAGCAACGACCAAGAAAGCACACCAATGCCTCTACTTCCTTAGAAGGTTTAGGAAGTTCGGCATGTTCCTTACAACTCTTACCAAATTCTAAAGATGCACCATTGAAAGCATTTTATCAGGATGCTTCACAGCTTGGTTTGGGAACAGTTCCATCCAAGACCGCGTGATTGCAGCTAATTGTGGAAGTATCCCAGATCGACACACATGCCAACCTCCCCTCTATTGACTCCATTTATACCTCATGCTGCCTCGGTTAGGCTAGCAGCTTAATCAAGGACAAGTCGTACCTTGGCCACTCACTCTTCTCCCCTCTTCCATCAGGCAAAAGGTGTAAAAGTGTGAAAACGCACACCTCCAGAATCACGGACAGTTACTTCCCGGCTGTTATCAGGCAACTGGATCATCTAACCACAACCAGAGAGCAGTGCTGAACTACCATCTACCTCTTTGGTGACCCACAAACTATCCTTGATCAGACTTTGATGGCTTTACCTTGCACTACACGTTATTCCCTTATCATCATCAATACACTGTAAATGGCTCGATTGTAATCATGTATTGTCTTCCTGCTGACTGGATAGCACGCAACAAAAGCTTTTCACTGTACCTTGGTACCCATGACAATTAACTAAACTGAACTGAACTGAACTGACTAAACTGAACAAACTAAACTGTAAGGTAGACAAAAATGCTGGAGAAACTCAGCGGGTGCGACAGCATCTATGGAGCGAAGGAAATAGGCAACGTTTCGGGCCAAAACCCTTCTTCAGACTGGACAAATCGTACCCGGTGACAAGTCGGCCCAAAACGTTGCCTATTTCCTTCGCTCCATAGACGCTGAGATTCTCCAGCAATTTTGTCTACCTTCGATTCTCCAGCATCTGCAGTTCCTTCTTGAAGATTTTAACTAAACTGTAAACCCACATGGTCACAGATAGTGGGTCAGATACTCCACATTGACAGCATAGTCAGGATCAAACCTGTGGACACAAACTGTACATCAGCAGCACTAACCGCTGCACCACTGTTATTCAACATGACTGGAATTTCCATGGATAACGCCAGTTTAATACAATACAGTAACAGCTAAGTTTAATTATTCTTTCCCATCGCCACACTATCCGTGGGTCTATCAATCATTGTGCTATTTCCTACAAAATCCAATTGTAAGGTCAGGATTATGGGAATTCTTTGGCACCTCATGCAAATGGAAGGGTTGGGACTGAGCTGCTTCTCTTCTCATGGCCTCTGCCCCCTGGCAAGAAGCGACTCGTGTTTTTATTTTCTCCAGGGTACAATACTGAGCAGTCTGGTCTCATTGCTGACATAGTTCCAGAAACAAGGGAAGTTAGAAATGGGCAACAACCATTATTATTGCTCTTGTCCTAAAAAACGCTTAAAACAAGAGTAAAAAAGAAAGAAATAAGAATTCTTTAAATTCTTAAAAATTTAAAGAATTTTTAACACTTTATTTTTTGATGAGCTAAAAATTAAAGTCATTTAATACCTGGCTTGGAAGGGAACAAGGAGACAATGATATTTTCATGTTAGTACTGCTTGAAACTGAGTAGGTGGTGGGGATTGCAGAGATTTGAAAGATGCTGTCAAGGAAGACATGGTAGGTTGTTGTGGTGAATTCTACAGGTAAAAGACTATATAGGCAGTACTTGTTGGAGGCGAAGGAACAATGGGGCAGACCCATTTTGGTGTGTTAAATTGGCACAGGCATGGGGAACCAAGACGAAGATATACCACCCAGTCCTCCATTCTTGAAATAAAAAAGAGACAAAGTGCTGGAGTAATTCAATGGGTCAGGCTGCCTGAGCTGCTGAATGACTCCAACACTATGTCATTTCTTGTACACCAACATGATGTTCCTCCATTCTTGAAACTATGCTGGTAGCTCATTCCGTAGCTAGAGATGTAGGGAATGCAGATTTGAATATTTGGTGGGTGTTGGGTGGTGGGATGGGGTTGCCGAGTTAACATCTAAAGTAGGGGTTGTCTGGCCCAGAATATTGACTGGTGGATTGGGGGTAGGACAGGAGGCACGTAAGACTGCCAAATCCTATCTGTTTTAGTTCAGTCAGCCCGGTTCACATCTCTCCTATCCTATCTTTCCCGCTCCCTTTCTTTGTTCAGCCAACACATACTGAACCCACCGAACCCCATTCATCCCTCAAAGCTGCATGGGTTTGGATACTTGACCTGCTCTGCATTCCTGCCAAATTCTAATGAGTGCAGCCAGACCAATTGGCAACTGTAAATACCCTTTACCATAGGTAAAAAGGCAAAATAGCCAAATGGGAGTGGAAGGGCAACTGAAAGAAAGATAATAAGTTGCAGGGCTACAGGGGAATAGGATCAATGGGATGATCACTCTTCCTTCTCACCTCCCTCTCCCTGGCCAGACCGATCACCACCACCCTCCCTTTCTCAGTGCTGTATGGTGAGATACCTAATCTGCTCCGTCTGTTTGTCTCTATCAGTCTGGTGGATGCTGATTTTGGCTCCCTCTGCATTACTTGGCTTCACAAACAACTGGTTTGCCAAAAGATAATTCCATTTCAAGTGAAACCTAGGTCATATAACGGTTTTTGCAGCAGCTGTTGTCCTAATTTCTTTGCCAATTTCCTCCCCGAATCCTTCTCTCTCAAAGGCACTTATTCCTTCCAAATCAGCTTCAAGGCCACTCGCAATCCTTGGTTCCTCCGCCAATGGCCACTCTTCCCATGTGATATTTGATATTCTTATTTTCCTAGACTGTCAAAAGTGGTGAGTGTTCCTTGTGGTGAATGTGTTCTGGCACCCACTGCACAAAGAGCCTGGCTCGTTAAATTTTGTATGTCAAGAGGCTCCCTTGTCTACCGAATGAGGCATCTTTGCACGGAAAGGAATGCCCGTGACTAATCTGGCCATCCAGACTCACGAGCTGCCTTTTTCCTTTTGCCTGGAAGCTGTTGGAAACACAAAAGGAACTAAATTTACCAAGAGAATGGGGTGTAATAGCAAGGCAGCAAAAATGTCAGCAAAAAAGTAAGGCAGGACTTTTTCTTGCCTGCTTCCTACCACATCCAGACACATAAGGAGAGATTAGGCAGATGGCCAAAATCTTGGCTGAAGAGATAGGTTTGTATGAAAGAGAAACGGAGTAGCAGAAAGATTTAGCAGATTCCAAAGCATTGCTGGCTGAGGTTTTGGAAACAAAGGAGGAGTGATTAAAAATGAGAAGTTCAAGAGGCTGGAGTTGCCATGTATAGATATTTTGGAAGATCAGAGGGTTGAAGGAGGTGACAGGAGTGAGGCTTTGGAACACCTAAAATATTGTCTGCTCAGTTACTGTATTCATTGTAATTTATCTACAAGTTTAGTACACTGTTCCCTCTAAAACAATGAGGGCTGCAATGGCCCTGTCCCACGATGCGAGTTCATTCAAGAGCTCTTCCGAGTTTAAAAAAAAACTTGTGGTAAGCACGAAGAATGAACATAGCGGGTACGTCGGAGCTCGGGGACGTCTCTTAGTGGCTCGTAACGCTAACGGCAGGTACTCGGGAAGACTCGCTAATGGCAGGTAAGCTCGGGAAGACTCGTGAACATGTTGAAAAATGTCCACGAGAGCCCCGAGTACCGATGAGCGGCCATTACCGTAAATCTCCGAGTTCGAATCAGGGCAAACTCAGGAGAACTCTTTGAATGAACTCGTACAGTGGGACAGGGCTTTAAGACTCTGTGACACTATGACTGCACTTCAAAAGCACATTGGTTGTACAGTATTTTGAAGTCATGAAAAGGTAGTACATGAATGCAAGTTCTTTCATTCTATTTTTGTACCTCGTGTGAAATGCTCCATTTCTGCAGGTACTGTGGAGCCCAGGCAAACTATGCAGGAGATGTGGCATGTTTGTTCTTCTTCCTATCTTCATGGAGAGATTCCTTCAATCACATCATTGATGTTGGGCATCTTGGTTGAGGGACGGCCAAAGACCAGGTTTAATAGATCCCATCAAATCCTGAAACCCCATCCAGAGGGTTGCTTGGAATTTGGTCAGGGACTGAAGTCTGAAATTATATTTCAAATCAGGGCCTTTCTATTAATCTTATTTTGGGGGTTTCTGAGTACTGCTGGTAATTGGACCATTCGTTATCCATCCCTAAGGGGAAATGTTTAAGGGAGATGAGCGAGGTATGTTTTTTAAAGAGTTTGGCGAGGACCTGGAATGTGGTTGAGGCAAGTACGATAGTGGTATTCAAAATACTTTTGGATAGGCACATGGATATAGAAGGATTGGAGGGTTACAGAGAACACGCAGGCAGGTAGGAGCTGGTCTTCGCATGATGTTCGGCACAGACATAGTGAGCTGAAGAGCCTGTTCTACATTTTAATTGGCCATGGGAAAGTGGCCGTGAGCTGCCTTATCAAACCACTGAACCCCTCCAGCAAACATACACCCGCAGTGCTATTGGAGTGAGAGTTCTAGGATTCACTCAGCAATGACGAAGGAGCGGGGATATGATTTCAATTCAGGATGCTTCAATACAGGCATATCCAGAGGAAATACCAAGGCTTGGAGGAATTTAGCACTGTAGCAGCTAATATCCCCACTTCTGACCTCAGTGAAAACAAAGTCATTGATGGGGCCTCCAACTGGGTCTTAGCAAAACCCAAACTAAGCAGATTACCGGTGAGTATAAGCCAGTTGATAGCACTTTCAATAACAACTTTCACCACTTTACTGATGACAGAGGGTAGACTGATTAGACCTATTGGATTTCTCCTGCTTTTTGTGGACAGGATATACCTGGGAATTTTTTCAGGTTATTGGGAGACAACCAGTTCTAACTCTACTATCGCAGCTTTAAGGGGCTGTCCCACTGCAGCGACCTCATTGGCGAGTTCAGAAGAGTTTGCCCTCGACTCATACTCACAGCATGGTCGTCACGAGGTCCTAGGAGGTCTTTGTAACTCTCCTTCATGCTCGAGAGTAGTCCTCGCGTACTCGAGGCCTCAGCTAGGTCGCGGCGTATTTTTCAACATGCTGAAAAATGCCCGCGAGTAAAAAGAGGTCGCCATGGAAAAAATTGATATTTTTTTACTCGTACGTTTAGTTGAGGTAGGTCGGCATGTTATTTGTAGGTAATCGAGGGTAGTTGAAGGTAATCGAGGTAGTGGAAGGTAGTCGTAGATAGACTTTAACATAGTCGAAGGCGATCGAAGGAGGTCGTCTTCACTCTCCGCTATTCGGTGTCTACTTTTCCCATAGCTAGTCGAAGCTAGTCTTCAACATAGTCGAAGGAGGTTGAAGGAGGTCTTCAACATAGTTGAAGGAGGTCTTCAACATGACACTTTTTCAAACTCTCCTAAACGCTTCTAAACTCGCCAATTAGGTCGCCGCAGTGGAACAGCCCCTTTAGCTAGAGGCACAACTAGTTGAAAAGAGCAGTATTATAGCTGGGATACCGTACAGCCTGTCACTGCTGCTGTATCCACTGCTCCCTCAGACTTCTCTTGAGATCATGGAGAGTGAATTGAAATGGCTCAAGACTGGCTTCCGCGATGTTGGGGAACTCAGGAAGAAGCTGAGATGGATCACCAGTTGGCACTTCTGGCTGAACATGGCTGAAAATACTTCAATTTTGACTCTAGCATTCACACGCTGAGTCTTACCATTGTTGAGGATGGGTATGTTCTTAGAGCGTCGGCCTCCCACTAATTGTTTAATTGTCGATCACTGCCCATGACTGGAATGCGTGGTATTAGAGCTTAGTCTACATTTGGAGTATTATGTGTCATCCTGGTTGCACATTACAGGAAGGATGTAGTGGCTACGGAGAGGATGCAGAGAAGGTTCATCACAGGATGTCGCTTGGAGTTTGGTAACTATAAGGAAAGGTTTGGCAAAATTTTATTGTTTTCTCTGGAGTATTGGAGGCTGAGGGGTCAACCAGATAGAACTATACAGGGTGGATAGTTCGAGCCTTTACTCCGAGACATATCAATATTTAAGGGCTACGGTTTAAAACGAGAGGGCAACAATTGAGAGGAGATCTGTGAGGCAGATTTTTGTTTACATGGGGAGTGGTGGGTGCATGGACCTTGCTGCCAAGGGCGGCAATGGAGCAGATACAATGACAGCATTTGGAGGGCATTTGGACAGAAACAAAGACAAGCTGGGAATCGTCGGATGCAGAAATTGGACTCATTTTTGCTGATCTTTTGTGCACATATTATATATAAAAGCAATTGCATCCAGATCAGATCATGGTAGTAGAAAATAACATCATGATTGTTCTTTAATCTCCATGCACTGACATTATTATACATGGTGTTTAAGAAGGAACTGCAGATGCTGGAAAATTGAAGGTAGACAAAAGTGCTGGAGAAACTCAGCATCTATGGAGCGAAGGAAATAGGCAACGTTTCGGGCCGAAACCCTTCTTCAGACTGATTGTTTATTATTTTACATGATTATTATATGATTATTATACATGGATTCCTTTAATATCTAAAACTCTATTGATCTCTATCTTGAATATACCCCGTGCCTGAGCCTCCCCTCCTCCCCCCACGATCCTCATGAGCAGAAAGATTTTAAGATTCATAATCACCTGAGTGAACAAATTTCTTCTCAACTTTGTCCTGAATGGTCATCTCCAAATTTTGAGAAGGACCTTGGATCGAAGCCTCAAGCAGGACGAACATCAGCTCTGTATCTACCCTATTACGACCTGAGAGAATTATAATTTTTCAATGAGATCACTTGTCATTTCTTCAGAATTCTCAAGAATAGGCCCAATCTGCTTACTCTTTCATTATGGAACAAACTCTCCACTAAATGAATCACCGTGGTGAATCTTCACTGCACTCCCTCTATTGTAAGTACATCCTTCCTTGAATCAGCAGAACAGATCAGTACATAACATTCCAGATGCCTGACCAATTCTTTGAATGGATTTTTGATCAATTTTTTTTTTTTTTGGAAGATCCACGTGGATTGTTTGTACACATCGTTTTAGCCTATCTTGTTCCGCAAAATGCCTCCTTCCTTAACCCTTGTCCAATCTCTTCTCAACGTACATTACGGCACACTTGATGTCCTCTTTCACTTCAATAATTTTCAATTTCCAAGCCCCAACCATCTTATCTTCATCAATGGATGTTCAATCCTCAGTTGCCCATCTGTTTGCCTTGTTGGCCCTTTTGATTTATCCTTGAGATGACACCCACAAGAACCCATGCAACATTGGTCTCCTTCATTGGGCTGAAGCTGCCTTCATGTTGAACGACCTCCTTTAAATCCACTCACTTCCACCTACCAGCAAGTGTTCCAATGGGATCTGTGTGAGTACAGGTTTTGTCATTCTCTTTGTGGGGTTAAGTGGAGCAGCCTCTGGTGCAGTCCAATTCAACTAACATAGAAGTTAAAACATAGAACAGTACAGCACAGGAACAGGCTCCTTGGCCCACCATATCCATGCTGTACATGATGCCCAGTTAAACTAATCTCCTCTGTCTGCACATGATCCATGCCCTGCAAATCTCCTGCATACTTTGCCCCTCTTACCCTAAAGCTGTGCCCTCTAGCCTTTCACATTTCCATGCTGGGAAAAATGTTCTGACTGTCTCCGCTATTTATGCCTCTCATAATTTTATAAACTTCTATCAGTTTTCCCCTTGCACCTTTTCTTCCAGTACACAGTTGAATATATTTGAGCCTCTTGTCCCGAGCTAAAAACAAAATCGCATTCATTATCTATGTGAACTCAACTAATCTTGAGCTTTACAAAGAATGGAACCCAACAGAAGATATTTTAACCTCTTTCAACAATTTGCAGAACATTTGCAGTTCAAGTTGTCTTTTATACCATTAGGCCTCGATACCTGCTGATTTGCAGGACGCATATCAGTTTCCAGACCACGCAAGGTGGAACAGTAGTGTAGCTGGTAGAGCCTCTGCCTCACAGCGCTAGAGTTTGATCCTGACCTCGGGTCCTGGCTTTGTGGAGTAAAATAATTTAAAAAACAATAACTTAATAACCATAATACTAGGCAATCATAATAGTACAAAAGTCTGTAGTGTAAGCAGAGACACAGTCCACAGCAGATCACAGTTGCTGAGGTTTGTGTTGTGTAGTGTTCAGAAGCCTTATGGTGGGGCTCATGTTGTCAATCTCCCCGTGGTGAGCCCTGTCAACTGACCTCAGTCAGGCGAATGACAACAAACAGAGACAGCAGCAGCGACGCAGCTTGGCGCCAACCCTTTCTAGAGCGGGCATCTACGGATGTTGAACCGGATGGCATCACCCTGCTGCGGACTTCTGCTGCCTCAGACACAAGAAGATGAAGAAGCCTTATGGTTGCTGGGAAGAAGCTATTCATGAACCATGGTTTTCAGACTTCTGTAAGTTCTTCGTGTAGCGAGATGAGAGCATAGTCTTTGATGATATTGGTTTGCCTTTTGGAGGAAGGTCTCCTATAGATCCCTATGATGGTGGGGGGGGGGGGGGGGGGTTTGAGGAGATCAGTACCTGTGATGTACCGGGCAGTCTATAACTCTCTGTAATCTCTTTCATTCTTGGGCGTTCTAGACGCCGACCCGTGATGCCCAGTACCTCAACCATTAAGCATGTGGTTAATTTGAAATCTAAATGTGACTAATTATATGGTTTGGTTTTTTTATTATTATTACAACTGCAATACAGTGAAAAATCATGGTTTGTGTACTATCTGGGCAAATCAGACCATGCATGACCACAACAGGTAGTGCAAAAAGAGAAAGAAAGCCGTTCAAAATATAATGACACAGCTACAGAGAAGTGATCTCTGGTTAGGAAATACAAAATGTAGGAGATACCCCCTTTGGCCGTACACCTCCTGACTTATTTTCCAATGACATTTGCATGAGGCCCAAATATTTTTTGTTGACTTCCTTGAAATGAGTTTGTAATTATCGTAAATGCTTTACTTCCTTGTTTACTGAATGGTATTCTGTATATATACACATAAAATATACAACATTTTTGCACTTAATGGCGTGGCAGCACTGCAGGGCCAGCAGTTACATTGGACTGATCACAGATTTTTATTCAAAAGCAATTAGGGTTGTTCTTCATTTCAATCACAGCAACACAAGTATGGCCAATGAAGAATAGGCAAAGGGGTGAGCAACACACAGAGAGAGGAACACTTTGTATACAACTGTTATTTGATCAGTGATGAGTCCAAGGAAATATGGTAAAAGAACTAACGCCAGTGCTAACAACACGTTTCATTGTTTGTATTACTCGTTATGATCTTTCCCACAGCCAACAATGGACCTTTCCTTGATCATCTTTGCTGGCTTTAGAAACATAGAAACATAGAAATTAGGTGCAGGAGTAGGCCATTCGGCCCTTCGAGCCTGCACCACCATTCAATATGATCATGGCTGATCATCCAACTCAGTATCCCGTACCTGCCTTCTCTCCATACCCTCTGATCCCCTTAGCCACAAGGGCCACATCTAACTCCCTCTTAAATATAGCCAATGAACTGGCCTCGACTACCCTCTGTGGCAGAGAGTTCCAGAGATTCACCACTTTGATCTGCCTTTTTGCATATCTTTCATTAATTTGTTGTATGTCACTTTATTTATCTTTCAGTTAACCTCTCCCCTGACTCTCAGTCCGACGAAGGGTCTCGATCCAAAACGTCACCTATTCCTTTTCTCCTGAGATGCTGCTTGTCCCGCTGAGTTACTCCAGCTTTTTGTGACACACTCCACAATGTTGTCTGATATTTTAAAATTCATCCCCAACATAAAAGTCATCAACTACAATTGCATTGTTCTAGAATACTAATTACTTTATTAGTCTGGAATACTAATTATCTTATTTTAAATGAAGAGATGTGTATTTTACAGGAACTGCTGCATCCACCGCCCTGCCACTACAACACATAACTCCAACAAAAGAATGATGTGTTGCCAGTAACAGCACATAACACAGAAGAAAGAATTTAATGAATTGTCCCTCTCTCTGTCCTATCCATCCCTCTCGCCACCTTCTCTGCAACTTCAAACTATCTTATACTTTTACCTTTTCCTCCATGTGCTAACAGAAAGTCTTCAATCGGAAATGTTAAGTGTACCTCTTTGCCACAGATGCTGGCTGACCTGCTGAGTGTTTCCAGCATTTTCTGCCTTCATTTCAGATTTCCAGCATCTGCAGTGTTTTTTTAATTTTTCGCCATTATATGATAATTGCCAAATAATCAGTTTCAGTGATGTTAGTGATGGGTGAATATGGGTTAGGACACATTCAACTAGATGAAGAAGGATCCTTTAACATGCTCCTTATAGGGCTGATGGTGCTGGCACCTGTGATAGGGCAAAAGGTAAGCAGCTTTGCATTGAGGGGTCAGTTTAGATTCTGTGCACAAACCTCCTGAATGGGGTTTAGGAACAAAAGAAAATGCAAGAGGAAATTGGAAGAAGGTTTCTCTAGATTTATCCTGGTAGTCATGTATTAATAGAATTGTAGAATGATCGCAGCATTCAATCTCAATGAGTAGAGTCAAGAGTGTTTTATTGTCATACAGTATGTCCCAGATAGAACAATGAAATTCTTACTTGCTGCAGCACAACAGAATATGTAAACATAGTACACTGTAAAAAATATGATAAATGAGAGAGAAAAAAAAGTTCAGTGTGTATACAGATGATACACATACTCACAAGTACACACATGCTCCCTTTCTCCAGAGATGCTGCCTGTCCCGCTGAGTTACTCCAGCATTTTGTGTCTCTCTCCGGTATAAACCAGCATCTGCCGTTCCTTCCTACACATTCTGAACAGATGTTGCCCCAGCAACCAACAGCCAGTAAACTTGGTCAGCCACCAGATCATAACAAAGATGAAATTAATTATGATGAAACCCTGCTGTTAAATCATGAAGTATTTCAGCAGTCCCAGGCTCGCTGAGCTTTCCATTGTTGCCCTGTAAATGTTAGTGCCAATGTCCCTCCATTAAGCCTCTGGCTCAGAAGAAAGTGGACTCCAATGACCCATGACTGACAGTTCCACAAGCTTGGAAAGCAAAAATACTGCAAGTGCAGGACTTGCAAAGTAAAAACATTAAATGCTGGAAATACTCAGCAGGTCAGGCAGCATCTGTGGAAAAAGAAACACCTAACATTTTGGGATGAAGATCCTTCATCGGTGTTGCATCTATGTTGCACTAGGCCGGAGCCTCACGGGTCGGAGGTGGAGCCTCGCGAGTCGACGAAGCCCGCAGCCAATGGGCCCTGTGTCTGTGGAGCCCACAGCTGGGGCTTGCGTCGGCACCACAGAGGTGTCCGGAGAGGACCCCGGCGGCAAGATCAGTGGGGCGGACGATGATGGCGCCGACGGACGGACGAGGATGGACTACGTGGAAGTGAGGACGTCACTGCCGGGGGAAGGAACAAAGGGGGACTTGGCGTGGGGGTAGTTTGTAACTTTGTAAGCGTTCTTTACGGGTGACTATGTGCACACTATTTTACTGTGACTTGTCACACGTGGCAATAAAGTATGAATTAATTAATAGACAATAGACAATGGACAATAGGTGCAGGAGTAGGCCATTCGGCCCCTCGAGCCAGCACCGCCATTCAATGTGATTATGGCTGATCATCCTCAATCAGTACCCTGTTCCTGCCTTTTCCCCATATCCCCTGACTCTGCTATCTTTAAGAGCCCCTTCTAGCTCTCTCTTGAAAGTATCCAGAGAACCGGCGTCCACCGCCCTCTGATTGATTAAACTTCAGCACTGTTCTGACGGATGGTCCCTCAACCTGAAACATTAACTCTGTTTCTTTTGCTGCAGATGCTTCCTGACTTGCCGAGTGTTTTCAGCACGTGGATCAGAGGCATTTCATAATATCCTATATTTTCTTTCTTCACCCTTCAGAACAGGCAGGAGGAGCAAGGTGGCAACGTCAGGCCAGCATCGACTTCCACACCATTGCTGGCGCTGAATGAAAACTGTTGGTTGAGTGGATGCCCAGAGCAACACAGCTCCTTCCCAACTGGGCCTCCCCTTCACCATCAGGACCTCAGTAGTGACGCATTTATTTAGAATGAGAGACAAAGTAGAGGGTGTTGGGGAATAAGGGGGTGGATAATGAGTTGAATCAACGTCCTGATAGGAATGAGTCATGCGGTACATTTTGATAAAGAAAACAGTGACCTTTTCAAGAGGTTTAAAATACTCGGTTGGAAACCATAACAAACTAATGTAAAATTAAGGCAGAGTAATTGGATTGGAAAGAGTTAGCCTGCTCACAGAATGCATACTCATCCACTGACTCATACCATGTGAGACATATCTCCTGTTGTTCCTCCCCAGTACTCCCCCTTCCCCAGGCAACATCAAACATCAATCTGCACAATTACATCCATCTGTACAGTCAACGTTCCCAATCACTCCTCTTTAATCATCATCCGTTACAATTAAAATAAATTCTAACATTTTTGTTTTGGGGGGCAGTGAGGCTGCCATTTTTACTTCAGTTCTCCCCTCTTTTGTTTCGACTATTTTTGTTCATTTTGTCTCCAATTGAATTCTAAGCTGATGGGATCTTCAAAATTCCCATCAGATTTCACTGGCAAGAGTATTTCCATCCCAAGAGCATGGGATGAACAAGTCACCTTCCGCCTCACACTTACGTGTAGGCTTAAATCAGCTCTCAACATTATTGGCATCACGGTGGCAACAGCTCCAGCAACCCGTGTTCAATCTTGGAATCCGATGCTATCAGGGTGGAGTTTGCAGCTTCTCCTTTTCGACTGGATGGTTTTGCCTTCAAGTGCTCTGGTTTCCTCCCACATCACTGTGACTTGCGAGTCTGTGGGTTCATTGGTTGCTATGTTGCTCCTGGTGTCTGGAGTTGGGTGGTGGGGGGGCATAATGGAAATGTGGGGAATACAGAATTGGATTAGTCCAGGATCAGTGTTTGATGATAGGCATGGACCCGGTGGGTTGAAGGCTTTTGAGGGTTTGTTTCCATGCTGTGTCTCTCTACGACTCTTTCCAAACCTCATAACTGTGGGAAAGACTAGCAACTTCATGGCAAGGGTCAAAGTTATGATGGAACTGAATATGTGGTTTCCTTGGAGGGAGAAAGATCCTGCTAAATGGATGATAATCATTATGTTTTTAGTTGTTAAGAAAATTAAGGGATATGGTAGGAAGGAACTGTAGATGCTGGTTTAAATTGAAGATAGACACAAAATGCTGGAGTAACTCAGCGGGACAGGCAGCATCTCTGGAGAGAAGGAATGGGTGATGTTTCGGGTCGAGAGCCTTAAAGGATATGGGTACAGTGAAGGAAAATAGCACTGAGATGGAAGATCAGCCATGATCTCCTAGAACAGTAAGGCAGGCATAGGGTGGGATTTCTTATGGTCTTCTGTTAAAAACATGGGGGATATCAATGAGCATGTTTACCCATGGTCAGCATTTGCATCAGTCACCAAAACCTAGCAAAATATAAATATATATATATTTGTTTTCAAATCATTATGATTACCTGGCAACACAGAATAACAGCTTGGAGATGTCGACAAAGTGACCAGGTAAATAATACATTATCTTTAGTGATTAAATAAATTATTCCATTCAATAACCGAGCCAGTGGTTCCATACTCTAGTGTAGTGGCCATTTGGCCTGTTTTGCATGTCATTGATGATGGCATGTACCTTTAAATTTTAGACTGCCCGTTATATTGTGGGTGGGATTTATGACGTGTTTTTGGGCGTGTTTGGAGCTAGATGCGTGCAGAGAAGTTGAGTTTTTAGTGTAATTTGGAGAGCGCAGGAAGAAGGTTAACCCTTCGAGCATGCGGGCCATGCGGGCCATGCAAGATCATGTGAATTTTAAAGGAGATTATGCCAGTGTTACGGAGACACGAGGAGTTTTCTAATGTTTAAAGTAATAAGCTGGAGTTCGATGAAGATTGTAGTAACGAGGGAAGAAATTTGATGTGAGCCAGCTCGTATGCGTATCGAAGATATTCCCTTATCCCTGCGCATTCTTTTAGCGACTATGGAGTTAATTTCCCGAAAGATGTGAAAATCTGCCGCTACATCTAGTTCTTGAACATGACCCTGGGAGTGATGCAGGAGGACAGGAATTAGTTGGTGATAACAGACCAAGGTCTCTTTGCTTTCTACATCCAATTTACCCCACGAGGTAATGATGGTGGACTTGTCAATTTAACAAAGTATTCAATTTCTATCAATCTGTGGTTGGGACTCACAGTCATTTTCATCCTGTGCATAGTAATTAACACCAGTCATATCCAAAACATCATATTTAATTTAGTTTAGAGAAACAGGCCCTTCGGCCCACCGGGTCCACGCCAACCAATGATCCCCGCACATTAACACTATCCTACACCCACTAGGGACATTTTTTACATTTACCAATTAACCTACAAACCTGTACGTCTTTGGAGTGTGGGAAGAAACCGATGATCTCGGAGAAAACCCACGCAGATCACGTGGAGAACGTACAAACTCCATACAGACAGTACCCGTAGTCAGGATCGAACCCAGGTCTCCGGCGCTGCATTCACTGTAAGGCAGCAACTCTACTGCTGCACAACCGTAACCGCCCTGCTGCGCCACTGTGACCGCCCTAAGATAGTATGTGCTAGAAGACATCTAATTTGTGCATTAATGAATCAATATCACTTGCTTCTGCCACCTCTCAAGGAAAGCACTTGCTTGCTGAAATACTGGCCCCAATATTAACTTGGATGCCTTGCATGAATGGAGGTTGGGAGGAGCAGACTGAAGGAGTAGAGGATTAGCCTCCGTGGCACACATTTGATCCTTTCAAGTAAGCTTGAAAGAGGTCAGACAGATTGAACAGAGAAGCACTCTGCAGAAGGGGGTCCAAGGCAGGAACAGTTGGGCATCGGTGAAGTCAAGGTCTGAAATGTCGAGTGAAATGGAGTCATAAAACATGGAACAAGTCCACCATGTCTATGCTGATCTTGAAGTATCCATCCACAGTAATCCAATGTTCTGAGGTTAAAATTCTCCCCGCTGTTATTGTTGGTAACTTTGAAATTATCTCTCTTCAGCGGATGTTCTTGTTATGGTTCCATTATTCCAGAAACCTTGAGAGCCTATCATGGTTGATACTATCACGTCCATTTAGAAACCTAAAAGCAGGCACATCACTTCTCAATCTTACCCTTTCTGAGGAGGATCTGCGCTTCAGTCCCTCGATCTCTTCAATCGTTTGTGACTGCACTTCAGTGGTCTTTTGACCACTGTACCACCTATAGCTTTGATGGACACCATGTCTTGGTGTATCTCAAGTGCAATTTCACCATTGATTTATACTCGGGCACAGTTACCTCACTGCTCAGCTTAGTGTTGGGCTTTTTTTATAAATCCCTTGATGGTTCTAAACACCTCAATCTGAGTTTTGGAAATCACAATTGAGATGAATTTCATTTAGACTGCATAAGCTGCTGGAAAGGAACATTTAAGAGGTTAGAGGAACAGACTGTACAATATTAACAAGGGGAATCAAAGAATAAGGAAGGTTGATATGATTTAGAGCAGGAAATGTCAAGAGTCAAAAGTGTTTAACTGTCCTATGTACCGAAAACCGAACATTCAAATTCTTACTTGCAGAGGCTTAACAAATCTGTAAACACTGTACCCAAAGATAACACAATAAACAAAAGAAAGTTCAATAATTTTTTTTAAATGGATGTTAAAATGGAAATGTTAACCCCTTATCGTCAAAGGTTGACTCATTGCAAAATATTTGGAAAAGATAATCGCTTACCAGATATTTTCAAATGTTTACGCACATTAATAATGATGACCAAACCAACCATCAATACTTTTATACCCAAACACTTTAAAGTCATGTTATCAATGACATTTTGGGACTGACTCATTACAACATGGAAGGAGGCCATTTTGCCCAGGTCTATGCTAGGTAAATAGGTAAAAAAGAGAAGAGGTCCTGAAAGAAGAATTTAGGGAGTTAGGTAGAGAGTTAAGGAGAAGGACTGCAAAGGTAACAATCTCAGGATTACTGCCTGTGCCACGCGACAGTGAGAGTAGGAATGGAGCGAGGTGGAGGATAAATGAGTGGATGAGGGACTGGTGCAGTGGGTATGGATTCAAGTTTCTGGATCATTGGGACCTCTTTTGGGGAAGGTGTGACCTGTACAGAAAGGACGGGTTGCACTTGAACTCGAGGGGGACCAATATCCTGGCGGGGAGATTTGCAAAGGCTACCGGGGAGACTTTAAACTAGTATGGTTGGGGGGAGGGACTCAAATTGGGAAAGCTAGCAGTCAGTGTGTGAGGCAGGAGGCAGAGAATGGTAGCACTCTGACCCAAAATGTAGGGGAGAGAGAAGAAAAAGACAATAAACAGAGAATAAGAGAGGGTGGGTTTCTTAAATGTGTATATTTTAATGCTAGGAGCATTGTAAGAAAGGTGGATGAACTTAGAGCCTGGATTGACACCTGGAAGTATGATGTTGTGGCGATCAGTGAAACATGGTTGCAGGAGGGCTGTGATTGGAAACTAAATATTCCAGGATTTCGTTGCTTCAGGTGTGATAGAATTGGAGGGGCAAGAGGTGGAGGTGTTGCATTGCTTATCAGGGAAGATATTACAGCAGTGCTTTGGCAGGATAGATTAGAGGGCTCGTCTAGGGAGGCTATTTGGGTGGAACTGAGAAATGGGAAAGGGGTAGCAACACTTATAGGGGTGCATTATAGACCGCCAAATGGGGAGCGAGAATTGGAAGAGCAAATATGTAAGGAGATATTAGTAGTAAGCACAAGGTAGTGATTGTGGGAGATTTCAATTTTACACACATAGACTGGGAAACACATTCTGTAAATGGGCTGGATGGGTTGGAGTTTGTAAAATGTGTGCAGGATAGTTTTTTGCAGCAATACATAGAAGTACCAACTAGAGAAGGGGCGGTGCTGGACCTCCTGTTAGGAAATGAGACGGGTCAGGTGGCAGAGGTATGCGTTGGGGAACAGTTCGGGACCAGTGATCACAATACCATTAGTTTCAATATAATTATGGAGAGGGTCAGAACTGGACCTAGGGTTGAGATTTTTGATTGGAGAAAGGCTAACTTTGAGGAGATGCGAAAGGATTTAAAAGGAGTAAATTGGGACATTTTGTTTTATGGGAAAGATGTGGAAGAGAAATGGAGTACATTTAAAGGTGACATTTTAAGAGTACAGAATCTTTATGTCCCTGTTCGGTTGAAAGGAAATGGTAAAAATCGGAAAGAGCCATGGTTTTCAAGGGAAATTGGACACTTGGTTCGGAAAAAGAGGGAGATCTACAATAATTATAGGCAGCATGGAGTAAATGAGGTGCTTGAGGAGTATAAAGAATGTAAAAAGAATCTTAAGAAAGAAATTAGAAAAGCTAAAAGAAGATATGAGGTTGCTTTGGCAAGTAAGGTGAAAGTAAACCCAAAGGGTTTCTACAGCTATATTAATAGCAAAAGGATAACAAGGGATAAAATTGGTCGATTAGAGAGTCAGAGTGGACAGCTATCTGCAGAGCCAAAAGAGATGGGGGAGATATTGAACAATTTCTTTTCTTCGGTATTCACCAAGGAGAAGGATATTGAATTATGTGAGGTAAGGGAAACAAGTAGAGTAGCTATGGAAACTATGAGATTCAAAGAAGAGGAAGTACTGACACTTTTGAGAAATATAAAAGTGGATAAGTCTCCAGGTCCGGACAGGATAATCCCTAGGACATTGAGGGAAGTTAGTGTAGAAATAGCAGGGGCTATGACAGAAATATTTCAAATGTCATTAGAAACGGGAATAGTGCCGGAGGATTGGCGTACTGCGCATGTTGTTCCATTGTTTAAAAAGGGGTCTAAGAGTAAACCTAGCAATTATAGACCTGTTAGTTTGACGTCAGTGGTGGGCAAATTAATGGAAAGGATACTTAGAGATAATATATATAAGCATCTGGATAAACAGGGTCTGATTAGGAACAGTCAACATGGATTTGTGCCTGGAAGGTCATGTTTGACTAATCTTCTTGAATTTTTTGAAGAGGTTACTCTGGAAATTGATGAGGGTAAAGCAGTGGATGTTGTATATATGGACTTCAGTAAGGCCTTTGACAAGGTTCCTCATGGAAGGTTGGTTAAGAAGGTTCAATGGTTGGGTATTAATGGTGGAGTAGCAAGATGGATTTAACAGTGGCTGAATGGGAGATGCCAGAGAGTAATGGTGGATGGATGTTTGTCAGGTTGGAGGCCAGTGACTAGTGGGGTGCCACAGGGATCTGTGTTGGGTCCATTGTTGTTTGTCATGTACATCAATGATCTGGATGATGGTGTGGTAAATTGGATTAGTAAGTATGCAGATGATATTAAGATAGGTGGGGTTGTGGATAATGAAGTAGTTTTTCAAAGTCTACAGAGAGATTTATGCCAGTTGGAAGAGTGGACTGAAAGATGGCAGATGGAGTTTAATGCTGATAAGTGTGAGATGCTACATCTTGGCAGGACAAATCAAAATAGGACGTACATGGTAAATGGTAGGGAATTGAAGAATGCAGGTGAACAGAGGGATCTGGGAATAACTGTGCACAGTTCCCTGAAAGTGGAATCTCATGTAGATAGGGTGGTAAAGAAAGCTTTTGGTGTGCTGGCCTTTATAAACCAGAGCATTGAGTATAGAAGTTGGGATGTACTGTTAAAATTGTACAAGGCATTGGTGAGGCTAATTCTGGAGTATGGGGTACAATTTTGGTCGCCTAATTATAGGAAGGATGTCAACAAAATAGAGAGAGTACAGAGGAGATTTACTAGAATGTTGCCTGGGTTTCAGCAACTAAGTTACAGAGAAAGGTTGAACAAGTTAGGGCTTTATTCTTTGGAGCGCAGAAGGTTAAGGGGGGACTTGATAGAGGTCTTTAAAATGATGAGAGGGATAGACAGAGTTGACGTGGATAAGCTTTTCCCACTGAGGGTAGGGAAGATTCAAACATGGGGACATGACTTGAGAATTAAGGGACAGAAGTTTAGGGGTAACATGAGGGGGAACTTCTTTACTCAGAGAGTGGTGGCTGTGTGGAATGAGCTTCCAGTGAAGGTGGTGGAGGCAGGTTCGTTTTTTATCATTTAAAAATAAATTGGATAGTTATATGGACGGGAAAGGAATGGAGGGTTATGGACTGAGTGCAGGTATATGGGACTAGGGGAGAATACGTGTTCGGCACGGACTAGAAGGGTCGAGATGGCCTGTTTCCGTGCTGTAATTGTTATATGGTTAACATGGAAGGAGGCCATTTTGCCCAGGTCTATGCTAGTCACCAACAGATCAATCCCATCAGTCTCGTTCCACATCTAATTTTGCTGTAATCCTGCAAGTTATCCTATTTCCCACATGCACATTAACTCCCCTTCAAATCTTTATGCCACTGTCCTACACTAAGTGGTAATTTACAGAAGCCAATTAATCCACCAGTCCAACTTTGGAGAAGTGGGGGGGGGAACCTGGGCACTGAAGGAAGTCCGAACACAGAGAGAGTGTGCAAATGCTGCACTGTCTGGAGGTGAGATCAAACCAGATTCATTGGAGCTGTGAGGTAGCAGCACTAACCACTGTTCAACGTTTCAATAAGACTGTGCACAAAAAGTAATTCTAAGATAGGTGAACAGAAACATGTCCAAACACATAGTTTTTAAACAAGATCTCAGAGAGAGGCAGTGAGATCTGGGATGCAGTTTCATGGTTTTAGGTCAAGCTACTGAAGTAATGTAATGGATCTGGTGGAGTGGACAGGACGGCAAGAACATAGGCTTTGGAAGTTTGTAGGGCTGGAGGAGTTTAGAGAGTAAAGCAGGGGTGCAAACATGAGGGATTTGAATATGGAACGTTTAAACCTAAGGCATTACTTCCACCTAGCCCAATGTGGGTGGTTTAAGGAACATCAGGATGTTGTCCGACAGATTCAGGGCAAGTTAGATTATGGCCAATGAAGCTTTGGATGTGGAGTTTTCGGGAAAATGGAAGTTTGTAGGCCATCCTGGAAAGATAATGTAGTCAGTAAAGGCATAGACGCAATATGTGGAAAAAGTCTGAAGGAGGGTCCAAACCCAAAATGTCAGTCTAAAGAAAAATCCCAACCTGAAATGTCACCTATCCATTTTCTCCAGAGATGCTGCCTGACCCACTGAGTTACACCAGTACTTTGTATCTATCCTTGACTTAATACACCAGGCCGCTTTCAATTTAGCACACCATTCAATGTTCTGATTACTGCACATACTGGTACCTGAAGCTTCATTTATATTCTGTTTGTCTCACTGTTATAAGAACCCTATGTACTTGTGGTAGAAAAATAGAAAATGGTTTAGATTTAGGTTTTTCACTGCCACGTGTCGCAAGGTACAGTGACAAGCTTTGTTTTGCATGCTCTCCAAACAGATCAGATGTAGCATTCATAAATACACTCAAGTCAAACTCAAGATATTGGAAAAGATAATTGCAATAGACAGTGCACAGGGGAAGATACAGAGTTCAGAATATACTGTCGTTCCCAGCATTGTAGCACAATGCTGTGCATCAGTTCCATAGACTGATTCCAATGCTGGAATCACTCATCAAGGCAGGCAGCATCTGTGGAGAGTGTAAGCAGAGTTAATGTTTCAAACTCGTGATCATTCATAACTGGGAATAGTTTTGATAAATGGGCGACAAAATAGATGTTAATTGTAGAAATGGGCGGTTGGGAACAAAGGAAGGTCTGTGCAGGGTAGAGGGTGGGCAAAATAAAATGAATGGCTACTGAGCCTGGAGGAGGTGCAAATACAGGACAATTATCTGAAATTATTGCAGGAATTTAGAAGGAATGCTAGTGGAATGAAAACTCCAGAGCATTCAGTATCTGAAAGCGTTGGACTCATTGTTGAGTCTGCACATTATGCTGTCTCTGGTTTATTGGAACAGGGTAGAGGCCAAGGGCTGAGATCAGAGTGAAACTGAGATTGAGTTTGCGATGTAAACTCAGTTTACACTTTTGATCTTATTTATCTGCCTCAGTGGGTTTTTTTTGGTGGATTCCTTCTTGAGAGGTTTTGATGTTGGATGTTTCTGTCCGTTACACTGAATCAATGTTGATTCTAAAGTAAACTAATCTGAACTAAAGACCAGAAGCAGGAAGATGACATTTACACTTTGCTTGCCATCACAGTTTGCAAGATTTAGGCCTGGTAGTACAGGAACTATCCAATGAATAGTCAGTTGGAGGAACAATTGATCCTGTGAGAATCTGGATTGTTTTCATTTGTGGCAGTGCCCATGCTCAAGTGTTGTGGCGATGAGGAACAGCAGGATATCATCAACCTTTTGTGTGGAATTGGCTTTCAGCTGGAATTAGGAGGATGAGTGAAATGGTGGCAATCAGAGGGTGTGTGCGTGTGCTTGTGCGTGTACCTATCCATATATTTATATCTATATGTCAATGTTTGTGTGTGTGTGTCTGTGTTCGTGGATGCATGTGCATGTATTATCCACATGCCTGTGTATGTGTGTATGGGAGGCACGTTATAATGACACAGAATTGATAGAAACAATCAAGATAACAATTGTCCAGAACAAGGGGTCACAGTTTAAGGATAAGATGGAAATCTTTTAGGACCGAGATGAGAAAATCATTTTTTACACAGAGAGTGGTGAATCTGTGGAATTCTCTGCCACAGAAGGTAGTTGAGGCCAGTTCATTGGCTAGATTTAAGAGGTGGTTAGATGTGGCCCTTGTGGCTAAAGGGATCAGGGAGTATGGAGAGAAGGCAGGTATGGGATATTGATTTGGATGATCAGCCATGATCACATTGAATGGTGGTGCAGGCTCGAAGGACCGAATGGCCTACTCCTGCACCTATTTTCTATGTTTCTATGTTTCTATGATAGAAACTGAATCTTTTTCCCATCTCAATGTCCAATGGTATAAAATCCCGTTGAATTCCTTAGATTCCTCAATCTCTGCATGAAAAATATCCTCCTCATCTCAATCTCAAATCTCTTGTTCTAGAAGAGGGCAGGTTGAATATTCACGCTAGAATTCACAGCAAGGAGAAAGGTCATCCACTTTTCCAATCTGTCCGTTCTAATCAGAATTTTCTAAGAATCAATTAGATCCATGTCAATCTTCTAAATTCTAGTAATTCAAACCTAATTGACGTAATATGTCCTCAATACTGCAGCCCTGCCATCCCAGGGCTCTGCCTGGTGAAACTCTGTGGTACTGCCACCATATCAAGTTTATCATTTCTTAGGTAAGGAGACCAAACCTGTACAGAGCACATTAAACTTTGGCTCATCCTCCCACTCTGCACCCTCCACCTTCCGCCCTCCTCTCCCCACACCCCCCCCCCCCCCCCCTCACCCCCCCCCCCCCCCCCCCCCTCCCTCTCCCCCACCCACCCCCTCCCACTCCCCCAGCCTGTATAATTGTAGCAAGGCATCCTTGCTCCTGTACTCAAATCTTCTTGCAAAGATTCACCTTCTTAATTGCTTCTCTCCCTTGCATGTCAGCTTTCAGAGACCGGTGTATACGAACATCTATCTCTTTGTACATCAATACTTCGTAATTTAAAACCATTTAACAAACACTCAGATATATGTTTCTCCTGCCAAAGTGGATAACTTCCCATTTAAATCCACATTATACTGCTTTTGCCCTATATTTCCTCACTCATTCAATCTGTCTAAATCACCTGGAAACATCTTTGCCCCCTCGTCACAATTCATCATCCCACCAAGTTTATTGCCATCAGCAAACTTTGAAATATACCATTAATTTACCTCGACTAAATCTTCATAATATACATACATCACATCTAATGGTTTGCCGTTATTTATTCCACCAATCACATCTTGAAGTAGCTACAGTAGGTCTGGCAAACATTATTTCCCTTTCAGAAATCCGTGTTGACAATCAAATCTCTTTGATATCTTCCGCAGAGGCTGCCTGACCTGTTGAGTTCCTCCAGCAACTCTCCTTTTTTTGGTCCAGATTCCAGCATCAGCAATCTCTTGTGCCTCCTTCTAAGTCCTATTATTGTGTGGCTAACCAGTCTATATATTCCCATTTTAACTCTTCCTCTGTTTGTAAATGATGGGATTACATTTGCCACATGTCACTCTATTGCATAATCTATAACAATTCAGTAACTGTTCATAGCATATATAATTCATGAAAATGGTAATCAAATGCGTTCACTATTTTGATAATGATCATTCTAAAGTACGGTTCCCCCGTCAGATTACAATGAGATCAAGGTGCCCATGTTCTGAAGTCTGAAGAAGGGTTTCGGCCCGAAACGTTGCCTATTTCCTTCGCTCCATAGATGCTGCTGCACCCGCTGAGTTTCTCCAGCTTTTTTGTGTACCTTCGATTTTCCAGCATCTGCCGTTCCTTCTTGAACACTTTGTCTACTCCACTGCGATATCTCCTCAAGGTATGCCCATGTTTATAGGTTCTGTACATTTACATGGGATCTCACTGTTTCCCAGAGCTAAATTCCAACATGCTTCTTACACTAAGCTGCATTTTCCCAGAAGTTAATCATAAGAAGGAGAAGGAGAAGTATTAATCAAAATGCCATTGTGTAGCTTGTTTTGAAGTGTATTAATTAAAAGCATCATGTACTGTAAAACTGATAATCTGCTATCTGACTATTTGGAAATGTCACTGGTTTGGGCATCTGACTCACATGGTGATGTTTGTCACCACTTCCTTGAAATTCACTGAGACCCCACTCCCTTCCACTTCACTGGGTCCTTGGTTTCCTTTCAACTGGCCAAGCCCATGTACCCGTGCTTTCTTCCCACACACCTGGCCTCGATTTCCTCTCTCCCTTTAAATTGACCAGGTTCACTGGAAAATTATATTACCATACCATGTAACATCTACAAAAAAAAAGACTTAAAAGCGGGGTGCCATATGGATAACATCTAACAGCGCAGAAAATCTGCCCGTTTGGCACCACCAAAGTCCGTGCATGCATGGAGTTCTACTGTAGTACTTTATTTTCTGATGGGAGGTCCATGGCTGGATAACATCATGGATGTAAGCTTCACGTTCACTTACAAGAGCTGAAAGCACAGGACAGTTCCTCAAGAAAAAAACAGATTCCCTGTTTGGTAGACAGATATTCAAATCTTTCACAGTTCAGGGCTTTTCTAATAGTTTAATTTGTTGCGCTTTTGTACTGTGCAACATATGAATGGATGCTTACATTGGCACCCTCATTACTGTTACATGAGTCATTGGAAAGGGATGTGGTGTCAGACTTAAGGGTCTGGTGAGTGTCTTCAACTGTTGCCTAATGCCAAAGAGACTAGAGCCTCAAGCCAAGGAGTGACAGCTAAGGCTATATCAACAATCATCTGGTTAACTTCTGCAGCCAATGAAGATAACGAGTTCACTTGGAGCCAAAAGTAACTTTTCAGATGATTAAAGGAGGAATTCCTTCATCTAAGTGGTGACACTATAATAAGAGTTGATTAAATGCTCTGGAATCAAGCTGCAGCTCCAGTCCAACTATTCATCCTTGTAATGTTCTGTTCATATGAATCACCTTATCATGCAATAATATTGGAGCTTCATTCACGTAACAGGCTCCTGTAGTCCATTGTGCATATCACTCAGTCTGAAGAAGGGTCTCGACCCTTCACTCCAGAAATGCTGCCTGTCCCGCTGAGTTACACCAGCATTTTGTGTCTATCACTCAGTAAAGGTGTGTCCATGGTTTTAACTAATGGGGTTTTGGATATGAAATGGGAACATCTTATAGCACTTCTGATAATTAGCAAACTTACAGTGACTCGGAAGATAATTACTTTGCTTACAATTGCATTTGAGCACATCAGTTAGACTTACAAACCAAGCGCACGTTATTCTTATTCAGTCATGATAAAGTCATGACATTTGAATGCTCTCATTTAAGGGCACTCATCCCCATGGCTGATCAGCAATGCTCGAGAATCACCTGGCACATTGCCTCAGCAAACACTTATGACAAGCTGGTGAGGAAAGGTAAGATTGAACTGAATGCCCCTGCTGGTCACACCGCCCCTGAGATTAGGTGGTGAAGCGGCATGGTGGTGCAGTGGTAGAGAGCGCTAGAGACCCGGGTTCGATCCCGAATACGGGTGCTGTCTGTACGGAGTTTGTGCATTCTCCCCGTAACCTGCGTGGGTTTTCTCCGAGATCTTCAGTTTCCTCCCACGCTCCAAAGACGTACAGGTTTGTAGGTTAATTGACTTTGGTTTGTATACTTGGTATAAGTGTAAATTATCCCTAGTGTGTGTAGGGTTGTGTTAATGTCTGGGGATCACTGGTCGGTGCGGACGTGGTGGGCCGAAGGACCTGTTTCCGCGCTGTAATTCTAAACTAAACTAAAAAGCAAGATGTCTGATTTGGGTAGATAGGTGCAGCTGGGACTGCGGTTGGATTGTTAGGCAGTGATGCTGACTGGCTAGGTTTGCAAAGGACTGAGATCTTTGACATTTTTTAATTTTATTTTAGTTTAGAGATACAGTACAGAAACAGGCCCTTCAGCCCACCGAATCTGTACTGACCAGCAATCTCCGCACATTAACACTACTCTACACACACTAGGGATAATTTGACATTATTTTCTACCAAGCCAATTAACCTATAAATCTGTACGTCTTTGGAGTGTGGGAGGAAACTAAAGATTTCAGAGAAAACCCATGCAAGTCACGGGGATAACGTACAAACTCCATGGATCGAACACGGGTCTCTGGAGCTGTAAAGCAGCAATTCTAATGCTGCGCCACTAAGCCGCCCTATTTGGAGTTAGTTTTTTTTAAAGTCTTATCTTTTTGCCAAAGTCAACGATCTTGCATTCTGTTCCTTATTTGCAGGTGTGAGGATACAATGGCTTTTTGTCACAGGCTCTGGATTTCCATCACTCACTTCTACTGATAGATATCTGTGGGTGGACAAGAGGAGCCTGGTGCTTAAACTATATTCCGTATACATAATCCCACACCATGTCCACATACTTCTCAGGAACAAAATACAATGGTTGAATTAAAGCTCTGGTAGTTTGGAATTTCGAGGGCCTTTAATCATTTCTTATTACAAGGGACAGTGCATTTTAAGTTCATAACATACATGTGCTTTCTGCCCAGTCATGCAATGGGATTCAATAATATCGAATCATTCATGTAACAGGCTCCTGTAGTCCTTTGTGGATATCACGCAGTAAAGGTGTGCTTATGGTTTAAACTAACGAGGTTTTGGATATGAAATGGCCCGAGAAATGGCCGAACTTGTAAACTGTTACGCAGATAAATGATTAAAAAAAGAGCATCAGTTACGTATTTACTATGAACAAGATACACTTTCAGTCTTCAAACAATCTGTTTTGACATTTGTTGCGCTGTAACAATTCACTGTGACGGTTTTTGCATGTCTGTTCATTAGACTGACTGAAAGGAGTGAAGTTTAAGTGCGTATTATTTTGACATCGACGGTCACAGTTCATTCAACTGATGATTGCTGGACAGGAAGAAATTACATTAATTCATTGGTGAGTTCAGTTCCTTGCTTATCCCAGTTGTCCAGACCTGAGCCTTTGTTGCTAATCACAGGAGATGACCTTTCCATTTAGTGCTTCATGAGTCTTCTGCTGCCGTCATTCCACGCAGGACTGACTCATCCCAGACAGTGACAGGCGAGTTAGAAGCTTTTATTTTAGTTCCTTTCCTTAAATCAAAACAGCGACAATAAAACATTTCTCTAATGGTTCTAAGTCATCCGTTCTGTTTCCCTGGGAACCCGGAGCACCAATTCCGTCATCACGGATTAATAAACCTGAAAGATCACTGTGTAAATATTCAAATATTATTAACATTTGCTAGTGCACAGATGCATGTGCTCTTTGACAGCTACAGCCCAGCCCTGCAACATGAGTTCATCTCTGCGCTTTTAATTCTGATTTCAAGTTTACGATTTTCCTGTAAACTAAACCTCTCAATTGTGCATTGCCATGTTTCATTTTTATAAAGATGGAAATAAATGACAAGAGTGTTATAGCACCTTTCTTCAACTCATGTATCTTAATGAAGAGCAAAAAAACACAAAGTGCTGGGCTACCTTAGTAGGATCTCTGGAGAACATGGATAAGTGACATTTGGGGTCAAGATTTTAAATCAGGCAGATGAAGGGTCCCAAACTGAAACATCACCAATTCAGGTTCTCCAGAGATGCAACCCGATCTACTGAGTTACTCCAGTACTTTGTCTTTTTTAATCAGGATTTCAGCATCTGCAGGTCCTAGTGTCTATCTTAATGAAGATCTTCATTCAGAGTTCAAAGTCAGAAGTACAGCCATTCCATTCCTGAAGCTATCTTGGGCACAATCCATCTAATTTGCCCTAATCACCAATTTTTTGGCTTAGCATCAGATTTTGGCCAAAAATACTGCCCGTGAAATATCTCCAGTTGGTCTACATTAATGGCACCAGCCCAGAGATTCATCCCTGGCCCTTTGCACTAAATACACTGTATAATTTGTTGTACTTTACCTCCAAAATTCAGCCTCCTTGACTTCAATTCACTGAGCCAATAAAGATGCACAATAAATATTTCACCCTTGTTGTTGAAGCACTTTCAAACTGTGGTCAGTGTCGTGATGAGTACTGAATAAAGCAGTAATGTTGGGTTCAGTAAGGTTCCACCACAGCAGGAATTGGTGGAACAAATTCATAAACGAGAAAATCTCTGCACTTTTTCAAAGTGTGAATTTCTGCTCCATGGGGCAGGCCTATCGCAGATGGTCCTCTGGTTGATCATTTTAACCTTGCAGCCACTCATTTTGTGAACTGAGTTGACATTGCAGTAGCTTTGACCTTGTGCATTGCCACAAAATGGATGACAACAGGCCATCGGCCCTCATTACAGGTTGTTCTGCTATAATTCGATAGTTGTGTTTGAAGTTGTTTTTCCTGCAAGATTAAAACATTTTAAGGTCTTTGCAATAAGGTGTTAGTTGGTCACTTGTCAGTTTCAATAGCCAGCCAAAGTTATGATCTGAAGAGGCAATGGTGTCTGATTGCTGAAGGAAATGGAAACATGAGAACAGATTTTCCCCCTACACTGTTTAAATCCATGACAACCTATTTTCTCCTTGTTGCTTTCCAAAGTAACGTGGTTCTCTAGTTCCCAATCAAATTTGCTTTATAATCAATCCAGCTCACGTCAAGCAGGTTGTGCTTCTTAATTGATCACATATTACATTTAATTCCTGTTATGGAAACATGGACTATAACAGAAGTACCTGTACATTTATGCCTCGAAATGTGCAAGACAATGACCATCCCCAACATGAACGAGTCTAACCATCTACCTTTGACGTTCAATGGCATTATCATCACTGTCCCCCACCATCAATATCTTGAGAGTCGCTATTGGTAAAAACGTATTGCCATGAAACTCATAGAAACCAGCCACATAAATACATTGGCTGCAAGAATAGATCAGAGGCTGGGAATCCTGTGGCAAGTGACTCACCTCCTGACAACCCAAGGCCTTTCCACTATTTACAAGGCATGTCAGGAACACGATAGAATACTTTTGCCTGGATGAGTACAACTCCAATGATGCACCAAAGTCTCAACACCATCCAGGAAAAAGCAGCCCACTTGATTTGCACTCATTAACCACTCTAAATATTATGTCTTCCACTGCCATTAGTAAAATGCCCTGCAGTTATTTGCTCAGGAAAACCTATGACTTCTGCCGTTTGTTGCGCGGTGGCGCAGTGGTAGAGTTGTTGCCTTGCAGCATCAGAACCCTGGATCCCGGGTTCGATCCTGACTATGGGTGCTTGTCTGGACAGTGTTTGTACGTTCTCGCCGTATCCTGCGTGGGTTTTATCCGAGATCTTCAGTCTCCTCCCACACTCTAAAGACATACAGGTTGGTAGGTTAATTGGCTTGGTATAAATGTAAATTGTCCTTAGCGTGTATAGGAGAGTGTTAATGTGCGGGGATTGCTGGTCAGTGCGGCCCGGTGGGCCGAAGGGCCTGTTTCCATGCTGTATCTCTAAACTAAACTAAATTAAATTAAATTAAATTAAATCTTGAAGGTCAAGGACAATAGGTCCATGGGGACACCATCACCTGAAGCTTCAAAACTTGGACATATGTTGCTCGTCCTTCAGTGACACTGAGTCCAAATCCCAACAGCACAGTATATTTAACAGACTGTCGGCTGGGGGTCAATAAAAATGACTCACCACAACTTCACATGGGTAATTATGAATGAGCAATAAATGCTGGCCTTATCAGCAATGTCCAGCTTTTGAAAATGAATTGAAAAAATGTTCACCAGATTATTATTCCCATTGTCCCAATCACAGCCCGATGGTGCTTCCCAGTATAATATGAACTTGTAAACATGGCCAAAGGGTAAGATCACCAAATTGCCTTCTCATATTAAAACTGAGCCTTGGACGAAATAGTGCAGTATCAATGGCAGCTGTGAGTTCAACACCAATGACACATTATTTCTCCTTCAGCATCTTTAACGTTATGGAACTCTTCCAGCCCTAGAACAAGATTTTGAAGAGCTCTTTGAATGTGAGGGAGGGAGTTGGAAGGCCGGGGTTATTGGAGGTGAGTCCTGGTCGGCAGTACAATATAGTCACCAATAATACAATGAGAGGGAGAGTGGGGAAGCTGCACAAGGCTATTTAACGATTTGAAGCTAAATCACACAGCTGGTAGCAGTCAAGATAAACTCTAACCAAAAGATAGGATATTGTAATGAATGGACATGAAAGTCACTATCTGAGGCAGTACATTACAAATGGTGAAAAGCAAAAAGCTGCAGATGCTGGAAATTTGAGATTCCAAAACAGAAAAATGCTGGAAATACTCAGTAAGTCAGACCAGCATCTATGGAAAGATAACATTTTAGGTTGTGATTTCATGAGAACTGAAAGTCTAACTAAAGAACAAAAATATTGTGAATAATCTAAATGTCAAAGTCAGTATTTAGAGAAATTAGCACTGTGTCCGTGGAAGTTGTGCCTTACATGGACTTCTTGTGTTGTATCTCCTTTTGTTACTTCACACAACGTTTCATCCATGAGTCCACCAGGTGCTTAGTTCTGATGAAAGGTCCTCGAGCTGAAATGTTAGCTCCGTTTATCTCTCCACAAGTACTCCCCTAACTGGCTGTGCAATTTTAGATCTAATAGACCCGGTGCAGACCAGTTGGGTCTGCTCCCGCAACGCACCCGTTCCCTACCCGTAGCCTCCCCAGGAGTCGTGGTCCTCCTACTCAAGCCGTTCCCGAATGTAAGATTCCTGCACTCCCTTGCCTCCCTCAGCAATGCTCTTTAAAAAAAATTCCAATTGCACTTGCCCTGCGTGTTGCCAAAGCTATCCGCCCTCCCCTGCTAGCCGAGCCATTGCGACATCATCAGTTGAAGCTGGTCGTTTTAAATTCAAAGTCTTTTGATTGTTTTAAACTTTAATCAGTAACTAGACTAAGTGTGACCCGTTGGGCCCCATGTTCACACGGGAGGGCCGGTCCCCCAATGCAACATTCCACCTCTCTGGGGGTGGGGGGTGGGGTGGGGGTGTGTGTGAGGGGGGAGGGGTGTGGGGTGAGGGGTGTGGGGGGAAGGGGTGTGTGGAGGGGTCGTTGTGGGGGGTAGTCATGTGTGGGCGGGGTGAAGGGTGGTGGTGTGTGGGGGCAGGGGGAAGAGCCATGGGGGAGAGTGCGGTTTCACGGGGTAGGGGGGCAGGAGCCAGCGAGGGGGACCAGAGGTGAAGGGGTTAGTGGTGCTATGGGGATTCACAGCGGGCGCTGGTCGCTGGCTGCTTGTCGTTCTCCTCCACTGGGATCGGAGTCTCCGCTTTCCGTTGGCGACATCGGCGCCATCTCCAACTGCGCTGGGCTGGGCTGGGCTGGGCTGGATTGGACCGTTTCCGGTCCCTCACTCCGAAAATTGTGTTAAATTGGAGACCTCCGCCGGCCATTCAGAGCCTCCCGCAGCTGCAGTAAAGACGCGATTGCGCAGGAAGGGGAGGGCCGTCCCGCAGAGTGACAGCAGAAGGGACCAATCCGCGCGGCGCTGAATGGCAGGAGAGGCAATGGATCTGCGCACGTGCGTTTTTAAAGATTTTTAAACCTCAATACCTCTTACCAGCTTCCACTGATCAGAACGAAACTTGGTGCAATCGCAGTACAGGATAACGGCGAGTAAGATGGCGAAAAATCGTAGCGCTATCGCGTACCATTTTTGCACAAATAGAATAACCACCAAACTGGAAGATAACAAGATCAGAGTTTTAGTTATGTATAGAAGAAGATATATATGATGATATGATGATATGTTACTCTCTCTTGGATTCCACAAGTTTTTACATTGTTTCACCAGACAGCCCTGAGAACTTGTCAAAAGCCTTGTTAGAATCTGGTTAAACTACATCAAACCCATTTCCTTTATCTCCTTTCTTTGTTAACTCTTCAAGGGATTCAATAAAGATATCAGCTTTGCAAGTGGACTGGATAAGGAAGGCATAGCTTGTAGAATCCAGGTCTGCAGTTACATCGAGGGCATGAGTCCAACAACGTGAAGGATATTGAGGTTCAGTAAGTGGATCAGGGAATGGGACCAAAGCTATAGGGGATTCCAGGACTCCGCAGCTGTATGAGAAGAAGGATAACAAAGCACGAGGGATCATGGCAGGTGAGATGGGGAAGGTGATATATGATGAGCAATGGATGGAAATAACTTTGCTTGACATTTTCTTCTATCGCTCTGGTGATAAAGCCATGGAAATGGCAAGGAATGTCACACTCACAGACTTTTAGAGCACTGTTTTCTTCAGAAACGTAAATGAGCCTCACTCTCTGCCACTATTGTTCCACTCTATCCTCAGGGGTAAACTACAATGATGGTCCAGTAAGGAGCTCCCATTCATTTGCAAGGATAGCTCACATCCATTATTAAGTTGTTCGGAAGTACCATTCATTCACGAGGGTAAACGATAGTCTTGCACAGTATGCATTTCCCATTTATTCAGCTTGATTTTCAATACAAAATCTATGTTCCACGATTTGGGAAAAGGAGTTAGGGATTTGTATTCTGGAACTGCGGGATATGAAATATCATATAATCACTGGGCCTCTTCTTTATGGAAAAAAAATCCACTGGTGAAGGCTTTAACAGATAGCTGCATTTTGATTCTTTCCATGATACTAATTAAAACCAGGCAAGCAGATATTGCTTTCAGAGACAGTTGCACCCTGTCTCCAACTATCTTCCGTGTCAGTTAATGATGATCTGGATATCATTGGATCTTTCTTTTCTGCTCAAAGAGTTCAAAGGACCGACAGATGCTTTTGGGCTCGTGCACGACATGAACAGGAAACTTGTCAGCTTCATACTGCATCAATGCTGCTCCTGGCATGGTTCCCAATGAAGCCTATAGTCGTGGGGAAGTGCCAGTTGGGAATCATCACCATTCCCCACAGCTGGTCCAGAACTGTTTCAAATCCCATTGGAATGCAGTGTTGCTCTGGGTCAGTTAATGTCCTGGACCTCAGATGCTGTTGAGGCAAAGTGTATACCATGAACAGAAATGGACTAGAAATTTGGTTACAGCTGTTGGGCAGTCAAATGATAATGTGGCATGCAGCGCAAAGTGCATTAACGACAGTTATTAATAATATGGACATTTTTTTGGCTTCTAGGTTGCCAAGTGGTGCTAACAGTTGAACAAGACCCAAACATTGTTTCTGATGACATTTCAGTCTTGATATTCTGAGCTGTTTTGAAAACCATTCTCTTAACATAGAAACACAGAAATTAGGTGCAGGAGTAGGCCATTCGGCCCTTCGAGCCTGCACCGCCATTCAATATGATCATGGCTGATCATCCAACTCAGTATCCCGTACCTGCCTTCTCTCCATACCCTCTGATCCCCTTAGCCACAAGGGCCACATCTAACTCCCTCTTAAATATAGCCAATGAACTGGCCTCGACTACCCTCTGTGGCAGAGAGTTCCAGAGATTCACCACTCTCTGTGTGAAAAAAGTTCTTCTCATCTCGGTTTTAAAGGATTTCCCCCTTATCCTTAAGCTGTGACCCCTTGTCCTGGACTTACCCAACATCGGGAGCAATCTTCCTGCATCTAGCCTGTCCAACCCCTTAAGAATTTTGTAGGTTTCTATAAGATCCCCTCTCAATCTCCTAAATTCTAGAGAGTATAAACCAAGTCTATCCAGTCTTTCTTCATAAGACAGTCCTGACATCCCAGGAATCAGTCTGGTGAACCTTCTCTGCACTCCCTCTATGGCAATAATGTCCTTCCTCAGATTTGGAGACCAAAACTGTACGCAATACTCCAGGTGTGGTCTCACCAAGACCCTGTACAACTGCAGTAGAACCTCCCTGCTCCTATACTCAAATCCTTTTGCTATGAAAGCTAACATACCATTCGCTTTCTTCACTGCCTGCTGCACCTGCATGCCCACTTTCAATGACTGGTGTACCATGACACCCAGGTCTCGCTGCATCTCCCCTTTTCCTAGTCGGCCACCATTTAGATAAGGAGAACCCGCTTTTAATAGTGCTTAAGGTTGAAACCTATTTAAAGGACCCGGGTATTTCTCTCCCACAGATATAGGCAAAGTGATCCACAACTCTCCTCCAAATAAACCTGGGAACCACAAAGAGCTCCCGGTGGCAACACCTGCAGGTGGTTTCAGCAGAATCTTGCAGCCAAAACAAAACCCTGCCAAAGGAGAAGTGGTCCATTGTCCATCAGATCAGAAGAGTCATGGAGAGATTCAGCAGAGAACTAGGCCCTCAAATCCATCGTCAGACTCGACCATCAACCACCCATTGAAACTAATCCTATGCTAATCCCACTTTTTATTCTCTCATTCCCATCAACTCCTCCCAGATTCTACTATTCATCTGCGCACTCGGGACAACTTACCCATGGCCAATGTTCCTACCCACCTGCTCATTTTTGGGATGTGGGTGGAAACCGGAGCACCTGAAGTAAACCCATGCAGCGGTAAGGAGAATGTATAATCTGCACGTGGACTAGACCCAAGGTTTGGATTGAACTCTCTGCTCGAGTGCCCTCTCTGAGTGCTTGCACAGCAGCTAAATGCCTCTTTCACGTGGGATTGCCAAAACAGCATTCAGCTAAAAAATAATGGTTCTCCTATTTTCTAGCAGTGGCATTGTCGAATTGCAGTGATCAACAACTTGTTGTATGTGCCATATGTCCAAGAGCAGTGTGTGAGGATCCTGAGGCAAAGAGAGTGGCAGTGACCCAAACATGGACTCTGAGTAGCAATGTTACAAAATTTTGAGATTTTAAAAATCAAGTCTGTAATTTATCCCATCAGATAAAGCATAAAAATAAGTTTAATTTGACACCTAATTCACTTTCATATCTCAAGTATTTAAAAAGTTATGGCCATTTTCATACTGGGAAATGAGCATCTTGTTCCCTATTGATTTTCTATGGACATAACAAAAAAGCTGTGATCGTGAACAGTCAAAAGCCCATAACTTTCTTAAAAATTAAGAGAACTGAATGAAATTTTCAGTTATCATAGATTGAAGCATTCTGAAACAAATATAAAATAATCTTACTTGGATGACCTGAAATTAAAGCATATAATTAGTTAGTTACCTAATTGTAGCTAATTTCAGACTTCAATTACTAGATCTAAACATCTATCCATTTCTTAATAAATGATTAACATTTTTAAATAGCCTAAATGTCCAAATAATATTCACAAATAATTCACAATAAAACATGATTTTTAAATCTCATTTACATTAATTTATAGGCCAAATGGAAGGAATTTAGTGTTTAATTGCTGTAAATAAATGCCCATTTAAATCAGCTTTCCAGTGGGTCTCTGTGGAACGCGCTGGTTTAGAACGTTCACATTGCGGTAGATTTGTGCCCCAAATGCCGAGAAAAATACTGCGCGATATAATGGGCCCAAATTGAGCTACTCGCAATATTAAACTTTGTATAAAGGGATCTTTAGAAGCCCTTTTTAATGTAAAAATATACAACCTAACTTCTGCTATTTGCTTTATGAGACCCTGCGGTTGCTGGCGGTCGCGGGTTTAGAGATTGATTTTTAAACTACTATAACTATTATTCAAGGCCTTTAAACCTAATAATAGCTTTTGCGACGGGGTCTTCCAGCGATTTTTCGTTAATAATTAACTAGGCTGAACATTTTCGATTGGAACAGCTTAGAGAAAATCGCGTTTTAAACCCGCCCCCTCTAAACGGCGCCAAAATCGCGCACACCCGCAGCAGCAGATCTTCAACGACGCTTCAGGTAGGCTTTGCAACATACCTACTCTGAGACATGGCTTCTGTGGTTAGAAGCAAGGGAACCCTCCTTAAGAGGAGGGGGGAGGAAAGGATGAATTCCAGTTTATTAACTGACATTCCCCAGGTGGGATGTGAACACAAATTCCTAAATTGTTTTACAATCACTGGTTACTGGTCCATTAACTTAGTCACCGCAAGGCTATACCCTGGTGAGCACAATAGTCATGGCACAGTTACCATTCCTCTAGGATTGTACCTGGGTATCAGGGTTGAAGATTAATCTTCAATACATTGCCACATGTAACACAAGATGAATGTAATTTTATGGGCTGCTCACAGAAATAGTGCTTCATTATTTACTGTGCATCTCAGTTATACTTTTGGTGATAACAAATGATTTTCCATCCAAACAGGTTACAAAAGGTTTAACAAATGATGTGGAAAAGCCATAGTCAGGATTGAAGGTAGCAACTCTATTGTTGCACCACTGTGCTGCCCAGTTTGGTTTGATAACTGTGTGGTGACTAAATTAGCAGAGTAATAATCCGAGGCCTTGAGTTAAATTCTCACCACAGCAACTGTGGAATTTAAATAATGTTTATGATTTGGCAAAATAACCAGTGAATAGTAATGAAGATGTTGTAAACACCCAACTGATTGCGTCCAGGGAGGAAAGGCTGGCATGCTAACCTGTAACCTGAATGCCAGCACTTAACTACGTGTTATGTGCTGGCATATATACCATCAGGGGGCGCTGCACAATTGGTAGCCCCGCCAACAGTCTGCCTGTTTTTTCTTCTTTTTTTGTTATTTTTAAAAAGTTTGTGTAAATGTTCTCCGGTTTGTTTTATGTGGGGGGTGGGGGAGGGGGGAGGGGGAAACTTTTTTTTCAGTCTCTTACCTTGCTGGAGATGCGATTGTTTTCCGGATCATATCTCCGGTCGCTCTGCGGCCTAACATTGTGGAGCTGGAGGCCTCCTCTGACTGACGCGGGGCGTGGGCTTAACATCGGAGCTGATCCCTTGCCTGGGATCGAACCAACCACGGCCTGCGGATTTTATATCAAGAGCTCGCACTCGGGAAAGGCCGAGTCAGGAACTCCATTGATGCAGAGGTTCGACACCCCGAACTGTGGTCGGAGCTGACATCCCCCCCAATGCAGGAGCTAATCGCCTCGACGCGAAGGACCCAAACGCCGCCGGCTACGGGAGTCAAGTTCGTCCCATCAACGGAAGGCTCGAGGCCGCCGACCGTGAGAGAATAAAGAAGGTAAGAGATTGAACTTTTTTTTGCCTTCCATCACAGTGAGGAATGTGGAGGAGTCACTGTGGTGGATGTTTATGTTAAAATGTATTTTGTGTGTTCCGTTGCTTTTTATTTGTTTGACTGACTTGGGAAATGAAATTCCTCATATGTTGCAAAACATACTTGGCTAATAAAGTATTATTGCATTGTATTGTATTGTTGTTGACGTAAAATGCCGAGCAAATCATTCTGTGAGAGATGGCTATAAACAGTAAATATTTAGGTTTTCACAAGAACACAAGAAAATAGGAGCAGAAGAAGGTTTTTCGGCCTCTCAAGCCAGCCTCAATATTCAACATGGTCATGACTGATCTATATTGTCTTCAACACCTCTTCTGTGCCAGTTCCCCATAACCCCCAATTCCTTAATCTTTCCAATATTTATCAATCTCCATCTGAATCGAATGATCCGACCACCAATACCCTCATGGGGAGAGAATTCCAGAGATTCACTACCCTCTAAGAAAAGACATTTCTATTCACCTCAATTTTAAATGACTGGCCTCATATTTTTCAGCGATGTCACCTTGTTTGTGACTTTCCCACGAATGTAAAATATCTCGACACAAATCCAGTAAAGCCTCCTTTGGATCTTATATGTTTTAATATGGTCACCCCAAACAGACTTCTCTTAATGTGACAACCAGCTCATCACAGCAATTAGCTTGGTGAGTCTCCTCTGGACTGCTTCCAATGCTACTGTTTTATTTTAATAGATATACAGGTAGGGACCAAAATTGAACATGGAGTTCCAGGTGGCCCCAAACACTCTGCATAACTATAAGAAAACCTCCCATTTCTTAAATTCCAACCCTGTGCAATAAAGCCCAACATGTTTTTGTATGGCTGCAGAAACCAAATTTCGTTTGAACCTCATGTGAGGTTCAAATGACAAATAAAAGGTATTGTATATTGTATTGTATGTTATTTACCTTTTAACTACTTGTTGGACCTGCCTACTAACATTTGTGATTCATGCATTTAAACAGCAAGATCCCTCTGAACTTGTAGTCTTTCTCCGTTTCGACAATAATCTCCATTTAATTCCTCTAACTGAAGTGCATCACCTCACCATTCCTCACCTTAAACTCCATTTGCTAAGTTTTTCCCGAATCACTGTCTATCTATATCCCGTTGCAGAATCACAATGTCTTCATCACAACATGCCCTTTCGCCTACTTTTATATCATCAACAAGCCTGGAAAGCATACAGTTTATTGCTTCCTCTAGAAATAGTAAGTAATTAAGGGTGATGAACTGATCCCCGAGGTAACTCCATTAGCCTGAACATAACCATTTATTTCATGAGTGACATCTAATTTTCAGTCCATACTAACACACTTCCTTCACCAACTTAAGCTCTTAATTTATGCACCAGCCTCCTATGTGGCGCCTTGCCAAATTGCTTTTGGAAACTGCAATACGCTATTTTCATGGGTTCCCCTCTATCAACTCTCCCCGTCACATCTTCAAAGAATCCAAGCAAATTTCCCAAATGTAATTTACTTTTCAGAAAACCATGTCGACTGGGTTTGTTTATATTCAACTTTCCTAAATGATTTGTTATTTCCTCTTTGGTTATTGATTCTGGCATTTTGCCAACAACAGATGTTAAATTTAGTGGCCTATAGTTCACCGCCTTCTGTCTTCCTTCCTTCTTGACCAAGGGAGTAACATTGGCTGTTTTCCAATCCTCTGATACCCTCCCTAAATTTACCAAGCTCTGACGTTTTTCAACCAACTATCTCTGTGGGCACCTCCATAAAACCCTTGGTGCAGGCAAATTGGTTCCTGGTGATTTGTCCACCTTTTGCCCCGTGAGTTTCTCAAATGCTTTATCCCTTGTGAATAAGATTTTAAAAAGTTCTTCAATATTATTTGAAAGTAGTCCGTCTGTTACCGTAGGACTATTTGCTGGGTCCTCTACAGTGAAGGCCATTGCAAAAAAAAAAAAACGATTTAACATATGGACCATTGCTTTGTTTCATGTGATTAATTCACTTTGTTCTCTTGAGATCCCACACCTACCTTAGCCATATTTTTCCCACTTTTACAACTATCAAATTCTTACTGTTTGAATATTTCATGCGCGTTTACGTTCAACATCAATTTTCTGCTTTCCTACAAACTTTTTTAAATTTTTGCTGCTGAATCCCCCCAAAAAAATCCCATTCCTCTGACCGACCACCAACCCTTATCCTACTTTTAAATTTAACGTTATCTTTAACCTCTTTTGTTAACTGCAGATCGTGCCTCCTTCTCATGGATTCTCTTTTCCTAATTAGGAAAAAAATATCTGAGGCTTATGAACCAGCTGTTTGAATATCTGCCATATTCATCCACTGATCTGTCTCTTAGCTTATTTTTCCAGTCTACCTTAGACAACTCCCACTTCACACCATTATATTTGCCCTTATTTAAATTGTAGACAGTCCCTGGTGGTGTTCACCCTCAAACTGCATCTGGAATTATATCATATTGTGGTCACTACCTCCTAGGGAATCTTTAACCACAAGGTCTCTTCTTAATCCTTCCTCATTACTCATGGCCAAATCTAAAATAGCCAGTTGCTGGGTAGGTTCTAAACTGCCATGCAGAAAAATGTGGAACATGGGAGTGTTTGGAAGCATGAGGGCATGTGATAAGATCTCCTGGAACGTTTTCAACCACAATTGGATCCAGGGAACCAGAATGGAGCTGAAACTCACTGTGATAAGTACTGCTTTGTAATACAGCTCTTTGTGCTTTGAGCAGACATTACCCTGGCATAAAACATGTATATTTCTTGTTTCCCTTTCCCATGACTCTCAGGTCTATATCTCTCATTTCCTTTTCCCCTGGTTCTCAGTCTAAAGAAGGGTCTCGACCCAAAATGTCACCTATTCCTTTCTCTCCAGAGATGCTGTCTGACCCGCAAAGTTACTCCAGCTTTTTGTGTCTATCTTTGGTTTAAACCAGCATCTGCAGTTCCTTCCTACACATAAAACATGTATATCCTGATTTAAAAGTTCAAAGTGAAAAATAATTCAAATTAGTTTGGTTGTTAAAAAAAACATTCCGTCCAATATTCCCTGTTACTGTTGGATTAAACTGAGCAGCACATGATGTGTCCTTTCTGCAATATATTGGAAACCTGATTGCAGGAGAACGTTCCTTGATAAAGGAGCAGGTGAATTATTAAACTTTACCTATGTTCTTAACAGGTCGTGATAGTCATTCTGCCAATATTTGATCATGAAGCGTATGTCTGCTGGGACAGTACTGTTGCAGAGACACCTGGCTCTGTTAACATTTATAAAGGGATACTGTCCAGAGATACACAGAAAGTAAAGTGAGTTGTTCAGCATTTCGGGCTCAGTGGGCACCAGCTCTAAACCCTTGGCAGTCTAATCTTAACTGGAGTTGCCTCAAGGAATCCCAGATAAACTGGCTCAAATTCTACTTTTGATCTCTATTTCATGGATAATGGTATTTGTGGACACTGTATTAAAAGAGGACTGGGTTTCAATTCTAAACTCATTTGCAATTTCCTAACCAGGATTACACTTTGTGGAAAGGCACAGGTTGTTAAAGTGTCGCCCATCAAGGAGGCAACAATTCCATCATCAGAGAAGAAAAGGTATAAATCAGGAGCAAAAAGGGGAAATTAAAATACAGACAGCATGAAACAGGCATAAGCTTAAGGCAAACTGAGATCAGGTGGAGTGCGATCAAAGCAGACCTGAATCAAACAGAGTAGGGTGCGAGTGAAGCGAGATTAGGGCAGGGTGGGATCAATGTGGAGTGGGATCAATGTGGAGTGGGATCAGGGCTGTGGGATCAGGGCAGAGTAAGATGAATGTGGAGAGAGACCAGAGTGGACTGGGATCAAAGTAAGTGGGACTAGAGCAAACTCTGATCAGTGAAAATCAGCATCAATGCCAACTGGGATGAGTGTGGCATCAGAGTAGTGGGATCCATGTGGTGAGGAATCAGAGTGGGATCATCGTGGGAGAGAGTTTAAAGAGACGAAGGGCATGTGAGGCATCTTGGACGAAGATCGGGAGAGATTGGACCAGGGGGGATAGGATAGAGTCGAGGTATGTGGAAATCATTTCCATGGGAGCAGGCAGAAACAATGGGTCTGCCAGGGCCGTTGTGTTTGTGGATTTTGGGTTTGAAGGTAAAAACGGGCTGAGTGGTGCTGGGAAACTATAAGGTTGGAAGCTGTGGAAGGCAGACAGCCAGAAGTGATTAAATCAGTAATAATGTTTGAGATTAGACCTGGTACTCATCTGTGGGGTCATGGTCCAAGGATTAGTAGGAGGAGGTGTTTGAGAGTTGTCGCCTGGCCTCAGCCCGGTGGAGGTCGGCGCGCCAGACTACCACGGCACCTCCCTTGTTGGCAGGGTTGATTATAGTGTCAGGGTTGCTGTAGAGTGAGTGGAGGGCTGTACTTTCAGAGGGGTTCAGAAGTCTGAAGAAGGGTCTCGACCCGAACCGTCACCCATTCCTTCTCTCCGGAGATGCTGCCTGTCCCGCTGAGTTACTCCAGCTTTTTGTGTCTATCTTGGGATCATCGTGGACTGGGATCATCGTGGACTGGGATCAAAGTAAGCAGCGTTAGTGGAGACTGGGGGCAATGCAGATTGACATCAGTGGCAACTGGGATTAGTGTGGAATTGAATCAGTATGGATTGGGATTAATGAGACTGGGATGATTGTGATCATCCTTGGGTGATGTCACACTGTCAAAAGTGAGTTATATAAGTTACAGGGCATGTGGAGTCATTGAGAGTTTGGCCTGTCAAAGCCACAGTGTGAGTTCAAGCAATGTCTGAGATTAAAACAAGAAAGGAATCGTCCTTTCAAAGAATAGCACTAATAAGGTATGATGCGAAGGCCTAGGTGGAATGTATTTCACAGAAGGAATAAATGTCCTATCATCTTCCATGAAGCTGAGTCGGGAGTGAATGGGAGGAATGATCAGAGAGCATAGAGCATCCTTGCTGAGGATACACCCACTTGTGCTATTCTATTCTCTGCATTTAAAACCCCCAACCATGTCTTATTGATTCACTGTACCTCTCAATGATGGTGATGGAAATGATTAGGTTACTGATTAAACCTCAGAAATTAAAGCCTGTGTCACTTGAGCCTCCAAAGCAAAACCATAGTCTTGTAATTATGAATAGCATCCATTATTCATATAATATTTTCCATTACTTCTTGTGGGGGAGTGTATTCTGTTTTATGTCAAGTTCCACTGATAGCAGCTTTTAATCATATAGTGTATTTAGCACTGCATGTATGTGCAGACGCTAGTATTGAGACAATGACAGGGATATGATTACTGCAAATGCATTCACCAGGGGCCTACCAAAATTGTGAGGTTGTGGAAATTGTGGTTGGTGCAACATTAGATGTCTACTGTGGTTGTCCAAGTCATGTGGAAAGTTGACCCCATGATTCAGAAGGTCACAAGCATTCCGGGATTCTCCAGCCTCCCTCTTACTCACTCCCTGGGTCTCTGGCCTCCCTCTTTCAGCCACTCCCAAGGTCATTCGTGTCACAGGAATCAAGGGCCACAAATCTCAGTCCTTCTACTAAACTGCTTGCAAGTCTCTAGCCTTCCTCTCAGCCACTCTTTCCCTGGGATTCACAGCCTGGCTTCTTAATCCCAGAACCCAGATCCACCTTCACTTGCACCAGACTGAAAATAATGAAAGGAAATATTACTTTCTTGCAATTTATTCTGCCTTGTCCACAACACACCATATTATTCTGAAGTTCATCCCATAATTACGCTAGGATCTTATCCAGAAATAGTTTTGCTTGGTTTCAGAAAATAACCGTGTTCATTACCAAGTAGAAGCGATATCTTAAGGAGGAATGACTATGTATAAGTATGTATAAGGAGGAATGTGTATGTAAACAGGGTTTTCAGGGCTGTGCAGGGGCTGTCAAGATGAGGCAGTTTGTGCTCTACTATTCCAGAGAGTCTCTGTAAAATGTCCACATGTGCAAGTTGGGAAAACAGAGGGAGGAAGGGACTTACCTAATCCCCGCTTTCTTTTTGACTGTCTAGAACTGTAATATTCACAATGCTGTTGTAAAGTAGACTGTTTATGTCTGAATTCTGCCATAAAAGTTTGGGAATACTAAAATCCAGTTGTTTTTCTTTTGTACGCTCAACCCAAGAGAGCAGATGCTGAAAAGTTTGAAAGATTTTTTTTATCCCACAGCTGATGTGTATCCAATTGTACATGTGTAGTTCCACTGACCTTTCTTCTCAACCTAAACTTGATTGAAGTACAGTGACCTGTAGAAACTACAGGAATTGCACTTGGCCAACAGGAACATAACTCAAAATTATTACTTCAAAGATTGTATCACAGATTCCCAGACAGGGGAGTTGAGGTACTGTTTGCTCAAGGCAGCAGGAGAGAGACAGTGCTAAACTCCGTCTTAGATCAAGGGAAGCTGAAATTCCTTATGGGCAGTGGAGTTTTAACTTAAAATGGAAGAACTTCAGCCACATTTCAGGAAGGTGACCTGGTCGCCTTCAACAATCACATCCATCTTCTGTTGTACAAGTTATGACCAGCCATTTTCTTTTTGATGGCTATTGACTTTAGTTTTAACATGGCTTCTTGATGCAGTGCCTTGTCAAATGCTGCCTTTTACTTCACTTCTTTAGCTCTATGGTGCATGTTTGGACTGATTTTGTGATACGGTCTGGAACCAATGGCCTGGCTAAACCACAAAGTGGGCATCAGTGAGTAGGTTTTTGGAGAGTAAGTGCTGTTTGATATCACTTTTCTTATGATTGGTATTAGGTTTAGGTTCCTTATTGTTACATCTACCGAGGTGCATTGAAAAGCTTTGTTTGCTTTCTATGCAAACAGATCAGATAAACTATACATAAATACAATAAAGTCAAACCCGTACAATAGATAGAACAAAGGGGAAGATACAAATTTCCCAACACTGTAGCACGTCAGTTCCATTGACAAAGTCCAATGTCCACAATGGGGTTGAGGTGAATGGAACATTATCCTAGCTAATGGAAGGACCATTCAGAAGCCTGATAACGGAGGGGAAGAAGGTGATGCCAAGTCTGGTGGTGCGTGCTTTCAAGCTTCTGTGCCTTCTGCCGAATGGAAACGGGATTACTGGGGTGGGAAAAGTATTTGGTTATGTTGGCTTTTCTGAGGCAGCATGAAGTGTAGATGGAGCTAATGGTGGGAGATTTGGTCTGTGTGATGGACTGGTATACAGTCTGGTTTATGATAGGGGAGCCCTATATTTCTTACCAGTGCCCTTTACTATTGACTTTTGTACTCAAATCCTGACTTGACTTTTGTACTCAAATCCTCTTGCAATAAAGACCCAAATCTGATCTGTATTGTATTGTATTGTATTCAAATTTATTGTCATTGTCTCAGTTAGAGACAACGAAATGAATTTCCCTTACAGGCAGTATCATAAAAATAAAAATAAATAAATAATAATAATAAATAATAAAACATATTAAAAATAAAATGGAATTTTAAAAAAAGCACAAACACTGAAAGTCCACGACACAACATAACACAGTGGCACCAAGGTGAGGAAGGCACCATAGTCCAGCCAGCCTCCCCTCCGTTCTTCCCAGATTTTCACTCGTGGTCGAGGCCTTCCTAGCACCCGCAGTCGCCGCCCCGGGCGGCCCGATGTTCAGGCCCTCAAGCCGGGCTGGTGGAATGCCGACGCCGAACCCCGACGGTGAACATCCTCCTCCTCAGCGGCCCGGACCTCCCGATCAGCCGCCTCCCGCAGCCGTAGTCCGCAGCTCCCGAGTCCGCAGCTCCCGAGTCCACAGGCCGAGCTGGGCAGAGTCACAGGACCCCGCGCTGTCCATCAGCGCCGCCCGCGTTGGGAGCTCCGCAAACCGCAGCTCCATGATGTCGGTGCAGCAGGTCCAGCACTCCGGGCTCCAGACGGCGATCCCCGGTAAGGCATCGCCAGCCTCGCGATGTATCAGCGCTGTCCCGCCGCTGCTGGAGCTCTGGTCGCAGGAAAGTCCACGCCAATCCAGTAGGTAGGCCGCTGGTGGTGGGGGGGGGGGGGGGGGGGCGAGGACGCGACTCGAATAAAAGTTGCGTCTTCACCAGGAAGCGGCTGAAGGACGGTATCCCCCGCACCGTGCCCTCTTCCCCCACATCAAAACACAAAAAAAACACAAAAAAACACACTTTTACATAACTAAATAAACAAAAAAACAAAAAGATACCGGGCTGCAGGTGGAGGCAGCTGACGCCAGCTGACGCCAGCTGACGCCAGCTGACGCCAGCTGACGCCAGCTGACGCCAGCTGACGCCAGCTGACGCCAGCTGACGCCAGCTGACGCCGGAAGTACAACACTGTTTGCTGTGAAATTGTGTAACCCTGTCAATGGCAAGCTGCTTTAGCCTCTACACATACAGTCCTATGCTGTTCTTTCTCTGGGTTGACATCTCAGTTTTAGGTCTGCCTGCTGCAGTTCTCAACATTTTCTTTTGAGATCCTCCCTGAGTCATTATTAGTCCTCTTGCTCGATGGAAACAGTAGAGTGGGGAATAAAAGAGCTTGGCTACAAAAGCATGGCGACGTCAATTCATATTGTTGATATTTAATTCATAACTTGAAAAATTGACCAATCTCATTCGTGAAAATTACAACTTTTCCACAAATACCACTACTTTTTGGAGAAGAAATTCCATGTCTTTATCACCCAAACTATTTTCTTCCTTTATTGCTGCATGACCTAGCTCTAATTTGGATACCCCTTTGTTCTGGGTCCCATCTCCAGAAGAAACGTTTGTCAAGTAATTTGTTTTCCTTTAGCACTGAATGAAGCTCAGTTGAAAATAGGTTTAATACAGAGAACAAAATTGCAATTACTTCTCATCCAAAGAATACTCCCTATTAATTCATCCAAATAATACTTCCTATTATGCCAAATAACTTCCCGATTCAGATTAATTTAGATTAGTTTATTGCCATATATATATATATATATATATAAAGTGCAATGAAATTCCCTGTTTACATGAAGCTGATAGATAATATGCAGTTATGATAGATACAACAACAAATACACCAATTAATGCAAAACAGCAGAATGGTGTAAAGACTGTAGTGCAACCTGAAGTAACACAAATACTTTCTTTTGGGAATTTCATTCGCATTGATGTGCAGTTCGGATGAGAAACTTGTTCCAATGAAAGAAACTATAGTGCAACACTAACTTTTAGCATTTTGATGTGTTCATTAAGTTTGTAAATCTAAGATTTATTATTTTTTGCTCATGGATCAGTTGATTTTTACCAACTCCATCACTCCTGGAACAATGCTATTTAGAGGACAAGTCACACTTAAGCTCCATTTTTACCAGTTCATGTCATACTCATATAACAAGCCTCTTATCTATTGATCTATTACTCCACTTTGCTAGATGACCTGGAGATGAAATGTTAATCTCAGAGTTTCCCATAGGGATGGAATCAAAGAGTTCAGCATGAGAAAATGTGTCCACCCAAGGGTTTACAGTGACATAAGACCTTTCTTTTCTAGATTCCTGTTAGGAGTACCATCTAAGGTAGACAAAAATGCTGGAGAAACTCAGCGGGTGCAGCAGCATCTATGGAGCGAAGGAAATAGGCAACGTCTCAGGGCGAAACCCTTCTTCAGACTGATCAGTCTGAAGAAGGGTTTCGACCTGAAATGTTGCCTATTTCCTTCGCTCAATAGATGCTGCCTCACCCACTGAGTTTCTCCAGCATTTTTGATTACCTTCGATTTTCCAGCATCTGCAGTTCCTTCTTAAACAGGAGCACCATCTATATTGGCCATTATTCAACAGGAAATCTGCCATCTCCTCCAATCTGAGATTCAGCCTCACATTGTACGTGCCTGGATTGCTTTGCCTGTGGAAGTTAAGGTCACAGTTAGAAAACATAGAAAAAAACATGGAAAAATAGGTGCAAGAGTAGGTAATTCGGCCCTTCGAGCCAGCACCGCCATTCAATATGATCATGGCTAATCATCTAAAATCAGAATAATGATTTAGAAACAGTCAGAAAAGTGTGATCAACAATGTTTCAAGAAGTACACTAGATAGGGAATGACAATATCCAATGGACCAGTGATGTGGAAATCAAATCACAATGCAAAATTCAAAATTATGTATAAGATCATGAGAGAAATAGATCGGGTAGATGCATAGTCTCTTGTCCAGAGTAGGTGAATCGAGGACCAGGGGACATAGGTATAAGATGAAGGGGAAAAGATTTAATAGGAATCTGAGGGGTAACCTTCTCACACAAAAGGTGGTGGATGTATGGAATAAGCTTGCCAAATGCGGTAGTTGAGGCAGGGTCTATCCCAACATTAAAGAAGCAGTTAGACAGATACATGGATAGGACGGGTTTGGAGGGATATGGACCAAATGCTGGCAGGTGGGACTAGTAGAGCTGGGACATGTTGGCCGGTGTGGGCATGTTGGGCCGAAGGGCCTGTTTCCATGCTGTGTCACTCTATGAATCTATCGCTCTATGAGGAACTGGCTGTTACAGAGTGGCGGCGCGGCACTGGCTGCAGCGGCTCACCGGCAGTCCCGTTTGTTTGTGTTTTTTGTGTTGTTTATTTTGTTTTGGTTAGTCCAGTTTTTGGTTTTTAGTTTGTGTTTTGGGGGGGTGGGGGGTTGAAACGGGGTTTGCAGTCTCTCCCTGCGGGGGAATGCAACTTTTTTGTCGTATTCCCCTTCTCTGTCTCCGTCTGCGCTGAGGCCTAATGGAGCTGATGACCTCGAGGCTCCGGAGGCAGAGCCCGTCAGGACTCGCCCTGAGCTTGCTCCCGTGAGGGTGGTCTGGCTCAGGGCTGGAACAGTGCTCCCGTGAGAGGCTGTGGCGCTCTCGTGAGGGCGGCCAGCCCAAGGGTGGAACGAGGCTCCCGTCGGAGCGGCCGAGCTCGGGGAGGTGCGGCGCTCGCAGCCCGAGGGGGGTTCGGCGCCCATGTCGGGGCGGCCCGGCCCGAGGGAGAAGCGACGCCCAAGTCAGGGCAGCCCGGCCGGAGGGAGAAGCGACGCCCAAGTCGGGGCGGCCCGGCCAGAGGGAGAAGCGACGCCCAAGTCGGGGCAGCCCGGCCAGAGGGAGAAGCGACGCCCAAGTCGGGGCGGCCCGGCCGGGGGGAGAAGCGACGCCCATGTCGGGGGCGGCCCAGCCCGAGGCTGAAGACGGCACGATACTCACGTGAGGGTGGCTGGGACGGTGTTCTGGCGGTGGTGGCCTGAGTCCGGGGTTCGGCCGCGGGCCAGCGGCTGCGTCTGCAGGACTGGTGGGCGGCAGCTTCGACCACCCCGGGCCGCGGTGTTTGAGCCGCGGGACTGATTTGTAACATCGCCCGGGGGGTATCGCCTCAGCGCAGAGGGAGAAGAGGAGGGAAGAGACTGCAGACCTAAGACTTTTGCCTCTATCACAGTGAGAAGATGCTGGGTGGACTCACTGTGGTGGATGTTAATATGTGTTTATTGTTGTTTTTTTATCGTATTATATGTATGACTGCTGCAATTTCGTTCAGACTTCGGTCTGAATGACAATAAAGGCATATCTATCTATCTATCTATCTATCTATCTATCTATCTATCTATCTATCTATCTATCTATCTATCTATCTATCTCTTGTTTACGATTGCTCAACCAATGGACATCCCTACACATGAACGAGCACCCAAAGTGTTAACTTAAAAAATCTGACGTACATTGACCATTCATTCTTTCGAACAACAGAACTTGTTTCCATCGCTCTCCGCTTTTAATAATTGTTTAATAATTGTTCTTTCTTATCAGTCTTATGTGCTTTTTTTATGCCATCATTACAATGCTGTGGAGGTACGGTTACCACATCTAATGATTTTGTGTATTTTACGAGTTATGGACGACTTTAAAAATAGAACTCGTGTGTTACTCAGGGACAGCATGTACTGTGTTTCATGCTGGAAAAAAAATCAATATTCAACTGCACAATGCTGACAAATTGAATTGTCCAATTGAATTTTTATTTTCGTGACGTATGGCTCTTGTTTAGTCAGCTGAACCAGATTTAGACACCACAGACCTTCAACACATCAGTCATAAGGATGAGCAGGGGGTGAAATGGAAAGGGTTTACTTTTGGGCAGAGCGTGAAATATACCAGTCGGCATTGAGTCATGAATGCTGAGGCAGGTCTGAGGTGCTGTGTGAGTGTTGAGTGTCGATTGTGTTGTAGAATAGTAAGATTAAACGAGAACTTACCAGTTTGAAGTTTGATCTTTATTTTATGAGGAGTTACGTTGAGGGATTACGTGAAGAACCCACCAGCTCGCATGCGCGTCAAACTTCAAAGCAGCAGTGTGAAATCACACATAACAGTTGATGAACTGAATATAGTAAGATTTGAGAAACTAGAACTACCAGCTGATCTTTATGAGAGAGGGTTGGGAGCGGAGGGCACGTAATCCCTCAAAGTAACTCCTCATAAAATAAAGATCAAACTTCAAACTGGTAAGTTCTCGTTTAATCGTACTATTTTACTTCGGAGTCACGTGAGTGACTACGTGAATATTTTGAAGCTCTGTGATTTTATGCCGTGGAAACGAGTCCATGCATCACTCACTGCGTCAATTGACTAAGGATGAGTGAACATTAATAATGCATTCAGACATGACATTGATTTAGACATGCTGATGCTTTTTAATGAACGAAAAATAACAATAGTAACGCCTCTCATCTGGGAGGAAACTATAAACAGAACTAAAAATAGTTGACAAATACCCCCGGTCTGGCAATGGGTTTGTTATAAAATGTTTTGGAAAGATCGGTCGTTTGACCATCCTGCAGTCGCTAGGATGTGGTACAGTGGAATGTCCATAACCCTGCTGCTGAAATTGTTGCAGCCCTGGTGGAGTGAGATTTGAAAATGTCAGTGTTCACTCCTGCACAAGCCAGTACCCATTTAACCACTGGAGATGGTCTGTACTGATACCTTCTTATGAGGTTTTATGTAACTAACAAACATTGCTAGATCAGTGCCCCTAAGGTTCTTAGTGACCTTCACGTATTGTAGTTGATGTGACCACACACAACCGAAGGTCCATGGGGTATGCCCAAAATCTAGTTTGAGACCTGATGCCCCTGGTCTGCTTCGCTTGACTAAGCCATGAACATAAATTGTTATTTTGCCTGCAGATGTAACCATCCTGTCTAGTCGCAGCTTATGCAATGACTGGACCCGTTGCGCTGAACCAGCGCCATGAGCATAACCACTTGTAAGTGAGTTTGACCAAGGACAGGGATGTAGCTGGAGCCCACCGGCGAAGCCTGCAATATCCAACAGGAAACTCTGCGAGAAGAGATTCCTGTAACAAAGGACAACCTGAAAAGTAAGTTTGAACTTACCTGTAGGATTTTGAAACTTACCGCTGGAGGAGCAGCGCGCCTTCCAGCCAGTCATTGCGCCATGCGTCGACGCAATGAAGTGCATGCGGGCTGGCGGGTTCTTCACGTAATCACTCACGTGACTCCGAAGTAAAATGCTCCATTCTGCATGAATGGCACACATAATGACCACAGAGTACAACGCATGAAGCATAGTTAGAATAGATGATGAAGAAAATATCCAGCATCAGATATTAATTTCCACAACTACAAAAACATGATGTTGTGCTGCTGAAAATTTGGTTTACCTGGAACAGATTTAATTTTTGTACTTATTTCTAGATATCCAAATGGCATTTCTCAGTGGGATTTATGGTCCCCTACCAAAGCATCTGAACGTTGCTGAAAGGGAACCACACTGTCATCAGAACCGGCACTGGTCTCATTGAAACCCACCAAATATTGAAAGGCTTAGATAGAGCGGATGTGGAGAGGATGTTTCCAGTAGTGTGAGAGTCTAGGACCAGAGGGTATAGCCTCAGAATAAAAGGATGTACCTTTAGAATGGGGATGAGGAGGAATTTCTTTAGTCACAAGGTGGTGAATCTGTGGAATTCATTGCCACAGGCAGCTGTGAAGGCTAAGTCGTCGGGTAATTTTAATGTGGAGATTGATAGGTTCTTGATTAGTAAGGACGTCAAAGGTTACGGGGAGAATGCAGGAGAATGAGGTTGGGAGGGAAAACAGATCGGCCATGATCAAATGGGGGAGCAGGCACGATGGGCCAAATGGCTTAATTCTACTTTTATAATCTGCTTCAACTACCGGCAGAGCAGAGGAGGGAGATAGTGACTCCGTCGGCTAGAACTGACTTCATGGTAGAGTAACCCTTCTTCTAAAGGAGTTGCTAAACCATAGAATCCTGTGCGGACATAGTGTCCCTTTTGAAACCACAAACATTAACACCAACATAGTTCACCAACAATGAGCCAAGGGAGTCCAGATGACATCATAATCTCTCACATCCTCTTTTGCGGGACCACCTGCACAGCTGAGAACCGTGATGTACTCCCTGATGAAGTTCCTGAGAGGCCTCACTGCAGCTGTTTCCAGTGATGTGCTGTTCACTCTGATAGAAACATAGAAACATAGAAAATAGGTGCAGGAGTAGGCCATTCGGCCCTTCGAGCCTGCACCGCCATTCAATATGATCATGTAGCCTGTAAAGACATGAGATTTACTTCTGCATCAATCCAGTATCTGGGGATTCCCACACCGGAAGGGAATAGCCAGAGACATAAGATCATGAGATCATAAGTGATAGGAGTAGAATTAGGCCTTTCATCTTTTTCGCCACTCAATCATGGCTGATCTATCTCTCCCTCCTAACCCCAGTCTCCTGCCTTCTCCCCATAATCTCTGTCACCCGTACAAATCAAGAATCTATCTATCGCTGCCTTAAATATATCCATTGACTTTGCCTCCGCAGCCTTCTGTGGCAAAGAATTCCACAGATTCGCCACCGCAGATTCATCTCTGGTCTTGTACTTCCTGTGGTGGCCCTGGCTTGTCTCCTGGCTGTTTCACAGCATAGGACCTGCTGTCTGAATTTAAGTCACCGATGTTAATGTCCAGGTTGCTTTCATTAAATCTAGAGTCACCCTCCCTCTCCCCTGCAACCTCTCCTCCAGGGTGGACGTAATATGTGTCACTATGCCGATCTGCCATGTGGTGTGTGCCTTTAAATACTGATGGTGTCCTCGGACTGAGGTGCAGCAGAGTGCTGGGAGATGCATTAAACTGAATAAGGCTTTGTTGAAAAACACATGTTTCTCTTGTGCATTGTTTCTTATGTCTCTCAAACATCTTTGTGGCTTATTTCATGATTTTCTGTGGGGTCGAGAATGAGCCTTAGTGTGGGAGTGTAGAGCGAATGCTGTGTTTCTCACATGACTCACCCCCAGCTCTCCAGACTCAACTCTCCAGACTCAGCTCTCCAGCCCGAAGGTTTCTTGATCCATCGCATGGATCGGACAGTGATCAGGGAAAGGGTGGGGTGGCAGCATTGGGTGCTCAGACATAGCAGCATCTGGAATATCCAACAGTGAGGAGCGATCCCTCCTACATTCCAAGGGAGATCCCGCCCCAGACAGATGTTCGGCAGGCACTGGAGGAGCTGCATGCCGTGGTCTACAAACAACAAACACCATCCTGTGATGCCTTTCCCATCAGAGCCAGGAACGTCAACAAGCCCAACTTGAAAAATGTTTTCCCAACTACCTCCAGTACCTGTCCTGCAGCCTCCGAGGATCAAATACTCTCGACCACTGCTACTCCACTGTCAAAGATACCTATCGTTCCATCTCTCGCCCTCACTTTAGGAAGTCGGACTACCTGGCAGTGCATCTTCCTGCGTAAAGACAGCGACTGAAGAGTGCAGCCCCAGTGGTGAGGACTGCACAGAGCTTGGCTGGGGAGGCAGAGGAACGACTTCACGACTGCTTGGCATCAGCAGATTGGGCAATGTTCAATGACTCAGCAACGGGTCTGAATTAATACACCACGATTGTGACCGATTTAATAAGTAAATTTGCAAAGGAGCGTGTTCCAATCAAGACCATCCGATTGTTCTTCAACTGGAAGCCTTGGATAAACCAGGAGGTCCCCAATCTACTGAGGCCCAGATATAAGGCATTCAAGTCTGGCGATACAGGGTCCTATAGAAGTCCAGATACAACCTTGGTAACTTCTTCAGAAAAACAAAGCAACACTTTCAGTCTAAAGTAGAGGATGAGGCGTACACTCGACAGCTGGGGCAGGGCTTGCATGCCATCGAGTCAAGAGTCTTATGTCCCAGACACTTCCTACAAGACAAAATAAGCAGTAGCTCAAGTGTTAAAATCTTATCGCTGTATCTCGGTACACGTGACAATAGACAAAACAATAGACTGGTCTGAGCAAGGGGCCACTCCCAGCTGAGCTCAATGCTTTCTGTGCCCCCCTTGCACAAAGAGCATGTCTTTTGCAGTCACTTTCTAAGTCTCTCTGTCCTCTTTGAAACACTCTTCCACCCTTCTCCCATAACTGCAGCATCAATGCATTTGGTAGCAACACATTTCAGAAGTTTGAAGAACCCCTTTAGTGTTATGGGTAGACACAAAATGCTGGAGTAACTCAGCAGGACAGACAGCATCTCTGGGGAGAAGGAATGGATGGCGTTTCGGGTTGAGGCCAATTAAATAACATTTTAGTGTTATTTTGAGCTGACTGCAAAGATCACAGCTGCTATATGTTGACGGCTGTGAGAAGTTGTAACATTTCAATTGGAAATGTCTCTCTGAAACAGACAATTTAAATTTAATGGCAGAGTTTCACAGGTGAGCCTGATGACATGGTTCTGAGAGCCTTGTAATTGAGGTTTTTGCCGTTTATGCGACTTTCACATCTAGCATTCAGGCAACTGCTGTCCAGTTTTAGGATCATAAGATATAGAAGCAGAATCAGGCCATTGAATGTGGCATGCAGCAATTTGTAGATCCTAAGCTCCTACTCTGAATGCATACTGCACCCCATGAAAAAAAACGAATTTTCCTTGGAATTATATATGCACCTTAAAAAATTAAATTACTTTTCCTTAACCCCTCTCAGCTTTCTGAAATTCAGAAAGCAAAACGGTGATCTAATCTAATTTAATCAAAATTTTGGAAGAAATTAATACATTTGACACTGAGAAGGATGCCTTGTACTTTTTAAAGTGCTGTGTTTTTAAAAGTGTACAGTCTTTAGGTGCAGTCATCATTAAATAGTTATTGGCTTCCCCGGTGTGACAGACGACTGCTTCAGTTTCAGTATTTGCTAATCAACTAATGTAGAGCAACATCACTCAGCTGCCAGTTCTTAGTCATGCAGATGCAGTCTAGGGAGCCTGTCCTTAAAGAGGAACATGCATCACACAACCACCAGAGCTGCAGACAGTAGTGGTGAGTGATGCAGGCCATGGGGTCGTGGGCCATGGGCCATGGGCCATGGGCTATGGGGCATGGAGAAAGGAGAGAGGAGAGATTCTGCTCCAAAATTAATTGAAAGAAATTAAGAGTTTGGTGGGACTTACAGTATATCAGCAAGAGACAGTATAATGTACTGTGTGCAAGAGAGTGTCGAGATCCTTTAAAGTGCAAAGGGTTACTTTGGACGTCTTTATTAGAACACTTACACCTACACCAACATAGCATGTACATGCCTCAACTTTGGGAAGCTTGCAATCATAGGAAATACTTGTAACAAGTCAGCATCATTCAATGAGCTGTAGGAAAATTAGATGAAGTCTTGCCTGCTTGAGTATGATCCTTGGGGGATTTACTAATGCAGCAGTGAGCAATGAACTTTGGGGTGTCATGGGGCTGAGCAACAGGAGCCTGGAGCTATTCTGAGGCTAAGAATCAAGAAGTTACCAAGAGAGAGTTTTATTTAGATTTAGTTCTTTGGGCTAAATAAATCTAGGGGTATGGGGGAAAAGCAGGAACGGGGTACTGATTTTAGTAGTCTTTATTAGATTCATTCTTAGAATAAATAAATTCTAATAAAGTCTTTATTAGAACACTTGTCCATCATTGGACAATTCAGCGTCCATTCTAGGACAACTAGGTCTTCACAAATCCTGCATTGTGTACACAATTGGGCCACTCCGATCCCATCCCATTTCAATCCAGTTCCAGAACAGGGCTAATATTCTCCATACTTCGACATCACTACCAAACTCACAGGGTCAAGTCTCCAAACCACTGACTCTCCGATCATTAGATCATCTAATCCCAATATCCACTGCTGCCCGTAACAGAGGCCTCGACCTCCAACATCAATCACTCACCACCAACCACTCTGTATCAAGATGCTACACTGAGTATTTTCCACCTTCCTTGGTTAGAAACTGATCCTGATCCTGGATCTTGGAGGATGGTGAGGTGAAAGTAACAAGCATAAGACATGGGAAAAGCATTAGACCATTTGGCCCATCGAGTCTGCTCTGCCATTCAATCTTGGCTGATCTATTTTTCCCTCTCAACCCCATTCTCTTGCCTTTTCCCCATAACGTTTAACACCCTTACTAAACAAGAAATCAATCTCCATTTTAAAAATACTTAGTGCCTTGGCCTCCACAGCCATCTCTGGCCATGAATTCCACATAATCGTCACACTTTAGCTAAATAAATTCCTCCACATCCCCTTTTTAAAAGTACTTCCTGGGGCTGTGCCTTCTGGTCCTTGACTCTCCCACTATTGGAAACATCCTCTCCACATCCACTTTTTCTAAGCCTTTCATTATTTGGTAAGTTTGCTTACCAAAGAGATGCTTCCTCATCCGTCTAAACACCAGCGAGTACAGGCCCAAAGCCATCAAACACTCCTCATATGTTAATCCAATCACCATTGGATCATTGTCCTCTGGGCCCTCTTCAATGCCAATACATCCTTCCTCAGATATGGGGCCCAAAACTGCTCCCCAAGTGAACACTATCCATACTCTGTTTTGCAGGAGAGAGGATGAGAACAGAATTATGGGAAAGAGATGAGATGTGGTCAAGGTCTCTGTCAACCATGGTAGAGTGGAAGCCACAGTTCATAAAGAAGGGCAACATCTCAGAGGCACCTTTGTGGAAAGTCTTGTCATTTCAGCGAATACAATGGAGTCAAAGGAATTGAGAAAATAGAATGAAGGCCTTACAGAAGGCCAAGTGGGAAGAGGTACAGTCGGTTTGGAATGATTGCTTGTCACTAGGCTATCTCCAGAAATGATGGAAAAATCCAGGAAGATAAGGAAAGAGACAGAAATGGAGTGCATAAAAGTGAGATCAAAGTGGAAATTGGCAGCAAATGTAGTGAAATTGCCTCCCACTGTATTAGTGCAGGAAGCAATATTAACATCAGTCATCAATGCACCAGAAAGAAAGTTAATGAAGTTGGTCCAAATAGATCTCAAATAAATATTTTTCGAACATCTCACAAATATCTCACAAAGAAAGCTATAGCATGTGCCCCGTCAGATTAATTTAGTTTAGAGATACAGCACAGAAACAGACTGTCAGCCCACCAGGTCCACGCTGACCATCCATCACACGTTCACATTAGTTCTATGTTATCCCACTTTCTCATCCACCTCCTACACACGGAGGGCAATTTTACAGAGACCAATTAACCTGCAAACCCTTACGTCTTTGGGATGCGGGAAGAAACGGGAGCACCCAGAGGAAACACACATGGTCAGTGGGAGAACATGCAAACTCCACATGGGCTGTACCCAAGGATCAAGCTCAGGGCTCTGGCGCTGTGAGACAGCAGCATTACCAGCTGCGCCACTGTGCTGCCCCCATAACTAAACCTATGATCTTAAGAAAGTGAGAAGAGTTGAAGGGAATTTCTTCAACATGAGGCCAAACTCAGCCAGAAACACGAATGTGTTGGTTGAGGGAATCTGGCTGAGCTTCTGTTCAGTTTAATTTAGTTTAGGTTGGAGATACAGTGCAGAAGGCCCTTTGGCTCACCAAGTCCGCGCCGACCAGTGATCCCCGCACAATAGCACTATCCCATATACTAGGGACATTTACTATTTTTACCGAAGCCAATTAACCCACAAACATGTATATCTGTGGAATGTGGGACAAAACTAGAGCACCCAGGGAAAACCCACGCAGTCCTGGGGAGACCGTATGATCTCCATACAGACAGCACCCGTAGTCAAGATCGAACCCGGGTCTCTGGCTCTGTAAGGCAGCAACTCTACTGTTGCGCCATGTTTTTAGATCAATCTGGTCTTGGATCGTAGTGTGGAGGGATTGTACATTCATGGTAAAATTTATCATAACCAGGGAATTGGAAACCAGGGAATCCAAACTAGCTTTTTTGTCTTGTTTACTCGCTGAAAACTTGCTTCAAGAAACATAGCTCTTTCTTGAGTACACATCTCCATCGCCGATCATTCCACATTGATTCAATTGAAAGTCACACTAGTGTAGATAAACAATCCAGAGTCTCTAAAAGCAATGATGTCATTGTATCCAGACATCCATGCATGCATACACTTGGCCTCTCTGCAAACTGTCTTGGTGCATGTTCCCACTTTATTTTTCACGTTCATTGCTGCAACCACGACAATTTTCCTTTCTTCGAGACATCAAAGATCGTAAACTCCAACAACTCTTGAATGCCAATATCCTTTTCACCTTCCTCTGACCACATCGCTCCAGAGAGTTCCACACCCTGCATTGTTTTCGAAATCCCTTCAGTTCATCCCTTTGCTGATCTCAAGCTATCAGTCCTCAGCAAAAGCCTTTAGCTTCATTCCCCTCACTGGCACTTTAAGTGTTAAGGTATCTCTGGATGGTAGTGTTATTTCCCTTGTCGTCTGAATTCCCTTAATAGTGTGTTGTAACTTATAAAGAGCCATTTTGGTGAGGGCTGTAATTGAGATTCCAAGGGCGAGGTTGTCTAGGGTTGGTGCAGTGTAATTTTACTAGGATGCGAGCGATTCATTTTTCTCTATTGTGGTTTTTGAATTCAGGATACAATTTTTTTAAAGCTCGACAATTGCAGTTTGACTTGGGTACACCGTGATTTAAAACTGAAATAAAACTGGGAACAACAAATCAGCTGCAGAACTCAGCAGGTCATGTAGCATCAGTGTAGGGGATGGACAGATGGCGTTTTGCATCAGGACCTTTCTTGAGTTGATAGGGAGACTGGGAAGAGAAGGAATCAGTTAGAAGTAAAGTGTGTAAAGTGAGAGCAGAATGGAAATTGGCAGCAAAAGTAGTGAAATGTTATACTACTGTCAAGAGACAAGAACATTGTCATATATCTCAAAATTGTTATCATATATCCCAAAATGGAACAATGAGTTTCTTACTTGCAGCAGCACAACAGATATGTAAATATAGTACTTTGTAAATTCCATAATTAATAATATATATATATATACTCACACACACACACACACACACACACACACACACACACACACACACACACACACACACACACACACACACACACACACACACACACACACACACACACACACACACACATATACCAAACAAACAAACAATAACAGTGCAAACACAAAATCATTGCCCCCAAGTCTAAGTAGTTCGGAGGTTATCTGGAGGTTTAATAGCCTGATGATTGTTGGGAAGAAACTGCTCCTGAACCTGGGCGTTTTTAACGATGTGGTCACAGTTTTTAAGCTCCTACACCTTCTTCCCGATGCCAAGAGTGAATGAGAGCATGGCCAGGGTGGTTTGGGTCTCTGATGATGTTGGCTGCCTTTTTGAGGCAGCGACTCCTGTAGATCCCTTCAATGGTGGGAGGTCAGTACCCATGATGGACTGGGCAGTGTTCACTGCTTTTTGCCATCTTCTTCATTCCTGGGCACTGAACCAGGCTGTGGGTATCCTGGGTATCTGAACCAGGCCCTGATGCAACTAGTCAATATGTGGGCTCTACTGTGCACCTGTAGAATTGAAGAGAGCTTTCGTTGACATACCTAATCTCCTCACTTCTAAAGATGCAGAGACGTTGATGGACTTGTTTTACGATTGCATCAAAGTGCTGAGTCCAGACATCTTCAACGATATGCACGCACAAGGAATTTGAAGTTTGTAACTTTCTTTACCACTGTCCTGTCAATGAAGCCTGGTTTGTGTACATCCGTCTTCCCTTTTCCAAAGTCATCAACCAGTTACTTGGTTGCATTGCCATTGAAAGCATAGTTCTTTTTCTGGCAACAACCTCCCGCCCATTACTATCATTAGCAACGTTCCTACATAGTCGAGAGAGTGGTGGTGAAATAGCGGCCAGCCCCTATAAGAGCTGGTTGCAAAGAACGCAGCTGCTAGCCTGCACCCTGACAACCGTGAGATAGATTATGAGCAAGTGCCACATTGAAACTGATAATGTTGGAAACCTATCAATGCTGCCTTGAGAACCTTCTATTTAAAATTCCTGCTCCTTTTGCAACTTTCACAAACTCAGTTATGGAAACATAACATTGTGTTAGTGCAAAAACAATAGTGTGGAACAATGTCTATATCTACATCTTCTGATCATCATGTTAAATGGTCAGCTACACATAGATCACAAGACCTACACCAACCCCAAACCAATTAGGAGCAGACGAGGGCATTCGGTCCAATTTGTGATCCCAGCTACAAAGACAGATGTGTACAGCAATTCGTTCTTCCCCCGCACAATTAAAGCATGGAATAATCTCCACCAAACTATAGTTACCCAACCAGATGCAACTAAATTTAAAGTAGCACTTTCTTCCCAATAACCCTTTCTGGCTTATTCCCTCCCTTCACCACCTCCAGTTTAAATTCCAGTTGGAATATTTTGGAGGACCAAGTAACCAAGAACCAAGAACCAACACCCCTACTGGTCCAACTTCTGAACTACTGTCGTTCCGATTTCCACAACCAGCGCAGCACTGAGCTATTAGTTCCTCGATCACCAAGCAACCAATCTTCCAGTCAATTCCCCTAAGTGTAACCCAAACAAAACAGCATTCTACAATTTCAGGTAAATGCCATTTTCAGTTTGTAACAGAACTGGCTGTTCCTGTATACACAAGAACACAAGAAAATAGCAGCAGGGGTATGTCACTAGTCCTACAAGGCTCATCTGAGGTCTCAAATACTCTTCTGTGCCAGTTTCATACAACTTTCAATTTCTGTTTCCAATATTTATTTATCTCCACCGTAAAATATATCTAATGATGTGGCCTCCACTTCCTTCTTTGATTGAGAATTCCAGAAAATTCACTACCCTCTGAAAGGAATTTTTAACGCACCTTGGTTTTAAGTGATCATCATTTGTAGCTATGTCCCTCTGTTTGTGATGCTCCCACAAGTGAAAACATCTCAATATCTACTCTGTCAAGCCCCTTTAGAATCTCACATGCTTGAAAAAAATCACACCTCATACTCAAAATGCCAAGGAATACAGATTCAAACTGTCTCTCCTCTTTTGATAGGACAATCATCTCATGTCAGGAATTAGCCTGGTGAACCTTCATACATAGAACACTGATATTCTTCTGAACTTCACATCTGTAATATTGGTTCAATTTTTATCTCCAGACATTGCCTGAATTGGGAAGGTCTGATCGGCATTTACAGCTTTTTACACATTCCTTTGTTTAAATGCCCTGTTTCTAACTGCCATCCCTGATCTATTAACTAAATTGCTTTATTGTCATCTTATCGTCAGAATAATCCTGGTCTCAGAGATATTTATTTTGTCCTTTTCATTCCTCCTCACTGTCTCTGGAAGTTAAAACTATCTTGTTTTCTATCTTTCTAGTTCTGGTGAAGTGTATTTGACCTAAATGGTTAACTCTATTCTCTTTCCACAGATACTGCCTGATCTAGTGAGTATTTCCAGCATTTTCTGCTTCTCTCATAGTGGAAGGGAGACTAAATTTGCTCTTGGAATCATATCTCAAATACAGGAAGATAATTGTATTTGTCGGAAGTCCAGTGACCAGTTATACATCACTGCAGGACTTTCCCCAGGGCAGTGACCTGATTGCAGGCATCTTAGACAATAGGTGCAGGAGTAGGCCATTCGGCTCTTCGAGCCAGCACTGCCATTCAATATGATCACGGCTGATCAACCAAAATCAGTACCCCGTTCTTGCTTTCTCCCCATATCCCTTGATTCAGTTAGCTCTAAGACCTATATCTAACTCTCTCTTGAAAACATCCAGTGAATTGGCCTCCACTGCCTTCTGTGGCAGAGAATTCCACAGATCCACAACTCCCTGGGTGAAGAAGTTTTTCCTCATCTCAGTCCTAAATGGCCTACCCCTTATTCTTAAACTGTGACCCCTAGTTCTGGACTCCCTCAACATCTGGACTCCCTCAAATACATTTTTCCTGCATTTTTCAGCTGCTTCTGCAAAGTTCTTCTATGAGAAATGAGAATTTTTGCTGATGACTGTACAATGGCCTCTGCCTCACGGCTCCAGAGACCCTGGTTCAATCCCAACCTAAAGTTTTATTTAAATGGAATTTGCAATATGTAATTTGCTGCTTTCCCCCGATGGCTCTGATTTTCTCCCACTTTCTCAAGATGTGTTGGCTGGTGGGGACAGACAGACAGACAGACAGACAGACAGACAGACAGACAGACAGACAGACAGACAGACAGACAGACAGACAGACAGACAGACAGACAGACAGACAGACAGACAGACGCAAAATGAGGATGCATGGGGAAAAACAGGATTGATTTTGACTGATGTTTTATAGTAGACATGGATATAGTTGGTCAAAGGATTTGTTTCCATGATGCATGACTCTCTATGTTCATTTTCATTCGTAAAATCTCGAAAATGTACCAGTCTATCCCTCAAAATATCACAACTTAACTCAACAGTTAGGCATAGGTTGATAAGTGACAAGTAACATTCATATCACAGTAACGTTCATATCATAATAGTAGACAATGTCCATTTGTAATAATAGAGAATTTAATCACCCACATTTCACATTCAATGGCATTACTGTCCCGGAATTTCCCATTATCAGCACTTAACATTCTGGGGGTTACCACTGATAGGGGCCAGCCACATAAATGCCATGGTTGTAAGAGCAGGTCAGAGACTGGGTATCCTCAATCCAATGTCCTCCTCTCCTGACACCTCAAAGCCTTTATATCATCTACAAGGCACATGGCAGGATTTCAATAGACTGGCAGCTCACCATCACCTTCTCAAGGGCAGTTAAATCTGTCTGCTCAGCAATGTTCACATCCCGTGAATGAATGGAAACAAGAATGGATGAGATGGAAAAGAGAGATGGAGAAGCGGGGGCAGATCAGTGGCACAGTGGTAGAGATGCTGCCTTACAGCGCCAGAGACCCGGGTTTGATGCTGACTATGGGTGCTGTTTGCATGGAGTTTCTACATTCTCCCTGTGACTGTGTGGGTTTTCTCCAGGTGCCCCGGTTTCCTCATACACATACAGGTTTACGTAAATTGTCACCAGTGTGTAGGATAGTGCTAGTATACAGAGTAATCGCTGGTCGGCGCACACTCGGTGGGCCGAAGGGCCTGTTTCTGTGCTCTATCTCTAAAGTAAAGTCTAAAGTATGCTCAAATACAAAGACAAATAAAGGAGTTTAGAGTGCGATGATCAACAGTTATCCCTTAACTAACACTCCTATTTGTAGGAGCTTGCAATGCATAAATTGGCTGCTGTGCTTATTGCTTTATAACAATTATCTCATATCAAAAGTATTTAATTAATTGTATTGTACTTTGGAATATCCTAAGGCAATAAATGCAGATTGTTTTTCTCTTTCTCACAGAACACTGTGTACAACCACATGCAAATATGCATCTCCCTTGACATGGCCTGTGAGTATTCATATGCACACAATTATCTGATCAGGTGGTATAGATCTATCCAAATTGATTGAAATCTGGAAACGTTACCATGAAATAGATGGATTCTACACTACATTCTACATGTTCACTTTCAAGTAAAAAAGGAAGAACAGAGATGAAACCAGGCCCCTGGATCACCTACAACCCAATGGTGTGAACATAGATTGTTCTAATTTCAGGGAATCTTTACTTTGTGTGTTCCCTCTTTCTCCCTCCGATCCAACTTTATTCCCATTTTTATTTTCTTTCCCACACTGCCACCCCGACCCCATCACCTATTTTTGTCGCCCTCCTGATTACATCCACCTACCACCCACTTCATTCACTAGTTTCCTGGTGATTCCTGGTTTTATCTGCCCTTCATCTCTCTCTTAATGCTTCCCATTATCACTTCTTCACTACATTTCCTCCTCTAGCTTCACAATTCTCAACTCTTCAATCCTTTTGCCTCACACCTTCTACCTTTTCATCTCTGGCCTTTGTTCGACCATTTGCCCATAGATTTGCCTTCTTCACCCATATCAAATTATTATCTGCCAGACTATGTCTTTGTCCCTCCTCTCATCCAGCTTTCTCCATCCAATCTACAATCAGTCTGGGGTTAGGAGGGAGAGATAGATCAGACATGATTGAATGGTGGAGTAGACTTGATGTGCTGAATGGTCTAATTCTACTCCTATCACATGATCTTATGATCTGATGAAGAAGGGTCCCCATATCCATACTCTTCAGAGATGCTGCTTGACCCACTAAGTTACTCCAGCACTCTGTGTCTTTTATTGTAAACCAGTATCTGTAGTTCCTTGTGTCTACTTCTTCCATTTTACCACAGTATCAGATTCCAGCACCAGTAGCCTTTTCTGTCCCCGCTTATCAGCCTCCAACAGCTGCTTCCACTTTCACCCTTCCCTCCACCTCCACCTGGACCATCTGCCTTTTTTCCCATTGCCTGCCTCTACTTGATCATCCACATGACTCTGTCTCCCAAATGCACTCCATCCTCTCCCCCACCTAGTTCCATCTGCCCATTATCCCTCGCCTCCTCCTTGGTCCACCTGTTACCTACCTGTCCCTGTCCCACCCCTTCCCCTCTCCTCTTTATACCGGCTATTTTCTCAACCCACTATCAGTCCTGATGTAATTCTCGACCCAAAATGCGTATAATTCCTTTTCCACAACAGATGTCGCTTGACTCGCTGAGTTCCTCCAGAAGTTTGTTTTGCTCCAGACTAGTCTTGTGTCTCCTGCTGCAAGAAGAGGAATCTTTCGGCATTCCAATCCCTCTGCAAGGAATCTATAGCATTTAAAAACTGACAGCTGGTGAATCCATATACTGAGCGTCTGCTGCTATGCTGCAGCATTGGGTTTCAGGCATTACCCATATCACGCAGTGTCAGTATTAAAGCTGGAGGCTGTGATGTTATGTGATATTGATGTGTTTTCATTCTTTTGCTTCTAGACCAGGCAGGTGCTAGGCCACTTGAAGTGGAAAAGGTGTGAGAGAGAAAGGAGGGCTGCATAAAGAAGGATGAATGTTAAAGTCATTATTTCTGTGTATCTGCTTGACCAGCATCTGTGTGCCCATCCTCACTTGCCCTCGTGAAGGTAGTAGTGAGCTGACTCCATGAAACTTTGGTAGGTCGGGTCCATGGGCGTGCATGTGGCTATGCTGGGTCTTTGATCATCAGGCGGGGCTCATGTTGTCGACCTCCCCGTGGTGAGCCCTGTCGACTGACCTCAGTCAGGCGAACGACAACAAACAGAGACAGCAACAGCGCCACAGCTTGGCGCCAACCCGGAGCATGCGCCCATTTTACGGCGGGCACCTGCGGATGTCGAACGGGATGGCATCACCCTGCTGCGGACTTCTGCAGCTTCAAACGCAAGAAGATCATCAGGCCAGGACCTTGTCAGGTCAAATCAGGATATCTGTTGGGGATGGCGATGGCGTCTTACAGCATGGAAACAGGCCCTTCAGCCCAACACATCCAAACTAATCATAACGTTCAATCTGTGGATTTCAAGAACATGTGGCCATTGATTATCTTGGGACTGCTAATGTAAGGTCAATGTGACATCCAGTACACGTCAAGATAACACCTTTATCCTGTTCATTTTGTTGACAGGTATGTATTAGGTACAAGAGAGGCGCTAAGCTCCTATCTATTGCAAACGTACCATTTCAACATAAAAAACATCAAGAAGTGTCATGGTAACGGCGACACGCTGCTGTTTATATGGGGATGGATGGCAGTGAATGAAGGACGCAATGGCTGTGTTCTCCAATCAATTTCTTATTCTATCAAAAGGAATACAGTGACAACTGAATAGAAGACAATTGCAGAGATGAATCACGTTCCATTTTGCACTGCATCGAGTTATTTGGTTGAGTTTCACATGTCTTAGAACATCTGGTGTTTTCCTGGTGTGGTATAAAATATGTCCACAACTATTCCATGGCACTTATTACTCAATTTTCCAGCGTCCCTTGCTGAGCTAAAAGGGAAGAAGGAAAATAAATCAAGTAGGATGAATAATCCCTTGTTTCCAGACACCACTGTAAACTAAAAGGATATTTCGTTTTTTCTTCATATATTTGTTTTGTTTGATTTTTTTAAATCCACAATTGTGGATGAAGACAGGGAAGTAGAGTATATAGGGTTTTGGCCCGAAACGTTGCCTATTTCCTTCACGCCATAGATGCTGCCGCACCTGCTGAGTTTCTCCAGCACTTTTGTCTACCTTTGATTTTCCAGCATCTGCAGTTCCTTCTTGAACATAGAGTATATCAGAGGCTTGTTATGCCTGCCTCTTTGTAGGGTATGTCAAATCCAAAGCGTAGCTATGGGCACTCGCATGGGCCCCAGCTATGCCTGCCTCTTTGTAGCGTACGTCGAACAATCCCTTTTCCATGCCTACACTGGCCCTATCCCCGAACACTACCTCCGCTACATTGACGACTGCATTGGTGCTACCTCCTGCACCCATGCAGAACCCACTGTCTTCATAAACTTCACCACTAATTTCCACCCTGCACTCAAATTCACGTGGACCATCTCCGACATCTCCCTACCGTTTCTAGATCTCACCGTCTCCATCACAGGAAACAGACTATTGAAGGACATCTACTACAAACCTACTAACACCCATAGCTATCTTGACTACACTTCTTCCCATCCTTCTTGTAAAGACTCTATCCCCTCCTACCAATTCCTCCGTCTACGCCGCATCTGCGCCCAGGACGAGGTTTTTCATACCAGGGCATTGGAGATGTCCTCATTCTTTAGGGAACGGGGGGTTCCCCTCTCACTAGGGTCTCTCACTAGGGTCTCACTAGGGTCTCCTCGATATTCCGCAGCTCCTCTCTCACTCCCCCTCTCCCCTCTTGTAACAAAGACGTAGTCCCCCTTGTCCTCACCTTCCACCCCATCAGCCGTCGTATACAACATATAATACTCCAACATTTTTGCCACCTCCAAATGGATCTCACTACTGGCCAAATCTTCCCATCTCCACCCCTTTCTGCTCTCCGCATAGACCATTCCCTCCATAATTCCCAGATCAACTCATCTCTTCCCAACCAAACCACCCCCTCCCCAGGTACTTTCCCCTGCAACCGCAGGAAATGCAACACCTGTCTCTTTACCTCCCCCCTCAACTCCATCCAAGGACACAAACAGTCTTTCCAGGTGAAGCAAAGGTTCACGCACCTCCTCCAATCTCATCTACTGCATCCGCTGTTCCAGGTGTCAACTTCTCTCCATCGCCGAGACCAAGCGCAGGCTCGGCGATCGTTTCGCTCAACACCACCACTCAGTCTGTCTTAACCAAGCTGATCTCCCAGTGGCCCAGCACTTCAACTCCCCCTCCCATTCCCAATCCGACCTTCTGTCCTGGGCCTAAAGTACAGTACATTAGAAAGGCTGTGCAGGAACCAAGAAAAAAAACATGAATAAAAATGCGGAAAAAAACTTGTGGCAAACTACATCGGTGCTATCGTAAAATGTGTTGGTTCTGCAAATCGGTGCCACTAATAAACACTTCCTTACTCCTGTTGCTTCCCAGTGTCAGAGAGGGTTTATTCATACTTTACTTCCATTCATATTTTCTTATGATGTTAAAGAAGGCCAGTCAGCCCATTGAGTGTCTGCCAGCTCTGAGCATTGCCACTAGTCCCATTACCCCCTTAATTCCCTGCAACTTAATCAAGGACGGGTCTCACCAGAGTCACTTCCTCTTCTCCCCTCTCCCATCAAGCAGGAGGTACAGAAGTTCAAAACGCCTACCTCCAGATTCAGGGACAGTTTCTTCCCAGATGTTTTCAGGCAACTGAACTGTCCTCTCACCAGCTGGAGTGTGGTCCTGATCTCCCATCTACCTCAGTGGAGACCTTTGAACTATCTTTAATCAAACTTTATCATACTTTACCTTGCACTAAATGTTGTACCCTTTATTCTTTTCAAAAGTAAATGAAATGCTTCAAATGTTCAAACACTACAGCAGGCACACACATTTGAAACTAATTAAATCAAATTAAATGGAACATACTGTTTAGTTTTTCCTTACAGTCGATTCTTCCCACCCATGTCAAGGGTTTTGCTGTACTTGCAGTTTCCAGGCCTGGTAACCTGCTGAAGTGGGCATCGGCCTGTTGGAGTCTGATGCCCGGACTGCTGGCTTACAAGCGTCGATGTGCATTGCTGAGCCTCTTCTGACACTTGTTTTGTGTGCGCATTTCCGAGAAATGCAAAGAGACATTGTGCAGAAGAAGACTTCCCACATGATGGCTCTGCTGTAACAAATGGCTACCTCTTTGCTGTAAATGCCCTGCCACTCTCTGCCATTGCAGATCAGTTACTGCAGGCATTCCACTTACACCAAGATTTGTGTTTTTATATGCCAGTGGTCAATTAAAAGGGCATTTGGCTCATGCTGAGAAGTCTGGGCCTACTTCTGTAACACTGGGTATAGACTGTCTGTAACTGCTGGCTGCCTGGACAAGTTTCCTCTGCGGCAGATGTTGTACCTGCCTAGACACCAGTCCCTCTGATGTGGTTCGATCTTTTGATGTTGGGTTTATAGTGATGCTTAAAATAATGGCATTTTGTTGTAAAGACTCAGTAAGTAATTTGTTTGCTCTGGAATGGACTTACTGTCTTTCTTCCTGTTTCCTGTTTCTCTTTCTCTTTATACCAACAGCCGGTCACTTCTCTTCCTCATACGACACCTCTTAGTTTTCCCTTCTGTCAACCATGGATTCAAATGAATTCTTCCTGCACCTTTTTTAGTTGATTTCCCTCCGACAGGAAAGAGCAATTTTCAACAAAGTGGGCAGGATTCCTCAATAAAATTGGATATCTAATACATCTTCTTTTCAGGGACCGTTTTGTGGTGGTGTGCTTCCAGGCCAAGTGAAAACTGTGAAGAATTCCCCTGCTGGCTTTTTGTTTGATTAGAATTGCACCACTGAAATATCATAGTCTGTGCTCCAGTGTTCTCAACACAGCTACTTCTTCCAACTGTTCCAGAGCCGCTGTCTGAAAAAAGCTCAGAGAATTGCTAAGGACAAACTGCACCCCCTCCACATACACCTGGATCTCCTGCCATCAGGCAAGAGATATCGAAGCATCAAAGCCCGGACTACAAGACTGCTAAACAGCTTCCTACCACAGGCTGTGAGGCTGCTAAACAGTCACTCTGTATTCACAGTCACTTGATTCTGCGGCTTGGCACGGACACTTTAATAACTGGCACTGGCCACTTTAATAACTGGCACTGGCCACTCAAATCAGCTGCCCCGGACATTTTTATGATTGGTTTATTGTATTTTATCGTTGTGTTTTACCTGCTTTTAACTATTTATTTATACTGTTCCATCAGGGACTGGATTGTTTTTAGTGTTATTATGTGTGAAACTTTTTAAATTTCATGTGCGATGCTCCGCTATTCCCTGGGAAACGTCTTTTCATTTTGCACTGTACAACTGTTGCTTGCAAGATGACAATAAAGGTTGATTTGATTTGATTTGATTTATGAACGAGCAACTTATTGAAGCAGTTATTAGAGCTGCTGCCTTACATCTCCGATGATCGGGTTCAACCCTGACATCTTGTGCTATGCATATGGAGTTTGAAGATATTAATACAATAAATACTTGAAAATAAAATCTTATAGAAACTTACAAAATTCTTAAGCGGTTGGACAGGCTAGATGCAGGAAGATTGTTCCCGATGTTGGGGAAGTCCATAGAACAAGGGGTCACAGTTTAAGGATAAGGGGGAAATCTTTTAGGACCGAGATGAGAAAAACATATTTCACACAGAGAGTGGTGAATCTCTGGAATTCTCTGCCTCAGAAGGTAGTTGAGGCCAGTTCATTGGCTATATTTAAGAGGGAGTTAGATGTGGCCCTTGTGGCTAAAGGGATCAGGGGGTATGGAGAGAAGGCAGGTACAGGATACTGAGTTGGATGATCAGCCATGATCATATTGAATGGCGGTGCAGGCTCGAAGGGCCGAATGGCCTACTCCTGCACCTAGTTTCTATGTTTCTAAAATGATCATTGTGCTGTGCATGAGCATGAGGCAAATGCAAACTTTATGTCTGGGATTTGAGCAAGACATTCCATACATGCTGCCTGTCTTGGCCAGGACTCTCTTGTAAAAGAGATTTTTTAATCTCAATGAGACTTCTCCTGGTTAAATAAAGGTTAAATAAAAATAAAAATTTGTGAATGTTTAATTGATAAGTTTAGAGTTACAGCATGGAAACAGGCCATTCGGCCCAGCAAGTCCACACTCACCCTCGATCAACCGTTCACACCAGTACTGCTATCCCGCTTTCTCGTCCACCCCTCCAACACACTGGGGCAATTTTACAGGGGCCAATTAATCTACAAAGCCATATCTTTGGGATGTGGGATGAAACCGGAGCACCCTGAGGAATCCCAAGCGGTCACCCGGAGAATGTGTAAACTCCACACAGATGGCACCTGAAGTCAGGATCAAACACAGATCTCAGGCTCTGTGAGGTAACAGCTCTACCAGCTGTGCCACCCTTAAAGAATTATTTTCAGAAAATAACATTGCGAAATTACACATTTTAGCACTTCGAGATTTAACTTTTTAAGGTTCAAGTTCCTTCTTCCATGCCTGCTATTTTATTTATCTAATTTTATTGATATTATCATCAATAAAACTTTTATATGCTGTGGATTTCTTGAAGAGGAATTTCATGTATAAATACATGAAGTGCATGCAGGATACTCCTAGTAATTTCTTTCAGTCAGTTGTTTGATATTTCAACATTGCAGTTTTTTCTGGTTAGTGTAATTTCATTCTGTTTCTCACTCAGTTTCCATCATCCTCGGTCGGTCTCTGTGTCCACCTCATACTTTGTTTCCAGCTCTCTTTTAGGCTCTGAGCATCAGCATGCTCTTTTTGTCTATATCACACGTTAATTTCTTGCCCTCTCAGTTTCTCTCTTTCCTGCTTTGCCATCATCTTTATCCTACTCACAATCACAATCTCTGTCGTATTTTATCTCCATTCCTATCTTTTTGCCTCTGGCACCCCTCTCCTTGATGTTGTCTCAGCCTTCTGTTTCGTCTTTCTCTTCTGACCTTAGTTCAGTTAATGGTTTTGTCCGTGTTTTAAACAATTAAAAAAATCTTAATAGTCTGTAAATATCCTATTCCTGATCTTTAATGTAAGTAATGAGAATACATTTATTTGCTGCTGTCAGCCAAACACGCACATTTAAAGCTCCTTTTAGCTGTTTAACAATTGGTCAAATGCAGGAGGTGCAACTCAAGTGCTTTCATCTCCTTCCAATCCAACAACTCACTGAAATGGCAAACTACTTTAATTATTTCAATATACCATTCTTGCAACCAACAAAATGATCATCCCCACACAGGGACAGCACAACACAGATTGGTAGACACTTCCATTCCAGCTGCAAGCATGCGTCACGAGCACTGATCACTTGCCAGATCAATTCCCTGTCTTCCTCCTGTTTGGTTCCTGGCCTTCTGTACTTTCCATTCAAACTCATTGCGAGGTCAAAAGAACGCATCTTTCAGGCATTTCACATCCTTCCAACCTTTGTGTGGCGTGCAATAACTTTAGATTGTAACCGCTAACTCTACTCCTTTTTCTCCCAAAAATAAACTTTATTCAGAATAAAAAAATATACAAAAAAAACCAACTCTGCTAAAGGAATTCATACATTCTCAGTGTCAATGTATTAAATCATCTTCAGTAGTGTTCACATCTATCTTTAAACAAAAACACCCTTGCCACTCATGTAGTCCCTTGGTGTAATATCATTTTTTCTTGTTTGAGGGTTGTCCCTATTGGACTCTGCTCCTCCATGTTCAGCAGCGTAAGGCCCCTAGATTGTGGTCATCCCCCACATAGTTTCATGGCTGCACCAAAGTATTGTGCGTGTATCAGCATGTGGGCAAGCAGTCTGGAAGGGGCTAGCCGGCAACATTCCCTAACTGACATCTCACTGGGCTGGGAGACCATCAGGTTTCTTGCAGGCTAACAAGAGTCTTCCAGCAGTAGTTGATGTCCATCTTCGAATGTGTCCCTGAGAATAGTCCGTAAATCAAAGAGTCCTCTGGTCCGGAGCAGATCGGGAGGAACTTTGATAAGGACCCTTGCATGCTTCTCCAGACCCTCTTTGCAAGTTTACTTTCTCAGACACTGGTGGCAGTGGAGTTAGAACTGCTGTCTCCCTGCCCATCTTCTGCCCATGGGTTGATGTCTGCTCACCTTTCCTCGGCCACATTTCCAGGTGCACATGTATAATTTTGGAGATGTTCTACGCTTCTCTTGCATTCTGTTATTAGGGTCAAGCAAATTCCACTTTCTCTAAATCCAAATTTACATTATATTGAAACCTTCTTTTGCCTTGAAGTATCAAATATCTGCTACAACTTTGAATTTAAAAACAACTGTCTTTCGCTGTTGACGTCACCCCCCCGTCTGCGTGCCGTTATTCCACGCTCTGCAAGTGACATTACCCCCCCCATCTCTCCCTCCTCCCCCTCTTCTCCCCCCTCCTCTCCCCCCCCCCCCCCCCCCACCTCTCCCTCCTCCCCCCCATTATTCAAAAGACACTGCCGGAGATGAAGTCGGGCCTGGACTGAAGCCGCCCCTCTGCCCCCCTGGATTCTCTCCCCTCCCCCGGGCCTATCTCCCCCCCTCCTCTACCCCCCCCCCCCCATCCTCTCCCCCCTCTCTCGCCCCCCCTCTCTCCCCCCCCCTCTCTCTCTCTCCCCCCCCCTCCCCTCCACCCCCAAGTCTATGTGCTTTGGTGCTTCCTTGGAAGTTATGGTGTTTAATAGGTTGATGATTGCAGGGAAGAAGCTGCTTCTGAACCTGGATGTTACCGTTTTCAGGCACCTATACCTTCTTCCCGGTGGCAGGCATGAGATGAGAATGTGGCCAGGGTAATGTAATGGCCCCATTCTTCCCTAATGAAAAATCATCGACCTGAGAGACTAGTACAAAATTCACTGGACCAGTCCTTCCGATGGGCATAAAGGAGTGCATTCAGGAGTGGTCAGCCATTAAACTCTTCAGATCTGTACATTCGCCATAGTTCCACATCTCTGTGTACCTTGAGCAAAGCACAAAACGCTGGGAAGAACACAGAATAACATCCTTACTTCGCATATATATCCCACGCCCCCACCACCATCACCACCACCACCCGAGTTATACACATATCTCCCATCATCTCCGACCTCACCAGCCACTCTGATCTTTCCCCACCTCCGTATGCTCAACTCCCATTCCAGAGCCCCCTACTGCCCTTTTATCTCACCTGTCCCCCACCACACATATCCCTCCTTTCGGCTTTACATTTCATTCCTCCTTTTCTCTCACCATATAACACTCTTTTTGACTTTTGTTTGCTGATTCAGCATGAAAACAGGGCCTTCGGCCCATCAGGTCCATGGAGACATGAATCACCTGTGCACACTGGTTCTATGTTATCCCACTTTCTCTTCTACCCTACATATTAGAGGCAATTTACAGGTGCCAATTAACCTACAATCCTGCACATCTTTGGGATGTGGGAGGAAACCGGAGAACCACAAGGAAATCCACGTGGTCACAGGGAGATCATGCAAACTCCACACAGGCAGCACCCAAGGACTGGATCAAACCCATGTCTCTGGCGCTGTGAGCAGCAGCTCCACCAGTTGAGTCACTGTACCACCTTTTTTTCAACTCGAGCCTTTGTCATTTATTCCACCCATCTGACAATCAAAATCCCCTCCTGTGTAACCACCTATCACTTATCAGGCTTTTCCTGCTTTCCCCTCTCGACGTTAGCAGTCTGAATAAGTCTCCTGAACCGAAACGTCGTCTGTTCATACTGCTGACCTCATTGTGTTTCCTCTGTCTACCTCAAACCTATTGGGTTCTGATATAAAATAATGAATCAATGAAGTATATGGTGCTTTTGTTTCCGATAGTTCTACCCGTTTACTGTTTGTAGGATGAAGATACGTCACTAACCTCTTACCTTAATGGCTCAACTCTGACTTTAGCATCATGACAAGACTGTGCCATCATCAGAAAAAAAGCTTCCTCCCCATCCACCTCATCTATTCCCTACAAAATCCCCAAACCTCAATCAATTGTCCTTTGGGTGTTTATTTACAAGGGAATTCTAGCCTAGTTCATGCAGGTTCTCTCATTAATCGAAGCCTGGGAATAACTGGCAAAATTCTGAGGAATCAGCAGTGCTCTCCATCCAAGATCAATTATATCCTTCCTAAGATGTAATGCCCAGACAGTACACAGACATCCAGTCTAACCAGGGATTTGTATAAAACTGATTTTCCTTTCAGATTATAGTACTTATATAAATATAAGCTGTCATTCTTTAATATTATGTATGCATTTCTGGTTCATTTCAGTCTTTATGTATGTACCAATGGAGCTCTTTGACTCCATAGTGTAAGCATTTCACCATTTTAGAAATACACTCGCCTATCTTTTCCTTGTTCCAAAATAGTGACCTAATCATTAAATCTGCCATGGTTTGGTTTTTTCACTTAATCTTTCTTTGTCATTTTGTAATCTTATGCTCCTGTCTACACTACACCCACTGCCAATAATCTTTGTGTGTTCAACAGCCTTGGATGTAGCAGCTTGCTCTGGTTTCTTAGATTTGTTTATTCATATGTTGCTTTGCAAATCCTTGCCCATAACGCTGTCGAGTGTGTGAGCTGATTGGGGAGTGAGGGCAACGCTGCAAGCAGGACTCTCCACATGCATCTGGTCAAACAGTGCACCCTCTTAACCAATGCAAATAAATGAGTGGGAAATAATCATTAAAGTGAGCAAGGAGAGTAGGTGAGTATGATGGCAAACCCCGTACTGACTGAGTGAAAGAACGAGTGGATAAAATGTGGAGAGATAAAAGGGCAGGACAGGAAAAATAAATTACATAAGTGAGAGGAGCAGAATTAGCCCATTCGGCCCATCAAGTCTACCCCGCCATTCAATCATGGCTGATTTATCTCTCCTTCCTAACCCCATTCTCCTGCCTTCGCCCATAACCCCTGACACCCGCACTAATCAAGAATCTATCTATCTCTGCCTTAAAAATATCCACTCCTGGCCTCTATTGGCCTCCACAGCCTTCTGTGGCAGAGAATTCCACAGATTCACCACCCTCTTACTAAATTATGGCTCAACAGTATGAAAATTCCACACACGACTGATTTTGGGTTAAAATGGCATCTATTAAAAAAAATCATATGATGACGGGGTAAATGTTATTCAAAACAGAAACAGTTTTTGTAGCAGGTTAAATGATCAATTAATATGCAAATCCAGAAACGTTGTCAAAACCGTGGGGAGGCTGGTGTATTTGTGAGACAAACCATGACTCAGAATACACATGGCCTCTTTTCCTCACCAAGATATTATCTGATATGTGTTTTTTTTTTTAAATCATCATTCAAATGCGGTTTTTTTTTTCCACCAGAAGGCTACCCTTGAAACAATTCCTTTCTCAACAGACACTGCCCAGCCTACTGAATGTTTCCAGCACATTCTATTTTTATTCGGAATTCCAACATCCATAATATTTTAGTTTTGTGTGAAATCACAGTTCTATTCATCCTCAGATTAATTAAAGCTGCCAAGATTAGCTGGGTTGTCTGAATTACTGTATTTTGCAGTCCTGTGCAAAAATAGCAGCAGAAATAAATAAACACAGGCAATTTAGGGCTTAAACACTATTTCGGTTTCAAAATATGCACGTCTATTTTTACACAGAAAAGCAGCTGTAAAATCTTTGCGAATGCCCAAAGGTGATTTTGCGGAAATTGTGGATTATGCATCATTAGGCCCATACCGTGATTTTTTTTGGCCTGAACTTTTAGTATAGAATACTGCCCCACCATACACTTGCTCACAAACTAATGTGACTCTCTCTCCCTCTCTCTCTCACACACACTTACTGTCCCACTACTTTGCACATTGACTTTAACTCACCTACTGCCTCTCACACACTATCGCTCTCCCTCTCTCACTCACTGAGACTCTCTGCCTTGCACAGTGACTTTCCTTCTATTTCACATTCTGACTCTTTGCCCCCAACTCTGATTCTCTCTCTCCCTCACATACTCACTCTCTCTCATACACAGACTAGCTTCTTTACACATTGACTCTGTCAACTACTCACTGATACTTTCTCACCCTTGTACACTCTCTCCCTCATGCGCGGACCTCCCCTCACCCCCCCCCCCCCCACCTACATATTGACTTGCTCTGGCCCCCTACACATTGGTGCGTAGTCTCTTTCCCTCGCATGATGGCACCAACTTTCTCTCCCTCACCCATTCACTCTCTCTCCCACACGCACTCACACTTCTTTGCACACTGACTCACTCTCTCTCCTTCACACGCTCACCCTCTCTCTCCCTCACATATTGACTCTTTCTTGTGTGCTGACCCTCCCCCTTACACACTGACATGCTCCCTTTCTCTGTTGTCCCATCTGGAAGGGATAGAAAGGGAGTCAATGGCAACAGTGTGAGGGAGAAGAAGGCTGTAGGCTGATTGGCTTGGTATAAAGGCAAATTGCTCCTACTTACTGAGATCAAAATGTTTGTTGACATGTGTAAATCACTACTACAGTTATTAATAAAAGTCAAAATTACTTTCTACATTTTTATGGTGTTGGCAAATGAAAAGCAATTTTGAAGTTTGTGAGCAATAGAATTGCATGAAGTTTCAATGCTCGCGTTATTCTGTTGCCCTCTTCCTATGTTGGTCAAGTCAATGTCCCCCCAGGTACACGACACCCGAGGACACATGATTGGCATCACTTCACCAGCCACCAGAGGGCATGAGAGAGCTTCCCTGTGGGGTCTGCCCATTAGGAGGAGGTCCTGTACTTGGGGATAGCAATGGTATCCAACTCTGCCATAATTCAATGTGATGGGGAGAGACACCAAGGGAGAGGGGGGAGAAGTCACAGGATGTTTCCTTTGTGAAGGCATAGAGAATTTGCTGTGTGTGTCAGCAACTGGGTACTTAAAAAGGGACTAAAATGTTGGTTTGTCTATTATCTGGCATTCCATGTCCAATTCTGGGTGCCTCACGCTCGGGAAGATGCTAAGGCTTTGGCGAGGGGTGAGAAGAGGTTCACCAAAGTGATCTCCAGAATGAAAGATTTACCTTATTTGGACAGTAGAAACAGGGAACTGCAGATGCTGGTTTACAAAAGAAGACACCAAGTGCTAGCTGCTCCAACACTGTGTCTTTTCTTACTTATTTGGACACTGAAAAAGCTGGGGTTGGAGCCGAGGTGGTGAGGGAAGAACTAATAAGAGGCATTTAAAACAATTAAGGATATCAATAGAATAGGTAAAGAGAAACGGTTCCACAGTGGCGATCGCTGTGAAACTATTCCAATTAGAATGGTAGACATGGATTCAAGAAGGTTGGAAAAATAACCAAGAAGTTAGCCAAGGATATTTCTTTAACACGGCAAGTTGTTATTGTATGGAATGTACTTCCAGCGGTATTAGTGGAGACAGATTTAGATGTAATGTTTAAATAGGACCAGGATAAGTGAATGAAGAGAAAGAATTTGCAGGGGTATGGAGTTAGAATGGGGAAGTGGGTTTGATTTCTCTTATGGTAGATTTGGCAGACCAAATGACCTCCTTCCATGCTGTAACAATTGTTACTCTATAATCCTTGTTTTGGCCTCCACGTTACACCATGGTGCAGTCTCCAGTGGTTGCAGATTCCAACAGTTTGATCGGTCACATGAGGCTAAGTGTGCTAGGACAAGAGAGTCAAGAGTCAAGAGTGTTTTATTGTCATATGTACCAGATAGAACAATTAAATTCTTACTTGTGACAACATAACAGAATATGTAAACATAGTACACTGTAAACAATATAATAAATGAAAAAAAAGTTCAGTGTGTGTGTATATACATATACTCACATATACACATAAATACAGATCATACATATGTACACATAAACAACAACCAATAGTAGTGCTATAATAGAAACATAGAAAATAGGTGCAGGAGTAGGCCATTCGGCCCTTCGAGCCTGCACCGCCATTCAATATGATCATGGCTGATCATCCAACTCAGTATCCCATCCCTGCCTTCTCTCCATACCCCCTGATCCATTTAGCCACAAGGGCCACATCTAACTCCCTCTTAAATATAGCCAATGAACTGGCCTCAACTACCTTCTGTGGCAGAGAATTCCACAGATTCACCACTCTCTGTGTAAAAAATGATTTTCTCATCTCGGTCCTAAAATACTTCCCACTTATCCTTAAACTGTGTGTTTAACTAATAACAGTAATAGTTCAGAGCTTGTAGTGTTTAATAGCCTAATGGTTTTTAAAGCTGTTCTTGGACCTGGACGTTACAGTTTTCAGTCTCATGTACCTTCTTTCCGATGGCAGGGGTGAAATGAGCGTGTGGCCAGGATGATGTGGGTCTCTGATGATGCTGGCTGCCTTTTTGAGGCAGCGACTCCGGTAAATCCCTTCGATGGTGGGGAGGTCAGCACCCGTGATGGACTGGACAGTGTTCGCAACTTTCAAAGTTCAGACTGTATGGGATTGTTCTGATTATTAATTAAGTTGTAACACAGCACACGTGAAGTATGTTTTACCTGCACAGTGGGAGGCGGTGTGTGTTAAATTGGCTGCTCTGGGCGAAAATGGTGTCGCACAGCATAGCAACATGTGGCTGGGGTGCAATTTCCATCGGAGGGGTCTGGGGGACCGGGGTCACTGGATACTGGTGGGGTACAATGCGCGTCTTCCTTCCTGCCCTTTAGTTTCCAATCGCCGTCTGCAATGAGTTCGAAACAACTGTCAGGCGGTGGCAACTCTTGAAAATGAACGTTTAAACAAATATATTAATGAAGGCTGCCCGGAGTTCTCAAACGGTTAATTGTAGAGAGAGGGCGTGACTTGAGGTGCGAGGGGGGTGTTGTGAGAGGGGGTGTGAGCTGGGCAGTGTTCACACCAGGAGAGAGGGAGGGAGGGAGGGAGAGTGAGTGAGAGAGTGAGAGAGAGAGATCCAATAGACAAGAACTTGGAGATCGAGCCGAGAGCTTGGGCACTGTCACATCAACCCCAGACACCAGACAGCTCGCAGCCCGGAGGATCTACAGGCACTTGGAGATCGAGCCCTTGGAGCGGGGCAGCGTGTTCGAGCCCCCAGTCGGCGGTGGCACAGGTCGGGGACGGGGGGGTGTTCACTAGTCTGCGCCCCCCAAGCCCCCACACAGCTGCGAGACCCCAAGCACGGATTCCCCGGCGGACGAGCCCTGCGAGTCGGACACTATGGATATCCTGGACAACTTCGGGGCAGAGAAACTCTTCGCAGCTTCAAACCTTGTGGATCTGGAAGACTTGAACGAAGCTGATTTTCTCAGTAATGTGGTATGTGGCCGGTTCACCAGCTCGCCCTCCTGCCCCATCCATCGCCCCGTCTCCATCCATACAGACACCATCCCTTCATTCTGCCCCTTTGTTCATTTCCTTTTTTCATCCTCTCCACAATCCGCAAACATGCACACAAAATATACACACATTCAAAGCCAAGCACACACAAACACGTGCACGCACACTGCAGCTATACATATATTTATCAAAACATACGCGCGTATCCTTACTTGCGCACAAATACATCAATTACTTGTGTACATATACACACCTACAGACAGTATAAAACACACATACACGTCGCTGCAGCAACGCTGAAATAATCACAGACCCTCGGAAACAAAACAGAAATCAGAAATCAGAGAGCAAAAGAGAGGACAGAAGCACAAATAGTTGATCAGAGAAACAATACAGGCGTATGGGAAGATTACAGGCACAAAAAGACAGATGCATTTAGAAACATTTAGAAAGAGACGCAGGACCACACACGAACTTAAAAAGATGTGCATAAACAAATAGGTAAAAGTATGCAGTGACATATGCAAACATGTGCATTCAAGTTGTTAACACAATCACACCATCACACTTGCAGCCTCTCACCCAACATCTCACCACAGGCGCATCTTCACACACTAACGTATTCATCCTCAAAGCAAGGTACACATTGACTCACATAGACACAAGTAATTTTCATTTCTTGTGGCCCTCAACTAAAGTCGTACTCAAGCAATATGTGCAAGGCTATTGATAATATTTATAGAAATTGTCTGTAACGCGAGTTTGTCTGAGCAACAGAATGTGGCTGCATTCAACATGTGGGAGTTTGGTATGAAAGGAAGCCCGCCGTGCAGCCTGCAGCTGATATGCCTGTTTCATTTATATGTGGGACATTACGCCGAAAGCAGCGCCAATTGTTATGGATTGTTATAATAATTGTGGAGTTGACATTCCAATCACAACAGAGATGTTGTTATTGAAAATGATTCAGTCATAAATTTTACACCTACATTCGAAACTTGCGTCGAGGGAGGGCTAATGAAATGTTTAACCTGGGAAAGCATATGGAGTGAGATTCTTGCACTTGGTGCAACAATATTGGTGGTGGACAGAGACTAGATGGGTGGGCGGGGGCGGGGGTGGGGGGGGGGGGGGGGGGGGGGGGTCATGTCCATCAGCTGTAACAGTAATGTGTTTTAAGCTTTGACATTTCTGCTGTTTACCAGGGGTGGAGAGAATAGAAAATGTGTGATAGGGAAATAAGGGGGTGGATTGGGCTGAGATTGCCCCATAAGTTTGTTAATAACTGATAAACAGCCTCTTACAAACTTACTTAGATATATAAAAAAAAGAGTACCAAACACAGAAGTGCAAATATGTGCATCAAATCTATTTGCACTCTGACTGGGTGAGTTATTTGCTTTGTGTGGCAGTTTTGCATGTACCTGTTAAAGAGTTTTATATTTTGGCTTTTCAACTTTTCCACTTATCACTTGTCTGCTTTTGCCCCACTTCTCCCCGCTCGCCTCTTTCTACCAGTTATAGGGCCTGTCCCACTTGGACATCATTTGAGCGTCACGCATGTTGCGCGCGAGGATTTTGAGCATCCCAAAATCCTGGGGCGCCACGCGCTACTGCACGTCACTGCATACGCCACCAAGCCTCACCACGTGTCATGACGCGCCAACCAATTTTTAGGATGTCGCGTAAATGATGCGCAAATGGCGCCCAAGTGGGACAGGCCCTTTACTCTTTAAGCCTGAAGAAGGCTCCAGACCTGGTGTTGCAGTTTATTTACCTCCACAGATGCTACCTGACTCACTGAGTTTCTGCAGCAGTTTGCATTTTTGTTCATGTCCTTTGTAATTGACTGTTCTGCAGTTTCTTTCATAGAAACATAGAAGCAGAAAATAGGTGCAGGAGTAGGCCATTCGGCTCTTTGAGCCAGCACCGCCATTCAATATGATCATACTGATCAGAAAAATCAGTACCCCGTTCCTGTTTTCTCCACATATTCCTTGATTCCGAATCCCTTGATTGTTATCTTCATGTCACCACTTTCACTACTTTGAACACTTCCCCTTCTTCCCCATAACCTTCCTCCCTCCCCTCCTTAGGCTGACCTTACACCTATCTCTCCCGTCCACTCCACTTGCATTCCTAATCAATGTGCACCTCATCAATCGTCCAATTTCACAATTCACAACGTTAATTATTTTGTCTCACACCCTGTTCATCTCTGGGCTTTGTCCAGCCATCTGCCCATGCCCCCCCCCCCCCCCCCCCCTTGCCTGTGTTCACATATAACCTGCCATGCTTTGTCCTACCCCTCCACTTCTAGCTTTCATCCCCCGCCCCCCTGCAATCAGTCTGAAGAAGGGCCCCGACCCAAAATGTCACCTATCCATGTTCTCCAAGGATGCTGACTGACCCGCTGAGTTACTCTAGCACCTTGTCCCCTTTTTTTTTGTAAGCCAGCATCTGCAGTTCCTTACTTATATGCAGAGAGATTGACCAGAATTAAAGGACATTCTTTTAAGAAGGAGTTGAGGAAGAATTTCTTTAGCCAGAACGTGGTGAATCTTTGGAATTCTTTGCCACAGAAGGCTATGGAGACCAAGACAATGGATATTTATAAGACAGAAATAGACTATTGATTAGTACGGGTGTCAGGGGATGTGGGGAGAAGGCAGAAGAATTGGGTTAGGAGAGAGAGATAGATCAGCCATGATAGAATGGCGGAGTGGGCCTGATGGGCCGAATGGCCTAATCCTGCTCCTATCATTTATGACCTTATGACATGATTCTTGGTTTCTGGTTTGTTTGTTTCCCAGAGTGTTCTGGTTACTCCCACAACCCAAAGATGATCTGGTTGGTAAGTTAATTAGGCCACTTTGAATTACCCTGGTGTAGATGGGTGGCAGGAGAATCGGGATAGGGGTGTAAGTAGTGTGAGGGAGAATGGGTTACAAGAAAGAAGTTGATGAATGGGAATTCTGTGAGAGTGACATAGAAAGAGCTATGACCCTAATCATAGTCATAATCATACTCTATTAGCCAAGTATGTTTTGCAACATACGGGGAATTTGAATTGCCATACAGTCATACCATTAAAAAGCAACAGAACACACAAAATACATTTGACATAAACATCCACCACAGTGACTCCTCCACATACCTCATTGTGATGGAAGGCGAAAAAAAAGTTCTTTGTCCACCAGCGGTCGGGGGCCACTAACCTTCTGTTGATGGGACGATCTCACTCCCGTAGCCGGAGGCGGCCCATCCTCGTTGAAGTGATCAAGCTCCTGAATCGGGGGGGGGGGGGGGGGGAATCTCAGCTCCCCCGCACCCGGCGATCTACCCTGGGTCGGGGCTAGTTGAATGTTGTGCGGCTATTTTCTATGTTTTCTATGGAGAAGGCAGGCACGGGTTATTGATACGGGCCGATCAGCCATGATCACAATGAATGGCGGTGGACAGAAACTAGATGGGTGGGTATGGGGGGGGGGGGAGGGGGAGAGGCTCATATGGAAGATGCCAAGTACCTGGTGTAGGAGTGAGGGGGGTGACAGTGCAACTCGATTGGAGTGAGAGACCTGATGGGGGCAATGACTTAAAGTTTGTTAAATCACAAACTGCTTCTCTTACATTTTCCTTTCCTTATTGCCCGGTGGAGTGTTATTAGAAACTATCCCTTCCCTCTCTTGCAGTGGATCTATTATAGATGTGCTTGGGTGTTACTTCCATCAGCTGTAACAGTAATGTTTTTTAAGCTTTGATATTTCTGCTGTTTACCAGGGGTGGAGAGAATAGAAAATGGATGATAGGGAAATAAGGGGGTGGATTGGACTGAGATTGCCCCATAATCCAGTGTTAATAACTGATTAACAGCCTCTTACAAACTTACTTAGATATATAAAAAAGAGTATCGGGTAGATAGTGCACGCACCAAATACAGAAGTGCAGATATGTGCATCAAATCTATTTTCACTCTGACTGGGTGAGTTATTTGCTTTGAGTAAATTGTGTGGCAGTTTTGCATGTACCTGTTAAAGAGTTTTATATTTTGGCTTTTCAACTTTTTTTTCTTTTGTGGCAATAATTGTAAAGCAGAGATAGATAAAATGAAGTAAAACAATGTTGTGAAGGGTGAATGAATGGCGGTGCTGGCTCGAAGGGCCGAATGGCCTCCTCCTGCACCTATTTTCTATGTTTTCTATGTTTTCTATTGGAGCTTACCGACGTTGGTCTCTTAACCGAGACTGCGAGCCCCTTGATGTTAAAGTCCACAGGCCGCGGTTGAAGAGTCAATCCCAGGCAAGGGATCGGCTCCGATGGTAAGTCTACGACCCCGCGGTGGGGCTCAATGTCAGTCCCGAACAAGGCCTCCAGTTCCATGATGTTAAGCTGCAGAGCGACCGGAGATACGATCCGGAAAACAATCGCATCTCCGGCAAGGTAAGAGATTGAAAACACGTTTCCCCCGACCCCCCCCCCCCCCCCCATAAAACAAACCAGAGAACATTAACACACATTTTTTAAACACACTAAAAATAACGAAAAAAGACGAAAAGGACAGACAGACTGTAGGCAAGGCTGCCATCGAAGTGCCACCCGGTGGTGATATACAAGCTATAGAAAGGCCTGACCCACTGAGTTGCTCCAGCACTTTGTGTTAATCTATAACAAGAGTTCAATCATCTATTGTTGTGAGAAAATATGAATATTTTTCACCTTGTTCATCCTTCATCCTGTTTTGAGCCAATTTAACATGACCTCCCAACTACTATACACAATGCTTGGACTGATGAAGGCCAATGTGCCAAAAGTTTTTTTGACCACCCTATCTACCTGTGATGCCACTTTCAAGGAACTATGAACGTGCACTCCTAGATCTCTGTACTCTACAACATTCACCAGAGTCCTGTCATTCACTGTGTAGATCTTGCCCTTATTAGACTTCCCAAAATGCTCCTCTATGTATTAAATTGCATCAACCATTCCTCAGCCCACCTGCCCAACTAATTAAGATCCTGCTGCAATTTTTGACAACCATCCTTGCTATCTACAATACTACCTACTTTAGTATCATCTGCAAACTTGCTAATCATGCCTTGTATGTTCTCATTCAAATCATTGACTATAGCAATGGGCCCAGCATCAAACAATGAGGTACACCACTAGTTATAGGCCTCCAGTCCCAAAAAGCAACCTTCCACCGTAACTCTCGGCTTCCTTCCATGAAGCCAATTTTCTATCCATTTGAATAACATGTTACTGTTTATAGTTCCCTGTCCATCTATTCTCCTTTATGGCCAATGGACCAAATCATGTTCTATCCTTGACCAGGTTATGCTAAGAACTGTCAACAACATCCTTCTTACTCCACCAGTTTGTCCCTGTCTGTGTTGGCATGTTGAAACTGGGAAGTCAGACACGAGCTGAAGGTTGTATGCCGGTGGACCTTGTCTGCCTGTTGTACGGCTTGAGTTTACCATGGAAGCCTTCAGTTGAGCACTGCTGTGCTGAGGGATTGGATGCACTTCACACATGCCCCCTCAGCTCCTACTAGTCATGCCTGGTGTAAGTGATTTAATTAATAGAATAGGATTGCCAATCTTGAGTAAGAAGTTAATTCCCTGAGTAAAAGATGTACAAGACATTGGCAAGACCACATTTGGAGTATTGTGTTCAGTTTTGTTCACCCTGCTATTGGAAATATGTTGTTAAGATGGAAAGCGTGCAGTGAAGATTTACGAGGATGATGCTAGGCCTCAAGGGAGAGGCTGGGCAGGCTCGGACTTTATTCCTTGGAGTGCAGGAAGATGAGGGATGATTTTATGGAGGTGTATGAGGGGAATAAATAGGGTAGATACACAGATTTTTTTTACCCAGAGTGGGGGCATCAAAAACCAGAGGACATAGGTTTAAGTTGAGAGTGGAATGTTCTAATAGGAACCTAAGGGGGGTTTCACACAGAGGATGTTGGGTATATGGAACAAGCTGCCAGAGGGGGTAGTTGAGTCAAATACGATAACAACATTTAAAAAGACAATTTTGACAGGTACATGAATCGGAAAGGTTTTGAGCGATATAGGCCAAACACGTGCAGGTGGGACTGGTGTGGGAGGGGGAATCTTTGTTGGCATGGGCATTGGGCCGAAGAGCCTGCTCACATGCTGCATGACCCTATGCAGGTAAATCATTTTTTTCTTTTCAAGGTTTTTAATTAATTTTCAGTGCAAAAGTATTTTAATTCAATTTTCATTTAAAAAAAAATTGAGATTATATAAATTCTCTTAAATGTCTCTTGACTTCAAAAGCCTCTGCTAGTAGTGTGCGAGGAAAAACTTGTCATAGGTACAGCCTGATGATTAGGCTTCCAAGTCATTGTTGCTTGTTGTGTTGCACTCCACTTGGTGGGCTGACCATCAGTTATGGAGGGTCAGCTCAGCCAGACCTCTCAGTCTGGGTGGTTTGGGCAACAGGGGTGGTGAGTTCAGGCAGCCAGATGGTTCTTGGCAAATTCACCTGCTATTTCCCCCTCGGGTTTGCTGCCTCCATGTTTATTTTGGCTGATTTATAGTTTATCATTGTATTCCTACCTTGTTCCTGGTTTGTTCCGGTTCCTGTTGTACAAACAGTTTGCTGGGCGCAATCTCTCTCATGAATCAAAAGGATTAGAAATTCTAATCCCTCTCCATTGACTGAAGCTAGTAATCTGGTCCTCTGCAGTACCAAGGGAATGCTGCCTCATTTAGGTGATCTTCCACTTGTGTTAAACCGAGTAGACTTCTGGCCTCTCATTTGGCTGTAAGTAGAGCCTGGCAGTCTGCTTTGGCATGGACACTTAGAGCAACATTTACAATGTTTATCTCTCAGTCAACGCCTCTAAAACAAATGAATCACTTATTTATCTCATAAATAAGACTAATCTGTTTGACCGATCTTGCTGCGGATAAAATAGCTGTTACATTTCCCATGTGACAAAAGTGACCACACACCAAAAATACTTCATCAGCTGCGAAGCAGTTAAGACTGTGGTGATCTCTATGAAAATACTTCCTCTCTTTGCAATGTGCCTGTGAGTGCGCCTAGTCTATTCTGTGTACTTTGCTCCATTCCACAGTTTATGTATGACTGAGATGTTTTCAAGTTTGGACATCATTTGTTCCTGTGCTTGTTCTCAGTGTGTTATTGTTTTAATGTTTCCGGTGAGTGTCCTGGTTTCTTCCTGGTGTGTATCCTTGTCTCTTCTGAAATTTGGCACCAACCTGTGTCTGAATAACATACAGTATGTACCACCATTGAATATGCATGTGCAGATGTTCCATTCTGTATGAAGATATCACAGGTATCTTTATAGATCTGTATGTGTACATATGTGCTACCCGAGTACATCTCTGCACTGCCTGCCCAATGGTATGCCAGTCTTATAAACTACCAGTGCAAATGTGCGTGAGATTCTCTCTGTATGAATTTATAACTAACTATTTGCTTATTCAACTTTCACTATGTACATCTTTTGCATGTGGCTGTTTCTTTGTCTCTTCTCTCAATAGCAATTTGCAGCCACCCTGTGCTTTTATTATTTCTATCTTTTTTTAATTTTTAGTTAGTCTAAAGTTTTGTGTTGGGGGAAACTTTAACTTTTCTATGTGGGGGAGGGGGGCAGGGTAAGGGGGAAACCGTTTCCCAGTCTCTTCCTGGCGGGGACGCGACTATTTCTCTGAGTCGCGTCCTCGCCCCCCACCTCGCGGCCTACCAGCTGGATCGGAGTGGCCTTTCCTGCCGGGGACCGGGAACCGGACCGGGGCTGCTACAGCGGCGGCGCAGCGCTGGAGTCACCGCGGAGCGGGCGATGCCTACCTGGGTCGCCGTTTGGAGCTCCGGAGCGTTGGGCCACTGCTCCAACATCATGGAGCTCTGGTGCGGAGAGCTTCCAACGCGGGCGGCGCTGACCGTCATCGTGGAGTCCTGGGGCGCCTTGCAGAGGGTCTCCAGCAGCAGTCTCCACCCGGCGCGGCCTGCGGACTTTGGAAGCCGCCGACTCCGGTAGGAGGGGGCCCACTCTGGTGTCCACGCCGCTGAGGACGTCCCGCAGCCCCGACGTCGGACTTACATCACCCCGGCGAGCGGTCCTGAACATCGGGCCGCCCGTCGCGGCAACTGCGGAGGGCACGGGGAGGCCCTGACCATGAGGAACAGTGGAGGAAGAGACTGACTTTGGTGCCTTCCCACACAGTGGGGAACTTTGATTCTGCTGTGTGGGGATGTTTTATGTCAAACCCTATAGTGTGTTGTGTCCCTTTGTTTATTGTATGGCTGTATGGGAATTACATTTCACTGTGCCATCTGGCACATGTGATGAATAAATCTATCTTGTATCTTGTATCTTGTATGATCACATGATAATTGGCCCTAAATGAGTGTCATGATCATGATTGAGTGGCAGTGCAGGCTTGAAGGGCCGAATGGCCTACTCCTGCACCTAGTTTCTATCTTTCTATGATGGCTGATCAAGAGCTCCATATTCACCAATGAGATGCTGTTCCTCAAACTCCTCCAACTTGCAAAGTGGAGGAATTGAAGGAACAGCACCTCATATTTTCTTTGGGCAGCTTACAACCCAGTGGCATGAATATTGATTTCTCTAACTTCAAGTAACCCATACGTTCCCTCTCCCTCCATTCCTCCCCTACCCTAGTCCACTTGTTAATTTCACTGTTTGTATTCCTGCGTGATCACTTCATCGCCAGCCAACAATGGACAATGGTGCACTCCAGCTTTTCTGAGTCCTCAATGTAGGCTCTGCTTTATTTTCTACCTTCTCATACTTCTAGTTTCCCCCACCCTGACTCTCAGACTGATGAAGGGTCTCGACCCGAAATGTCACCTATACCTTTTCTCCAGAGATGTTGCCATACCCTCTGAGTTACTCCAGCATTTTGTGTCTTTATCCTCAGTCACAAGCATGCATTTGGCTTCCCTAGTTTAGGGAAGTCAAGAACGTAAAAGCACTACACTAGACTGAAAGAAGTATAAAGAAGTCTTACTTCAGCTGGAAGGTGTAATAAGCGAATTCGGTTTTACAACTGCGCATGCGTGAGTTTGCCCAGGTCATGGGTCATTCAGGATAAACATTCTCGCCAGCTGAGCTACTGTGTGTATACATTACGATCGATAATTGTTTTGACCTGCGTTTCATACGTATTTTCCAGTTTTGCTTCTTCGAGGTAAGAAAATATTGCTTTCAAAACTATTAACTAGGTGTATTTATGGTTCATTTGTACAAATCTACGATGATTTTTGTGGTTTTATTGGCTTTTCCTTGGTCACTTGCTGGCCCGCTTCAGTGAGTGAGCGAGATCGTGATGATGAATGACAACCATTTTTTATTGCTTTTGTTTTAGAGAGGAGGGAGAGAATGAAATGAAATGTATGATTTCTTTAACTATCAATGGATAATATGAAAAGTATTTGTGGGGTTTTCACCTCTTACTACACTAGTCCACCCTATGCGGACGTGGCACCGACGGACGAGAAGCCGAAGCAAAGAAGTGGAAGCCAAATAACCGAATAGAATCAAAGCCGAAACGCCAAATAACCGAAAGCGCACAAAGCCAAAACGCCAACTAACTGAAAGGGTGGGATGCCTAAATGCAAACTAACCGAAAGGGCGGGACGCCTAAAAGCCAACTAACCAAAAGACTGCATCGCCTAAAAGCAAACTTACCGAATGGCCGCTCTGCCGAAAAGTCACTTACCCAAAAGGCGGCGTCGCCTACAAGCCAACGGACCGAATGCCGCTCAACAGAAAAGTCAAATAAAGGACATGACGTTGCCGGGGGGCGCGACTTGTCAGCGATTGGTCCAGACCCCCGCGTCCATCACATCACTGTGGAGGGATGCACATTATCCCACACCTCCGCTCCACCCGACCCACAGCCCGTCATAGTGCGGCCGCACAGGGGAGACGAGGCGGAGGGTGGCTGTGGGAGAGTGGGGGCTGTCCTGAGGGATGCGCTCCTTCGGCCGCTTACACTTGGTGCTTGGGTTCAGATTGCCCAGTCACCTATGGCTTGTGTGGGAAAATGACCCCCACCTTCCCACCTCCATCGGCCAGTGATGTGATGGACGCTGGGGTCTGGACCAATCACTGACAAGAACCGCCACCCGGCAACGTCATGTCCGTTATTTGATTTTTCTGTTGAGCGGCATTTGGTTCGTTGGCTTGTAGGTGACGCCGCCTTTCGGTTAGTTGGCTTTTAGGCGTCCCGCCCTTTCGGTTAGTTGCCGTTTCGGCTTCGTACGCTTTCGGTTATTTGGCGTTTCGGCCTCGTTTCCATTCGGTTATTTGGCTTCCACTTCTCGTCCGTTGGCACCACGTCCGGGTACCCTAGTCCACAGCCATGGGCTGTTTGCACGTTTGTTGACTCATGAATGAGTTCTACTGGTACATGTGTAAGTAAAGTTTTGTCGTACAAAACGTAGTCACGAGTCAACAGACTGATCAGTTGATTTGCTACAATTAGCTTAGGGCTAGTCAAATCGTGGAAGAAAATCAGTTGGCCTAATCGCACAGGACTTCTGATTAATACCTACTGGCTGGTGGCTGCTGCAGCAGAGCAAATATTTAACCATGAAGGCAAGCAATCAGCAGCTCACTGAGGTGGAGAATGAGCTCAGCTCCCAGAGACTTAACCGCTACCTAAACTTACTATTTTCTTCCGTTTTTTCACTCTCATGGGAGCCACTTCGACTAAACGTAAAAGTTATCCCAACATAAAGAGTATATTTCAGCATCGGCATGTTGGCACAGGTAAGATTTGCGTTGTGGTTGACCCACCGTATGAATCCAATACATTCTTTGTTTATCCCGAATGACCTTTGATAAAATCCCATGATTCATTGCGCGCACGAGATATCGAACTTACTTATTGGACCCTGGTAGGATGTAGGCTACAAAAGATGTTCATTGGTGGTCCATTGAGCTAACTGTGCTGTATGCAGCAGCTATGAAACATAGAGCCAGATGGTTCAGAAAAAGGCTCTCTGAGTCATGCAGTTCATGCTGGCAATCAAATGCCCTGTTACACTAATACTACACTCTGATCCCATCTTATTCCCCCATCATTCGCGTCAACTTACACTCAGGTTCTACTGGTCCCTTGCAGCAAGAGCTATTTACAGTTGCCAATTAACCTACCAACCGGTGTGACGGGAATGTGGGAAGTAACTGGGGCACTCAGAGGAAACCTATGTGGTTAAAGGAGAATGTGCAAAGTACATTCACCAGATGTCAGGATGGAACCTGGGTTGCTGTAGCTGTGAGGCAGCAACTCTATTCCACACGCTACGAGGGTTTGCTTTGTTTCTGAAATCCATTCCATATCACTGCAGCATGTTTATGCTCCCAACCAGGGATGAATATCCAGAAAGAGCATTGAATCTCCTCCAATTATAGAGAAAGATGCTGTGGGGAAGTGGAGGCTATACTCAAGTGGTGGCTAAACTCAAGTGGAAGTTGAGGCTATACTCAAGTGGTGGTGAGTAAGAGAAGAACCAGGGTGAAGAAAATGGTGAAAGGTGAATGGCAATAGATGTTGCCATTATGCTAGAGGTGCTGGATAGTGTAGTGCATAATCTGCTGAGAGTAGAGACTGATGAATTGAAGGTGAGTTCTCAAGATGTTGTGGAAGGGATGAATAAGATGGGGGAGAAAGAAAGGTCTCTCAACTCTGTGCAATCAGTCACGAAAATCCTTGTTGAGGGAATTTGCTGTTGAGGGAGAAAGCCCCATTTGAAGCATTGGCATGGAAAGTGGAACTATGTGATGGAAGTGGCAAACAGTGTGGGAGAATAAGTAAGTTTACAATGGATGTTGCTTGCTAGCTCACATCCAGAAATTTGGCACAGGGAAGAGTGGAGGATCATGAAAAGTTGAGGCCATGTTAAAAACTGATGTTAAAAAATGGGACTGAAGCAAATCATCTTGTCTTCACGTTTTGTTATTGTGCACTGAATCCTCTCTGCAGTTCAGCCAATGCCAGGCTACTGCCCTGCCGAGCTTTATGATATATATTGTTTGCCGGACTTTTCAGTTCTCAATCTATGCCAGGCTACACAACCCAAACCTTTCTTCTTTCAATTAATTTTAATGATCTTGGATATGGATCTGAGCTCCCGCTTTGAACCACAACAGTCTTTCTGATGATGGTGCTTCCACAGTGCTGCTGGGATTTGCACTCAGTTACAATGAGGGGCCTGCAATATATCTCCAAATCAGGATGATGCACCATCTGGAAGAAAAGCCATAGGTGGTGGAGTTCCCATGTATGTGCCTCTGCCCATTTTGTTCATATGTAGAAGTTGCTCATATTCCTCATTAATAATGCTGCTGCGTCACAGACTAGGACATTGCGAACGCACTAACCACTAAAGTATCAGAACTTCACAATATCCAGTCCAGAATCTTTTGGCTCCTGTGATACTCAGTCGACAGTAGACTCAGCACTCATTTATATTAAACGTGCAACCGTGCCAGTTTGGGAATACATCCATATTCCACCTACTCTAGATTACTAGTATATTCTTATGAGAAGTTACAGGACCCTATGTTTCGAGTTAAACTACACTTACTGTCCCCACCTGCCATTATCCCCACAACCCCCTATTTCCATTTTCTCCTCTTCGGAAATCCTCATATCCTCCTTGGCTTGGTTTTACCTCTGGTATTTTATTGGAGCATTGTTTTTTTTTGTCAGCAGACTCCACCATGGGGATAAAAAAAACATCACCTACCTTAAAACCACTCCTTATCTCCCTGCATCTTATATGGCACAATAGTTTCATAGTGATATTGTGATTAAATTAAAATCATGGACAACTAAGTGCCCCTCTAGGATACTATTACACTTAGATTTAGGCTATTTCTAGAATGTAATAACTTTATATCACTTGGAAAGAACCTTCACATTTTTAATATCCTTGTGACAGGAACTACTTAACGTTCAAAACCATATTTTTGGGTGAATGGGTGGTCAGAATTGGTCGGCTTCAACCAATTTTCCATGGATTAAGACAACTGCACAATATTTCATCGACTTTAGCTTTGCATTAGTAGGCACAGCAGATGGAGCATAGGGGCAGATGTAATAGCCCTGTCCCACGGTGCGAGTTCATTCCAAGAGCTCTCCCGAGTTAAAAAAAAATCAAACTCGTGGTAAGCACGGAGAATGAACATAGCGGGTATGTCGGAGCTCGGGGACGTCTCATAGCGCGTACGGCAGGTACTCGGGAAGCCTCGCTAACGGCAGGTAAGCACGGGAAGACTCTGAAGATTTTTCAACATGATGAAAAATGTCCACGAGAGCCCCCGAGTACTGACGAGTGGCCATTACCGTAAATCTCCGAGTTCGAATCAGGGCAAACTCGGGAGAACTCTTGGAATGAACTCATACCGTGGGACAGGGGCTTAAATATGAAAACATGACAGGACTTGGCGATCCTAGAAAATTGGGCAGAGATATGAAGAAAAAAATTGGCGTTGTTTGTGATGTTATCTGCACCCTCAGTAGAATACATTTCATTTGCTTCTCATCCGGTAACATAATGGAGAAAATATTCAATAGTTTGAGACATTGGTAGTATCTATACTACCGGACAGAATGGCATCTGATCTATACTACTCATTTGTCCCAGGATTTAAGGTTGTGCGGTGGGAGATGTTTGTATTTTGATGAGCAGTTGAATTTGTTTTTTGCCCCTCAGTCATTTCGCACTATCTCCCCCCATTGTTACATTACAGCTAGTCCTCCCCACTTAATGAACGTATGACTTGCATACAGCCCAAACATATGACTGAGCATTTGGGAGACTGGTGAGATGGATATGCAGGCATCCTCTGCTGTGTTGGGACTTGGTTGGCCTCTGCATGTCTGACGTGAACTGTTTGGGTTACAAACTGATCTTGAGAGTGGAACCCTCTTGTAACTCAGAAGGGCATGAATAAGTCAACACTGCTAGATAAGTCAACAAGCCTCCTAATATTAAAGATTCGTCAACACTACCATGTGGAATACTCAAAAGGAAATTCGGATATTTAACAGGTATCTTGGAAAACATTTTTTCTGCATATTAGGCATAACATTTTGGAGGCGAGGAGAGTCATGACAGAAATAAATACGTGCACGCTGTTTTGTGTTCAGACATTGGTACTGTTCTGAGATGTTGGCTGCACCAATCTATAAACTACAGGGATTATTCATTTCTTCAGTAGTCTGTCTGGCTACTCACTGCCTTAGGGTTCAGGAGAGTTTCTTATCACCCAAAGATAACCAAGTTAATGAGGTCCATAATGGGAGAAGGAGTCTGTTGGAATATGTTGAAGCAAGGCAGGATGAACAAGGCTATGTAAACAGGAATGTTGGATATTGAGGGCATTGCACTCTCCATGTGGGAGTCTAGACTAGAATGAATCTGCTTTATCTTGCCCTGGTTCAATGTCTCTTTTATCAGATATTTACAGAATGCCAGACCTTCTAACAGACCTATACTGCCTCCCATCAGAATGGTGCCTGCTTATTTTCACTGGCGCCTGCTCCTTGCTGTCCTAACGTATATTTTTTTGCAGACAGCGCTGCACACCTTGTGTTGTGAAGCATCTTATTATTTTGCTGAAACTGTTGTTGAGATTTATAGGTCTCTACCCCTGGTTTAGGTACTTTATCTAAGTATTCAATGTCAGTAATCATGATATTTTCTGAATGAAAGGGTGCAAACCGTAGGCAGCTTTATGGCCCATTAGAATCACGAAAGGAACAATTCAAGCTTGATAAGCAGTCAACCCTGTCAGGGATGGGAGTGTTTAACTTGGCCTTGCGTAGCCTGTGGGTGCAAGTTCAGCCACGTTTAGTCTGATACCCTTGAATTAGGCAAATCAGTTTAGACTCCGCCATGGAGACATTGAACTATACAACAACAAAGCAGGTCCTTCGGCCCAACTCATCCATACTGACCAACTGACCTCTAAATCATTCCTAACCAGGTACCTCTACATATGACCTTTAAATGTTGTAATTAGATCCACTTCTGCCAGCTCATTCCATATTTGCACATCCCCTACCCCCCCCCCCCCAACCCCCCATCTCACCCCCCCCCCCTCACCTCCCATCTCATCCCCCCCCCAGCCCTCTCACCCACCCCTCCCCCCCTCCTGCGTGAGTAGAAAAAGTTGCCCCATGGGTCCCTTTTCCCTCTCGCCTTAAGCCTAAGCCATCTCATTTTAAATATACCTAAAAAAACTGTGGCTATTCACCTTATTTATGCCCTCATGATTTTATATACCTCTATAAGGTTTAGGTTTACTATTGTCATGTGTACTGAGGTACGGTAAAATGGTTTGCATGCTATCCAAATGGATCAGATAATACTGTACATTAATACAATCAAGCCAAACCTATTGGTAGAGCAAAGGGAAAGATGCAGAGTACAGAATATAGTTCTCAGTGCTGTAGCACACCAGTTCCATAGATATAGTTTCTTGGGCAGAGCTGTTCCCAAACTAAGCTGTGATGCAACCTAGCAGTACGCTTTTTCCATGGTGCGTCTGTCGAGGTTGGCTAGAGTTATTGGAGACAAGCTAAATTTCCTCAGTTTCCTGAAGAAGTAGAGACATTGATGTGTCTTCTCGGCTGTCATTTCAATGTAGTTGGTCCATGACAGACTTTTGGCAATATGTACACAAAGGAAATTGAAGCACTCAACCATTCGCACTTCAGCACCATTGATGCTGATTTGGGCATGCACTCCACCACAATTCCCCCAGATTATATCACTCACTTACAAGGGGAAATTTACAGTGGCCCATTAACCTACCAACCTGCACTTTTTAGAATGAGGGGGACCTGAGCATCCAGAGGAAATTCACGCGACCACAGGGAGAACGTATAAACCATACAGGCAGCATTCCCGTCAGGATTGAATCCGGGTCTTTGGTGGTGTGAGCAGTGGTCCTACAAGCTGCACTCCCGTGCTACATTAGTTTGCTTCTGGGCAGGACAAATTAAAAAATGACAATGGATTTTCACGCTATTGAATATTTAGGTAATTGAATTGTCATTGAATGAAGAAGATTAACTCTGATAAACTCAATGTTTGGAAGAAGCTGGTGAGGTTTTTGTATTCACAAGCGATTTCTGTAAATGTAGTTTTTCTTCCTTGCTCAAGGTTACTTCGGTGCAGTCCATGTTTTTACACAAAGTCATGATCATTGACATTCAAATGTTGTCATAGGTTGCTGCTGGTGCCGTTTTGGTGCTTTTGTCAATATCTTTTGTTAATTTGATTTTCAATTTTGCATGAGGCTGCTGTCCATATCATTTCAGTATTTTATTTTACATGGCAAGATTTGGTTGTTTTTACATTGGTGTGTTGTCAGTACGATTCTGGTGTTCCGTGAGATTTACTTGGTTTCATACATGATTGCTGTCAAAGTGATCCTTATATTTTTGCATTAGCTTCATTCCCTATGATGCGTGCGTTTATCTCAAGGTCACAAATCAATCTGACTGTCACAGTATTGGATGAAGGAGATGTGTTGGCCTGAAGATGGACACAAAATGCTGGAGTAACTCAGCGGGACCGGCAGCATCTCTTGAGGGAAGGAGTGGGTGCAGTTTCAGGTCGAGACCCTTCTTCAGACTTTAAAAAAAGAATGAACTGGGATGTGTGGAACCGGAGTTGGAATCCCCGAGGTAGAAGATGGAGGCGCAGGCAAGCATCGAGAAAACACATGTGGCAGTGGTAGCGAGTCTGGGTTAAAATGTGGTTGTAGAGTCGGGGAGCAGGAGGAATCACAGAGGGGGAGCAACGAGAGAGGGTGTTGCAGAACTCTCGTCAGAGAAAGAAGGAGAACTTCTTCAAAGTAGACATGCCTTGAGGAGATTTTGCAATGGAGCAGAGGAAACGTGTAGAAAGAAACTGCAGATGCTGGTTTAAACAGAAGATAGACACAAAATGCTGGAGTAACTCAGCGGAACAGGCAGCATCTCTGGAGAGAAGGAATGGGTGATGTTTCAGGGTGAGACCCTTCTTCAGGTTTGGACACCTTTGCACCTCTTCAAAATGCTATAATTGGATCAGAAAGAGCAGAGTGGGCCTTGAGTTTAAACTCTCTCCTAATAGAGGCCATTTAGCACTACACCCACGTGTCAGCCCCACTGTTGTGCTCCAGTCCTTGGAGTAGTGCCTAAAGCTGCAAAGCCGTTCCTTGGAGATGGTAGAGCTACCATTGTGCTACGGCTAATATTTGTCAGATACATTTAAGGGCAAATGGACGGCCAAGTTTGCGGTGGTAAAAGAGTTAAACCACCCCAGCGACAGGCTGTATTGAAAGCTACACGACCCCATCTGGCCCTGCGCAGTCATTTCCGGAGCAGTCCTTATTAAATGCTAAAACCAGATGTTATATTAACTCAAGCCAGAAACTCCAATATTCCACAAAAATATTTTTAAAAAATCAACAGGGAGGCAATGAATGATCTCCTGAAGTAGATCTTGTTTATTTCTACACCTCCACCCACCCATTGGGCTCATAGGAGGTGTGAGCACTGTGTGATAGTTTTATACTTGTCTTGGATCTATTACATATCACCCTGGATTCTCTCTCTCCTCCTAAATATGCAGACAGTAGTCTGTCCCACCCTCCCAGTTAAGTAGCTTTTTCACTTTCCCATTCCTGCCAATCCCCCAATTTGGATTGTTGTTGGCAAGGGTTGTGGAAAAGATATAATATCTAGCACTGTATCTGGCTGTGGATGACTGGGTAGGTGGATGGGTGTATTCTAGTGGTGGGAGCAGGGCCAAGGGGCAGAGGTGTTTATAGAGAATGTGAGTGGCCAGGGTGGGTGGCATGGCATCTGCCTTAGAAGTGAGGGAACAGTTTTGAGCAGTGGATGTGGAGTGGGAATGCAGCTCTGGAATAGGAACCAGGAATGGTTGGCTACATCCCTCTTATCCCTCACTGCCCTTGAGAATGGCAGCTGAAAAGAGTCCTTGCAATAGAAAATGATGAACAATTTCAAGAATGGCTTAAAGCTCAGATTAGCCTTTATATGAAAGCCCCCCTTAGTAGCATCAGACCTCATATCATGTATCTATACACTGTAAATGGCTCGATTGAATGAATGAATGAATGAATGAATGAATGAATGAATGAATGAATGAATGAATGAATGAATGAATGAATGGATGAATGAATGGATGAATGAATGGATGAATGGATACGTTTATTGGCCAAGTATGTACACATACAAGGAACTTGCCTTGGTGCTCCGCTCACAACTAGCAACATGACATAAAGGAAACAATTAAGAATAAAACATAAAACATTAAAACATAACGAATAAAACATAATAGTTTAACCATTAGAATGAAATGAAAAACCAGAGCAAACGGAGACTACAGACTTTTGGTTATTGAGTAGAGCTACTGCTCGTGGAACAAAAGCTGTTTTTATGTCTGGCTGTGGCGGCTTTGACAGTCCGGAGTCACCTTCCAGAGTCGTAATCATGTACTGTCTTTCTGTTGACTGGTTAGCGCGCAACAAAAACTTTTCACTGTACCTCGGAACTTGTGGCGTAAACTAAACTAACTAACTAAATAACTAGCCAACTAACTGATTTACAGCTTCCACATGGGTCTACACTTCTCCAAAAGAGAAAGACCCTTCCCCCATTGATGTTTTATAAATTGTGATCACAATTTGGATATGGCTATTGGCCGAGTTAAAGATGAGGCATTCAGGGGAAGAGGCAGGTGGAAAGGGAGATGTGCTTGGCAAAAAAATAATTGGTAATGGAGGCTAGAAATTTGATCAGCTACTGACCTTGAGGATACAGAGAGAAATGTAGACAATGCCGTAAAGTTACCCAACACTGAAACAGTTTTTTTGGTTCACTTCAGTGTGAGTCATCTAGCACCCATCTCTTCTCTATATATAACTAAAAGTCTTCATCTTGTTTGTTTTTTGTGTGTGTCAATCTGGTTAATTCCTATCTTCTTCCAAATGCTAGGTCACAGCCTTCCCATTTTCACACATCCTACTCACATTTTTCCCGTGGTGGCGATCTTCCTGTCACATTTCCACCTATATTTCCAAAGTTATTAATCGTTGAAATTTTAAAAACAGCCCGAGTTCTTCAAACTCACCCATTTTGGAAAAAAAAATCAGAGTGACATCACAATGCACTCGTAAGGAAGGATGGGCCACTCCAGGAGGGTGGGGCATTCCAGCGCTCGAACCTCCCTCCCCCCCACCTCCCCTCCCCCCCACATTCCCTCCCCCTCCCACTCCCCTCCCCCCACACCACTCCCCCACCAACCTCCCACCCCCACCACACCTCCCCCCCAACCCCCCTCCAGTGCAGAGTGGGCTCTAAAGCTGTTGAGTGCCACACCCCCTGCCCTCTCCCCCCTTCTCCCCGGGTTATTCATGGTTAAAGTTTTAAAAAAAAACAAATGGGTTGAGTTGGGGGAACGGCTGAGTGCTGGAATATTGCGTTGGGAGGGGGGGGGGGTGGGGGGGCAGACCCAATGGGTCTGCACTTGGTCTAGTTTACTATAATTTTGCACTCATCTCATTTTGTCACTCACCAACATTCTCACCAGTCCCCCCCAGACTGCTGCTCACCTGCACTTTAAAGGCAATTTATGGTGGCCAATTAATCTATCAACTGTGGGTCCTTGGGATGCGGGAGATGACGGGAGCACCCAAAGAAAACCCACACTGTCATAGGAACAACGTGCAAATTCCACACCGGCAGCATCAGAGATTAGGATTGAACCTGGATATGCAACTAGCTGAGCTATATGCCATCCTGAGAAAATGGGAAACTACACTGTGCCAATAGTGTACTATTTTGAAAGCTGTTAAATTGTCATAAAACCTCTCTGGCAGCAGACTGGTAATTCCCCTGTACATTATAAGACCATAGCCATAAGACACAGCAACAGAATTAGGCCATTCAACCCATTGAGTGTACTCCACCATTCAATCATGGCTGACTTGTCTTCCCTCTCAACCCCATGCTTTCTGGCCTTCTCCCTGTAATCTTTATAAGTAGAACATAGAGCAATACAGGAATGGGCTCTTCAGCCCACAATGAGAGGGCTGAACATGACGTCAAGACCAACTCCCATCTGCCTGCACATAATCCACACCCTTCCATTCCCGGGAAGTTCTCAAGCCAACCTGATATGTGCTAGGATGGCCTGGTAATATAAATATTCTTTCCTTTCTTCACCTGACATTTGATCCAGCTGAATTCTCCCCATCTCTCCTGCCATTATGCATTAGGCGTTCCACCTGTACCCAGTTAAAAAAACCCACTATAAACTACACTCAACGGGACAAAGAAAATAAAAAAAGACAGACGGACTGCAGAGGCCGCTGCGACGTGGGTCTCGCCGCCCATACATTCAGATAGTTGCCTTCCCTGTTATATATACTGGCACCATGTGTTGGTCCTGCTGTAATTCTGTCTGCCATAAGACAATCTCTTTATTCACCTCATAATAATCTCTTCTAATATAACACCAAGAAAATATGCCTTGCAGTAATAATCCTCTCTATTATAAAAATATTTCTATACATCCTAACCTCCTCTAATTTAACATGCAAGATATACAATGTCTACCACCGTATCTGTCTCTGTTACGGTTTTCCACATCCATTCACGAATGATGGACAAATAATGAATGAATGGAATACATGAACTCCAAGAACATACTCATTCTCAAAATTGTCAAACCCCTTCCAAGTAAAGGAACAAGTTTGGGTGTTTTCAGCAGTCTCTAGCTGGAAGTAGCAGGTAGATAATCCACTGGCCTTCTGCGAAGATGGGATCCTCAAAAGAAATTGGTCTTCAGCCAATTTGATTTACTCTGCCTTAACAATTGCAGCAACTCTTGACAGGCACCAGTACACCAGTACAGGCACCAGTACACCAGTACACCAGTACACCAGTACACCAGTACACCAGTACACCAGTACAGGCACCAGTACACCAGTACACCAGTACACCAGTACAGGCACCAGTACACCTATTACGCTTGATCACCTGGAAGGATAGGTAGGGTGCCCACTATTTTGACTGGGAAAATATTGTGCCTATCCATTGAGGTAATTGGGTCAAAGCCTAGAGGTCTCGAGTGGTCTCTACAACCTCACGGTATCTTGTCAAAGCCACAAGGCAAGTGAAATAAGAGATGACATTGTATGCGAGACCTGCATCTCCTGAAAGAGTACAAAAAACTGTCACTTATGAGGTTCACCCATAACATCCTTTCCCCAAATTGTAAAACTACCTTGGAGTGTGTCTTCTCATTATTTTGTAGAAACCAAGAACTGCAAATGCTGGTTAATACACCAAAGGACACAAAGTGCTGGAGTAACTCAATAGGTTAGGCAGCATCTCTGGAGAACAATGTTTTGGGTTGTGAATAAGGGTCGCAACCCGAAATGTCATCTATTCATGTCCTCCATAGAAGCTGCCTGATCTGCTGAGTTACTCCAGAACCTTGCGTTCTCCCATTATTACCCTTGTGATAGCACTCTTGAAATAAAGCTCACATTATAATCTTAGCTATTATAATGATTTCTGGCATAGCCATCTTGATGATGTTACCCCTTTGCAAAACTGATAGTTACAATATTTTCTGTCCATTGACCATGTCTCATAATCTCCAATACAACATGATCTCTGTGCATCCAGTCTTTTGCAACATTATCTCTACCCTCTATCTTCTGTTGCAAATCTCCATTCACAATACCAATAGGAGGAGATGGATAAGAATTGACTCTCTCTTTTCACCCATCTCCACCAAAGTATGTGTTATATTTTCGACATGATTGAATGCAGGTTTTCAACATGAGCATTTCTGATAAAGGGTGAGTTGGAACTCCGGCAGAGATAGCTGTGCAGATACTTAATCTCAACTGAATGTAAAAAGCCATAGGATGCAACAAATCACAGACTCATGGCTGACGCATTCAAAACATAAACCAGATACTGACTGAACTCTTTAAGAAATATTTGACTTGCACACACCTGTTTTCAGGTGCTCTGTACTATTTTGATCTCTCATCCTCCCATCTTCCCAAACCTGACTTCAACACTTCTCTTGTCGAATGTTGAACCATTAATAAAAAACAGAACCTGCGTGGTAGTGCTCTGCTGGAATATGTATAGTCTAGAAGAAGCTTGCAACTGGAAGCCTCTTGGAGATAATGCACGGAATCACGACTGTGGTCTGGTTTATTTATAGCGCCCTCCTACTTTGGGTTATTAAAAGAGTAACATTATGTTAGTCACGTTTCATCCAGTGTATACGGCTCTCCTAACCCAACTCGATCAACATATGACCCATCTCACTCACATTTCCATTGGCACATATTCCACATTGTGGCAAGTTCCAAGCTGTAAATGATCCACAGTGTGAGTGGAGGGAGGGGTGATTCACGGTGCCAATGCTCTGCCTGTGTAGTTTGTGTGACAGACTCCTCGGAATCTTACATTATTTTTCATGCCAACCATGGAGACGACAAAAGTGTTTGGCACTCACCAATAGTGGGTTAATGTGACCCTCCTGGTTATGTATGTTGCTGTGCACGACTCTTCTGGACATAATATCCTTGCTAGAAAGGACACAGAGTGCTAGAGTAACTGGAGTAACATGTTCTCCAGAGATGTGTCGGAAGGAACTGCAGATGCTGGCTTACATCGAAGACACACACAACATTCTGGAGTAACTCAGCAGGTCAGGCAGTTTCTCTGGAGAAAATGAATAGGTGACGCTATGGGTCAAAACTCTTCTTTGCCGTTTCAGGTCGGAAACATCACCCATTCCTTTTCTCCAGATTTGCTGCCTGACCCGCTGAGTTACTCAAACACCTTATGTCCTTTTGCGTAAACCGGCATCTGCAGTTCCTTGTTTCTACATCTCCTTGCTAGAACTTATTTCACTAACTCAAGGATACCATTATTAATGATATTGATCAGATAAGAGGTAACATGCCGATTAACTTAATTCTGATTTGCGCTCCAGACTCTGATCTTAGATTCTTGATCTGATGACACTATCATTACTTATTTGAACAACCATCAGGACAATGTTTTGGTTGGCAGTTACAAAGAATATTAGCAAAATAATAACTGGTGATGAACCTGATTAGTGTTAATTAACGATGTTACAATAAACATGTTTCACTATCGGTGCCGTCCTTCATTGAGAAACTTTACATAATTGTGTAAAATGCTAATGTCTTTTGTTCAGGTGAGGTGGTTTGGGGCGTGTTAGTCAGGACTGCAATTCCCACACAGCAGGAAAGAGAGATCTATGTTTATTTAAGTGCCTTTCACAATATCAGGATGTCCTGAATTATTTTACAATGCTGTGGAATTATTTTAACCTTTGTTGGATTAGGAAGACATGACATCACGTCTGTCTCCATCTCGAATCTCAGGAGGTGAGCTTGTAGCTCTACTGAAAGACAAGACTTAATCATTGAGGATATCAGGAACTGCAGATGCTCATTTACAACAAAAAAACACACAAAGTTCTGGAGTAACTCAGTGGGTGAGGCAGCATCCCTGGAGAACCTGGATGGGTGATGTTTCATGCCTGGACCTTCTTCAGTCTGAGCCAAGGCTGACAAGAAGATAGACACAGAATGCTGGAGTAACTCAGTGGGACAGGCAGCATCTCTGCACAGAAGGAATGGGTGACCTGGATTATTAACGCTAAAAACAAAACGTTATCATTAACACCATTGTTAAAAAGTAGTGCTCATATTCACTTCTACAACAGACAATGTGGCTGTCTATCTATCAGCTATAACCTGTAGAATCCTGGGTTGGGCAAAGCTGAGCAGGGTAGGTATTGAACAATTCTCATTTATCAGGGCCATCTTGACTTCTCTGAAGCTGGCTGCCACATTGCCAAGTTTAGGTGGATTAGTCATTTTGTTCTGTGCTAGATTGACCCTCAGTGTTTGCTATCGTCAAATAGTTGGGTCAGGTTGACACGACTGTCTGATGAACTGGGTTCTCAGCTGGGTGGGTTGCATATCTGAGCGTGCACGACTATCTCAGTGCAGTTCTTATGGTTTATCACTTTGTTAATCATGAACATGAGAACATGCAAAACAGATGGCATGGTGGGGCAATGGTAGAGATGCTGCTTTACAGCCCCTAAGACCCGGGTTCAATCCTGACTGTGGGTGCTGTCTATACAGTTTATACATTCTCCCTGTGACCACGTGGGTTTTCTCGGGGTGCTCCAGTTTCCTCCAACACTCCAAAGCCGTACAGGTTTGTAGGTTAATTGGCTTCTGTAAATTGCAAATTGTAAATTATCCCTAGTGTGTAGGATGGTGCTAGTGTACGGGGTGATCGCTGGTCGGAGTGATCTCGGTGGGCCGAAGGGCCAGTTTCCACACTATCTCTGAAGTCTAAAGACACGGCCCTTGGCTAATCCATCTTCCTTTAGTTCTGCCTCCTCAGAATTACAGGAACTATCTGTATTTGTCTACATTAAAAATAGAAAATGGCGGAGGAAAGTCAGCAGTTCAGGCATCATCAATTAGAAAAAGAAGCTGACAACATTTCTGGGCTGAGATTCTTCATCAGAATTGCAGTTCTAGCATTTGCTATTTAAAAAAAATGTTCATTTTCTCTTGCTTCTTTATGGCCTCATTGGCCCACAGATCAATCTTCCATCGGGGAAATCTCTTGACCGCATAAGAATTAGAAAAAGGGGCAGACTATTCAGTCCTCTGAGCCCACTAGGCCCAAACATCAATAATGACACTTAGGTAAAGGCTTTACCTAAGTGTCATTAACCCACACCTCTTGATCTGGAATGCGAGTTGCCATTGCCACAGATATAACAGAAGAGTTGAGTATCACCTGACATTACACGTAACCTAGGCGCGCGCGTTGGTTCCTTCAAATCCTCCACGCTGGATGGAAATTGCAGAGTGCAGTACAAAAATCATTCGCAAATTACAGCATTGGAACATATGTATCAACAGTTTTTTTTATCATAACAAAATGAACAAAACTATTTCACTTTAATGTAATCTGTGAAGAAGGAAGGAAGACAGACATGAAGAAGCTCAAGAGATGAAATTAAAAGGAATTTGGAATGGGGATGGAGAGATTTTAAGACGGCATTCCAAACTCTAAATCCAAGATGGCTGCAGCCCTGTGGATTGGTGAAAGGACTAGAAATGCAACTGCATGTTTGCATTAGACTTTCATTCAATTTTTTCTGATCCATCATTTCCACGTTCACCTGATCAGCTTGCATTATTGCAAAAAAACGAATTGCTGGTGGCTCAGCGGGTGCCCTACATTTCCTTGTTGCTTTTTGCATATTTTCTGTTCATTTCTCCTAAGTTCCATCTATATTTCTCGTTCCCCTTTCCCCTGACTCTCAGTCTGAAGAAGGGCCTCAACCAGAAACGTCACCTATTCCTTTTCTCTAGAAATGCTGCCTGACCTGATGAGTTACACCAGCTTTTTGTGTCTGTCTCCAGTTACTTGTGGTGGTTCCTTTTCCGGATGTCTGCATTGTTGGAAGACCAGCCTTTATTGTCCACCTCTTGCTACCCCACGAGAAGGTGATAGTGAAACATTCTCAAATACTTCAGTCGCTGCGGTAAAGTGGATTTGAATAATGCAACGAGGTAGCTAGCTCCAGGATAAATTGTACCTTGGAAGAAAGGAAAAGAGATCATGATGCCTGTGCCTACTGCTCTTGGGCTTTCAGCCAGAGGAAATCAATGGCTTGAGAGATGCAGTAGAAGAACCACTCGTGGTTCTCTTTACCTCCAGCTTCTGCTTCAGGATGAATGAAACTAACTGCAAAGTAGCGGATTTCGATTGAAAAGTGAGAAGCATAAATTGTTCTCATCTCACTCAATCCACAGGCACCATCTCAAGTTCCGTGTTCAGCGGCTGAAAGATTAACCAATAAGTGATCAACTGCAGCTGGCCTGGAATGGCTACAAAGAAAGCCGTGCCAGCTATTGTCAGAATGTGTTATCAATATAAGAGCTCAAACAGCATGAAATTAGATCAGGATGTACAGTGTCGCCATTGAAATGTATGGGCACGGTCCAGGCAGCATAAGGCCAAGCTCATGGGGAACACATGGCTACCATATGTAGGTAATGGTTACCTTGAGCAAGTGAGTGGATCAATATTTAAAATCTTTTACACCGTTTTCATTCAGGAATAAGAGACAATCAAGAAGGCTTGACATACAGTAAGAAAGGCTTGCACATTCATAAACTTAGGAAGTCTCAAAGTGCTTTACATTCCATAAACTAGTGGTCAGTGTGACCTATAAACACAGCTAGTAAACACACACCAGCAAGTTCACAGTGACATTGATAGCAACCCGGCAGTGGCTAGTTGATGAGGTTTTTTTATATAATTTGAAAAATATTGTCTGGGACATTGGGATGAACTCGACTGCTTTTTCAAAATAACGAGAGCTCTTGTAAATGAGAGAGCGTTGGAGGCTTAGTTTAACACTGTATCTGAAAGCCAGCAGCTCTGTCAGCAAGGTGCTGGCTGGGTGTATCGGCCAGGGTTATGTGCTCGTGAGTCTGAAGATCAGATTTGGACCCGTGACCTCTTGCTCCGGTGTATCATCAAATGTTATCAAACAACCTATAGCCGACTTCATTGATGCCACCAGCAAGGGCTGTGTGCAATGATAATAAAGGAGATTTGGTACTTCTCTGAATTTAAGAGGAACTAGATTAAGTGGGACCAGTTGGGTCCCTTGTTCACACCTCTCCACCAAATCAAATATTGGTGGCCAGTCGGGGGGGGGGGGGGGGGGGGGAGGGGCTTTCTGGAGCACTATTATGGGTGTTGTGTGCCGAAGGGACAGGTTTCCAGATGGCTAGTATGGACATTGTGGGCCGAATGGATTATTTGGCTGGCAACTCAGTCACTCAGACTTGGTGGGTTGGCAGCTCAGTCACTCAGGCCTGGTGGAATGGCAGCTCAATCACTCAGGGCTGGTGGGCTGGCGGTTCATTCATGGCTATTCCTTGAAATTCCATTTCAAGCAGAGTGCATCCCTCATGATCTTCCAGAGTGAATGACTCATGTCCAGGCAACCAGGGTTTTATAGTCCTGCCTCCCACCTTCATCGTGGTGATTGGCAGGCGAGAAGACCAATTAGCTGATCTCAAGATTTTTTAACACTCATAACTTTTTTATTTTTCATCGATCAGAAAAATCCTCAGGGCTACCTCAGCGGAGGAGGACTGCGAATAAGATGGCCAAACATCATAGCGATATATGGTAGCGCTTTTTTTCTAAAATCAACATACGGCGCAGACAGGAAGTGGTCAAGATGAGACTTTTAGTTATCTAGATGATCCATGCAAAAACGTTTTCTCATGTGGTTCACCTCCATATACCTACCCTGGGAACCTCTTATTTTCCCTGTTTCCAAATGTTTGCTTGCAACTTTCCAGCTGTGTGAACAATTAGCCTTTTGTTCTCAACCTGAAAATAGCCTTTAAAGCTTAACGAACTGTCATCAGCCTGAAACATTAACAGTTTCACCACAGATGCTGCCTAACCTGCTGAGTAGCTCCAGTGTTTTGCTTATTTCATATTTTGAGCATCTGCAGTATTTTGCTATTTTGGGATCATATTAAAGTTTATCTAAATATGATTTTAATATAAATAACATGCGGCATGCAGCTGGCATGCATGTTGGAGAGAATCTTCAGCAATGACAGAATCTTTTTTAACCCTCACGTTATTCTGTCAGTTGGGTGTTAACAGATGTTGATTCTGGGTGTAGGATTGAGGGGAATGCCTTTCCCTGGTTATTACCAAAGCATTATTCCATCACTAATTGTACCAAATTATGAAACATGGTTGAGAAAAACAACTTTCAAATTCTGTTCAAACCAAATGTTTGTTTCTGAAACCAGGCACATGAAGTCATCCTTCCTGTATCTTAGAAGACCACATGTCTGGATACGTGTCATTGTACCATGCAACATGGAAACATGTCCTTCAGCCCACAAATCGCAAATTCTCATTTACACTAATTTGCTCTTCTCACATTCCCAACAAATCTTCCCAGATTCCACGACTGGTCTACAGGCCAGGGACAGTTTATGGGGACAGTGGCCAATTGACCTACCAAGCCAACCGTGTTTGGGATGTTGGAGGAAGCCGGAGCACTTGTAGAAAAACACACCCAGTCATGGGGCAAACATGCAAACTCCACACAAACAGCACCAAAATTCAGAACTGATTTTAGGTCCCTGGAGCAGCGGGGCAGTAGCTCTGCTAGCTGTGCACTCATACCCTCAAGGTTTGGTATTTAGCTTATGCTTTTATTGCTGACTTTTTGGACCAGTATCAGTGATGAACATCGGCCTATCATATGCTATAACCTCAAATTTCTCAATTATGTTTGACTAGATTCAAGGCAATTGCCGAACTAATTAAACAATTCTTACTAAATCAGGAAAGTATGTTTGTGTATTTCCTGCTCATTAGCACCAACAGAGCACAGGAATGCAGAGTGTTTCAAGTGAAGCTGTTCTGCAGAGTTGCTGCATTGCCAGAGATGTTTTCGCTTGGGTGATTTATTTTCATTGTCAGTTGGATATTAAAAATATTTTGAACAATAATGGGGTATTTACTAACCCCCCAGTAAATGTCCTAAAAAACCCATATCTTACCACGCTCCTGTCCTTTGGAGCATACGTGCAGAATATCATCTTCGCTTTAAACCAGCATCTGCAGTTCCTTCCTGCACATGTCGTCATTTCACCTATTTTGCAACTGTGTCCATCACCGAAGAATGGCAGAAGAAAGCATCACAGTTTGTCCATTGCTGGCTGTAAAAAACATTAGAATATCCTGAGGTCAGAAAATGCGTGCTACAAATCCAAGACTTTTCATACAGTCTGTGTTTTGATGAGCTGCATTAGGTTATTCCATCTGGGACCTGTATAACATGGTTAACTTCCCATATCAGCCTATTTGGTTTGATAGTGAGACTGACAGTTTACGGCCAATTCAAGCTATGTTATATAATATTTTGATCAGTGAACTCAAAACAACACATAAAATGATGTCGAACTTATTCCAAGATCTTTAAACAGGTTAGGGTGAGAATGAGGATCGTTGCAGCGAGAATGAGAGTGTGGCTGTCTTCTGCAAAGATCAGCAGATTTTTATTCCATCTTTTGCAGCTCCATCTAAAAGCAGATTTCAGATTTGTATAAGCTGTATAATCAATGACATTGAGCTATTCCACTAGTACATTTACTCCCAAATACAACCCCATCAGTCTGCTTTTACTGCTCGTAATTACCTGTGGGTGCTGGTGTTCGGGGTGTTCAAGACACTCTGAAAATGTTTCCAAGAGGTGTGAACTTGTGCTAGCTAAACACAAATTCTTTCTTTACGAAAGGATTTGTGTATAAATTGGGAAAGTCTTATTTCATGAGAAATTTCATGGGAAATTTAATGAGGTTTGGTTTGGTTTAACTTAGAGGTACAACGTGGAAACAGGCCCTTCGACCCACCAAGTTCATGTTGACCAATGATCACCCATATACTAGTTCTATCCTACATGGTGGGGACAATTCACAGAAGCTAATTAACTCACAAACCTGCACATCTTTGGAATGTGGGAGGAAACCGGAGCACCCGGAAAAAACCTACATGGTCACAGGGAGAACTTACAAACTCTGTACAGACAGTACCAGTAGTCACGATCGAACCTGGGTTTCTGGTGCTGTGAGGCAGCAGCTCTATTGCAGAACTGAAGGGGCTCAGTGTCTTGCTGAATGCTTCTCTCTCCAGAACTGTGAACATGTTTCTGTACAAACCCAGCAACCTTTTCAACACTGTGATTCAACATACCTCCACTACCACCCAGGGCAGATCTCAACATATGTTGTGTAAAAGGTTTTTGCAGTTGCACAGGGATTGTAAATTTGGTCGAAATTAGGGAGTTGCTAGTATTTTCCCGTAAAATATGGAGCTGCATTTTTTGGTACGGCAATCTAGTACAACACTTTAAACTCTTACTGAATCCCTGTAACTTCCTCTAACCCTTCAAGCCTCCATCTCTGCACCACCTCTGTATAAAGCCATGACAGGAATAGATAGAGTAGATGATCGGGTAGAGTCTCTTGCCCAGAGTAGGTGAATCAAGGACCGGGGGACATAGATTTAAGGTGAAGGGGAAAAGATTTAATAGGAATCTGAGGAGTAACGTTTTCACACATAGGTGGTGGGTGTATGGAACGAGCTGCCAGAGAAGGTAGTTGAGGCCGGGACTATCCCAATGTTTAAGAAACAGTTAGACTGGTACATGGATAGGACTGGTTTGGAGGGATATGGGCCAAACGCAGGCAGGTGGGACTAGTGTAGCCAGGACATCTTGGCCGGTGTGGGCATGTTGAGCTGAAGGGCCTGTTTCAACACTGTATCACTCTATGCCTCTATGACTCCATGACACCGATCCTGGTCTGAATTTAATCACCCTTCCATGGGCACCCGTACCTTTAACAGCTGAGGACCTTAACACTGCAATTCCCTAAACTGATTTACCTTTCTCTCATTCCTTAAGATACCGCTTAATTCGTAATTCTTCAGTCAAGCTTACATTTCCTTAAGTGGATCAGTGTCAGATGGTCTACTAATGTTCTGTGACTACTATGGAATAGTTCATATCAAGGGGGCTATATATATGTAATGCCTCTGATGACTGGTACACCAAGATTGTGATCAGAACACCTTTACTATTCACATGATAATCCCAGAAACACTAATCACCTCTGTGATCATGTCATCAATGTGGGTAAAATTTAGAACATGGCATTGATAAAGAAATAAAGGCCATGAGCTGATTGTTGCTTTAACGGTGGCATCTGCTGAACCTTGTAGAATTGTGACTCTCTTTAGTACAGTATACCTGCCAATGTTACCACATCTAGCTGGATGGACCTCCCATAATTTTCCGGTTTTGTGATTGAAACCTGTTATTGCAACATAATTTGCAAAATTCCTGAAGCTGTAATCTCCCCGGCTGAACTCTTGGCAGGGAGTGCAGCAGTGCCGCTGGCAGTGTGTCAGCACTGTGCAGTCTGCCAGGCAGTCTTGCAACGCTTTACAAGACTTGTAACATTGCCAGCTTTCATGGAATGCTCCATGGAGTGTGAGATGCCCATTTATCTTAGGCACTGTGGCGGGTGAAACACTTGGGCAGTTATCCTGGCTTTAGAGCAGAAAATGGTAGTTTTATTGCAAATCAGACGTAAAACTGTGTGCCGGTCAACAGCAGCGACATGCAGTATCTCTCGGGATTGGCTTTTATTGCCAGGTTTCCCTGTAAAATTGATGGTTTCTGCCTACATACACTGCAATATCTCAACCCAAATTTCCACCGACCCTGGTTGTGTGGCAATAAATTATATCTATCTATCTATCTATCTATCTATCTATCTATCTATCTATCTATCTATCTATCTATCTATCTATCTATCTATCTATCTATCTATCTATCTATCTATCTACCTACCTACCTATCTATCTAGCTATCTATCTATCTATCTATCTATCTATCTATCTATCTATCTATCTATCTATCTATCTACCTACCTACCTACCTACCTTCCTACCGATATGGGTGAGCATTCCATTGTGAGATGAGCCAGGGAGACATGACCAGGGAGATAAGGACAGCAGGGCATTTGCGAATCAGATGCATTACCAATGACAATCCAGTGATTCTGTAATAACCATGTCGTTCCACATGTTCTTTTAAAAATAATTGAAATTCTTAAATTGCTATGGTGAGATTTGAATTTGGGGCTCTGGATTCCGAGTCTAGAAAACCCTACCACTTAACTACTGCATGTGGTCTTTGTGATGTCTAATTCATTCTGACGCCAGCCTACAAATGTCTTGCCTTTCATGGTCTGTAGTCCTCTTCAACTCTGCTGATGTTGAAACTGTGTGCGGCACTGGCAGAAACTCCTGCTGATGAGAGACACGGAGATTTTACTTAGTCATCTCCAGACTGCTTTCCTTCCAGTTCTTCATGGTGGGCCACCCATCTTCAACCTTCCAAAACCCATAGATGTCTTAAACTGTTGCCCACACCCTAACTCAACCATCGCCCCTGCACTCACTGAACCACCTTCAGGTCCAATCCCTCCTTGAAAGTTCTTATTCTCGTGTTTCATTCCCTCTGTTACCTCTCCATCTCTTGTAAGTTCCTCCAGCCTTGCCAACAACTCTGCAGGTTTGACTGCTTGCATGGTCTCCATCATTGTGCCATGGTCTGGTACACCTTCTGCTCTCCACGTCAACCTGGGATTCACTCCTTCACTTTTCTGGCTCTCTCAAGATATCTCTTAAAACTTTGGATCACTTGTCCCTAAATTTGCTGCCCAAGGATTGTTGTCAAATTTTATCTGAAAATGAAGCTGGGAGGTCTGCCAGAACATTTTAGATGGTACCATATAAATGCAATGTGTTGTTTTTGGGGGGATGAATAGGCCACTAGCTGTGGATGTTAACCACTGGATTTCACCCTGTATACATGGGAAGGTGGTTTGACCCATCATCGCCTACAGTAAGACATTTATATTTAAGTTTATAAAGTAACACCAGTATCTAGTTAGAGTTTGAAAGATACAGAAGCTTTAGACTTCAGAGACTTTAGAGAGATTCAGCATGGAAACAGGCCCTTTGGCCCACCGTGTCTGCGCCGACCTCGATCCCCGTACACCAGCACTATCTGTACGTCTTTGAAGCGTGGGAGAATATCAGAGCACTCAGAGAAACCTCACATGGTCACAGGGAGAATGTACAAACTCCATACAGACAGCAACCGTAGTCAGGATCGAACCCTCGCGCTGCAAGGCAACACTTCTACCGCTGCACCACTGTGTCGCCTTGCGCAGATGGACTCATTGTTATCAGAAATCAATAGTGGTAAATCATTAATGGGATGCATCTGGGCCTCACCAAGAGAATCAATAAATCTTTCAATGGCAACAGCCCCTAAATGGCCATTCACCCCTTCCAAGGACCCAGTGACTTTCTGCAAGCACATTGCAGTTAATCCAAGTCTGTTTTCTGTATTTTTCTTTCAAGTACTAATCCATCCCCTTTTGAAAATCAGAATTGAATCTGCCTCCAGCACTCTGTCATACTATACATTCCAGATGTTCATCACTCGCTGACTTTAAAAAGATTTTCCACATGCCTCTTTTGGTTTGTTTTTGCAGTCACTTAAAACCTGCATCTTCTGGTTCACGACTGTTCTGCTGGTGGAAATGTTTTCTCTATTGTTTCCATCTAAAGCCCTCATTATTTTGAACATTTCTGTTCAGATTCTCTGTCCTTAAGAGAACAAGTGTTCAAGTTCAAGTGAGTTTATTGTCATGTGTCCCTGTATAGGACAATGAAATTCTTGCTTTGCTTAAGCACACAGAAAAATAGTAAGGCATTTACTACAGTACAGATAAATGTGTCCATATACCATGATATAAATATATACACACATGAATAAATAAACTGCAAATAAAGTGCAAATAACAGAATGTGGTTGTTAATAATCAGAGTTTTGTCCGAGCCAGGTTTAATAGCCTGATGGCTGAGGGGAACAATCACAACTTCTCCAGTCTTTCCCCTTATACCACACACCCCTACACCAGGAACTATTCCGGTGAGAAAAGACACAAAATGCTGGAGTAACTCAGTGGGTCAGGCAGCATCTCTGGAGGACATGAACAGGCAACGTTTCAGGTCGGAACCCTTTGATCCAGAAATGTAATGTATCCATGTCCTCCAGAGATGCTGTTTTACCCGGTGAGCTACTCCAGCATTTTGTGACTTTTTTTTCATAATCCATCATCTGCAGTTCCTTGTCTCAAACTATTCGATGAAATTGCCTTCTCCAAAGCTTCACAACCATCCTAAAATGTGGATCTTATAACTGGATTGAACATTCTAGCAGTGGCTGGACCCACGTGTTAGGTTCAGTGCCATCTCTTTACCCTTGTAATTTATATGTCTATTTATGGGCATGTTTGCAAGTGGTTTGCAACCTTTTCTCCCCACCCCTTCAAAGCATTCTCTACAAATACCCCTAGTTATCCAGTATCCATATTTATCCACATATACATCCCAGGTCTCCCCAGTCTAATTTTATCCACATATACACACGACATCATGTGGAGTGATATGTGTAGGAAGGAACTGCAGATGCTGGTTTACACCGAAGATAGACACAAAATGCTGGAGTAACTCAGCGGGACAGGCAGCATCTCTGGATAGAAGGAATGGGTGACGTTTCAGGTTGAGACCCTTCTTCAGTCTGCAGAAGGGTCTCAACCCGAAACGTCACCCATTCCTTTTATCCAGAGGTGCTGCCTGTCCCGCTGAGTTACTCCAGCATTTTGTGTCTATCTACACCATCTAGAGAACTGTGTCTCAGTTCCTACACCGACTTTAACATTTTATTTATTATCTGAAAACCCAGCTAGTTTTTCTCACGGCCAAAACTAATCTCTTTACACATTCCAGCATTAAAGTTCATCTCCCGCGTTGTTTGTCCATTCTACCAGCCTGTATAGTTCCCTAAACATTTATCAGTAGCCTCCTCTGTGCCTACTATAGCTCTGTGCTATCTGCACTTTTCGAAGTTGTTCGCTTGTTAGTATATATCATGAGAAGCAGAAGAAGCATGAGACTCCTGATATAGGCTGACTCCTGGGAAAACTTCCTGAAAACTTACTTTCCAAATTCCTGCAGTCCAAATTACAATTATTCATCACAACTGCTTTCATCCATCTCAGGAGCTGAATGTTTCAGTTCAAATCGGTGTTATTATGATTCATAAACAATACAGATGCTTGATTTCCAATTAAGTATTTCTTGTTTTGAGGTCTTCATGCACGGACCCAATTATTAAAGGTTGTTGTACAATTTATCGCAATCCTCTATTGAGTTTGGAAAAACAAACATCTTAATTACGGAAGGGACCACGGCTGCAAAAATTCTTCATTGACTGTGAAAATCTTTGAGGAAAACCAATGCCGCAAGATGCACTTAACACAAGCCTCCCTTTCTTTCAAAGTCTTATAATAGTTTACTGAAACTTATCATAACATTGAGGGCTCCGCTTGTAAAAAGCATGCACGCTGCCTCTCTAAGTGTAGTCACTCGCCTTTGTGTGGGTCTGGCTTTCAGCCACATTATGACAAATGCATCTGTTGTTTAGCATGCTGATTTTCTCTTCAGGCGATCGCCCTGTTTCTGCTGGTGGTGGAGTAGCTGGAGGGAAGGTTTTCCTAGAGGGCCTGGGATTTTAAATGCTGTAGGAGGAGGCTATTCAGCCCAAAGTGCCAGTGCTGGATATTTAATGAAGATTGAGAATGGGAAAGCATGATCCTGGCAGTTTTCTGTAACTAACGAGTGTAACTATGGAGTGTTCCTGTGAATATATTCCACATCAGCCCTCTAGACAAAGTTGGGGAAATGTTGATATGGATACAGTGGGAAATGGGCTGGGTCACAGGAGCAGCACCATATCCCAATCCTTATCACTAAATTCCAACCAGATATGGTGAGGAATCTGTTGGCAGATCTGTCGTATCGTATCATATCGTATTGTACCCTCCTACACAGCTTCTGCTTGGCTTAAGCAGAAGGTTCATAGAGCACATGAATAAGACCATAAGGGAGCAGCTTCTCCCCCACTGACATGCGCTGATGTCGGATGCAAGTACAGGTTTCTCCCAAATCCCATTTGGGACAATATATCTGGTGTGTAAATGTGGGGCGTTCTATACAATACAATACAATACAATTTATTTGTTGTCATTTGAACCCAGAGGTTCAAACGAAATTTGGTTTCTGCAGTCATACAAACAAGAAGAACAAGACACAACACAATTTACACGAACATCCATCACAGTGAATCTCCTCCTCACTGTGATGGAAGGCAAAGTCTTATCTCTCCCCTGCACTCCTCGTTCTCCTCCCGGTCAGAGTCAAAGCCCCCGGCGGGCGATGGTAAATAAGTCCCGCGGCAATTATAAAGTCGCGCCAGGTGATGCAAAGCCGCGCCCCGGGTCTTGGTGTTGGAGCCCCCGGCGTGCGTTAAGTCCCGCGGCCATTTAAAGCCGCGCCAGGCGATGATCTAAGGCCCCGCTCCAGGTCATCCTCAACCCTGCAACTCGGGCGGGAGAAGTCGCCGTTGCGGAAGCCCCGTAAAGCGGTCTCTCAGCAGGGACCCGCGGGCTCCCGGTGTTACTGTCTACCAGACCTGCGGTAAGCCTCCGAATCCCCGGGGGTCGGGTCGCAGCAGCGCACCACCACCGCTCCTCCCGCTCCAAACTCGGCCAGCTCCACGATGGTGGGTAAGTCCGCAGCTCCGCGACTGGAGCCCCAGGTCGTTCCGGTTGGAGGCTGCTCTACGGTGCTCGGCCCCAACGACAACGGAGACCCGACAGAGAAAAGGTCGGGTTCTCCGTGCAGGGGAAAGATTTTAAAAAGTTTCCCCACACACATACCCAGTTAAAAAATAAAAATAAAAACTACATACAAACGAGACAAAAAATAAAAAAAACACAGACGGACTGCAGAGGCCGCTGCGACGTGAGTCGCGCCGCCCACTAACCGAGGACTTCAACTGATGCATCCTAGTGAGGAAGGCATTCACTATCTTGTGCTGCACAGAACAGTGCAGCATCTTCTTACCAGAGACAGCACTAGTTTGGTGGGGATCAAGCCTCTGCTCTAGGGCAGTTAGAGCATACTCTTCTTATGCGTGATCTTATGATCAAAATTCAGCAAAGAGATGGGTGGATAAGTTGAGATTTTTGTCCCTTTCCCTCTCCTGCTTGTTAATGAGTTACATTACCCCTAAATGTAACTTTGATTGTAAAATATGCCATATGATTATGTTCTTCTGCCACCATTCATAATACAAGACATTTGCGTATGAGAGATAGATTACATCAGGATGACATTGACTATTCTTTCAAGTACATTCCATGATTGTTAAGTCTAAAGGGTTTTTATTCAGGCTCCAGCCTCTGAGATTCAACCATGCCTTTCCTCACATTGCTCTTCAATGTGTCCCTCAGCATGTGGTCCAGCACCTTGGAATGTACCAGTGCCACATTTCGATGTGGATGTCTCCATGCAGTGGAAGATCAGGTTTCAGGCTAACCATAGTCAATGATGTTCCAACGATAGACAGCGTGGGTCCCTGGGAATGGCCTGACCTATAGAGTCAGGGAATTGAGAAAGTAAGTTGGTTCTTCATGTTACAGTTGTACAAGTTGAGGGTGAGGCCGCTGTTGAAGTATTGTGTTTAGTAGGAAGGATGTCATTAAGCTGGAAAGAGTGCAGTGAAGATTGATCAGGATATTGCCAGGACTCAAGGGCCTGAGCTATGGGGAAAGATTGGACAGGCTAAGACTTTATTCGTTGGAGCGCAGGAGGTGTACAAAACACCTTTAGCAGTGAGGGTCGTAGATGGGGTGAATGCACAGAGTCTGTTACCCAGGGCAGTGGAATCAAGAACCAGATGACATATGATGAGGGAGGAAAGATTTAATAGGAACCTGAGAGGCAACTTTTTCTCTCAGAAGGTGGTGGGTATATAGAATGAGCTGCCGGAGGAGGTAGTTGAGGCAGGTACGATAACAGCATGTACTTCTGCACCTTGATATGTACCAGTCAGCAGCATTTGCTTATGGACATTCCCTTACACTGGAAACCCAGCAGGTTTTAGACTGATAAAAGTGCATCTTTCACCAAGTTGATGATCTTTCAGCAGCAGGAGATGTTTGTCTCGGTATGCATTCCTGGGAACAGCATGTGTGATCAGATTCCTCCATTAAGCAGCTGCTCGGTGTGAATCTCAGCAAAGTCCACTGTTTCCCCTTCCAGACAGTCTTGGCAAACGCAGTCTACAGAGAGGTGAATTATCATCTCATTTCCCCCACAGCCATCTCAAGTGCATTTGCTTGAGATGAATTTTGACATAAACTGCTGCGTTCCCTCCAGACCTTACTGACAAATGCACGGGGCGGTGTGAGTTGGGAGTGAGATTCTGACTGCACAGAGACTTTCTGACAAATGACCATGGTGGATGCCTTTCTTATGCTGTCTAAGGAACAAGCAGAGCTTCCTGCATGGTCAGGGCAAGTCCGAGTCTGTGGCTTCCAAGTGTCTAATATTAACTATGAAATGAATGACTTACTGTAAAGAGAAGAGAAACAGTAATCAAGTTGCCTGCCGAGAGACACAGTTTCTCCATGATTGCCTTGTCCTCCCATTGGTCCCCCCCACCAAGTACTCCTGCCTGCAGTGCAGTTGCATGGTTCCAGCATATAGGATAGTGTCAGGCCAACAAGTCAGAGCTGACACATGGGCTGTGTGTGTGTGTACATGCTTTTTCCATTATCAGTTCTTACACTGCAGCCAGTGAAGGATCTTTTTACTCTTTGAGCCTGAGGAATGAGAGGAATTTCCATTATTTACAATGGGAAGTGACTGAAACATTAGGGTTTCTCTCCGAAGGCAAGCAGTTAACACTTTGAGAGTTTGTGTTGAGCACGGTGATAATCGGCTGGGAGTGAAGGTTTGAGAGTGAGAGAGAAGCTGGTGCTTGCAGCCGAGACTGAAAGCGCAAGGCTGTGGCACACAGACAACCCTTGTTTCATTTCCATGTTTAAAAAAAAACAAGGACTCCCATTGCCTGCTTGGCCTTGCTTGTAAAAGTCTGCTTCTAAACAAGCTGAAAATAGCATACGGTGGTTTCACACTGGGAGAGTGCAGAATTCTGAGAATCACAGCATTTAAATGGAAGAGCAATACTTAGAAGCAGGGGGGGGGAAGGAGGAGAGGGGGGGGGGGGGGGGAGAGGGGGGGGGAGAGGGGGGGGAGAGGGGGGGGGGAGAGGGGGGGGGGAGAGGGGGGGGGGAGAGGGGGGGGGAGAGGGGGGGGGGGGGGGGGGGGGGGGGGGGGGGGGGAGGGAGGGGAGGGGGGGGGGGGGGAGGGAGAGGGGGGGGGAGAGGGGGGGGGGGAGGGGGAGGGAGGGAGGGAGGGGGAGGGGGGAGAGGGAGAAGGGGGAGAGGGGGGGGGAGAGGGGGGGGAGAGGGGGGGGAGAGGGGGGGGGAGAGGGGGGGGAGAGGGGGGGGAGAGGGGGGGGGAGAGAGGGGGGGGAGAAGAGAGGGAGGGGGGGAGAGGAGAGGGAGGGAGGGGGGAGAGGGGAGGGAGGGGGGAGAGGAGAGGGAGGGGGGTGAGGAGAGGGAGGGGGGAGGGGGAGGAGAGGGAGGGGGGGGGGGGGGGAGAGGAGAGGGAGGGGGGGGGGGGGTGAGAGAGAGTGCCTTTTTACTTCAACCCAAACCCAAACAACCATTTGCAGGCAGTGCTTTTTTACCTTTAACCATATTTTCATTTTCAAACCAAATTAAGGGTACTCACAGTGCTGTAGACATTTGTCAGTGTCATTCAGAGCTCTGATTGAGGCACACCACTTGCAGAGACTGATTGAGGCACACCACTTCCTGATTTTATAGTTCCTCCCCTCCCTCCAGCAGGGGCAGCAGAGAGAATGGGGAATGTTGTAAAAACATTAATATCTCTGTCAATTTTCATCGACGGGAAAAATCCTCGGCACACATGCGGCGGAGGGGGGCTCTGAGCGAGGTGGCCAAAAATGACGGCCGTAGGGGGCGGCATACTCTCGGAAATCGCAGTACAGAAAGCCAAAACCGGTCAAGAACAGAGTTTTAGTAATATAGATAATTACCAGCAGGGACATGAAATGTACTTGCTTGCCTCCACCGGTTGAGGCATTGAGTATAAAACTCACTAAGTCATGTTGTAGCTTCATACGACTTTGGTTAGGCCGCAGTTGTGGTATTTATTGTATTCAGTTCTTGTCGCCCCATTACAGGAAGGACGTGGGGAATTTATAGAGGGTGCAGAAGAGCTTTACCTGAATGCTAGATAGACGCTAAATGGCTCATAACTTAGAGGCACCTGTAGAGAGAAGGAATGGGTGATGTTTCGGGTCGAGAATGCTGCCTGGATTAGAGGGGACTAGCCATAGGGAGAGGTTGGACAATCTTCGATTGTTTCCTCTGGAACGTTGGATGCTGAGGGGAGACCTGATATATGTATATAGAATTATAAGAGGCATAGATAGATAGAATCTTTTTTCAGGAGGGGAAATGTCAGAGACTAGAGGGCACAGCTTTAAGATCAGAGGGAGAAAGTTTAAAAGAGATACGTGGGTCAAGTTTTTTTACACAGTGATGCATGCCTGGAACATGCTGCAGGGATCGTGGTGGAAGCAGATATGATAGTGGAGTTTGAGGCTTTTAGATGGATGGATGGCACATGGATGGATATGCAGGAAATGGAGAGATACAGATCATGGATACAGTGAGGATATTAACGACATTGTGTTCGGCACAGACATTGTAGGCTGAAGGACCTGTTCCTATGTTGTGATATCACCATATCTCATGAAATAAAACACTACCAGAAGAGACATGAAATATACCCATACGAGTAGAAGCATGCAATGAATGCATGCAAAGGTGCAGTTTGCCATCTCCAGTAGAACATTGCATGCAGTAAACTAGCACCGAAGTGCAGCACGCTATTACCAGTAGCATTTTTCTGTAAATCATTGACAACAGGGACTTGGTGTGTGCTAATGTCGATTAACAATCACTGTTCTGAAACTGTGCTGGATGAGATGCATGGATTCTAGCCTAGATTAATATTTTCTCACACTCCTATAAAGCATCAGGCTACTCTACTCCCTTCATCTAACTGCATTCCTTTAAGAATCCGTGGCAAATTGAAAAGTGCTTTATTGTTAAAATATGACAATTCAGTCTTTTATTCCATGGCTGTGTTCCTGAATATCAATGATAATATTGGGTTCCCTAAGAATGTCAATGGGTTCAATGTTAGTCTGGACCCGTTGCTAAGTGGCAACATTCCCACTTCATGAAGATAAAGATCATGATTTCAATTGTCACCCCATGAACTTGAGCACCCCGTCTAGGCTGGGACTCCAGTGCCTTGCTGCCAGTGTCACCATTCAGATTGGCCAATAATCTACAGCCACATCTGCCCTGTCAGATCATATTATAGAACTTCTGAAACTATGTTGAAGAAGTGTCATGTCCTGCCTGCCTGATATCCTGGTTCATATTTATCCTGCAACCACCATCACTAGTAATACAGATTATTTGGTCAAAATGTGACTTCTATTTTGATAATTATTTCAGGATTTGGGTGTCATTGTTAACACCAGCATTTAATATCAATGAGGAGGTGGTGGTGAGCCACCATTTTGAGCCATAGCAATCCTTCTGGAGAAGGTGCACTAGTGGTATTTCCAGGATTCTGCCATTCCAAATTCCATGATTTAGATCTAGTGACATTGAAGGAATGGAGATGTATTTTTAAACCATTGGAGGGGGAACCTGGAGGTGGAAGAGCTCCTGTGTTCCAGACAATAGAGGCCTCTAGGTTTTGGAGGTGCTGCCAGAGCAGCCTGGGCCTGTAATGCAGAACATTTTGTAGATGGTGTACATTATAGGCACCGTGATCCAGTTACTGAAAGAATGAACATATACAGGACAGTACAGTGGCGCAGCGGTAGAGTTGCTGTCTTACAGCGCCAGGTATCCGGGTTCAATCCTGACTCTGGGTGCTGTCTGTACAGAGTTCATACATTTGCCCTGTGACTGCATGGGTTTCTCCAGGTGCTCTGGTTACCTCCCACATTGCAAAGATGTGCAGGTTTGTAGGCTAATCGGCTTCTGTAAATGGTCCCTAATGTGTCAGAGAGAACTAGACAACGCGTGTTCGTTGGTTGGCTTAGGGGCCTGTTTCCATGCTGTATCTCTAAACTAAACCACAGTGTCCATCAGTGATGTGTATTAGTTTTAATGGTATGGAATTTGAGCAGAAGGCTCCCATCACCATCGGGAGTAAGTTGTTATTTGGCACTTTGGACTTTTAACATCTTGTCCTGTATATTTGCTAACAGGTCAGTGGTGAGTATGCCATCACTCTCGTGATTGAATTGAATTGAAATTGAAATAATTTAATTGCCACACAACCAAGGTCGGTGGTATTTGGGTTGCCAGCAGCGGTACAATAATAAAGAACACAACCACAATAAAAATTTTACACAAACATCCACCACAGCATTCATCACTGTGGTGGAAGGCACAGAGCTTGGCCAGTCCTCCTCCATTTTCCCCCGTGGTCGGGACCACCACCCTCCACAGCCGTTGCTGCGGGCGTCCAGATGGTAAGGGACAAAGTCAAAGTCAAGGTGAGTCCAGGATCGGCTCTTCCCAACCAGAGACCGCGGCTTCAGGCTGGTGTAGGCCGCAGGCCGGCGGTCAAAGTTTTAAAGTACCTGCCGTGCCGCAGCTGGAAGCACCGCAGTCTGCAGGGCCGGCGGTCGAAGCTCCCCTCCAGGGGAGATGATAAGTCCATACCGCACCCGCGGTAGAAGATGGCCGCGGGCCGGCGGTGGAAGCTTTTTCCCCCGGGTCCCCAACGTGAGATCCCGGGCTGTAGACGCCGCACCAGCTGGAGTTCTGCAGACTGCTGCTTCAGGCTGCCGGCTGCCGCGGGCCAGCGTAACGGAGCGCTCCCCTCCAGCGAGGTCTCACCCGCTCCGCGCCGAGAGTCCACGCTGCGCCCGCCGCTGAAGCTCCAGGCGCGTCTCCGGGAAAGTCGGCGCCGATCCATGCTGTTAGGCCACGGGGGAGGCGACCTGAAAAAGTCGCCTCTCCATGGAAGAGGTGGCCGAAACGGTTACCCCCTTACCCCCCCACACCACCCCCACACATAACACACAAAGAAACATTAAAAACTGACTTTTAAACATACTAAAAAAATAAAAAAAGTTGAAAAAAAGACGGACACGCTGCCGACAGGCGCTGCCTGGTTTGAGGGATCTGTGCCTTGTAGATGACAGAAAGAGTTTAAGGTGTTAGGAGATGGGCCACTTGCCGCTGCCTCCCCGTCTTTTGAACTGCTATCATAGCTACAGCAGTTATGTGGATGGTCTCGTTGAGGGTTCTGGTCATTTCTGATCCTCAGGATGTTGATGGTGTATGATGTAGGACAGGCATTGCCATTGAATGTCAAGCGTGGATGGTATGAATTTCCATTTGTGAGACCTTGCTGTGCTTCAACTGGCTACTGCGTATTCCACATTTCTTTTTTAAAGTACTTTAATACCTTCAAAATAGTTTTGGACAATCTGAAGTGTTGAAAACTCTACATAAATGTTTATTTTCTAAACAATGACTCTTCAGCCTTAAAAGGCAAACTTGATCGTGATGACAGTTACAGGTTGCTTAGTAGGATTAAAAATTTGACTCTCGGGTACAGTTTTGTGGGAAATCTTTACTGCTGAAGGCAGAGCATTAGTATCAGTTCAACCCATTTGACAAAACCACGCAGAGATTGCCATGCAGTATCTTAGTAGGAGAAAATAACATGAGGTGTTGATGAAACATTTGGATGGTGGGTCATGGTGGTAGTTTCAAAGGAAAACATATAATGGATGGAATGGTACACACTAAAGGGTAATGCTGGGTTTGGCATAGGCATCAGCAATGCCCAGACCTGGTTCATTTATCTTTTACTTGTGCAGTAGCAACTTGGGAGACCTGCTTGGAGGAAAGAGGGTAGAGATGAGGTTGATTTTAAAGGTGGTGGTGGGGGGGGGAGGGGGGGGGGGGGGGGGGGCAGTGTAGTAACTTTTACTTATTAGGAAGTGAGCTTAATCAAGAATGAAAATCTGTGTCTTAGAAATTCTTTAGTGCCTGCAAAAATGTCTAATGCACGGTTGATTACCAATTGTAATTATGTTATGGGTGTGTGCTGCAAAGACTTATTGCGCAAGAGACTTAGTTTACAGTTCAATGGACCTTGGACATTTTGCATGATCCTCTGCCATTGTTGTAGATCCTGGGACATGGCCTCCAGTGGAAGGGGAAGGCAGGGGCGTTGCTCGGAGATGATGGAGACTGGGCTCGTGTATTGTCCTGAGCTCAAATAATCATTTAGAAGAGGATTGGGATCCTGAGGATTGGAATAAGACATCAAGACACAGTTGCAATCAACTGCTTGGGTGAGGTGAGGTGGTGGCGGTCGGGGTTATGATCGATTCCTGATGGGGTGTCAAGGTTTACATTGAGTTTGGACGGAGAGGACTGAGGGCCTGAAGGGGAGACTCCACAACGGATAAACCTATACAGTACTAGTTATGGTTTGGATGTTAAGTGGAGCCAGATCTCCTGCATGAGTGGCCTACCTTATCCGCCAGCTAAACATGCCTGGATGAACATATGGTCATTAGTACATCGCACAGTCTAAGAATCCAGACTCGAGTATCATACCCAATACTCCCTTATATCTTTTAAATGTCTGTCACAAAGCAGACATGAATCTTGCGACATGGGAGAGAATGCCTAAATACATCCATTTTTCCCATGCAGTCTTTCATACTACTCAATGCACATTATGGAAACTGACTTTGAGGAACATTCATGGCAGGGCGATGAACTGTTTGGAAGAGAGAAAGACTGCTGTGTAGTGTCAGGAAGTGTATTGCACCAATTTGCTGAATTAATCTGTGAGGTTTACCGATATGACTGAGAGTGGTTGTGTATTGAATATTATTTTTGGCTGGGTTCCTATGTTTTCTGGTTTCTTAATAGATTTTGAATTTACAGCATTGACCTGTGGCTGGAAAGCAGATGTTTGAGGAAGGGATACCATGGTAACAAGTAGATACAATGCCAGGGGTGGTCCTGGGTGGATGAGACTTGTTGCAATCTCTTTCACCGTGAAAGGCCTTAACATTTCAAAAAGGATGATAATGAAGGAATGACGAAGGTGAATTTCTGTAGCATCTTTCGCAGACTCAGAAATTCTGGAATCACTTACTTTTGAGGTTGGGTCATAGTTGTAAGGCAGCAAATAACTTGACCAAATTCCCATGTGAGCAGGTTTGTCATTTTAGTGCTGTTAGTTGAAATTTAAACATTATCCAGGGTAACATTAATTTGACTATTGCTTGAAGTATTGCTGTAGAGTTTACACCCAACTGTGAGCCCAAGCAGCACCTTACATGAGTGCCGGATCAAATCTCTAGAGGGGCACTAGAACCCATGATCTTCTGAATCCTACAAAGCCCTTTAGTCTGTCATTGTGTAACCTGAAAGTGCAATCTGGAGGGTTCTTGGGAAGCACGGGAACTAAAGACTTGTACAATGTGGAGCCTTGTGGAGAGGGCTACTGGTCAGGTGAGGATGACGCCCATGTAAATATTTTAAAAATACCAAGTTCCGGAGTAACTTAGTGGGTCAGGTAACATTCTGCAGAACATGGATAAGTGACGTTTCGGGTCAAGACCCTTCCCGGTGGATGTGGAGAGTGGGAAAATCTAGAGGGAACATTTCAATAAGGGTTGACCATTTAGGACAGATTAGAATTTCTTTCTCGCATTCTTTGGAACTCTTTTCCTCAAAGGGTGATGAAAGCTAAATCGTTAAAGCGGTGTCTTATAGATAGGTACTCGATAAGCGAGAGGGATGAAAGATTACTGGGGAAAGGGGAATGCGGAGGTTGTAATCAGATCAACCATAATCGCATGTATTCATACAACTTGCACCTTGCAACAATGTGCACCTTGCATATACTCCTCTTTGCACTCTATTGCTCGTGACCTTGTCTTCAACCTCACACTCTGGAGTTTGCTCTCTCCATCTTGAAGACTCTCTTAAACATTCAACACTCTCACAACGTCAAGGCATTCCATGACCATCGGATAATACTCCTGTGAAATGTCTTTGGCTGTTTTTCCACGGGTAAATGTAAATGACCCACAATTGCAGATTACATTTAAATGTAAATGACATATAATTTAAATGTGAATGTAAATGATATACAGTATAAATGCAAACTATATGTAAATTTAAATCATGTCGGAAAGTTTTTCTTGTTTCCCAGGCCGACATTAATTCAGGTCAGGTCAGGTGGCCTGGAAATGATCATATTCTTACTTGTGCGGTAAAGCTACATATAAATTGGTTGCTTTGTTCTTTACATTACAATACAAGACTTCAAAATACTCTATTTAAAGTATCTCAGGGCACGATGAGGCTGTATAAGTCTACAATAAAGGCATTCCCGAGTAGTGTCATTAAAAAAAAAATCAAAATAAACTTTATTCAGTATAAAAAATATATACAAAACACGAACTGTGCAAAAATTCTTCCTTCACTCTCAGAGGCGAAACATACATTCGTTAGCGTTGTATCGTAGTGTTCACAAATATCTTTTTACCCGGCACCTTTGCCATTCATGTGGCCCCCTGGCGTGAAATCCCTTCCCTCGTTTGAGGGGTGTCTCCACCTTATCTGGCCCCCAATGTCCAGCAGCGGAAGGACCCTTGACTGTGGTCCTCCTCCACAGAGCCTTGGTGTTGGCTGCACCAAGCTTTAGTGTGTCTCTCAGCACGTACTCCTCCAGTTTGGAGCAGGCCAGTTGGCAACATTCCCTGACGGGGACATCCTGCTCTGCTGGGAGGTCAACAAGTGTCGGGCAGACCAAAGAGCGTCTTTCACCGAGTTGATGACCTTCCAACAGCACTTGACATCCGCCCAGCCAAACAGCCCAGAAATAGGTCCTTCGGCCCACCAAATCCACACTTGATCATCAAGACCCACTTTATTGTTTACACTTTTGTTTTCTGGTGATTATTATAATCTCCAGTGATTAATCCTATTTCAGAATGAAGGGTCGATCGGGGTCATCATGTTCGTCACCGGCCCATGAGACCTACTGGTTTGGCTGGTGGCTGCTTTTCTGAACAGCTGCAGCTGTTTCACATTGGCAGCCCCCTTGACGACTGGTGCAACTTGGCCAGTGGGAGCAACTAAATCCAACAACCATATCAGCCTTACAACTCAAACTCTTGGCCTCTTGGCGTTTGATACTTCAAATCCCTTCTGCGCTGTGCTGGAACACCCATGGAACAGAACTTAGTGAAGGAATCCTCGCTCTTGCCCTTACATAAATGAAGATTAGATCTCAGAATTAAATATATGCAAAGATTTCTGCGGTGACTCATAATAAAGCTGCAGGCAAGCCCCAGGCTTGGATTATCCCGCTGGTGTCTGCTGATCTCCCCAAAAGATAAAACTGGTTACAAAATTTGGAAAAGTTAATGAAACAGATCATCCAATGTCTGACTGTTGCCCAGTTTTTCTTAGTGAAAAGGCAGAGGCATGGTTTTTAGATAAGGTCAGGAAACATCTTGATTGTGAGGTTCTTCTGAGGCAGAATCTGAGGAGTGGAAGTTGCCTGTGCAATGATTCTTCTAACTTGGCCTGCATATTGCACTGCAGCCTCCGCTCAGAATTGACAGTGAAATTTTGACCCAGTGGAATTGCAGTGCAAGGTGAATGGATACCTGTCTCTTTTGCGTGAATTTCATACATGTTAGTAGGAAGGTCTGTTGAGTGGATGCTTGTAAAGAAGTGTTATCGACACACTGTGACTTCACTTCTTTATTACATTCATACTGTGGCATCCCACTTCTGACACTATGTAAAGAAGTGTTATCGACACACTGTGACTTTACTTCTTTATTACATTCATACTGTGGCATTACAGAGAGCACTAGCTGTACGTGGTCTGTCACGGAAACTAGAGAGCGATATGTGGGTGGGGAGGTTGTAATTATACTTGTGATATGGGGAGTGGTTAGTAGTGATGAGGTAACTATATTAAGGGTCACATGCATATGTCATCTACAATGCTTAAACATCGTTCGTTCGTTCGTTTGCTCGTGTGTCAGACGATGTAGCTCGCTGTTGGCTTCTGTCGTCGTCCAACATGTTGACAGAATTGTCGCCCGACACGTCACAGAGTGCATCGAGTCGTCGTTTCCAGGGATCGCCACGAGGAGGCTTCTGTAGGCATTCAGCGCACTACGGGATACAAACGGATTGGAGAAAAATGCTGTCAATCGAATCTGCTTTTGGCTTTTTTCCACGTATTAATATTTTCGATTGACATTGTTTCTTTATTTGTAGATTTTGCCTCCATTACATCTGGGTGTCCTGGGATATGATAACCTGTTCTTCAATTAAGACCAAGGATAACAGTAACATTGTCATTATATTACTGGGCTGCTAACCAGAGAAAAGTTGTTTACTCAACTCCGGTTCATTCAAGTGTTTTAAGAAAATCTGCTATCTTTCCCGAAACTAACCCAAAAAGCCACACTGATCCAGGATTAGTTAATGATAAATAAAGAACGAAAAGAGGAAAATGACCTGAGAGAGAAGGCAATGAGGTTGCCTACTTGATGATTTCCTGTACCTTGTCACATGCCTACATGGCGAACTCTAGCCAAAGTACACACAGGTCATTGTGACCTCTGTGTCTGTGAACATTGGCCACTTTACCCATTCAAAAAGAGTTTCCAGATCACCAGAGACTAGGGCATCGTTTGGGGGAGGTGGGGTGGGGGAGGGGGGGGGGGGGGGGGGGGGTTGCTATGTAGGTGTTGTAATGTAATGAGTTAAATTGCACAGCAATATGCTGGAAAAATTATAGAACTTCTGTGCAGACTTTTCCCATTTCAATCTTTGCTCTCTTAACAAATTTGCTGGAGACTGCTGGGATTTTGCTGGAAACTGCATTGCTTGAATATCATGCTCCATGTGGCAGTCTGACCATTGCGAGCATCACACTTCATAGGTTGGTATATCATAGGAGCAGAATTAGGCCATTCAGCCCATCGAGTCTACTGCTTCATTCAATCATGACTGATCTATCTTTTCCACTCAACCCCATTCTCTTGCCTTTTCCACATAACCCCTGACACCCTTACTAATCAAGAACCTCATATTTCACTTGGGCAGCTTACAACCCAGCAGTATGATTAACTGACCTCCAAGTAAGCCTTGCTTTCCCTCTCTCTCCATCCCTCCCCCATCCTAGTTCTCCGACCAGTCTGACTGTCCTCCTGATTACATTTTATCTTTATAACCCTCATTGTCAGCTTCCCCTCAGCTATCATAAGATCGAAAGACCATAAGTGATAGGAGCAGAATTAGGCTATTCGGCCCATCAAGTCTACTCCGTCATTCAATCTTGGCTAATCTATCTCTCCCTCCTAACCCTATTATCCTGCCTTCTCCCCAATACCTCTGACACTCGTACTAATCAAGAATCTTAACTATCTCTGTCTTAAATATATCCACTGACTTTGCCTCCACAGCCTCCTGTGTCAAAGAATTCCACAGATTCATCATCCCCTGACTAAAGAAATTCCTTCTCATGTCCTTCCTAAATGAACGTCCTTTAATTCTGAGGCTCTGACCTCTAGTCCTAGACTCTCCCATTAGTGAAAACATTCTCTCCACATCCACTCTATACAAGCCTTTCACTTTTCCGTACCTTTCTTCTAAAGTCCAGCGAATATAGGCCGAGTACCATCAAACGCTCAATGATCTAAGCAAGCAATGATCTATTCTACATTTTCCTTAAACTACTTCCCCTTTGATCTCTCGTTTACGCTCCTTACCCTTCCATATCTCTGTGTCTCCCTCTCCCCTTACTCAGTCTGAAAAGGATCTCGACTCGAAACGTCGCCCATTCCTTCTATCCAGAGATGCTACCTGTCCCGCTGAGTTACTTCAGCATTTTGCCTCTATCTTCAGTGTTAAACAACATCTACTGTTCCCTCCGACACAAGAATCTGCGAATCTCCGCCTGGGGGTGAGCTGTTCTTTGGCTTGAGTTAGCTGAAATTATTAGCAGCGTTCTCAGGGCTGCAAAGGACCATTGTTAGTACATGGAAGCATGTACGATGAGAAGGGATGGGGTGGAGGCTGTGTAAAGCTCGCACCATGACCTAATCCCAATATTAGATTCCTCAGCCAACATTTTTACTGAGCCCTCTTAGGGTGCAGGGAACACAAAGTTATATATATATATTTAGCACAAATATGCTGCATTCATGTTAATGAGTAGTTAATGCACGCTGTACCATGCTCAGATCAGCCAGTCGGGGCAAGCAGATATTATTTCATTATTCAAGGGGCTGTTACAACAGATTGGTTGTCGTGCTCAGTCTTAGACAGGTCCAGTAATTAACCCAAAATCTGATTATATCCATAATGCTATCAGATTGATCTTGTAGTAAGACCTGTTTTGTGGACTGTTCATTATTGGTGTTGGGACCGCTCCAGCCTGCCAGATGGCTATGTTTTTCAGAGTTGGGCACAATCCAGAATTTCTGCTCCATTTGACCTGCCGTTGCCAGGAGGATTGGTATGCATCTCGCTACAGCCGGTGTAGCAAAGGCCAAACGTTTTGAACTTCTAAGTAAATGTCATCACGATTTAGGATTGTCATATAACTGGGGATTTCTTCATAGGGTATCTTTGTACCAGAAGGAGGTTTGTGGAATGGGTTAAAAGGACTGGAGTGAGTGGATGTAGGGAGGATGTTTCCACTGGTGGGAGAGTCTGGGACCAGAGGCCATAGATTCAGAATAAAAGATGTACCTTTAGAAAGGAGTTGAGGAAACATTTATTTAGCGAGAGGGTGGTGAACCTATGGAATTCATTGCCACAGACGGCTGTGGAGGCCATCAGTGGATATTTTTAAGGTGCAGATTGACAGATCAGTAAGAATGTCAGGCATTATGGGGAGAAAGCAGGAGAATGGGGTTGACAGGGGAAGATAGATCAGCCATGATTGAATGGATGAGTAGAATTGATGGGCCGAATGGCCTAATTCTGCTCCTATAACGTATGATCAAAATAACATGTATTTGTCCATATCCGTGAAGCTGGAATGCATCACTGTGTGGTCACAAATCCGTGTGTGTTGTCGATGGAGCACAGCCTACGCTCTAATCATTTTGAGCCATTGGACCAACTCCTTGCTTTGCCAAGCTGTGGTGGTGGTTGGTATGCAGCTGCTTTTAATGCCAAAAGAATTAATGCATGGACACCTGTATGGAAGCAAGTCATCCTTGATCCTGAGAAGCTACTAAAGTTTTATTTTTTGTTCTACCTTCACAACTATCAGGATCACACTGACTGGAGATAATAAACATGCTTGGGAATGTACACATGCACAAGCAAAACACGATAGACACAAAATGCTGGAGTAACTCAGCAGGACAGGCAGCATCTCTGCAGAGAAGGAATGGAATCTGAAGGAATTCAATCTGAAGAAGGGTCTCGACCCACAACGTCACCCATTCCTTCTATCCAGAGATGCTGCCTGTCCTGCTAAGTTACTCCAATATTTTGCACCTATCTTCGGTGTAAACCAGCATCTGCAGTTCCTTCCTGCACATGATATACACACATCTTTCCCAAAACCCACTCATGCAACACACCACACGCACAATACCAACAGACGTGTGCATGTTAAACAATGTTTCATACAACACACTCACATATTGCACTCATGTTCCATACACACCTAGGCAAAGGCTACAGGCACAAATATGTTAAATTATACGTTGGATGCAAACACATCTCCCATACTGGACACACTGCACCCAATTCGCATACATACACAAATAGTGTTAACTCGTTACAGCTTGTTAAATACACATCATCCATAATACACAAACACATTACAAACACGCCCCCATATCCTGACAATGCTGTTTTCCTATTTCTTGTCCAGGTTGGACAACTTGTATGTCATTGGCCAGGTTGCAACACTGAGATTATTTCAATTGGATCACTGCCTTCATTCACACATGCACACAGTCAGAATGTTTAAGGATCACGCAAGTTAGCTACCAGCATCCCGTTTCAATTATTGAACATTGCGTGTCGTTTTGTTATAAAAATATTATTTTGTAACTCTGATATACAACACTATCCACTCGAGTCAGTCGTGAGTTCATTTTCTGTGTGACACTTTCAATATCACACAACAGTTCCTTTCAGCCCAGTTTCAGTTATGTTCCAAGGACTGTCAGCTTGGATTGGATTTTGCAAATCTCCTTTTTCCACTAAGGATTGGGTTGAACCCCTGGCTTCCAGCAAAGTTTGCAGGAAAGAACTGCAGATGCTGGTTTAAATCGAAGATACATACAAACGGGACAGGCAGCATCTCTGGACTGGACAGTCTTCAAACTGAAGAAAGACCTCGACCTGAAACGTCACCCATTCCTTCTCTCCAGAGATGCTTCCTGTCACGCTGAGTTAGCCCAAAATGTTGTGTCTATTTTCAGCAAAGTTTAACTTGTTTGGACTGAGGATAGAGAGACCCAAGTACCTTGTGCATGACATACCTTCAATTCTAACTGAACAGGGACTGAAGGAAGGATCGAAAGGGGTTCATTGGCTAACAGCTCTCCTGGAGAAACTAACTGCTGTGATGAAAACAAGGAGTTTGACATTAAACCAGCAATCGACCAACTCGGAATCAAACTGAGGAGGGTCTTGTGGTTGATTCCTCAGATATGTGGTTCAGCTGCTCAGTATCTGTTACAGAATAAAGCCGTGAGACTAGTTTAATAAGCCAGCGTTTAGAATATGTGTAAGAAGGAACTGCAGATGCTGGTTTAAACCAAAGATAGACACAAAAAGCTGGAGTAACTCAGCGGGACAGGCAGCATCTCTGGAGAGAGGAAATGGGTGACCTTTCGGGACGGGTCTGAAGAAGGGTCTCAACCCGAAACGTCACCCATTCCTTCTCTCCAGCGATGCTGCCTGTCCCGCTGAGTTACTCCAGCATTTTGTGTCTGTCTAGCTGCCGCGGGTACAGTAATAATCTTTTCTGAAAAATAAAGGAAAAATTAGATTTTGCATTTTTACGCAGCCTTTTGCAGCTTTAAGGTATCCCACAGTAGGCAAAAGTAAATTAAATATGTTTAAGATGCAAATGTGATTATAATGTAGGAATACTCTATCACTGGATTAAATCCCATTTGGCCACACCGTTCATATCTTTCTGTAGTTTAAGACTTTCCTTCTCAAAGTCACCTAGACAGCCACTTTTTCTATCATCCTTTTGAATCATTTTTGTATCAAACTTATTTGTGCTCTCCACGTTTAGGTCTACATTTAATAAATAACAAAACAAGGGACTGAGAACTCAGCTCTGTGAAACCTCTCCAATTGCAGCCTCCCGCTGCATTTAGTTCTCAATCCAATTTGCCATTTTTCCTTAGATCCCATAAGCATTTACCTTTTGGCCAGTCTGCCGTGCCAAATCCTTTGTTCAAAATCCATATAAGCTGCATCATGTCCACTGCTCGCCACAACCTTCCTTAGACAGATAAACTTCCCCTTATTAAATTCACGCTGTCTGTCCCACATAAACCTCTGCCTTTCCAGGTGAATATTCATACTGTCCCTTAGAATGGAGTATAATGTATAATGTCTAGTATAATGTCGTCCAGCATTGAAGTTCAAATAACAAACTTGTAATTACTTCGTTTATTCCCTGACCTTTGGTATGATGTTATCAATCCTCCGATCCTCCAGCACCACTCCTTTACCAGAGAGAAATGAATATTTGCAGTCAGAGGCTCTGCAATTTCCTCCTCGATTCTAGATGTAACATCCCTCCATGTGTTTGCACACAATACTAAGCTAGGGTGTGTTTGAGGTGGTAAGGAGAATATGGAGAATGCTATTTGGAACCGATCAAGAGAAATACCCTCAGTTAGGTGGTGGTGGTGGTGAACTTGTGGGATTCTCTATTGAAGAACATAGGGGAGAACAAATTGCTAAATATACTCAAGGAGAAGGCAGAAACAAGGTACTGAGATAACTTGTCAACCATGTTCGTGTGGAATGGTGGAGTGGCCCTAGATAGCCATATGGTCTACTCCTGCTCCTGATTCCTTATTTTGTTTTGAAACACTATCATTTAGGGTGGACAAAAAGCTGGATAAACTCAATGGGTGAGACAGCATCTATGGAGAGAAGGATTGGGTGACGTTTGGGGTCGAGACCTTTTTTCAGATATTCTTCAGACCTTTCTTAAATATTTCATTTAGGTGTGAAGATTTATCTATTTTTGAAGATGCTAAACGTCCCTAATATTTCTTCTTTTATCTGCCGTACCTATCACCTTGGAACTGGTCCTCTCTTTTGTAGAACCAATCAATAATTAATATTGATTAAATAAAGGAGTTCGAATCTTACCTTTCATTTACATTTCCCTGAGCTCAGTTAAACTACACATTTAACTTAGCCTATTCCTGAAGTGCTAATATAAATAGTTAAAATTTGAGAAGTATGCATATCTTTCAAATTTCAACCATTAAAAAAATAACCTAAAATTAAGCACTTGGATTTTCTAGAGTTTTAGATTGAAACGTCACCATTGTTTTGTCTGTCATTGTTCCCTGATATTGATCTCACTGGTTACATTAGCTCTCATCCAGTTATTAGTGGAATCTTGATTCACTATAACCTCTCACATTCCGTGTATGACTTGGCAGTATCTTTTGTTTTTTTTAAAAACATGGCTGTTATTGAATTAGTTGAAACAAATTCTCCAGGTAATATAATAATTTTAAAGCAATGAGACTAAATATCCAAAGATAAACAAATCCCCTCCCTGAGAAAATAGGATATAAATTCTTCAGTGAGCAATGAATTAATTAGGCAGTTCATTATAGCTGCAGTGAAAATGGTTCCAGTTGTATGGGAACCCAGAACTAGGTTTCACAAAGGTAAATCTTGACAAATAAAATCAAAATTGTGAATATCACAATTGGAAACTCACCACCAAAACAAATAGTAGAGTGTAGACATTTTCAAAAAGCTTGATAAGCAGATAGCACGAATAGGAACAGAAGATGAAGAATACTAGAGAGATCTGCGTGGATCTTATAGAGGAGCAGCTGATCAAAACCACTTTGCCTTCAAAGTATATTTGTTATTTTTTGGACCAACTTTGTTACTCATTGCACAATGAAAACCTATTGTGTTGCACACTGTAAAAATTACTCTGGGCTAGTTGTCATTGATTTGGAAAAGCAACTGGAATGTTGTCCTGTTGAACATTGCAGTGGCCACTTTAACATGATAAAAGTTGTGAGCTGTTTCAAACTCTTAGTCAATCTGGCCCTCGGCAATGAATTCCAAACCCCCCCAGTAATGCTAGACTTCTAAGATGTCAGAGAACACGTTATTACCATGACAACGGTACTACAGTTGTATACATTGGAAACAGCTAGATTTAATAACATAACCGCATGCAACCATTATAAATAGACGTTAAAATGTGAACCAAAATAATCTAGGATCCACTGGCTGAGAGGGAGTTGTTGCAAAAAGGATTTGGATATTTATGTTTGAAATGGAACAAATTTAAGAGCAATTAAATAAGAATAGGAGAGAAGGATTTGTTGGATTACTTCTTCAAAGATCTGGCACTGAGCTGATGGCTTTCCTCTATGCCTTTTAGCATTGTGGCACGGACTTGGAAATTGCAATAATGTATAGAATATAAATATTAACCATTGAAACTGACATTGCTCCTGAAGATACAAGGAAATCTAAACATTTTTGGCAGTGATATTCTGTTTTTTCTTGGGATGTGAGGTTAATATCACTAATTGGAATCCTCTTCAAGTCACTGAATAGATGAAACATTCCTCTTATTTTTAAACACACTTTTTTCATCATTAAAAACCCTTGAAAAAGCCGCTAAGTGAGATGTGGTAGTCTTTACTGGTGTACTAAGTGGAAATCACTTTTGAACCCCTCTGGAACAAATTATATTATGTATGAATTTCATTCTCTCAATTTCGTGCTTTCAAAATGCCATGTTCTTTGGTTAATAAAATGGTAACTTTATTTTAATTTTGTATGCCAATTTCTTTTTCTTTTAAAAAGTAATTCAAAATTACTTTCTCCCTGCTTTGTTGCCTCTGAGAATTTTTCAGTATAATTGGCTGCTCAGTTCTTTGACATTATTGTTGCTTGACTCTGGAGGTGTCCTGTAAGTAAAAACAAAATGAAATGACTATCAAGATAGGGGAATACCATTGCATTGCCACATCACTGCTAACAGAAAAAATTGTGCCATGCTGATATCAATCTTTTCTAATCGGACATCATAACTTCTTCAAGAGTCATGCAACTGTCAAACGCACTGGGATCAAAGCAATAAAATTCTTACTTGCTGCTACTGTTCAGGCAACAACACATAAATATACAACAAATAAATATACAATAAACTATCAGGAATTCTAGGTAACCAGATCATGATAATGCTGCCCAAAGTATGCAGTCCAACTTTAGTGCAAGTCCATAGTAGTTTGGTGCTGAGGTAGGGTTGTGCAGGGTGGTTCAAGAGACCGATGGTTGATGGGGACAAAGCTGTTCTTGAACTGTGAGGTAATGGTTCTCAAGCCCCTGTCTCTTCATCCCGATTGTTCAAGTTCAAGTTCAAGTGAGTTTATTGTCATGTGCCCCTGATAGGACAATGACATTCTTGCTTTGCTTCAGCACAACAGAACATAGTAGGTATTGACTACAAAACACATGAATAAATAAACTGATTAAGTGCAAATAACAGATAATGGGTTATTAATGTTCAGAGTTTTGTCCGAGCCAGGTTTAATAGCCTGATGGCTGTGGAGAAGTAGCTATTCCTGAACCTGGTCGTTGCAGTCTTCAGGCTCCTGTACCTTCTACCTGAAGGTAGCAGGGAGATGAGTGTGTGGCCAGGATGTTGTGGGTCTTTGATGATACTGCCAGCCTTTTTGAGGCAGCGACTGCGATAAATCCCCTCGATGGAAGGAAGGTCAGAGCCGATGACCTGTGAGATTGAAAATGTGGCCAAGGTGGTATGGGTCTTTGATAATATTAGCTTCCTGCTTGAGGGAGTGCTTTCCGTAGATCCCTTCGAAGGTGGGGAGATTGATGCCGCTGATGAACCAGGCAATATCTATTGTTTTCTGCAGCTTTAATTTCAAATGACCAAACCAGGCCATGATGCAACCAGTCTGTATTTTCTCCACCATATACCTGCACAAGTTCGATAGTGTGTTCGGCGACATGCTGAAACTTCTCAAACGTCCAATGAAGTAATGATGGTTTGTGAGCTTTCTTTGTAATTTAATCAATTTGCTGGGCCCAGATCAGATCATCGGGGATGCATCTGCCTAGGAACATGAAGCCATTGGCTCTCATCCCACGAATGAAGACAGCTCTCACTTTCCTTTCCTGAAGTCAACAATCAACACCTTTGGTCTTGCCCATGTTGAGAGCAAGATTGTTATTCTGGCACCACTAAATCATCGATTTCCCTCCTGTACTCTAACTTGTTGTCACCCTTTATGCATCCAACAATGGTGATATCATGTCTGGTTACACTGTCATGGAGAGAGAGAGAGTAGAACTGGGGACTGAACACGCAAAATTGAAGTGCCTTTGTACTGTTGGTCAGTTAAGAGGAGACGTGATTGCCAATTCGTACTGATTGAGGTCTGCCGATGTGGAAGTCGAGGATCCAATTACATGGGACAAGCAGGAATGGATGATGGTGTTGAATACCAATCTGTTTAAGAAGGAACTGCAGTTGCTGGAAAATCAAAGGTAGAAAATGGGAGGAGAAAGCAGGGACTACCTGAAATTAGAGAAGTCAATGTTCATACCGCTGGGGTGTAAAAGCGAAATATGAGGTGCTGCTCCTCCAATTTACGGTGGTCCTCACTCTGGCCATGGAGGAGGCCCAGGACAGAAAGGTCAGATTCAGAATGGGAGGGGGAGTTGAAGTGCTGAGCCACCAGGAGATCAGGTAGGTTAATGCGAACCGAGAGGAGTTGTTGGGCGAAGCGATCGCCAAGCCTATGCTTGGTCTCACCGATGTAGAGCAGCTGACACGTAGAGCAACGGATGCAATAGATGAGGTTGGAGGAGGTGCAGGTGAACCTCTGCCGCACCTGGAAAGACTGCTTGGGTCGAGGTAAAGCGACAAGTGTAGCATTTCCTGCGGTTGCAAGGGAAAGTGCCCGGAGAGGGGGTGGCTTGGGTGGGAAGGAACAAATTGACCAGGGAGTTACGGAGGGAGTGGTCTCTGCGGAAAGCAGACAGGGGAGGAGATGGGAAGATGTGGCCGCTGGTGGGATCCCGTTGGAGGTGGCGAAAATGTCGGAGGATTATTTGTTGTATGTGACGGCTGGTAGGGTGGAAGGTGAGGACAAGGGGATCTCTGCCCTTGTTACGAGTGGGTGGATGTGGAGTGAGAGTAGCGTTACGGGGTATAGAAGAGACCCTGGTGAGAGCCTCATCTATAGTAGAAGAGGGGAACCCCCGTTCCCTGAAGAATGAGGACGGGAATACCAAGCTGTAGTCAGTGAACAATAGTCTGAAGTATGTGCTTCTGGTGTGTTCCTTTCGTAAATGAGTGATTGTAGGCATTCTCCAACTGTTAAGATAGGTTCATTTATCAGATAAAAAGTGGGCATTTTTGAGATACTGATCTTTTTTTTAAATTCCCTCCTTCATTTTCTCCCCTCTCTTACCAACAAAAATAGTGCCTCCCTTGTTGATTTGAATACTTTGCCTTCCTGGTCGGATTATTGTTAAATTTAATCTAATGTTTTAATCTATGTTTTACAAGCTGTGATAGTAGCATCTCAAACAATCACCTGACTTTGGAAGCAATCAGGGCATCTAGCATCACTTGCATTCATACACTGCTAAATGCCTTTGTATATTTCTATGATGCTCTATGTAAGATGCTTAGGGTTTCAAGATGTGTATTTTTGGAAAGATTTTCCGAGAGGGGAGCAAAGATATTTCATTCCAGTTAGAATATGTCTATCTAATGCCTCAACACTACAGATTTCTTTGCTGAAAAATGTACAGCCAGAAGCTATTAGAGGTCACTGAGCATAACTCCCAATATTTGATAGTCTGCCATCCACTTTTATACATGAAGAAAGCAAACATCAGCTGTCTTGGGCATTTGACATATGTAATGGATGGTGAGTGGGATTAATGAAAGGAGGCACGTTGATTATCCAGGGAGGCCAGGGAGGAGAGGACTGAGGGATGTGTAATGGCAACATTGTTGTGAAAGTTTTTTTTTTGTAAGATGAATATTTAGAAGCATAAGAGTAATTTGTGAGCCCAGCAGTAAGAGACATGGAGTTTACTTTGATGATCAGAGGCTGCACTGTTGTTCTTATGGAAAATATATTATGCAGTGATCAAATACCACATCATTTAAAGACCCAAATTAAGTTGCAAACCCAATGGGCACAGATTCAGTTCCATGCCTGGGACCAGGAAAGATCCTCGAAAATATGCACGGCCAGAAATGTGAAGTTTTTGACTCTCTCCACCATCACTGTTGATATAATCAGGATTGTGAGTCCTCATCTTTCCTCTTCCAAAGTCCACAATCAGTTCATTGGTTTTACTGCTATTGAGAGCCAGGTTGTGTCCTGTCACCATTTGGTCAATCGGTCGATCTCACTTCTATACTCTGACTCATCACCATCTGTAATTCATTTGACAACTGTGGTGTCATGGGCGAACTTGAAGATGGAGTTCGCACTGTGTCCAGCTACACAGTCATGAGCATAGAGTGAGTAGAGCAGGGAGCTGAGCAGGCAGCCTTGAGGTGCTCCCGCACTGATTGTGAATGAGGAAGAAGTATTTCTGCCAATTTGAACAGACTGTGGTCTGTGGATGAGGAAGTCGAGGATCGAATTGCAGAGGGATGCACAGTGGCCCAGTTCAGTGAGCTTGGCAACCAGCTTTCTTATTTAAAAAATTTTTTTTTAAATCAAAAGTAATTATTAAAATATTAAAATAATATATACAGTACAGTAAAAAAAACAGAACCCACCACCATAATACACGACAAACGATAAACTATTATACAACTATTTTACACTCCTTGTCAAGGATGCATTCAACCTCTCGCCTTGGCCGGCGGTCCCGGAAATCCCCCAGGGCACCCGTGGACAGTGCGTTGGTAACCAGCTTGGAGGGAATTATGGTATTGAACGCTGTAAACAACAGCCTGATGTAAGTGTTTTTATTGTCCAAATGGTCCAGTGCGGAGTGGAGAGCCAATGAGATCGCATCCTCCGTTGACCTATGGTGACGGTAGGCAAACTGTAATGGGTCGAGGTTCTTGTTGAGGGAGGAGATAATATGCACCATAACCAACCTTTCAAAGCACTTCATCACCACAGATGTTAGTGCCACCGGTCGATAGTCTTAAGGCACGTCACCTTACTCTTCGTATTATTCATGCCTTCATGCAGGTGGGAACCTCAGACCTCAATAATGAGAGGTTGAAAATGTCCACAAAAACTCCAGCCAGTTGGTCTGCACATTTGTTGAGAACTCGACCGGGTATACCATCAGGTCCAGATGCTTTCCGAGGGTTCAGCACCCTGAAGGATCTTTTGACATCGGCCTCTGTGACTGTGACTGAAATACCATCAGGGCGCATGGGGGCTCAGGAAGGCACATCAGTGTTGACCCTATCAAAGCGTGCATAGAACGCATTGAGCTCGTCATGGAGTGATGCTTCATTGTCGCTTGAGCTGCCTCTTGATTTTACCTTGCAGAAAGTGATGGCATTCAAGCCCCGCCACAGTTGCCGAACATCCGCCCCATCCTCCAGCTTTGAGCGGGAGTCCCTTTTGGCCTTTTTGATGGCCTTGTGATGCCCAACCATGTGATTGGGCATAACAATTTAGTGATAGAATTATCCAACCTTCAGATGTAAAGATGTGGAACTGACTACTAAGGAACAGACAAAACCTATTTGTTCTTGATGAAAAAGATTCACCCTCATCTTGTGTTCTCGCCACATCTCGCAAAATCATAAGAAACCTTCGGAACATAGAGTTACCGTGATGTGCATTCTGTGCTCTTTTACAATGTTGTGCAGCAGGTTTTGTTGAACACCACAAGAATAAGTAAGCAGCAATGATATGAATAATTTGGTAGTTTGTTTAATCTGAGGAACATTGCTCAATATACCTAAAAAGTTTTTATGAATCACTCCACCATTTTCTGCAGCAGATTACTCTTGGGACTTACCTTGAAGCCCAGCATATTGTAAACATATGTTCCTCTGGCTATGGTTCTCTCTGATCTGTTGAGCATGCCCACCTGTTGATCAATACACAATGCACACGGCCTTTCGTATATTTTCTCTCTCCAGCTGCTCTCATTTACTCATCGGTCAGATAAACATTCCAGCTGATCCCTGTGGTCACCCTGGTTTTACCTTATCACCAACATCCCTTTCCCTCACTTGCAGCTAAACAAGCTTCTTCGTATCCTTCGGCAAAAATCAAGTTGCTTGAAGAAACTCAGCCGGTCGGGCCGCATCTGTGAAGTCAAAGGAATTATTGTGTCTCAAGTCAATCCTCTGTGTCGGGACTGAGTGTAAAGGGAGATGGACAGTACAAAGTGATGAAAGGGTGAGGAGTGGGGCAGGGGATGGCAAACTTTAGGTGGATCCCGGTGAGGAGCAGGTGGGCAGATGCTGCAGATTTCAGCATCTTCAGTCTCTTGTGTTCATTTTGGCTCCTTTCCAGTTTTGATGAAGAGTCTATGATCTGAAATGTTGACAGTTTCTCTTCCCACAGATTCAGCCTGACCTGCTGAGTATTTCCAGCATTTTGAATTTGATTTCCAGCATCTACAATTTATTTTAGATTTTTCATTTCTTTAAAATTTTCATTGACTGCTTGTGTATCTGTGTGCAATCATCTGACGACACAGGCACCAGCGTAAATTGGGCAGACTGGAAGCATATAGAGTTATACATAAATTGCATTTGTCTTTCCTAATATTCAGCTTTGAGGCACTGGATTTCTTGTGTTGTTTTACCCTTTACATTACAGCAGCCCATTGCAATTTGGTGAGACGAATCTCAGATTTCATAAATGCATTTTCTAGATTCCAGTATACTGTCATCCATTTTACAGTGGCTTATTTTTAATATATAAGACACATACTTTATTCAGAATCATAATTTAAGACTGAAATGAATTAATAATCTAGAGCCTTTCAGAAGTGCAAGAATTTTTATGAAGATTTCCACAGGGCTTTAAGTGAGTGTGAGATAGTCGGCATCAGGACAACTTTGTGAGGTTTAGTTTAGTTTAGTTTGGAGATACAGCGTGGAGATTATTGGAGATACAAGTCCGCACCGACCAGCGATCCCCGCACATTAACACAAACCTGCACGCACTAGGGATAATTTACATTTATACCAAGTGTACAAGCCCATGCCAATTAACCTACAAACCTGTACCTCTTTGGAGTGTGGGAGGAAATCGAAGAACTCGGAGAAAACCCATGTGGTCACGGGGAGAACGTACAAACTCCGCGCAAACAGTCTAGAAAGTAGTGGCATGATTCTGTTGATTGCCTTTTCCCCTCTTCCAAGCTTTGTCATGTTTGCTCAAACCCAAGGTTAGTGATTAATGACATTATGATATCCATTCTCCGATGTCCCCTATGTGGCTTCTGAGATGCTGAACAGATCTGTAATGTCGTAGGATCTTGTCATGACCACACATCACACACTCAGCTGGCAGACTGCTGTTTGAATATCAGCCATGATCTCCTCTTTCGCATTTCCCGACAGGCTTTTTCAGGTGTCAGCTGCAGCTGAGCTTAATGTTTGGGAGTTCAAATCCCATAGTAGATGCATAGCCAGGCTAATATTTCCAAACCGTGCAGATGTACATCAGAAGTGTTGTCTTGAAGATGAGATATCAAACTCAGATCACATTTGTTCTCTCAACTATATATAAAAATCCCATTTAACTATTTTGGGGAGGAGTTCTCTCTATTGTTCCCATCAGCATACAGCCCCTAAAGCAATAGCACTTCATTATTATGTTTAAGAAGGAACTGCAGATGCTGGAAAATCGAAGGTAGACAAAAATGCTGGAGATACTCAGCAGGTGAGGCAGCATCTATGGAGCCAAGGAAGTAGACAACGTTTTGGGTCGAGACCCTTCTTCAGACTGATGTGCGGGGGGGGGGGGGGGGGGAAGAAAGGAAGTGGTGGAGACAGTGGGCTGAGAGAGAGCTGAGAAGGGGAGGAGAAAGCAGGGACTATCTGAAATTAGAGAAGTCAGTGTTCACACCGCTGGGGTGTAAACTGCCCAAGCGAAATATGAGGTGCTGCTCCTCCAATTTACGGTGGTCCTCACTCTGGCCATGGAGGAGGCCCAGGACAGAAAGGTCGGATTTGGAATGGGAGCTGGAGTTGAAGTGCTGAGTCTACAACGGTGAGACCAAGCGTAGGCTTGGCGATCGCTTCGCACAACACCTCTGATCGGTCCGCATTAACCTACCTGATCTCCCGGTGACTCAGCATGTCAACTCTCCCTCCCATTCCGAATCCGACCTTTCTGTCCTGACCCAGTAAAGGTGCAAGAATGGGAATATATTTTAAATCCAGGAAGCTGAATGACTTGGAGGGAAAATTGATGGTATATTCGAAATGTATTTGCATTTATCATTCATGAAAAAGTTAGGGTTTGAGTGTTGTGTTGAAAAAGCCGCTTCAAGTTACAATGGTGCGTGTAGATGGTACACACTGTAGCCAAACGTAAAGGGAATGATGCTTCAGGTGATGGTTGGGGTATAGGCCACAAGGCACTCAGCTCTTTCAATGGTGTTGAAGCTGTGTTCATCCGGTGCAATTCAGAATGTGCCATTAGGTTCCTGAATTGCGCATTTGCTCAGTGAACTACTTTACAGCAGTCAACAGGTGAGCCTGTCCTTGCGAAATATCCAGCTTTTGTCTTGATCTGGTAGTCAAAAGATTGTTGTTGGTTCATTTAGAATTCTGGTCAATGATTTCCCCAGGTATATTGACAGCCAAGGATTTACCAAACAGAATTGCTGCTGGTAGAAACATTATCATAACCTAATTGCTGATGTGCTGAGGTGAGATAAGGCAAAAGTAAATTTAAATCATTCTTTTCCTGTTCCCACATTGGCCACATCAGCTCTCAATTCTGCTCGATATGCAGTTGATCCACTTTGCATGAGTTACAACATCCTCACCGCTGATCTTTCTCTCATCCTTTAAATGCTTTTAAAATCCAAGTTAAATACCAGCTCTTCATTCTTTGTCTATCACTGCTTTGCAGTCTCGTTGTATTGTATTGTATTGTATTGTATTGTATTGTATTCAAATTTATTGTCATTGTCTCAATTAGAGACAACGAAATGAATTTTCCTTACAGGCAGTATCATAAAAATAAATAAATAATAAATAATAAAACATATTAAAAATAAAATTGATTTAAAAAAAGAAAAGCACAAACACAGAACGTCCACGACACAACATAACACAATGGCACCAAGGTGAGGAAGGCACCATAGTCCAGCCAGCCTCCCCTCCGATCTTCCCAGATGCTCATCCGTGGTCTGGGCCTTCCGAGCACCCGCAGTCGCCGCACCGGGCGGCCCGATGTTCAGGCCCTCACGCCAGGCTGGTGGAACGCCAACGCCGATCCCCGACGGTGAACATCCTCCTCCTCAGCGGCACGGACCTCCTGATCAGCCGCCTCCTGCAGCCGGAGTCCGCAGCTCCCGAGTCCGCAGGCCGAGCCGGGCTGAGTCGCAGGACCCCGCGTTGTTGATCAGCGCCGCCCGCGTTGGGAGCTCCGCAAACCGCAGCTCCATGATGTCGGTGCAGCAGGTCCCAGCACTCCGGGCTCCAGACGGCGATCCCCGGTAAGGCATCGCCAGCCCCGCGATGTTACAGCGCTGTCCCGCCGCTGCTGGAGCTCTGGTCGATCCCGGCAGGAAAGGCCGCGCCAATCCAGTAGGTAGGCCGCTGGGGGGGTGAGGACGCGACTCGAATAATAGTCGCGTCCTCTCCAGGAAGCGACCGAAGGACGGTATCCCCCTCACCGTGCCCTCTTCCCCCACATAAAGACATTTAAAAAAACATAAAAAACACACTTTAACATAACTAAAAAACCTCAGTCATTTCACAACGGCTAATAGTAGTTTAGCAGTGACTGAGAGTCAGCTACGTACTGCCAGTTATTAGTGATGCTTTTGTCGACCTCGCTGTGCGTTCCACACAGAACTGACCTTTAATCGTTCACAAGTTACCTTTTGTCAACTTTAGTTAGGTGTGGCCTGTGCACTGCCTAAATTCTGGGTGCAGTTCACTCAACTTAAGTATTTAAAAGATTGTATTGTATTTAGTACGAGTATAATTCAGCCACAGAATGACGCATGGTTACTTAATTCATTGCGCCAAAGGCAAGAAAGGAGAGGGGCCAAAACAATGTGATTGTGTTCTTTGTGGGTTTCTTTAAATCCTCCTTACCTGTCATTAGGTTATGATAATGATGGTGCATTCTGTTTGACAGGTTTTTCAAAGAAAGCCGTATAGGATATCCTGGTTTAGATTCCAGAACATATTTGCATTCAGGTTATTGGTTTTGCGATAACCCAGTACAGGTGCAATGACGTAGGTAGGAAGCTGTGTTCAAGTTGAATAAATTGGAGCCTGCCTGCAAATCTTGTTTGGCTACTTTGCATACCATGGCATGAGTCAGCTCTGGATAACTTGAGCACGCCCTCTCCGCATTCAGCATATGTTGTCTTCTCAGCTGCCCAACTGCAAGTCATAACTATCATTATTTATTTTGCTAAGCCGGATCCAGTGCTTTTGAAAGATCCTGCCCACTCCCTTTAAATTCAGCAAGGCAGGATGTTGAATTGTTTTCATACCAGCAGTTAATGCCGGTGAAAGGAAAGCTGGGTTTGGAGGAGCAGTTTCTGAGCTAGGTGCATTCTTTCCACTATTTACATTGGGTTTTAAGTGTACAGGATGCATGAATTCAAGGTTCTCAATTCTACTGAATTATAAAGTTACAGAGATATATAGCATGGAAACAGGCCTCTCAGTCCACATTGTCCATGCTGACCAAGTTGGCATAAAGAGCTAGTCTCATATGCCTGCATTTGGCCCAGAGCCCTCTAAAGCCTTCCTATCCATATTTTTGGCCAAATGCTTTTTAAGAGCCACTAGACCAAATGGGACCTATTGGGTCCTTTTCACACTGGAGAGGGCTGTTCCCCAAACGCAATATTCCACCACTCACCCATAGCCCCCAACTGCACAGGCACGGCTGACGGGTTCCCGTTGTGACGCCACAGATTCCCATTGTGACACATGTCATGGCAACCCTTCCCAAGTGTGCCTCACCATCCCTCTTCCTACCCCTATCCTCCTCCATTCCCCCTCATCCCAAGCACTTCCATTCTTCTTCCTCTTCTCCCTTCCTCTTCTTTCCCTTCTCCTCCCACCTCTCCCACTCCCTCCCTCACCTCTCCCTCCCTCTCCTTTCCACTACCCTCAGTCACTCCCTACCTCCCTCCACAACCCCTCTCCCTGCCCCTACCCCCGGTGACGTCATTGTGAGCTGCTGTGTTTTTTAAACCGAGATCCCATTGTGATGTCATTGTGTGGTGGCACACTGCTGATGGGCAGTTTATGTAAATTAGATTCCATTGTGACATCATACGCTGCTAGCTGCCAGCGCTGATGGAAGAGATTTTTGTCTAAGTTGTTCTTGTAAAGTTTAATATGTGGATAACTTATAACATATACCATCAATCTGAATGAAACTTGATACACCACACCACAGGACAATGAAGAGTAAGGTGGGCCAAAAATTGTAGTGTTATCATGTCCTGTTTTGGCATAACTTCAGGAACAGAATCACAGACACACAGACATATCACAGACATACTAACATATAAGATGAGAGTTTTAGTAATATACTAGACCAAGTGGGACCCATTGGGTCCCGTCCCCAACGCAATAATTCACAACTCACCCGCTCCCCAACACAACCCGTTTCCACCACTCACCTGTTCCCCCAACGTAACCCGTTCCCCCAAAGCAAAAATCCACTTACCCATTGGGTCCCTATCACACGGGAGGCCTGGTCCCCAATGCGACCCATTCCTCAACATAAGATTCCACCACTCACCCATAGCACCCAACTGTGCAGGTCATTTTAAACGATTTAATGTGATGTTGGTGCCGCAGACAAGGCCATCTTTTGTTATCCAAATCTAATCATTAAACTTTGCTGTGCTGGGTTAGGCTGGCAGATTCTTCCAATTTGTTATCCAAATCTAATCATTAAACTGCTGTGCGGGGTAGGCTGGCAGATTCTTTCCCTGATGGACTCAGTGTTCTGGGATAGAAACATTGTAGCTGGTAGGGCATTGTGACATCATAACTGCCTAACTGCCAGTGCAGATTTGAAGGAATCCAACTTTTAAATGCCACTTTAAAAATGTTTAATCTCCCCACTATGTCCCTCTCCTTACAACAATGTAAAAACACCCTTATAGCTTGTGTATTGGCAGCGGAGATCACGTTGTGATGTCATTTTCATTTTTCGGAATCTTCACGGCAGCTTGTGTAAATGTGATCCCATTGTGATTGGACGATGGTGAGATGCCATTGTGACATCATCACTGGAAGCTGCTGGAAGAGTCTCCCTCAAAGGCAGTTATGATGTTTAAAGTTGGCTTTAAAAAAAATTTAAATATCAATAACTTGTGAAATATAGCATCAAATCTGAAGGAAACGTAAGAACGATGATGGGTAAAAGCTGAGTAAGGTTCTGCAAAAACATTTGTGCTATTGTGTATGATTTTGGCATAGTTCCTTGAGATCGCTCCAACACACGCAGACAGACAGGCAGACGTACAAACAAGACGAGACGTTTAGTATAATATAGATTTAGATAATTATATCTACTTCTATAGCTTCTTCTTATTTTAGATTATAGGTAGTTTATTCTAGATTTGAACTAACCATCAAGTGAAAATGTTGCCTCTGGTCCCCCTTCATTTGCTCTTGCTCACTGTATGCAGAAGGACACATTTAACAAATTCCCTCTCATCCAAGCACTTTACACTATGGGAGACCATGTCTATATTAAGGATCCCAATGAACCAATAACCTACGCCCCTTACCTCCTGCACCAGCTTGTCTGGGGGATCCAGCGTGTGGGCCTGCGGAGAACAAAGGGGGACCCAGCATGGGGGGCTGCCGAGAACAAAGGGTCACCATTGGGGACTAAATGGAACACTTTGTATCTTTGTCGGCGCCCTATATGTAGCGGCTCTTTGCATACCTTGTGTAGGCAAAATAACGAATGTCACTGTGACATGTCACATGTGATAATGAAGTATCATTAATTCAGCTGCATATTCACCAGGCCTATCCTTCTCTTCGTGCCACTATTAGTAATCTAGAAATTACCTCCTTTGAGGTCCTGTTTTTTAACCTCCTTCCTAACTCCCCATATTTACTCTGCAGGACCTTATTACATCCCCTTTCCTACTCAAGTCTGAAGTACCCCTTTCCTACCTAGGTCTTGAGTACTGTTGTTCACCCTCTCCCTTGAGAATGATCTGCAGCTGGTCCAAAATATCCTAGACCCTGCCAACTGGGAATCAAAACACCACCTGAGGTCTTGTTTAAAATCTCTTATCATTGTGGCCCTGTGTAAGTTCACACAATCCCGCTGTGCCTCACAGCCAAAACTGGAGCCACAGGCCTGTCTGCTGCTATTTTCTCCTGCATGCTCATTCCCCTGCTCAACAGTATCCAAAACGCTATGCTTGAGGGGAATAGCCACAAGAGAATCCTGCACTCCCTTCCTTCACCCTTTACCCTTCCTTTTGGTCACACGTCTACTTTCTCCCTGCACCATAGATGTGACAACCTTTGTATAACCCCTGCCCATGATGTTCCCAGTTTCCAGGATGATCTTGAGGTTGCTCAACTGCAGCTCCAGTTCACTCATGCAGTCAGTCATGAGATACAGCTGGATACACTTCTCACATGTGTGGTCCTCGGGGATACTGGGAGTTTCCCTGACTTCCCACATCCTGCAAGAGGAGAATACCATCTGGAATGCTCCTTCCCCAATGAGCATTTAGAACAAGGGATCCCCAGGAGTTGCAGAAGGAGGAATATCCTTGAATGGTTTCCTCTGTCCACCAGATAGTCTATTGCTATGACAGCACAGACACAGTGTTGGTTTCGGGGATCTGATGTTGGGTATGTGAATGACCTGCCCAGCAGAGCTGTCTGATTTTATTAGTGCTGCAAAGTTGGAGATATTGGTCTGGGAAAGTTACTGAAGTTGGTTTGTACATCCTTGGATATGAGAAGTTGCAACACCATTAGAGAATTTGAGGAAAATGCTGGGAAAATGAATATATTTGCTTGACCCCCCTGTTCGTGGGGATGCTGACCCTGGTGTGGGCCGGTTAAGATTACGATCAGTATTGTTCAAATGACTGATGTAAAGCGGAGGCAATTTCTTTGAGGCAGCCAAAAGCACTTGCAATTCAATGTCCACAATCTCAAATTCCACAGTTTAAGAACAATATCTGGCATTAAATATTGCAAAATACTGTTAATATTACCTCTGGGAATAATGAAAATTTGCAATTTCACCATATGATCGGAGGATGTTCTTAAGTGTTTTCCATCCAACCAAGTATTTTAGTGAAGTGATGCTGTAAAATAGGAAACATGCCAGCAGATTTGTAGTTAGCAATTTCCAACAACGGGAAAATGGCCGGATAATATAAGATTTTAACTGAGGGATAAAAACCTGTCCCTGGAACAGAGTGAGGTTGCAAAATATTCTACAAAGAGAACCATGGGATCAATTACCTTCACCAAAGAGAATAAATGAGAGTCTTGGTTTATCTCCATCATTAAGGACCCTTATGCCCCTGTCCCACTTAGGAAACCTGAACGGAAACCTCTGGAGACTTTGCACCCCACCCAAGGTTTCCGTGCAGTTCCCGGAGGTTTTTGTCAGTCTCCCTACCTGCTTCCACTACCTGCAACCTCCAGGAACCGCACGGAAACCTTGGGTGAGGCGCAAAGTCTCCGGAGGTTTCCGTTCAGGTTTCCTAAGTGGGACAGGGGCATTACCACCCATCCCACCACATCTTCTCCATTCTGCCATCTGGGAAGAGGTACAGGAGTATCAGCTGCGGGACCAGCAGGATGCTAAACAGCTTCTTCCCACAAGCAATAACAATGGTTAACGGACTGTGTCCCCTCCCCATACACATACACCCCCACATCTAACCTCACCCAACACCTTGACAGCTAGACACCTGTCAAGGTAAAGTCACTGTTCGGTTTGAATGTCTGTTTTTAGTTCTATTTTAGGTCTATTTTAGAGATGATAATTTTTAACTTGTATTTATTTATTTCTGTTTTTATTAATTGCACTGACAAAAACTGATGAGAAACAATTTTTCGTTTATTCTGTGTATGCAAGTACTCGGTGAAATAACAATAAAGTGAATACTAAATACTAAAAATACTAAATACTTATTGTCCCAACCTAAACAGGAGAACTAACTCAGCACAACTCTTTTAACTTGAGGTCCAGTGACCTGCATCTGAGCCATGGCTGACAGTGGTTTGGTCTGATATGGATTTCATTGATCGTGCAGTGATTGTGCAGGTTACTTAGTCTGTGCTGCACTGAATTGCCACAGACCAGGTACAATCCCTTTTCCTGAATGAGTTACCTGATCTCAGTACAGCAGGTGAGAAACTTACAAATTAAAAGGCATGCCAATAGACAATGTGTTTCCACATTTGGATATGTCAGAAAGAAGAATGGCCATATAGAATTGGGACCAGGAGCATGAACTGGTGAGGAAAGTGGTCTAAGGCTGGACCATATCAGGAATGAAGGGTCGCAACCCTCGAAACGTCACCCATTCCTTCTCTCCAGAGATGCTGCCTGACCTGCTGAGTTACTCCAGTTTTTTGTGTCTATCTTCAGGAATGAACTGGATTTCCTGGTTCTATGTTTCTTTTGTCAGAGATGCCACCCTTCACTTGAGTTTGCAAACCATAGACCATCTGCACCATCACATTGATGTAAATGATCCTTTTGGGTATGTACAGCATTTCTTTGTTGTTATTTCAGATTTCCCTAAACTGCAGTTTTTGCCTTTCAAATTACCCTGATGATCTGGCTGACCTTTATCCCTCAATGAATGTCACTAAAACAGGTTATCTGCACATTTTATGTTACGTTTGTGGTGAACTGTAGACACAAGATGACTTTCATGCTCTGTACGTAATAAGAGTGACGTCACTTCAAACTCTTCATTGCTGCAAGGTACTGTGTGTGGATTGCCAAGAATCATTAACTCATCATCATCATCATCGTTGAAAACATCAATGGGCACGGTGCCTGACAATGCTATGTACAACAGTGATCGCAACTTCTACTGAAGTGTGGATGGCCGTTGGCTCGCTAGGAGCTCATCCGCCCTTTGACAGGTCTTGTTTCGGTCCTGCTGGGGGTCCACACCTGGCAAACCAGGTGGGGGTGATGGTTTAGTCGCCGACTATCCGACCATGGAGCAGGTAGCAAGGGATTACATGGTGCCCGTGGCGGAGGGAACTCCCCCCGACCTGACTGTAAACTTATAGAATAATGAAAGGCATAGATAGAGTGGATGTGGAAAGGATGTTTCCACTGGTGGGAAAGTCTAGAACCAGAGGTCATAGCTTCAGAGATAAAGGGCGCTCTTTTAGAAAGGAGGTGGGAGGAACTTCTTTAGTCAGAGGGTAGTTAATCTGTGGAACTCATTGCAACAGAGGGATGTGGAGGCCAAGTCAGTGGGTATTTTTAGGGCGGAGAAGGCAGGAAAATGCGATTAGGAGACAGAGATCATCCATGTTTCAATGGCGGAGTAGACTCGATGGGCCGGGTGGCCTAATTCTACTCCCATAACTAGTAAACTTGTGAAATGCATGACATCATTTTTAAATGCATAGCATGTCCATGAGATTTAAGTGCCCACTGCTGTCCGTGCAGCTTCTTGAACACTTTGGCGTTACACTGTTTCATTAGCCTGTATTCAGTAATACAATTTATGGTGGTTGTATGTAGTAATACTGTTTAATTGGAGTCTATGCAATTAGTACTGTTTAATCTCTCGGTACGCAATCATATATTTTAATTAGGCCGTATGCAATAAGCTTGTTTTATCAGGCCATATGAGGTAACACTGTTTAATCAAGCTGCAATACAATTTAATTGAGCTGCAAACAACGACACTATTTTATCAGAACATTTGCAGTACCATTGTTTAGTGGGAGGAGGGAGGTTTACAGTAATTAAGTTTAATAAAACTGAATACAGTAGGAATGTTTAATTAAGCTGTATGCAATGATGCTCTTTAATCAGGGGTCTTTGTTCAGTAACATTGTTTAATAAGCAGTTGCACAATTTAAATGGGCTGCATGCAGTAGCAACATTTAATCAGGTTATGTGCAATATTTCTGTGTAATCGGGGGCCTGAGGCAATCACAGTTTCATCAGTGTTCTTTGCTTAGAAACACAGTTTAACTGGACTATAGTTTACTTTAGCTTATTGTCACGTGTACTGAGATTCAGTGCTAACCAGTCAGTGAAAAGACAGTACATGATTACAATCGAGCCGTCCACAGTGTACAGATACGTGATAACGGGAATAACGTTTAGTGCAAGATAAATCCAGTAAAGTCTGATTAAAGATAGTCCGAGGGTCTTCAATGAGGTAGATAGTAGCTCTGGGCCTCTCTGTAGTTGTCGGATGGATGGCTCAGTTACCTGATATGATGCCTGTATGTATATAGTCCAGTTAAACAGTATTCTGACTGCTTGCAGTAATGCTGTTCAATATGTGTTCTATGCTCAGTAGCTCTTAAATTCGACAGTATAGGGAGGTTGCACGGCAGTCGAGGTCACAACCCGTGACCCGTACTGTCGCCACGCAACGCCAACTGGAGTACAAGCGGTGAACGTCAGGTAAGCACTTACTATGGTTGCCAGTATAGTGGGCCCGTCTTCTGTCCCAGAATCCGGACTCCATGATGACTGGTTCCACACTCATGGACCCCGGGCCGTCTGTACCCGCAGCCGGTGTTTGGCGGCCGAAACACCCGGACCCCGGGGGAGAATCACCCTGGTGTGGGGATCGGGGTCCGGGGGGGTGAATCACCCCGGTGTGGGGATCGGGGTCCAGGGGTCGGGGGGGTGAATCGCCCCGGTGTGGGGGTCGGGGTCAGGGTCCGGTGTCGGTGCTGGGCGGTCAGTGACTCTGGGTGGGCGGAGGGACCAGACTGTCCCCAACTCTGCTGCAGCTGATGGGGACGTTGTACTCCAGAAGGATTGAACTACTCCGTGCATCATGCCCTTTGACCTGATGACCTTATGTGCAACCCCCCCCCCCATAACATAACACTGTTTAATTATGCTCCATGCACCAACTATCAAAGTGCATATGCAGCAACAGTGTTTAATTGGGCTGTTTCCAGTAACAAACTTTAATCAGGGGTCTATATTCAGCAGGTGCACAAAAATGCTGGAGAAACTCAGCAGGTGCAGCAGCACCTATGGAGCGAAGGAAATAGGCAACGTTTTGGGCCGAAACCCTTCTTCAGACTGTTTTCAGCAACTGTTTCATCAGGCCGTGGGTGCTAATACTAATTAATTGGGGGTTGTGTGCAGCAGGGCCGGTGCTAGGAATTGCGGGGCCCAATTAGAAAATTGATGGCGGGGCCCCTACTCTAGAAAAGTAAAAATGTATGTATGTTTATATTTCGTGTAGTATGCTCGTCTTTAACCAAAAAAAACATTAAATGCTTGATATACTAAAATTTTGAAAAACTATATGAAAGTGTCACACATCTAATAAAATGAGCGGCACTTTGAAAGATTGAATGTGTGTGTGTGTGTTTTTATGAGTGTATGCGATTGTGTCTGTGTGACTGAGTGTGTGTGTTTGTGTGTATGCGTCTGTGTGTGTGCGTGCATGGCCGGCCTTAGGGGCTTTAAACGGTTTAGAGATGTTTAGAGGGCTTCAGATGGGTTCAGGTGTGTTTACAATTGTTTAGAGGGGAATAGAGGGAAATAGGGGGGCTAGAGGGGGTTTAGAGGTGTTCAGAGGGTCCCAGAGGGGTTTAGAGACGTTATAAGCCCCCCGTGAAAATTTGTATTTCTCTGAAATTGAAGATAGACATAAAGCTGGAGTAACTCAGCAGACAGGCAGCGCAGCGACTCTGAAGAGAAGACCCTTCTTCAGACCGAACTGAACTCGCGTCGGTGAGAGTACTTGTGATTGTCTGAAGAAGGGTCTCGACCAGAAACACAACCCTCTCCCCAGAGCCGCTGCCCGTCCCGCTGAGCCACCTTCAACTTCAGAGCCAAACAAAAAACACAGAGTGCTGGAGGAACTCAGCGGGCCAGGCGAATGCCTCACCAGCTGAGTTTCTCCAGCATTTTTGTCTACCGCTAAACATCAATGATTCTGGGAATGCTGAGGGGACAGGGTGATAGAGAGGGAGTAGGAGAGCTAGAGAGAGACGAGACGGGGAGCGGGAGAGAGAGCGCGAGAGAAAGAGGGAGGGAGGGAGTGAGCAAAAGACATAGAGACACAACGTGGGTCGGTAGGTGAATGACTAACCTGCACACCAGGAAGAAGCCCCTTCTCGCGGTCCGGGGCCCTCACTCATGATGGTGAGTTAAATGAAATTCTCAACGTGTCATCGATCTACATTCCTCAGTAATGTAATTGTGTTTTAAACAAGTATTAATGACGCCGCGTGAATTTTATTCAAAGGAACACGGCGTCATTAAATGAGTCTGAAGAAGGGGTTCGGCCCGAAACGTCGCCTATTTCCTTCGCTCCATAGATGCTGCTGCACCCGCTGAGTTTCCCCAGCAATTTTGTGTACCTTCAATATTCCAGCATCTGCAGTTCCCTTTTGAACACGGCGTCATTAATACTTGTTCAAAACACTATAACATTTACTGAGGAATGTGGATAGATGCAGTTTCATGACATCGCATAACAAGGTGTTAACTACTTACCGTTAAGAAGTGCTAACAGCACTAGTTAACAAATCGTTTGTGTATGATGGCCATGCAGCGGTTGTTATGCATGTTCGTTTAAAAAAAATCCGGATGGCGAATTAAAAAAAATCTTTATTTAACAAAGAGAATTCGTATTTCCGTACGAAATACTGAACATTAGTGCGGGGCCCCCATTAGGCGCGGGGCCCAATTGGGAGCAATCTGTCAAATCGGCTTAACGCCGGCCCTGGTGTGCAGTCATGCTGCTTAATCAGGTTGCATGCAGTATCACTGTTCAAATAAGGGTCTCTGTTAATCAAGGCACAAGAGATTGCAGATGCTGGAATCAATAATAAACTGCTGGAAGAACTCAGCCATCAATAGCAGCAGCTGCGGAGACCTCAGTACAACACTATTTAATTGGGCTGTTTGCAAATTCACTTTTTAAATCAGGGGCCTGTATTCAGTACACTGTTTAATCAAACAGTACACAGTAATGCTTTGATCAGTGGACACTGTTCAGTAACGGTGTTGAATCAGGGATTCACTGTTTAACAACTGTTTAATCAGAAGTCTTTGTTCAGAACACTGCTTAATTGGGTCATTTGCCACTGTTACATATTGCTGTTTAATTGGATTGTATATAGTAAATCAGTTTAATTCAGCTGTGTACAGTAACTCGTTGTATTCAGGAAAAGACTGTATTATAAATAAAGACTGCATGCATTGACACTGGATGCTCTGCTGTCACATTGTTTATTCAAACCATTCACAGTAACATTGGTTAATCTGGCTGCTGCAACAGGGCTTAATCAGAAGTCACTCCTCTGTAATTATTTAATTGGGCCCGATGCAGTAACACTTTAAACAGGCTGTTTAATCGTGCCGTATGCAGTGATGCTGTTTAAGTGGGTGAGGGTCACCATTTATTACTGCTGTTTAATTAGGGGATGCACTGTTCAATTAAGTGAGAGTTGTGCCATATTTTATTCATTTAGTTTAGAGATACAGCGTGGAAACAGGCCCTTCGGCCCACCGAGTCCGCACCGACCAGCGATCCCCAGCATCAACACTATCCTACACACACTAGGAACAATTTACATTTATACCAAGCCAATTAACCTACAAACCTGTAGGTCTTTGGAGTACATGTGCAATTTATTACAGTAATATGCAGCAATACTATTTAGCCAGGGGTCTCTGTTCTGTAACACTAAGCAAGTCAGGTGTACAATACAGTTGAATCAGGCAATATGCATAATGCAGATTTATTGGGCCATATGTATTTACATTGTTTAATCGAGCTATATGCAGTAACACCATTCCTCTTTATCCACGCAGCATTTTTCAGAAAACCTGGATGACTTCTCCAATGAGCTGTTCAGTAGTTTCTTTGATGACCCGCTGCTGGTTGAGAGGAACTCTTTACTGGACATGGAGCTCGATCCAGCCACGCCAGCCATCCAGGCAGAGCACAGTTATTCTCTAAGTGGAGACTCTGCCCCACAAAGTCCACTCATGCCAATCAAGATGGACGAATTTAGCAAAGGTAAGAAAGGCTGCTCGTGGGATGTGGAGGAGAGAGGAGACTTTGCCAATTATCTGCATATGTGTGTTGCCGAACCTGTGTTCTGCCAGATTGTGTGTTTGGGAATAAAAAATTATGAACGAGAATTAATTAGGCACTCACTATACAGGAGAGAAGGTTAATATCACACACACTCCATTGGAGAGCGAGCTGGTATCATACACATTGTACAGATGTGAGTTTACATCGCACACTGTACAGGAGAGGGGGTTAATAGCTCACACATTACAATAGAGAGTTAATATCAGATGCATGATAAGAGAGAGTGTTAATATCATACCAAGGGGGTGAATGCTACACATTGTACAAGAGAGGCATTTGGTAGTGCATTGTACAATGTGTGAGATATTTCCTCTGTCCAATGCAATGTGTGTCACATTCACTCTCTCCTGCATCGTGTGTATTCACCCTTTATCCTGTGTTATTTGCGTAATATTCACTCTCCCACTCTCGTTCTTGTACTGTGTGAGGATCATACATTCTCCTGTACTCTGTGTATGATGTTTATTCTCTGTATGAAACAATCTATATGATATTCACCTCGTGTTTGGTATCCATTCTCTCAATGTCACTCGTCTTTCCTGTTCTAATTGGTGTGATATTTGTTCCCTTTCTTGCAGTATTATATCTGGCAGGGTCCATTTGGAAGCTAACGACTGTAAATCTGTGGCTTGTACATCAGAAGTGCATGTCTTCCAGAGTCTTGTGAGGCTCTTTCTGGTGCTGCTTAGTTCCTGTCATGTGCAGCACACCTTTAATATTTGCCTTTCAGTCCAGTGATGTTTTGTTAATGAAATTGCCAACCCATGGAATTATTCTCAGTGACCACCAGCATACATTGTTTTGCTGATTTAGCCATTTGCTTGTGTTAAACTGATATGGATATCACTTTAACAGAAGGGGTTCTCCTGTTGAACCTTGCAGCGTTGAGGATTGTGATGAGGAGGATCAGTCTTGGAAATAACTGTAAACTTGATTTGTTTTGTGGTTTTTGCACCGTCTGATTCACTGAATGGAAACAGATGAAGCTTTTGGGCTAGCTTTCAGCGATTATTCATTCAGAGTCAGCTTTCTCCATTAACCCTTCACAGTTATGCTGGATTTATGATTGGTATTTTTTATTTTCCCAACTTTAAGGCTGTTGCCCGTCCCCTGCTATTTTGAAGGGGGATCCCTAACATCATCATGTAACCCTTTGGCCTTAATGAGCTGGGATAGAATGATCTGCTGCCTCTCACTTATTCTCAAGGGATTGTTTTTTTTACCAAACATAAATTTAATCAATTATTACAAGAATAATATATGCAATACCAACAAACCAACCACCATAGTACAAATATTCTTAAATAACAAATATACTATTGAACAACCATGTTACAATCCTTGTCAAGGATACATTCTACCCCCCGAGGTGCCCAGAGGTCCCAGAAATCCTCCAGGGTGCACGTGGACAGCGAGTAGCCCCTCTCTACAACAACCCGTGCGCAGACGTAATCCCGGAAAAGGGACAGGCAGCTGCCTCAGATATTTGCAAGGTATATAACCATGCTCAGATATTTCACTCGTGCAATGAAATCTTGGTACAGGTGCACAACCTTTTATCCGGAGTTCAGGAAACCGAAATGCTCCGAAAACCGGACTTTTTTCCAGGATGTCGTCTGCACACCAAAGCTCGCGTTTGGCACCAAACTTGACCCGAAACGGCCCACGGTCAACCCAGGTCTGTACTACTGTAGTGGCTGCCTCCTCCCCGGAGACCGGGGAGACACTTAAACATCTGTAAATCATTGCTTAAATGTTAGTCAGTTAGTTTGGAGGGCTTTTATGTGAAGGGGGGGGGGGGGGGGGGTGAAGGGGGAAACTTTAATTCTTAGTCCCCTACCTGGTCGGAGAGGCGGGGAGCGGGCAATGCCTTACCGGGTCGCCGTGCAGTAAGCTCCGGAGCGCTTTGGCCGCCGACTCCCAACATCGCGGAGCTAGGGCTGAGGGCGTCCGGCCGCGGACGGCGCCGGTTGTAGCTCTGACCCCGGCAACTCTACCCCTTGCTGCACGGCGCTCCAAATCCAGCGCCACCCGCAGCCGGACGCCTGCAGCCCCAGCTCCACGATGTTGTGTGTCGGCGGCCACAGCGCTCCGGAGCTTACCGCACGGCGACCCGGTAATGGATGATTCCCCGGTCTCCGGGGAGGAGGCAGCTGCTCCAGACTTTTCAACCTACCTAATCTACGCTAAAAATCTTCCATTCCGAATTCCGAAAAATTCCGAAATCCGAGAAGTGTCTGGTCCCAAGGCTTTCGGATAAAAGGTTGTGCACCTGTACTGTAAGTGCAGCATATAAATACTAATGTAAAGCTAGATCACGTGAAGCACACCTCATAATGAACCTTCCCGAAAGCTAAAACAGCACTTCTGATCACACAGGTGTCTATATTGTATTGCCATAATGTAGCCTAGTCAGATTTACTCAGCATTACCTTTGAAAAATATTGCAAAACCTGAGCAATGAAACTGCAATGAAAGGATTTGGAGACCACCACTCATTTACATCAGCCATGTTAACTGATCTAAGAAGCTAAGATGATCATTTGAACTGTTAGAGTAATGGAATTCCTTTGCTCAGCTTCACTACTCCATCTCATTCTCTTGTCCTTTGTACAAGTCATGCATGCCCATTGATTCTAATCGTATCATTCCCAGACAGTAGATAAACATTTTCAAATGACTGTAGTTTTTTTTTTCCCCAAACCCACAGTGGGCGAGACCTGAACTCGCCCACCCACACGAGAGAGATGTAGGTTACAAACTGATTTGAACCCCATGTCTGCCTCTGATCATCAAAGGATTTTCACACATGAGCAATGCAGACCAAGGTCACGGTGACCCCTTGCAAATTGGTTGCTGTGTCAGACGCCAGTCATCTCTTCAAAACACAGAAAGACGTTAAAACATGAACCTTCTGTGCATTTTTTGTTCCGGTTTTTCTCCCTTCCAGAGCTACTTTAGCTTGCAATGTTGTTTCTCAGCTTGATCGAGAACTCTGACTGGGGATATATTTGGTGGAATAAACACAGGATACCCCGTCCTCTTCCAAATTCCAGCCATTCTGCCCAAAACACTGGTTTAATAGGTGACATGCTGGTGAAGCATTGATTTCCTGACACAGGAATCTCATCCTCATCCACAATGTCTTCTTGTCTTCAGCCAGTCAGAAAGTGGATAGCCTTTCTCCAGCCATTCAGAAATGGATAGACTTTCCTTCACCCGACTGGAGATGATTGACTGTGAGCCAAATAGCCTTATTTTAAACGAATAAATCACAAGTGAAGGAGCACATTAATTTTTTTCACTCAAAATGATGAAAGAGGAGTCCAAGAGATTAACTCCAGGAGAATCCAGCACAATTCTGGAGGGTCATATAAACACCCTGTTCTGCCTCAAAATTACCTGCTTCATAAATGCTTTGGCCACCTCTGTGACAGGCTGTGATATTAAGGGAGCAACCAGACAAGGCAAATGAAGCACATCCCCTCTCTTGCCAAAAATCAGCATCATCAAAGGGAAGTCCAGGCTGTGGGCCAAGAACATCATGCACAGAGCCACAGATTGGAAAGCTTGGAGTTTGATATATTTTTCCATGGAGTGTTTGCATTAGTCACATAAATTGGATCCAGGCACATGGGCCGCCTTGCTGCCCAGGAGCCAGTCCTGGTGATGGCACAGTCATTAAAACAGTGAAACCCCTCCTTTCGTTATCCACTCCAGGAAACAGTTAACAATAAAGAACAGCTGCACTTTAGTTAACCTTAACCTGTAGCAACCAGGATGTGCAAGAGACCAGACCAGGAAGCAGCTCCTTAAAGCCATCCATCCTCCTTAGCCCCTCACTGCCTAGGGTGCATTTCTGCGGAAAATGCGTCCTGCTTTAAGAAACAGTCTCGCGTAAGTTCTGCCACAGTGAACCGTGACTTGCCATGCAATTAATTTATATTCAAAATAAATACCTAAAATGCACAAAACCTACAGTACAAAAACAGAAGGTTCAGCTCAATGTAGTTGTACTCGGTTTTACCCTCTCAACTTATCCCTGTATTCATGTGCTCATGCAGCAATGCTCTTTGCTTCAACTACTTCTCGTGGTCTTGAGTTCCAAATTCCAGTGACTCTCTGGGTGTTGAGGTTTCCTTGGAATTCCTTGCTACATATGTTAGAGACCTTTAGTTTGGATTGCACACTTTCAAAAGTGCAGAAAAGCAGTATGTATTTTTTTTAATTAAAAGAAGATATTATATAACTAATCTTCAGCAGATGAATAACCTGAGGTGGTTCTATGTATCCGTTGGGTACCGTTCAAGAATCAGTTCCCCATATCATATTTCATACAAAAGAAGTGATTCAGCCCATTGAGTGCATGTTGATTTTCAGAACAATCCAACCTGTCCCATTCCTATTTAGAAACATAGAAAATAGGTGCAGGAGTAGGCCATTCAGCCCTTCGAGCCAGCAGAGCCATGATCATGGCTGATCATCCAAAATCAGTACCCCGTTCCGACTTTTTCCCCATATTCCCATAACCCTAAGAACTAAATCTAACTCTCTTCCCTTTAATCTTTTCTCTCTCACATGAATATAAACCTACCGCCCATGTATATTAGGGCAGTTACCGAGTCAGTTAACTTATCCTGCATCTCACTGAGGTGTGAGATAAAACTGGGGAACCCCAGAGAATTCCAAGTTTAGGTTTATTATTATTACATGTACCAAGGTAGAGTAAATAACGTTGTTCCTGCTTGCTATCCAAACAGATATACCTTGCATACATGCAATCAGTTCAAACATAAGTGTAATAAATGGAGAAGATAGTTCTCAGCATTACAGCATATTGTAGCAGGGTCTGGCAGCATACGCTTTCAAGCTTCTGTACATTCTGCCAGAAGGGAGCAGGGAGACGAAGGAACGACGGGTGTGGGACAAGTCTTTGATTAGGTTGGCTGCTTTTCTGAAGCAGCATGAAGTATGGGGTGATGTTGATGATGGGAGGTCTGGCCTGTGTGATGAGGACATGGCCAGGGACTCCATCCAGCCCAGTTGCATTCCATGGATTCACGCTCAGGAAAGCTGATCTTGCATCTGCCTCGGTAACCGTTGGTATGGGTGCATCAGAGACTGGAGGGGCCACAGGAGTGGTCACAGGGCCTGAGGCCAAGATCAGACACATGCCATTGGAGCTCTGAGGCAGCTGCAGTACCTATAGCCCCACCAGGCAGGGTAATTTAGTAGTACCATTAGGTGTTGTCATGGTGCAGGCAGTCTTGTGTATTGCAATAGTAATGGCGGACAATGTATTGCAACTTGGAGCAAAGTATTACTGTGGTGATGGTGTGCTGTTAGCTGTGGCAGAGACAGAGGGTTGGCAGTAGATGGATGATGCAGATGTTGCCCTGATACAGACAGCTATGGATTCAAATTCCAATCCTTCGATGCCAGCACAGAGCATGCACTCCAAGATGATACTATCAGGTAAAAATATCTTCCACATAGCAGCTGAGGTAAATCCTATTATGCTGTTCTGAAGCAAGCAAAGGTGCCTCAGCCAAGGTGCGTTCTCAATTGATATCACTAAAACCCCTGCTCGTTGTGGTTGTACACAAACTGACTGCTGTGTATCTTGCAATCCAGCAACGACAACACTATAAAAGTACCTCATTGATCACAAAGGGGCATTGAGACATCCTGAAGCTGTTGGAGGCGCATTATAACTACAAGTCTTCCAGATTGAGATATATATTCTTGGAATCAGGCAGTTATTATATCAGTTATAATATCATGGCAGTGAGGTGCATTTACAATGTGCACGAGCAATGTGTTGAAGTTCCAGTGATCGATGCTGGTTATGACTATGCAGTGATGCTCAGCAGTGCATTGTAATAATAGTGGCACAGTAAAAGTGTGATGTGGCATCAACACTTTCTTGACGGCCAACAAAATGTCGACAGTTTACAGATGTCTTTGTGGAGCAACATAACAGAGACAGAGTCGCAACATCTTCACCGGGAGCGCTCATTGCATGTTTCATCTCAGCTTTTTGCTGGGATCTCCACCGACTGACAGTGTCCTCGACTATAGTGCAGAAAACCTGGGCTCCAGATAAGCTGCACTTCAAGCCAAGCTATTCCAGCACAGTTGTGATACTGGCATCTATCTGATTAATGACACGTACAAATAGAGATAAGACACTTCCATAGTAATGGTGGGCAGAACCAGAGGATGATGTATCTCCAGGTTGCCAGGAGCATTGGTCATATATGTCATATAGAATTGGAGTAGAATTAGGCCATTCGGCCCATCAAGACTACTCCGTCATTCAATCATGGCTGATCTATCTCTCCCCGCAAACTCCATTCTCCTGCCTTCTCCCCATAACCTTTGATACCTGTACTAATCAAGAATATATCTATAGGGGCTGTCCCACTGTATGAGCTAATTCAAGAGTTCTCCCGAGTTTCCCCTGATTCGAACTCGGAGAATTACGGTAATAGCCGCTCGTAGGTACTCGGGGCTCTCGTGGACATTTATCAACATGTTGAAAAATCTTCACGAGTCTTCACGAGCTTACCGCGTTTCCCGAGTCCCTGCCGTTAGTGTTACGAGCCGCTAAGAGACGTCCCGAGCTCCGACGTAACCGCTACGTACATTCTACGTGCTTACCACGAGTTTGATTTATTTTTAAACTCGGGAGAGCTCTTGAATTACCTCGTACAGTGGGACAGGCCCTTATCTCTGCCTTAAAAATATCCACTGACTTAGCCGCCACAACCTTCTGTGGCAAACAATTCCACAGATTCACCACCCTCTGACTAAATAAACTTCTCCTCATCTCCTTCCTAAAAGAACATTCTTTAATTCTGAGGCTATGACCTCTAGTCCTAGACTCTCCCACTAGTGTAAACATCCTCTCCACATCCACGCTATCCAGGCCTTTCACTAACTGTATGTTTCAATGAGGTCCCACCTCATTCTTCTAAACACCAGCGAGTACAGGCCCATTGCCAAAAAAATTCTCATCATAGGTTAACCTACTCATTCCTGGGATCATTCGTGTAAACTTCCTTTGGACCCTCTCCAGAGCCAGCACATCCTTCCTCAGAAATGGTGCCCAAAATATTCCAAATGCTGCCTAACCAGCGCTTTATAGAGCCTCAACAATATATCCCTGGTTTTGTATACAAACCCTCTTGAAATAAATGCTAGCATTAAGTTTGCTTTCTTTGCTACCGATTTAACGTCCAGATTGACTTTTCGGGAATCCTGCACCAGCACTCTCCCAAGTTCCTCTGCACCTCCGATTTCTGAATTCTCACCCCATTTAGAAAATAGTCTACGCCTTTATTCCTACTACCAAAATACACAACTCAACCCTTTGCCACACTATATTCCATCTGCCATTTCTCTGCCCACTCCCAACTTGTCCGTCTTTCTGCAGAGTCCCTACTTTCTCTACACTACCTCCCACTCCACCTTTTTTATGTATCATCCGCAAATTTTGCCAAAAAGCCTTCAATCCCCTCATCTAAATCATTAATGTATGATGTGAAGTGTAGCGGCCCCAGCACCGACCCTTGTGGAACTCCACTCGTCACTGGCAGCCAACCAGAAAAAGCCCCCTTTATTGCCACACTTTCTCTTCTGCCATCCAGCCAACCTGCTATCCATTCTAGTATCTGCCCTTCGATACTGTAGGCTCTCATCTTCCTAAGCAGCCTAACGTGTGGCACCTTACCAAAGGCTTTCTGAAAATCTAAGTAAACAACTTCTACTGACTCTCCTTTGTCTGTCCTGATATTTACTTCCGCATTGCATGAGGAATTCCATCCAACAACTCCAAATAATGATTCAATTTTACTTTATTGGCACATGTACCTAGGTACTGTGAAATGCTTTGTGTTTGCATATAACCTGGTAAAAAAATCATACAACAGACCTCACCTGGGCAGTACACAAGAATCACCACATTTTTGACGCTGATAAAGTTACAAAAGTATTGAATAAAACCAGTACTGTCCTGTCGATGAGTGGCCTAACTGCATAAGAGTAATGTTGTACATGTTTTTGGGTGCCTTCGCACCTGTCAGCAAATTCATTTCCACATTTCTGGACAGGATTTCTAATTCAAAAATTTTCGTTTAATTAGGCCAACATTTCATAAAAAGAAAAACAGTTGTTCAACAGGCAAAATTCACCTACAATAAAATTTTCAATGTGACTGGTTTGACAAACAACATTTTTTATTTGCTGACAGAGTGATATTTCACTAACCCTCTTTCCTGTGATATTGTATTGTTTAAGTGGCCAACAGTCCAACTGCATTCTCTTGGTCTTCAGTGAGATTGCTGACCTCCTCCAACCTCAAATACAATTGGAGTCTTTGTCCATGGAGATCACTTTTAGTTTACTAACTTCAGGATTATTCCAGGCCACGCCAACATCTGTTGCTTATTCTAAATGTAGAAGTCACCCAAATCTTGTTCAACCCTTAGAATCAGCTAGACTGCACTGGGAACTTGACCATTCGCCCTCCCTTCATGGTTATATCTATTTATTCTGTAGCAACACTCCCCTGTGTAGGAAGGAACTGCAGATGGTGGTTTACAGGGGATATGGACAAGCTGAGCAAGTGACAACATTGAGAGTGAAATACAATGTGGAGGAATGTGGAATTATTCATGATAATGCACATACAGAAAAGCAGACTATTTGTTAACTGATCAAAGATTAGGTGACACTGAAGCTCAAAGGGACTGCTTGCACAGTAGTTGCTTCAGGGCAACATGCAGTTGCAGCTTGTGATTAAGGGTATAAACGGAATGTAAGCTGATATTACGAGAGGATTTACAATTGCTTAGGGCCTTGGTGAGTGTGTGTGGAGTATTACTGTATGTATAAATATGGTCTCCTTACTGAAAGATAGCTGTAATTTGCTATAGGGAGAATTTAACACACATTCACAAGCCTGATTCCGGGAAATAACAGGCTTGTTGTATGACAAGAGATTAAATAGATAGACCTGTCGAGAAGAATGAGAGATCTCAATAAAACATACAATGTTCTTAAAAGGCACCAGGTTAAGATGTTTCCTGTGAATGAAGAACATGGGACCATGGGTTACAGCTTCATTATAAGGGGAGGACTATTTAGGTCTGCAATTATTTTTTTCACTCAGAAGGTGATGAACCTTTGAGTTTTCTACCAACAGGCCTGCGGTGTCTCAATTGTGTAGAAGATCAGCTATGTTCTTTAGAAAATGGCAGAGCACATTCAAAGGACAAGGTGACCTACTCCCTGCTCCGATTTCTAATGTTCTTGTTGCATTTGATTACTTACCAAAATATATGAATGCGCTGTATGTTGATGGATGTTTTCAGTATAGTTTATCAGAGCTTGTGTTAAGGTGATTTCTCAGCTTCTGATTTCTATCAGACCATAGAGGTCAGGGAGAACTATAATTAAAGAGACTTGACCTTCTTCAAGCCTTTGGCATGGTTCAGAAGGTGCTAAAGCTAACTAACCTTTCTGTGTGTAAAATACTTTTTCTTGATGTGGGTGATGATGGCAGGACCACGTTTATTATTTTTTCTGATTGTCTAAATCCCATCACTCCATTTCCCAAGTCTAGTTTAATAATCTTTGCAGCTATTGGTTTCATCAAAAGTTTGAGTCATCCATTGTACTATCTCCTCATGTAGGTCAGTGGCAAGTTTTATGTGATAATACTCTTGTAAAATGTCTTGGGATCCTTTATTGCTTTGAAGGTGCTATGTAAATACCTTGTTGTTGAACTTCAGAGATGGGATGGGCCTGTTCTTTGATAGATTCAAAATGATGGAGTAACTCAGCGGGGCAGGCAAAGAGAAAAGGAATAGGTGACGTTTCGGGCCGAGACCCTTCTTCGGACTGAGAGTCAGGGGAGAGGGAAACTGATATGCTGCAGTTTTTGGACTGCAACCAAATATATTAGGCTTCAAGGTATATCAACGATTGACACCTCCCTTTGAGTCAAAAGTGAAATTATTGATTGAAATGTGCCAAATTATAGATTATTTCCACAGCTATGCAGTAATATCTTCATAAATGCTTGGTTCATTAGTTTATGTGGCTCTTTGCTTCCATAAAGCAGATCAGAACTCCATGGATATTTTCAAAGCACCAACATCAGGGCAACATTAAGCACAAACTGGGATGAGGAGGGCCTTACCAATTTTTAGGTGAAACTTGCATTGTCACAGAGTGATACAGTGTCGAAATAGGCCCTTTGGCCCAACTTGCCCACACCGGCCAACAATGTCCCAGCTACACAAGTTCCACTTGCCTGCGCTTAGTCCATATCCCTCCAAACCTGCCCTATCCATGTACCTGTCTAACTGTTTCTTAAAAGATGGGATAGTCCCAGCTTCAACTATCTCCTCTGGCAGCTTGTTCCATATACCCACCAACCTTTGTGTGAAAAAAATTACCCCTCGGATTCCTATTAAATCTTTTCCCCTTCACCTTGAACCTGTGTCCCTGGTCCTCGATTCCCCTACTCTGGCCAAGGGACTCTGTGCATCTACCCGATCTATTCCTCTCATGTTCTACATATGGGGTATTTGGCCAACTGCAACAAGAGAAATTAGAAGATTTATACACAGGATGCCTGGGGTGTTTATATACAACTGGCTTCAGTCAAGGCTAAGTGATCGTACATGGGAGCGTGATTCAAAATGCACCATTCGCCCTTTAGTGTGTTCCTGCGTTCAATTAGATCATGGACAGTCTGTTCCTCGACTCTATTCACTTAATTTTTTTTATCCTAACCTAAATGGCCGAGCAGGCACAGCCTTTTGGGAGCATTTCTGCTGCATTTTATGTGGGGGAAAAACTGCTCATGGGAATGAAAATGTCAGCACCAGGCATCTCTGTTGGGAACTATTAAAGAATAAAGTTACAGATCAAACACACTGTAAAACAGTTAGATAAGCACTAATGAGGCCACCTAGCACCAAGGACACTAATTGATTATCAGTAATAAGCCTGTTAGCCTGGCATGAGGGCCAGTAGATTGCTGTGGAGAGTGGAAGTGTTTAAAGGATTGCAGCAACACTGGAATATGACCACTTTCATGTGATGTAGAATACATTTATAATGTAAAACGTTCCAGGACTGTGGCTTTCATTCAATCTGCTATTCTCATTCTCGGAGATCGGAGTGAAGATTCTCATTCTCATCTTGTTCACTGTTGCTTGGCAACCCTGATTCCCATCTACCCCTAACCCATAATGTATTCCAACCTCCCACCCCAATTATAACTTTAACCATATCCAAACTACCTCCTAACCCATTAGTCTATTCCTATTTCAAATCCTAACACTAATCCCCACACCGCCGCTCATTGCTGACCCTGACTCTATCTTACTCAGAACTTTAACTTTATCCCCCCGCCCACTGCTTAACCCTTTCCTAAATCCCACTCCTAACCCTAATTCCCTCAACACTTCTCATCCTTAACTGTGATTACATCCTACTCACAATCTTAAGGCCTGCTGTAGCCCACCTCTCATCCTTAACTCCTCCACCCCATCCATTAAACTATAGGCCATTTCTACCTTTAACCTTAATCTCCACCCTTATTAACCTTAATCTCGCCACAACAGCCACCCTAATGCCCTCGTAAAATTGACACCACCCCCACCTCACCACCTTTATCCTTTACTCCCATCGTAATACTATTTCCTCAACCTTCTACCCTTAGTTCTCAACCTAACCAAACTATCTATCTTTATCTTTCACCCTACTTCCATGCCTACCTTCTAGCCCGTCTTGAGACATACCAGTCCTGCACACCATCCCCCCCAATCTTCCTTATAAACATGTGTAGGAAGGAACTGCAGATGGTTCAATGATGCGTTATTGTCATGTGTACTGAGGTGACATTTTGTAATTTGATTTGCCATAGTCATACAAAACAAAGCAACAAGAATACATAACTGCATAAAGGTTAACATAGACTTAAACAGCCACTACAGTGGCGTGTGAGAATCCCCAGGGCACACAGCATAAGTGGAGACCCACAGCCATCAGTTCAATTTCCGGGCCTTCGCCATGATGCTCCTTCACCGTGATGTGACCAGAGTTGTACCGACCGCTGTCACTCTCTCTGCAGTCCCTGTCCCCCCGAACAGTCAGAAAGCCGTCCACACTTGCACAAGACTCCGGGATGTCCTCATGGAGCCATGTCTCTGCAAACATTGAGATCACTGCACTCACGGCACTCCCTCCTAGTCCTCACCAGTGTAGGCCACACGTCCATCTTGTTTTTTCAGCGACCTCATATTCCCCACTGTGATGGAAGACAAATAACTTATAACTTCTTTTCTCCCGCTGTCGGGGCAATCGAAACACCCGCAGTCGACGATCGAAGCCCCCACTTCGGGGCGATTGAGGCTCCTATGATTGGGGAGGTCGAAGCTCCTGTGGTTGGAGCTCCCGAAGTCGATCCCTAACAAAGGGACCGCCAGCTCCACGATGTTAGACCGCAGTATGGACGGAAATACAATACGGAAAAAGTCGCATCTCCGTTGGGGAAGAGACAAAAAAAGTTTCCCCCACCCCTACATAAAACCAAAACTAAAACACACAATTAAAACAAATAAAAAAAGACTAAAAACAACAAAAGAAGAAAGGGACGAGACAGGCTGTTGGCGAGGCTGCCATGTACGGCGCCACCTGGTGGATAAGATGCTGGTTTACACCGAAGAAAGACACAAAATGCTGGAGGTACTCAGTGGGACCAGCAGCATCTCTGGTTAGAATGAACGGGTGACCCGTCTGAAGAAGGGTCTCGGCCCGAAACGGCACCCATTCCATCTATCCAGAAATGCTAACTGTCCTGCTGAGTTACTCTAGCATTTTGTGTCTATCATCTATAACCATTGTGGCTACCCCTTCTCAAACATCATGCACCTCTGATAACCTGCACCAATAAATAGAATTACAAAAGCTGCTGGCAGCTGCTTCCTTCAGGATGCAATAATTGACTCACCTGCAAGTTTTCCTGAGAATAAAAAAGTTGAATTAAAGAGAGTTGTTGGTCATTTAAATACTGATTTAAATGCACACGAGTGGCACTTCCTGCTCAAATGAACAGTATCCTGTTAAGAGTCCTGATTAATGAAATTCAGCAACTGGAATGAAGGTACAAGATTGCAGATTAGTCATCTGAGAAAGTAGCTCTGTGTCTGTTTGACCGTCAACCATGTGCATGGTCAGCACTAGATTTTCGCAAACAGCCACACTAAACTAAAAAAAAAAGTACTTGCCCTTATTTCATGACATCAAGACATGTATAAGATCTTGATATCCAGGTACAATTCCTGATGTATTCATCTCTTTCACTGGCAACTTTTACAGCTGAGCAGACTCCAGGATGAGCTTTCAATCAATTACACAAGCCCATGCCTTCTGTTTCCATCTCTTAACACCGCATGGTTCAGCTCAGCTTATAGGATGTCCGGCACTTATTGAGTTCAGCTGATCCAATGCTAGGCTTCTTCATTCCTGAAACAAATCCGTCCACACTCATCTACAGGTCCTCCCCTGATTATGGCATGTTTCCATTCCCGATAACCATTTGCTACCATAAATGCAGGTTAGAAATATGACTGCGTACCAAATTCCCACACGGCCAGAAGATGCCTACAGAGGTGGGTTTTCTTATTGGGAAAGATAATCTTCAGAAGTGCTTTCAATCACTTTTTGTTGTAATCAATATTAGCGCTGATGTTAATAAATTTAAGCCGTGTATCTTGGGCTAGTAATAATATTATTTTAAAAGATATAACTGTAGACAAGGTTTTTACATGATATTGATGGTTATAATATTGCTGCTGGCAGTGTGTCTCTAGGTAGGATTTGCAAATGAACATCAACATGGTAATTGGAATGTATTCTTCATGTTTCGATGTGGCAAAAATCAAGCTAGTGTTAAGAAAAGTCACCTGCAGCAGCCTTCAAACCAATCCTGTTAATCTCTCAAACATGTGTACATACATACAGGATGTACAAAAGTCAGGCATTCTTAAACTAGGAATGACCTGTATCTAGTCTCTCAACATGTCCAATTCACCATCATCCAGTGTACGTTGACTGTTGATTTACAACATTTCAGTGCCTTTTTCCCCCCCTAAATCCCACCATGGCCTCACTGCTCTCAGTCTCTGTAAACTCCTGCAGCCAAATAAGCCATTGAGAGTTCAATGTTCCTCTAATTCTGGTGACTTTTCCCTCACACAATTTTAATGGCACCGACTTAGCAATCATGCTGATCAAGATGCTTCGATCCTTACCGCTGTAACATGCTCCTGGCATAATCAGGCTGCAGTATTTTCTGTAAGAAATTCTTTCTGTAAGAAATTTATCTATGATTGGGTTTCCCTCCTAATACCTGTGGAAATTTTAGTTTGAACTTTAAATTGCTCTGTTACATTAAATGAACTATAATGAATGAAAGTTGTTGCTGTTGTCTTAAAGGAAGAGTGATAGTCAAATTGTCATAGCACTGTTTGTGGGGATTTGCTGTATGATAATGACCTGATAATGCATTTTTATTAATATGAGTTGAAGAAGAAGCATCAGCCAGAATACTGAAAGGGACTCATGCCCTTAACAATACAATGCTATGGGATCTTTTACATCAATTTAATAGGAGAGGTTAATATCTCATCTGGAAAATAGTACTGCTGCAGAGATGCGAATGTTTGAGACACAGACTTCTGTCAGAGTCCATTGAAAATTTTCTGATTTTATTTTTAGGATTCAAGTCTACTTTTAAGAACCACGATTAGGTTTTCAAGAGAGAAAACAGTCCTTAAAAAAAGCAACATGATTTTTCATATAAGGGGCTCATTAGTATCACTGATTTGTGTTTCATAGCCCACTGAGTGGAAACTGCATCCAATCCACCTTTATAATGTTGCTATACTTTTCGCTGGATATATTGACCAAGGCAGAACACTGTGTTCCAAGTGTGATCTCATTTCAGCTTCATAGAGTGCCAGTGTTACTTCCTCTGGAGATTGGTGTTCTGTGGATCTACTTATACACCCAAGGCTCTATTTAACTTGGCAAATGCTAATATGTAGTGTGCCACTTTTGAAGTCTCAAGCACTGAGCACAGAGATCTTATGCCTGCTCATAATATGCCTGCTCATAGATTGAATCATCAAACTAAAGGCAAGAGGAAATGTCAACCCTTTAGAGACATCAGGGCATTTTGTTCAAATTGCTGGCCAGATCTACAATTTAGCCTAGTTGATTGAATGTGATAGAAAACATTATGATTTTAAATTCTCTTAATATTGGCCAAGGGACCAGGGGGATTCTCCTTCCATCCAATCCCATGGAATCTTGTAGCTTGACCTGAGAAGCTGGAGGGGGCCTCACTCTGAAGATGGTACCTCTGCCAAGGCCAGATCCCATGGTCCCTCGATTGCGTGCTGAAGCTGTTGTGTAGATTGAACCCAAAACATCAAGTCTACATCAAGTGATGCTGCCACCAAATAAGCTTGGATTAAAATTTTGTTACATGGTTGATCTTAGAAATTCCTCGGCCTCTCGAGAAATCCAATAAAAGTTCATGGTCCTACTGAAATATTGGAACATTGATTGCCCTTTTGCTTCAATTTGCACATTCTGCCATTGCTCTCAGTACCAAGGATGTTAGCTGGTAAGGACTGTACTCAGAGCCAGATGGGTGAAAAGATGCCTGGCCATTGGGTTTCAGGTTGGGTCAAGTCTTCAGATTGAGTTATCAGGTGGAGATGGATGGGTCTAAGGGGAGAAGGGTCAAATAACTTCCTCGGATGTTGCGCTGGTTCACTTGTGATCTGAAAGATATTTACATTTTGGGTCCTTGGGTTTAGGAACTGCCAGTGAGCAACAACTAGCAGTTTGGGGCTTATGGTTTTGGGAGATCAGTGAGTAGGGTTGACGACCATTTGAGAATTGTAATCTGTAATAGTGGCGGGCGTGAAGCAGCGTAGGCAAATAATTACATTAAGAGGAATTTACTTGAGATGAATTCCCACTGTCAGGCTGGGGTGTCTCAGGATTCCACTTACATTGGAGCTCGACTATACAAACTTGGTTGCGATGAGGAAGCCCCACGATACTCACCACCATATGAACTCATTTCTCTGCAAATCTCACGCAAAGGCTATAGAATCGTACTGTATGGCACATCAGTCCTTAAGTGTAATTTGCTAATCCAAGTGATGATCAAATTTGAACTAAGATTATCATAATTGCATTCTACTCTGGAAAATGGTTCTAATTCTCAAGAGCAATACACTGAAAAAATTGCCTAATCAATAGGCTTTTGATATTTGTGATAGCAACAATGATCATCTTGCATTCACATACTGACCCTTAGTTCTGATAGTAGTGTATTTAGGATACTAAAGACCCTCAGGTTTATTTTGATGATGCCCTCACACTTTTGCAGACCTGCTTGTAATATACTGCAGTCTGATTGTGTCCTGAGCACATTTATAGGCCATTGTGGAAACTCCATCAAGTTTCCATCTGATGGACAGAGTATGGTCCGTAAAAATAGTTCAAAGTATCGAACATTATTTAATATGAATCTCATGTGTACATATCTGATTCTTGGCTCATACATAACACCATTGTTTTCCATTTTTGTGTCTTTAACATATTCTGGGTGACAGATTGGTGACAGATGTGTCTCTTGTAATATTTTTAAATGCTAATAATCTAATGGATACTGAAAATTCTGCTTTTGGTGGTAAGGAGCACTCTCACTATAGTGACCAACAACAATGCTTAATGGACAAAAGACTGGTAATTTGTCTTCTTGCCGATGGGAAGATTTGCTGTGTTCTGAGTGGATAATCATTTACTTATCTCTGGTTTAACATAGCCTCTGAGACACTTCTGGGAGAATAAGGCAGTTTTTAGCCAGCCAAGGCTGCTTATTCGCCACCTCACTTCGCCACCCCCAACGTCCAAGATGGCAGGGGTGGAGGGTGAAGGGGGAATTTCGGCAGCTGTGAACGGTCCACAAATTCATCTCATCCTCGGAAAGCTTCCTATCGTTCCATGATCAACCTGGGAAGTGGGACATGACATCCCCAACATAAGGAAGTGGAGGGGATGGACAGTGCATTTGTAGTGACTGTGGGGTGTGGTATAGGTGGAGACGGCTGTAGAAGGCCCTACAGCAACCGGGTGAGCGAGTGAATGTTAGTGCAGCCGGTGACAGCTGCAAAGAGTAGCAGTGAAAGGAAATGATGGCATAACTCTGGAGTAGGCCATCCCCTACATCATTGATCCCCAGTGGCACCAGGCCTTAAAGAAGAAATCTTGCATCTCCTTGGGCAAGATCGAACTTTTCAGAGACTTGGAAGTTGTGGAAAGTGGGAACTTTCTGCATGCTTTTCCAGAAGAGGATCTATTTTGCTTGGACAGCTTACAACCCAGCGGTATGAATATTGATTTATCTAGCTTCACCCTTGCATCCCCTCTCTCTCTCTCCCCATCCCTTCCCCACCCAAGTTATTATATTAGGTTCAAAGTCGTCTTGTTGAGTCGCATTGTTTACAACTCGTTTTCACCATGCCCACAGCTAACAATGGCCTGTTCACATTATCATTGATACTTTTTTGCATATTCATTCATTCATTTGTTCTATAACTCCCTGTATCACCGTCGATATCTCTTCTTTCCCTTTCCCCTACTCTCAATCTGAATAAGGATCTCGGCCCGAAACATCACCTATTCCTTTTCTCCAGAGATGCTGTCCGACCCGCTGAGTTACTCCAACTTCTTGTGTCTATCTTCGGTTTAAACCAGTATCTGCAGTTCCTTCCTTCACATCTATTGTACTCGTGTATAGTATGATTTGATTGAATAGCATGCTGAACAAGTATTTCACTGTATCTGTACACATGACGATAAATAATCTAATCTAAATAAATATAAGTCCATATGTCAGCTGAATGATGATGATTGCTGGATGGAGTTGCACAATGCCAGCCAAAATCTCCTACACAACACCAGGGGACACAGTACCAAGTGTCCTCTTTGCCAACTTGCAAAACTGCTTTGGTTGACAAAGTAATAACCAACCTCCTTCACCCATTTATATTTCCTGTGCAACCCTGTTTCACTGGCAGCACTGCTATTATTCACTAATAACATTGTCAGTGATAATGCGAGTATAATAAACTACTAGACTACGTTGGACCAGTTGGGTCCCAGTCACACGGGAGGCCTGGTCCCCCCAACGCAACCCAGTCCCCAACACTGGAATGTGGGGTGGGGGGTGGGGGAGGTGAGGGAGTGGGGGAGGGGGGGGGTGCTGTGGGGGAGGGGGTGTGGGTGAGGGGGGTGCGTGGGGGACGGGGGGTGGGAGGGGGAAGGGGGGGGGTGGGGGAAGGGGTGGGGCTCGCACTCTGCTCACCCCGCACCTTCAGCTTTCGGCCTCATGCAGTAGATCCCGGTCCCACTCCAGCTTCACTCTGAGGCTTCCAGTTCAACTCAGCAGCTTCTGTGGCGACCAGCATGACCAGCCGGAAGCAGTCCACAGGCTGCACAAATCATAGCGCTATGGGAGATCGCTTTTGAGCAAGTTAAATACAAAGCAGACCGGAAGTGGTCAAGATGAGAGTTTTAGTAATAGTATAGATTTAAAACTGAGATACAGACCATTTGGTCAAATTGTTCATGTCTGCCTTGTGCTCCACATTAGCTGCACTGCCTGCCTCCCAACCCAATCATTCATTCTTCTAACTCTGTCAACATGTGCTACTATTAATCTTTCCCCAATTTGGAAACACAAAGCTGTCAACAACACCACATTTGTAAATGCAGATTCCAACAATTGTTGACAATTTGAAATAAAAGCAGAAAATGCTGTAAACTCACATGTCCATTTTTGAGGAAAGGTCCTGTCCACTTTGTCTTCTTCATCAAGTCATTACCAATTGATGTTCAATTTAATTTCTATCCCAGACTTTCTCTTTCTATAGATACTAACTGACCTGATAAGGGTTTTCAGCACTTTCTGCTTTTATTTAAATTGTATTTTCTTTATTATCTTCAACATAGCAAAATGTCCATGACCTTTCACAGGAATATTATCCAACAAATATGGCTTATGGACAATTGTTTAGCCAAAGGGCAGCACTGGGGCGCAGCGGTAGAGTTGCTGCCTCGCAGCACTTAGTGCCAGAGACCCGGATTCGATCCTAGCTGTGGATGCTGTCTGTTCGGAGTTGGTATATTCTCCCTGTGACCTACGTGGGTTTTCTGCGAGAACTTTGGTTTCCTCCTACACTCCAAAGATGTACAGATTCATAGGTTGATTTAGCTTGGTAAAAATGTAAAAATTGTCCTTAGTGTAGGATTTTTTTTTTTTTTTAATATTTTATTTTATTAGAAGTAAGTACAGTCATATGGCACCAAAGTGCCTAATATATATTTTCATAATACATTTTATGTACAACTTCTTTTTTTTTTTTGTTACATTGAAAAAAGATTAGAATAAGAAAAAGAAGTTAGATAGTAAAGGATAGAAAGATGTGAAATATATAGTGTGTGAAAAAAGAAAACGAGTAAATGAAGAAAGTTGAGAGTGTAGGAAAATTGTCCTTAGTGTAGGATAACGTTAATGTGTGGGGATTGCTGGTCGGGCCAAAGGGCCTGTTTCCGCGCTGTATCTTTTAAACTAAAAAAAACAAAAAGAGAGGCTTTATGGAATGTCGTAAAAGTAGAGAAGTGGTATGTTAAGGAAGGTATTCCATGGCCATGGATTCTTGACAAGTGAAAGTATGGCACCCACAAGATGATGCAATTATATTTGGAGATTATATTGAGAAAGCAGAAATATCCTCTCCTCTGTATTGTAGGATTTATCAACAATCATTATCACTTGCCATAATTCGTTATTATTCACCATAATCCAACATCATTCTACATCATTCATCATGTTTGTTTACCATTCACCTTGTTCATCATCATTTTCCATAATTCCTCATGATTTGTTTAGTTTAGAGATATAGCATGGAAACAGGCCCTTCAGCCCAACGAGTCTACGCTGACCATTGATCAGCCATTCACACAAGGTCTATGTTATCCCACGTTGTCACCCACCTCCTGCATACTATGGGAAATTGTACAGAGGCCATTCAACCTCCTATCCACACGCCTTTGGGATGAGAGAGGAAACTGGAGCAGTCAGAGAAAATCCACTCGGTCACAGTGAGAATATGCAAAGTCCACACAGACACAATTTCATAAGCATGTCAGTTGTCACCAGCGATTACTGACTGAATGAGCTTTCATATGATATATGGATCATAACAGGTAGTAATTTAACTTGCGTACTATGAACGGACTGTAATTGAACTGAGGTTAGTGTCAAGAGTCAAGTGTTTTATTGTCATATGTCTGGAAATGGAACAATGAAATTCTTATTTGTAGCAGCATAACAGGTTGGTAAACACAGTACTCAATAAATAACAACAGACAAAAAAAAGGTTAAATGAGTAAAATAATCCAATATAGTGTAAGAAAGCCCCGAGTCCCTCGAGCAACCCAGGCAGTTTAGAGGTTACTTGGAGTCCGTGGTGTTCAATAGCCCGATGATTGTTTGAAAGAAGCAGTTTCTGAACCTGAATGTTGCAGGTTTCTGACACCTGTCTGTTCTTCCTGATGGTAGGTGTAAAATGAGGGCATTTTATAGGTCCCATCTATGGCGGGATGGCCAGGACCACGTGATAGACCGGGCAGTGTTCACCACTTTTTGTAATCTCCTTCATTCTTGGGCGTTCTAGTTCCCAAGTAACAGTAGTAAGTACAGTTTGCTATGAGGCTCTGATGGTGAGCACAAAATTGAATTCATTCATTATTTTTACGGTACAGATTGTAATTGGACTGAGGATAATGTGCACAATCTTGTAATTTAGGTGATTATTACCATGAATATAGACTCTAATTTTAGTCATATGGGATTTATCAGAGAGAATAGTGACCAGAGAATGCAAGCTAACTGAGGATAGAGAGTACAGGCTGCAAATGGACTGATGAAAGTAAACCACTCTAGTTTAGTTTAGAGATCCAGGCTCTTCGGCCCACTGAGTCCGCACCGTCCACCCCACCGCACTTTAACACTATCCTACACATACTAGGGACAATTTTACATTTGCGCCAAGCCAATTAACCTACAAACCTGTACTTCTTTGGAGTGTGGGAGGAAACCGAAGATCTCCGACAAAACCCACAAAGGTCACGGGGAGAACGTACAAACTCCGTCCAGGATCGAACCCTGGTCCCTGGCACTGTAAGGTAGTAACTCTACTGCTACACCACCGTGCCACCCTGGTTATGGTGAGCACAGGTTCCAAGTGGTCTGAGAATGAGAACAGTATGTAACTAAACTGATGATGGTAAGTAGGCTGACTATAGTGCATTCAGATGTAACCAAGGCTGATTAGCATGACCAAATATTATAACTAGCTGATGGCTAAGTGCAGTCTATAAAATGCTGAGCACAAACTGTAACTAGACTCATTTTAATGAATGTAGGCTTTAATTGGACTTGTAACAGTGAACAGAGGCTGTAACCAAGATGATGACATTGAGCACAGTGCAATTAGACTGAAGATAGTAAGAACAGACTGTAATTAACGAAGACAGGTTGTAATCTGACTGGATAGAGAGCACAGGCTGGAATTTGTGTAACTCTCAGCAGCAGGGTGTTACTTCATTAGTAACTCGATGGAAAATAGTGAGAAGATGGTGTAACTAGGTTAATAACAGTGCACAGCATCCGTAACTGGATTGATAAAGGTGTAACACGCATTTTGCAGGATGTGTCACTGGCAAGGCCACTATTTGTTGTTCACCCATAACTCTACTGCAGGAGCTGGCGGTGAGCCACCACCTTAAACAACTGCAATTCCACTGGTGAACGCACTCCGATAGTGCTGTTGGGAGGGTGTTTTAGGATTTCGATCCCTCAATAATGAAGGGAAGGAATATATTTTTAAGACTGAATGGCATGTGATTTGGATGAGAATCTGCAGGTGTTGATGTTCCAATGTGCCTGGTGTCCTCAATTTACTTGGTGGCAAAGGTTGTTGGATTGAAAGGTGCTGTTGGTGGTGGTGGGCTTGTCATGGCAGTGCATTTGCAGATGGTGCACTCTGTTGATTAGGGTGAGCACATGCTTATCTGGATGATTCCAGTGTGATTGAGCCAGCAAGGTTCCCTCTGCCATCTTGAAGAGCAGCAGCAGTCTGCAGAATAACTGTGATTAGACCTGTGAAAGAGATGGGAGTGACAAGTGAAAACAACTCCCCATAGAATCAATGTGTAGGAATGAACTAGGGCGGCACGGTGGCGCAGCGGTAGAGTTGCTGCCTTACAACGCTTACAGCGCCGGAGACCCGTGTTCGATCCTGACTACGGGTGCTGTCTGTACAGAGTTTGAACGTTCTCCCCGTGACCACAGGGGTTTTCTCCGAGATCGATTTCCTCCCACACTCCTACAACTATGTAGGTAAATAAATTGGCTTGGTGCAAGTGTAAATTGTCCCGCATGCGTGTAGAATAGTGTTAATGTGCGGAGATCGCTGGTCGGCGCGGACTCGGGTCCTGTTTCTGCGCTGCATCTCTAAATAAAACTACTACTGCAGATGCTGGTTTTCACTGAAGACAGACACAAATTGCTGAAGTCACTCAGCAGGACAGGCAGCATCTCTGGATATATATTGTATTCCTTCTCTCCAGAGATGCTGCCTGTCCTGCTGAGTTACTCCAGCATTTTGTGTTTATCCCCTGAGAATCATCTGCTGAGACTCCCAACATTCAGTGCTATCCTCTGAACAAAAGACTATTCTGGAGGCGGTTGTGGTGTGCTTCTCCTCTGGATAGTGTTTTATGATGCTGCTCTAGTGATTTTAACTTTTTATGAGCAGCTGGTTAAGGGATATTTGATTATAACACTTGGAACTAACAAAGGAAACAGAGAGATGGTCAAGTGCCCATAGCTGTTTATATGAGCAAATTAGCAATCGTAAATAATCTTTCAGTCAATAAATTAAACCACCAGCAGATGTTACTCATCTCAGAAATAGTAGATGAAGACGATAGATTCTTGCCATACCTCTCTCTTACTTCCTTCCTTGTCATTAATTAAATATTATAGAAATTGGTACAAGGATTTTTTTTAACAGTTGAAAACTCAGTGGAATAAACATGTGAGAAATTTCCTTGTGATATATATATATATATTTGAGCTGCATTATTTCAGCATTCATTTACCACCATGGTGTGCAATGCGTGATCATATGACAATGTGCTCTTAGTGTGAAGGAAGGAACTGCAGATGCTGGTTTAAACCGTAGACACAAAATGCTGGAGTAACCCAACGTGACAGGCAGCATATCTGGGGAGAAGGAATGGGTGACATTTCGGGTCTAGACCTGAAGAAGGGTCTTGATCTGAAATGTCACCCATTCTTTGACTTTATCCTAAAGCCCCTGTCCCACTTAGGAAACCTGAACGGAAACCTCTGGAGACTTTGCGCCCCACCCAAGGTTTCCGTGCAGTTCCCGGAGGTTTTTGTCAGTCTTCCTCCCTGCTTCCACTACCTGCAACCTCCGGCAACCACCTGCAACCTCCGGGAACCGCACGGAAACCTTGGGTGGGGCGCAAAGTCTCCAGAGGTTTCCGTTCAGGTTTCCTAAGTGGGACAGGGGCATTACACACCAAAAGTGGTGTCTGGATTTCGTATGTATCCCAATGCATCTATATTAGCCATATGGTTTCCTATATTAGGCCACGTGCCAATATTATGAGTCATCCTTTCCCCCTTCTGATCATTTTCCATCCTTATCTCCACAACGATGAGGGATAAAAATGATGTTTCATCCGATTCTGGAAATGAATAAATGTTTCAGCAAATTATATAATTTTCATGCACAGATCCCGTCTTTTTAAATACTTTGAAAGCTAGTTCAGTTGGCATAATTCTTCAGAAAATACTATAATTCCACCAGCTAACTGAATTGCAGGTGTAGGGAAGGGTGCAGAAGGATATGGGCCAACTGGAACTGGCCCAAAATGGCAATTTGGTCAGCATGGACAAGCTGGGCCGAAGGGCTAGTTTCCATCCTATATAGTTCTATGACTCTGCAGATTCAAGTAATTACTGATGTCCAATTAACTAGCATCTACAACACTGTTAGATCAGTCGCATTGTATCCTGTTTTATACTGATAATTCATAATATTCAGTGAATGTTAGGTGTAGAAGAAAACGGGGAAATAGGGAGCATTCCAAAGTGTGGGCTTTTGGTGGATTCTTGGGTTTGACCTTCTCCAATTCTCCACCTCCCTCCAAGGGGCAGTACTTTACCTTGGCTCTGATCCTTCCAGACATCCAAACGCCACAAGTATATGCTCCATCTCTCTGTAATATAGCATAAATTATGAAATGCTAACCATTTGCATTTTGTGAAAATCATAAATTGATGTTATATTTTCCAGAGTAGGAGATTTAAAAAATCCCCGGAGCATCCATTAGTGTGCTGTCAATGAGTTGGGATGAGTTTGATGTGATGGTGTACGCATTCTGGTTTGCTGGATGTGAAACTGAAGGGTCTGTCCCACTTAGGCAACTCTTTAGTGACTGCCACGGACGAGATTTAATGGAATTCACCTACGACACCTGGCGACAACCTACAACAGCACCAACGACAACACCCACGTCAACCTTCGACAGCAAAAACTGTCACCAATGTCGCCGAAAAATTTTCAACATGTCGCCTGTAATCACCCAAAATTCGACTAAGTGGGACAGGCCCATGAGTGTGCCTGACTCTTTAGAAGCAAATCCTGCTGGGTAGAATGTGCACACCATCACTTCAAACTCATCCCAACTTCAGTTTGCATATTACTCATTCAAATGCTGGAGCTTATTTCATGCAGGTAAGGTCATGTTTGAAATATCAGCTAATTTGAATTAAACTGAATAAGGAGAGCAATGGTATTGGCAGCACACTGAAGGGATGCTACGGGCATTTTTAAAATCTCCTATTCTGGCAAAAGCAAAATCAATTTATGATTTTACCAAAATGCAAGTGGTAAGCATGACATTATTCTCGCGACATTACAGAGAAATTGTGCGCATAGTTGTGGCATTTTAATATCTGGAAGGACCAGAGCCAAGGTGAAGTAAAGCCCCATGGAGGGAGGCAGAGCATTTTAGCAGGAACATGTAATGTTGTTGCAATCCCAGCTTTAATGCTTTTTTCTACAGTTGAGATTAATGATGTATCATTAGCCATCCTTCAAGACTGGTCTGTATTCCATCAATATTAAAGAATAATCTCCAATGCTGACAAAGGATTACAGATCTGAAATGCCGACTTTCATTTTTCGCATATGATGCCTGATCTGCTGAATGTTTTGAGCACCCTATTTCTTTCTGATTTTCAGCATCAGCATTTTCAATGTTAATCTCCAGTACAGCTCTTCACTGCAATTCCAGAGATACAGTATAATTGTTTGGTCATTTAATTAAACGGAAGTTGCTTTTAGTTTCTTTAAAATAAGTGCTTATTAGTAGTAAAAAATATTGGAGATGGAAAGCGAGGCTAATGAAGAGATGAGTACAATCCAATTGGTGATCAAATAGGCTGTACACATTACCCTTAACCTGTGGATCACATCATGCCAGGCCACCAAAGGCTGGAAGCAAGATGTGATGTGATGAACTCGAGGCATGCTAAAAACTAGCAATGCAACGTGAAATGTTTCACTTCAGAAAGTCTTGCAATTGCCATTATCTTATCTCACAGCCTCCACAATTCGAGGTCTTTTCCCCCAGAGTTGAGGATTTAAAAACTAGAGTGGATAGGCTTGAGATGAGATGGGAGAGATTTACGAGAAAGCTCAGGGGGCAACTTTTTCACTCAGAGTGTTGACCCTGTCTAGAATGAGCTGCTGGAGGAAACTATAGAAGCGGAAACAATTATGACATAAAAATAAAATTGGACATATATTTAGATAGGAAGGGTTTGGGTGGATGTGGGCCAAATGTCAGCAACTGGGACTACCTAATATGCCAACTTGGCCGGCATTGACAAATTCGGCCGAAGGGCCTGCGTCTGAGCTGTACAGCTCTCTGACTGTATAATTATTGTCTGGAGAGTTATTCTCTCACCATTGTTTGCACCTCTAATGATATACCAGCCCTTTCCGTGTGGCTGCTCCCTCTTTCTCGTTGTCTGCTGCCCGTTCAACTCCTCCAAACAGCAACACGAGAATACCATCACCAGAAAGAGTGCAGTGGTTCAGGAAGGCAGCTGCCTTATCGAGAGCAACTAGTGATCAGCTAAAGTTATACTTTATAATTTACGAACCTATCTCCAATGACGTATTATTAGTAATTCATCCCACTCTTTTTTCTTTTTTGACATTTGTAATTCTTTTTTTCTTTCTCTCTTATTTACTATCTATATATATATATTAAAAAAACTAGAAGCAGAATCAATCCACAAGGTCAGTGAATACTAACCTTGCCAGCAATGCCCAGATCCTGTAAAAAGTGTAAAAACATTAAAAAGAAAGTTGGGAGATTGATTTCAGGATTGTGTAAGCTAAGGTGACGGATGGGAATTCTGTTTGCACAAACAGCTTATTCCACCACACTTTAGTGCCTTAAGACATATGCCCACTGAGGTGCTGAACTCAGTTGCCTTTTTAGTGCCGCCTTTTGATGAGATAACTAAGTTGGACTGAGTTTTTACCAACACATCGAGTAAAATCACCTCAGTTTGCTCAGCAATTTAATAATCACACAACTCTCTAAGGCAGTAGAACTTAGAGAGTTTGATCGGCTAGTTTGTAAAATGGATATACATACAGCTCTGGGGCAGTGCCATCTATTTGAAAGAGGACTTTTTGTGGCTCATTTAAAAAGTCTCCAATTGTTCAGAGTTGAGGTCAAGGCCTGTACAGTGGAAACAGAAGTTCTCGGAAGAGGTGCGGAGACACTGAGAATGTTACATTGGATCTAGAAAGTAAACTTTAAGATAGAAAAGCACTATGCAGCAATGTTTGGGATGGACCAAGTGACAATTGGAAACAGAATGCTGTTTTGGGCCCTGGAATAGTTCATCACAAGCCCAAATGCTGTTTGGAACTGGGTATTCAGCTTGGGGACCTCCTGGTGTGAGCTGTTGTGTGTTCAAAAATGCTCAAATTCAAAAATGTAGACCCTTCCAACACCAATGTTATTGGTGGCACTTCAGTGCCAGTGAGAAAACCCTCATAAAACAATTTCTAAACCATTTAATCAGAGCATTTTGTTCACTGGCTTCCAGAGATAGTTAGCGCACACACACACACTTCTGCAATGATATTTTGGCTCAACACTCTACACGTTTGTTTTTTTTTGCTTTTTCATTCAAAACAATTTTTTGTTTTCACAGCATAAAGAGAATAAAGATAACATTGAAGTGAAAATTCTGCCCGTCTTAAAGACTATGCTTTATAGAGCCTAAATAAGGGGTCGGCCATTTATAAGACCAATATTAGGCAAATATGGCAGCAGGGGTGAACTAGAATGGGAACCTAGCACAGGATGAAACGCGGGATTTGGCATGGAAAAGGGGATAAGGGAAGGATGGAATTGAAATTCCCAGACCCTCAGTGAATTCCCAGTCCCTCAGTGAAGGGACTGGAAATATGTGTGGCACCGAGTGGGAATTATGAAGGCTGAATACGACAGTGAATCATAATTGGGAATAGGGAGTGGGATGGAGTGGAAAAATAAGATTCGAGAGTGTGGCACAATGAGAGAATTGGGAATTTAGCAGTGGATGTAATAGGGAACTGCAAATGCACATAGTGTGATGTGGAATGTGGAGTGTTGTACAGGGTGGGAATTTTGAATGGGATTAGTTATTCATAACAGGTATGGATGACACTGGGTGAGAACTTTAAAAAATCATGTGCCATTGCACTCTTTTCCTAATTAATAACAATACAAATTTTCCCTTGTCAACCCATGGAGCGTTACAAATATGGTGAGTTTATTAAGCATTAAAGATTTGTGATAGACACAATATGCTGGAGTAACTCATTGGGTCAGGCAGCACCTCTGAACAAAAGGAATAGGTGATGTTTTGGGTCCAGACCCTTCTTCAGACTGAGAGTCAAGGGAGAGGAAAACTAGAGGGATGAAAAGGTACAGGATACTGTAAATCGGAGCCGACACCAATGACCAAGGATGGGTGGAGACTACAAAGGTTCATTGTTGACTGTGGAAGAGGTGATAATGAAGGTGATAATGCGTTGGGTTACTCCAGCATTTTTTTTGTCTATCTTCAGCATCTGTAGTTCCTTCCTACACATTAAAAATCTGCAGTCAAGTTTGTTACTTTCATTTTCCAATGATTCTTAACGGACTTGACCTCTTTGCCACCTTATTGCTGTAATTTCGGACAGAAAATACTTCACATTACTTCACATTAATACAAAGGTTTGTTCAGATCCTGAACATGAGCATGTGGATCTGTTATGGAAATATTAGTGTTTTCCCATTTGTCTAATTTCTGACTCCTCTCCTTGTTTCGACAGAAGCTGATGGTGGACTTTGGGCGCTGGGCCCCGACCTGACCCACATCATGATTAAACAGGAGCCAAATCTGCTGTCAGAGTCTTGCTGTGCTTTTCCATCAACCCAGACGTCAGCTCCTTCTGGAGAGCAAATGGCCTTGAGCCAACTGACAGACTCCATAGAGGAACCGGTAAGTCTAAAGAGACTGTGAAAGTGCAAAATGGCACAGGATCTGTTGTTAAGATCCCTCTATCAGAAGCTGCACCCATGCCTCTACTTGTCTGCCTTTTTTAGTTTAGTTTTAGTTTAGATACAGCACGGAAACAGGCCCTTCGGCCCACACTGATTAGATTCACGCCGCACACGTAACAGTATCCTACACACACTAGGGACAATTTACAATTATACCAAGCCAATTAACCGACAAACCTGTACGCCTTTGGAGTGTGGGAAGAAACCGAAGATCTTCGAGAAAACCCACGCAGGTCACGGGGAGAATGTACAAACTCCATACAAACAAGCACCCACAGTCAGAATTGAACCCGTGTCTCTGGCGCTGTCAGCCAGTAGCTCTACTGTTGTGCCACTGTGCCGCACACAGAGAGCCTTCTATTAAAAGCTCTGCGGTCCTATGGAATATGAACATTATTTGTTTAGCAATAATTGTCCATCCTAATTGTCTCCAGGCCATTTTTAGTGGGCTGTGAAGACTGAAACAATATTAGTGGGTCTGGTGTCACATAAAGGCGCCAGACCACACAAGGGCAGCATATTTAATGGACATTAGTGAATCAGATGGGTAACTTTAATGATAATCAGGTGATGTTATGAATGACATTGGAGTAACTGGCATTCGATTCAAGATTTATTTAATTTCTTACATTTTGTTAAACCCAGTTGTTGAGATAGGATTTGAAATTATATCCTCACGTGAATGGTCCAGGCTGCTAGTCTCATTTGGTAACTTTCATTTTGTTTTGAATTCTGTTTTCAATGACTGATCTCCACAGCCCCAATTCTAAGACCCACCACTGAAGTGAGAACATTTCTCCTCAGTTCAGTCTTACTTGCCTAATTGTTATTTTTAGACCACGACCCTGTATTATAGACTCCTCAACCAGGGGAAATAGCCTCCTATAGCCACCCTGCAAGTGCCACATTATTCTCATGCATAAGCAATGTCTGGTTATTTACCATACCCTTTTTTTTTACCTGGTTAATGGTGTGTGTTGTTAATGGGGTATAAAAGTGGGAAAGAATAGAGAATGAAAACAAATGAATTTGGAGCCTTTACTCCAGGCATTTCAGTGGGTGTTTGCTCAATAAGTGAGTTCGGTATTCCGAAAAACGCCAGGAATCATGGGATTTGTCAAAGGTCAGTCGAGAGAAAAAAAGCGAATGGGGGTGCCAGGTAGCGGGAGAGCGGGGTGTAACAGCAAGAGAGAGAAGGCAGATGCGGGTGGGAGACGGGGAGAGACTGGACCGGCGGAGAGACGGTGAGAGGTGGGGGAGAGAGAAGGGAGGGTGAAAGACGTGTGTGTTTGTGTTTTGCTCACAGATGTGTTTAGTTTAACATTTCCCAGGGAGTGCCGGCGGGCAATGTCCCCCAGTCCCTCCAGACTGGAGCGGGGGTGGGGTGGTGGAGGGATAGTCCTAGCGCCGGGAAGTTCTCGCGGAGATGGGGTGTCTGGGACCTGCAGTGATAGCGAGTTCCTCTCTCCCCGCCCCTTTCCCCGCCCCTCTCCCCATCCCTCTCTCCATTTGTTCCTCGGGAGTTGGAGCAGAGTTGAGCTGGAGTTAGCGCTTCTTCTCTGTGCTGGCTGTAAGTCTGGGGCCTCCACTGCTCCGGGCCGGTGTCCCGTCAGTCCAGGGTCACCCCGGACATCTCCGGCCACCACCGGACAGGGATGGGACACTCGGGAGGGGACAGGGACGGTAGTGAGACTGCTCACAAATCTGCCTCCTGGGGTCATGCAGGAGTGGGGTGCGTGGTTCGCCACTGTATAATAACCCTGTATAACCCGGGAGGGCAGCCCGAGTGCGAGTGGAACCCATACAGCCAGGCTGAGGGGGACTGGACCGTGATTCATTAGATTGTCACTGCTGAGATTTCTGCATTGACCAGTGGAGAAGGGAGAAATAGTGTCACTAACTCCTGTAGCATTTCAACAGCATTTGCAGCGCCGGAGACCCGGTTCCGTAGACCGGAAGTGCAGGTCTGTATACATGCAGTAGCTCAGCTGCCGAGAATGTTAATCTCCATTGACCTATGACCTGGGCATGCGCAGTTGGAATACCGAACTTGCTTATTGTCATCCTAATTTCTCTGTTTACTTCTTCGCAGGCTCAGATAGAACCAAGCACCGTGCCTCAAATCAAAGTGGAACCCAATGAATCCAAACAGTTCCTCTGTGTCCACACAGGTAGGAAATTGAATAGGACAGCATTTTCCCACATGGCACTCTCCGACACTTCTAATTTTAGGCCTCCATTTGTACTGGGCTAAAAGATAGACTTATTGCCTGTATTCAATAAGTTTAAGATCAGGTGTGTTCTGAGCGGCACGGTGGCGCAGCGGTAGAGTTGCAACCTTACAGCACTTGCAGCCCCGGAGACCCGAGTTCGATCCCGACTACAGGTGCTGTTTGTACGGAGTTTGTACGTTCTCCCCGTGACCTGCGTGGGCTTTCTCCGAGATGTTCGGTTTCCACTCACACTCCAAAGACGTACGGGTTTGTAGGTAAATTGGCTTGGTATCAATTGTCCCTAGTGTGTGTGGGGTAGTGTTGGGGATCGGTGGTCGGCACGGACCCGGTGGACCGAAGGGCCTGTTTCCTCACTGTATCTCTAAACTAAACTAAACTAAACTAAACTCAACTAACATCATCCTTGCCTCCTAGCTTTCCAAGACCCAACTTGGAAACGGGTACAGGCACCCTCTCCTAACATTTGAGTGCAGTGCTGAAGGAATGCCTCACCACTAGAGGTACAGACTAGCAGATAAGCTGCTACTCTGAACCTTGTGTTCCATGTTCATGAAAAAAAACATTCAAAGGGAATCTGGAACGCTCTGGAGTTCTCCCTGGTATAGGAGTGAATATATTATTTGGCTGCGGAGTTCCACTATTTATATAATTTACGCAATAGACTGGTGGATGTAACTCTGGTGAGATAAGCTCATTTTAATCACGTGAGCTAGAACTGCTGGAATATTAATTATTCACTCGTCTCCAAGATATTTAAAGTATTCAAAACAATGAGGTGTAAAAAGTGTGTAAAAATGTCCCTAGTGTGTGCAGGATAGTGTAAATGTGCAGGGATCGCTGGTCGGTGTGGACTCGGTGGGCCGAAGGGCCTGTTTCCAAGTTCCAAACTGAACTAAACACTGTGTGGTAACTTTTCTAAATTGTTAACAGTGGTGTCCTGATAATTAATCTTGGAAACTTCAGATATTTCACTGGGAATTTGATTACCACTGCTATCACCCAACTGTCTCTTCCCTCCTTCCTTCATTCTGTCCACTTTCTTAGTTTAGAGATACAATGCAGAAATAGGCCCTCCGGCCCGCCAAGTCCGCACCGACCAGCCATCCCCACACAGTAACACTATTCTACACACGACAGGGATAATTTACACATACACCAAGCCAATTAACCTATTGTCTTTGGAGTGTGGGAGGAAACCAAAGATCTCGAAGAAAACCCACGCAGTCATGGGGAGAATGTACAAACTCTGTACAGACAGCACCCATAGTCAGGATCGAACTCGGGTCTTTGGCGATGCAAGTGCTGTAAGGCAGCAACTCTACCGCTGCGCCACCGTAACCACCCTAGTCATTTACCCTCTTCAAGATCTCTGGTTAAACATTGACTGAGATCAAGCTGAATGCCAGTGCCAATGGTCAATGACTGTTCGCAGTCCCTTTACCTTTGTCTCTTCAGTTTTTAGCTGATCATATCATAGGAACACAGAAATATAGTAAATAGGTGCAGGAGTAGGCCATTTGCCCCTTTGAGCCAGCACCACCATTCGATGTGATCATGGCTGATCATCCACAATCAGTTCCTGCCTTCTCCCACTGGGTGTGAAGTATGTGGGCAGAAGTAATAATCTATGGTCTGGGCTTTCTGTACTAACACTGCTCATGATGGATGCTCGTCTCCTGCGATTGTGATGACTACACATTGCTGAGCTGTAGCATTGCCATGGCCATGGTCACCCTTTCCATATCTGCTTGGTCATTTGGTCTGGTCATGCAAAAGGACACACAAAACTCTTGGATGTGTCTTTAGTCCATTTTTCGTTTCTGACAGCACTCTGATCTTAGCCAGTTTCTTTTGGACTGTGAAGTGGCTTTATAATCTGAAATATTTTGGGATGAAAAGCTGAAACAGTTACACACAAGTTGTACCACACACAGTTTGGCACAATGAAGCTATCAAACGCCTTTGTGTTTTTCTGTCCTAAATCCATAATGTTGACCCTGGCTCTGAATAGCTGAGCGAAACACTGCCTCTCCCACATCCCTCATGAGTTCAGATGAGAGGATGCAGAAATCTTGGTGCCTGACTTTTACTGTGACTCTCCTGAAGTTGATGGAGTTCGGCTTGGTGGAAACTGAAGAAAAGATCAGAGCTCTGCTGCGCTCTGCCATCCATCCTGGGAAATATTTGTATCTAATTTGCAAATTGTACATTTCGGTCAAGCTAATCATATGCCACAGGCCCAGTCACCTCTTCTTACCTACTGTAGGTTTTCCTACCTGTCCCCTGATAAATAACATGGACAATCAGCCTGGGGCAGGCCATTTCATCAGGGAAATGTCATAGTATACCTATAGAATGGATTTGATTTTCAAAACGCAGTTATTGTCATAGAGCTTGTTGAAATAAGTTTTGTTTGTCATGTACATCAATGATCTGGACGATGGTGTGGTAAATTGGATTAGTAAGTATGCAGATGATACTAAGATAGGTGGGGTTGCGGGTAATGAAGTAGAGTTTCAAAGTCTACAGAGAGATTTATGCCAGTTGGAAGAGTGGGCTGAAAGATGGCAGATGGAGTTTAATGCTGATAAGTGTGAGGTGCTACATCTTGGCAGGACAAATCAAAATAGGACGTACATGGTAAATGGTAGGGAATTGAATAATGTAGGTGAACAGAGGGATCTGGGAATAACTGTGCACAGTTCCCTGAAAGTGGAATCTCATGTAGATAGGGTGGTAAAGAAAGCTTTTGGTGTGCTGGCCTTTATAAATCAGAGCATTGAGTATAGAAGTTGGGATGTAATGTTAAAATTGTACAAGGCATTGGTGAGGCCAATTCTGGAGTATGGTGTACAATTTTGGTCGCCTAATTATAGGAAGGATGTCAACAAAATAGAGAGAGTACAGAGGAGATTTACTAGAATGTTCCCTGGGTTTCAGCAACTAAGTTACAGAGACAGGTTGAACAAGTTAGGGCTTTATTCTTTGGAGCGCAGAAGGTTAAGGGGGGACGATAGAGGTTTTTAAAATGATAAGAGGGATAGACAGAGTTGACGTGGAAAAGCTTTTCCCACTGAGAGTAGGGAAGATTCAAACAAGGGGACATGACTTGAGAATTAAGGGACTGAAGTTTAGGGGTAACATGAGGGGGAACTTCTTTACTCAGAGAGTGGTAGCTGTGTGGAATGAGCTTCCAGTGAAGGTGGTGGAGGCAGGTTCGTTTTTATCATTTAAAAATAAATTGGATAGTTATATGGATGGGAAAGGAATGGAGGGTTATGGTCTGACCGCAGGTATATGGGACTAGGGGAGAATACGTGTTCGGCACGGACTAGAAGGGTCGAGATGGCCTGTTTCCGTGCTGTAATTGTTATATGGTTATATGGTTATAAGTTCCAATGTGTGAGCCTGCCACACATTGTGCTACATAGCAGTTGTGGAAAAATCCTGTTTGCTTAATGTAAGTGAATCATCCAAGATATTATTTCAGAGAACTCATCCAGGTCGTTGGGATTGCTCAGTATTTCAGCCTTGCTCCTTGACTTTAACTCTGAGGTGTGTAATCGGGGAGCTGTGATTTGACTTTTCTTTCCTGTCCTCCAGCAGATGTGCATCTGCCGCCTACACCCCCGAGCAGCCACAGCAGTGACAGCGACGGCTCGCAGAGTCCACGCTCCATCCCACCATCCAGCCCAGCACGACCACAGGCTCGCTCCTCCAGCGCCATCTCATCATCTCTTCTGCTCACAGCTCCTCACGTATGTCAACTGATGCACAAGTTAGCAGATAAGATGCCATGACAGGAAGAGTCTCAGGGTCTTCCGCCTTCGGGAGTACTTTGAAGAATATTCACATTAACCAAGGCAAAACATTTGCAACTAATCATTGGACATACCTTGGAGTAACTCACTTGAAACCACCCTTTTTGCCTTGGCTCACTCTCACTTCAGTTAGATGAGAATGTGTTCTGAGTCCCGCCCAAAAAAACGTAAACATATGGTTCAGGCGGGAGGCTCCAAGGCAGCTTTGCAAGGATGCTGCACTGTCAGATGACCTGATATTAACTGCAGTCCACCTCTCAGTAGACTGTAAAAGAGCTCATGGCACAACATTAGAAAATTGATGGGTGTTCTCCACAGTGTCATTTTAAATATTTATCCCTCAGCACATAACTAAATATTATCGGATCTTTATTGCATTCATGTTTGTCAGAGGTTGCCAGGCACATCTTGTTTGCCACGTTTCGTACAGTGAGTACACTTCAAAAGTTCTTTATTGGCACTTTGGTGCAGCCCACGGTCTGGAGAAAGCCTTATAAATGGTGGACTTTATTTGTTTAATGTACTGAACTCCAAGGAGATCCTCAGCATCGGCGGCAGAAGGAAAGCGGAATGCAGCCAATGAAAACACGGCCGTAAGAATGTAGCAGCAGATGGAACTTGTGGATGTGAGGGAGGAGGGGAGGAATGGAGTTTTATTGTAAAAGAATAGCTTCAGAAGCCGATGAAATAGCAGGCAATGTTATTCATTAAGCAAGGGCGATCTGAAGCCTGTTACACCAGAATTGTTTCATTTGGAATTTGTCGACTTTGGCCCATGAACGGACTGCTTTCTGTGCGAGGGAGGATCGGTGGGCTAAAGAGAACTGTCTTCCAGCACTTCCCCTCAACAAAGGCAAACAATCAATCATCTAATCCAAATGCTGATTTAACTGACTGAATAATTAATTTCTTACAACCGTTGTAGGTGGTTACAATATCCAAGCCAATTTATCTTTCCAAAAACCTGACAGGCAAGATAGTCTTTTAAGGCAGGAGTGAGCATCCAACTGCTCGGCCCTGCCATGGATAGCATTCACCCCTCAGTAGCTCAGCCACGTCTTTGCCTTTTTCAGTGTGAACCTTGACTGTGAACATGTGGCAGGCTATTCAAGCATGAGTTTGGCCTAATCCCATTCTAACCTAATTTTCCACAACATCCATATACTGTTTGCTGAGATGAGGCTCAAGCAATCTATCCCTCCCCTGAAAATAATGAACTTTGAAGCATCACAATTTTTTTACCTCGGTTCCACTTTCAGAATTTCCTTAAGAAACAAAAATGTAACGACCTTGGAACAAAATGAGCAATGGGTAGTTACTTAAACCAGAAGGAACCGTGGCAGTCAAATGGTAATATTATTGAGGATGGTGGGAAAGCAGTGAGCAAAGATGCCTTCCAAGCTGTTTGCAGTTTTTTTTTAATGTGATACTAATAGAGCTGCTGCCATACAGCTTCAATCGGGTTTAATCCTGACCTTGCATGCTGTCTGTGTGGAGTATACATGCTCCCACTATGGCTGTGTGAATTTTCTTCAGTTGCTCCAGTTTTCCTCTCACATCCCCAAAAAGGTGCAAGTAACTAGGTTAAATGGCCATTGTAAATTGCGGGGAAGGAGACCTGGGGCGATGTGGTTTAGCATGCATTTCTCATTGACACTTTATGCATCACAGGCGTAATCTTACAGGGCTCGAGGGCCTGAGCTATCGGGAGAGATTGGGCAAGCTAGGATTTTATTCCCTGGAGCATAGATATCTAAGGGGAGAGCATAAAGTTCATGGGCCAAAGTATAGGATAGGTGTATAAAATCATGAGGGGATTTGATAATGTGCGTGGGTGAGTGCACAATCTGAGGGGAGTTAATCAGAATGCGAAGAATAAAATTGAATTAGTGTTAGATTATTATAAATGGGTGCTTGATGTTTGGTGCAAACGTGGGCCAAGGAGCCTGTTCCCAAGTTGTACGATCCGTTGACTTCATGACTTTCAGCTGAGATGGAAATTGGCTTGTGAACCAGAGTTGTATTTTCTTGCCCCTTGCCAGAAGCTCCAAGGAACATCAGGCCCCCTGCTGCTCACTGAGGAGGAAAAGCGGACCCTGATTGCTGAGGGCTACCCTATCCCAACCAAACTGCCACTCACAAAGGCTGAGGAGAAAGCTCTCAAGAGAGTCCGGAGAAAAATCAAGAACAAGGTAAAAAAAAAGAACCAAGTCCCTGCACTCCCTGGCCCTGCCTACAATATCCCCAGGACTTGTACTTCATCATGGTTGGAGAAGTGGCGTTTAGGTTTAACATTGTTATGTGTACCGAGGTACAGTGAAAGGCTTTGTTTTCCATGCTGTTCAATCAAATCAGATAATACTATACACAACAAAAATCAAGCCAAACTCAATTATAATAGGTAGAGCGAAAAGAAAAATACAGTGTAGAATATAGTTCTTAGCATTATAGCGCAACTGTAATACAAAGTGCAATATATGTAAGATGATAGAGTTTAATTGGAAAGTTGAGCAATGTTGGAAGTCACGATGACAGAAGCGCGTAGAGGGAGTTCGGGGAAGGAGACCTGGGATGGTGTGGTTTAGCGTGCACACTTCTCATTGATGTTTTCTGCATCACGGGCATGATATTACAGGATTCAAGGGTCTATGAGGAGAGATTGGGCAAACGAGGACTTTATTCCTTGGAACACAGGAGGCTAAGGGGAGATCTTGTAAGAGATGTATAAAATTGTGGACAAAATTAATTTAAAGGAAAATGAAAAGCAGAAAATTTGCAGGTTTGCTTCAAGAGACTTTTTTTGCATGATATCATGGAGAGATGGCAGCAGTACTGCTCACCAGTTCTCTCACTTCATAGCAGAATTAGCCGGCAGTTATACTGTGCAGTAAAAAATTTTGTTTTTTGTTAGAAGACATAGGTTTAAGGTGAGAGGGGAAAGATTTAATAGGAATCTGAGGTGCAACTTTTTCATTCAGTGGGTGGTGGGTATATGGAATGAGCAGGTAGTTGAGACAAGTCCAATAACAATATATAAAATACACTTGGACAGGTAAAGGGATAGGAAAGGTTTAGAGGGATATGAGCCAAATGCAGGCAAATGGGACAAGCTTAGATGGAGTATCTTGGTCAGTGTGGGCTGAAAGGCCAGTTTCCATGCTGTATGATTCTATTACTCGATGAGCACATTTTCAAGGCAATTTAATTTACTTACTATTTGACATTGCAGTGCTATAAAATCAAACACAGCAATGCATTAACACAGTATACAACTGTGGTAATTAACTTTTAAATAGTTATCATACTATCATAATCTGTATTGATTGTATTTGTGTGGGAAGTTATGTCTTTTATGCAATGATCATCTGCAGAGGCTAGTGCCTAAGGACATTAGATGCCTTCTGGTATTTACTGCAAGTGTCTTTTATTTGTTTCTCCCATGTATAATTAAACCAAGACACTGGTTTATATCCTGTGTTTGCAATGATCGTGAACCTGCTGTCTTAGAACTGTGAAACAGTAGCTTCCGATTCTGTAAATGGTTAGTTTGATGCCTAAATTCAGAAGCTGCCATTGGTGCTACTTGCCTCAGCCACCAGATGTATCAAAGTGCTTGCAGATGGAAATGTCTGTGAAATCACTGAAAAGGCAGAAACTTTAACTTTTGCAGTGTTCCGATTGTATCACCTCCTGAAAAAGTCTTGTTAACAAAGGTGCAACTTTCATTAAAAAATGTTTATTTTTCTTAATTCCCAATTACTTTTAAATAACCTCTGGCTGATGTGCAATCTCATTTCCTCTCAATATTAATTTCAAACGCCCATGGCTTTATAAAATTGTTCATTATATTTTTTAGAGTTCAATTATGATATTCCAGCTTTGGCCTTAACCGAGTGTCTGTTTCAATCATTATTTCACATCTGAAAATATGTGAAAGGTTGGTTACTAACTATATCTTGATCAGCAGTCCATGAGAATTCTTCAGTGTGCTTAGGTATTCAGCAAAATGATATCACTTTTGCACAATGCCAATGCTCCTTTTAGGGTGAGAAACAGAATTAAGATAACCTTGGGGAAGGGTTATACACATTGCAGAGATCACTGAATCTCTGTTAGCAACTTTCTTTGAGGTTAGGGATGGCCACCATTAATTACAAAATAGGCAAGCAAAGATGTGACAGGCCAAATGGCCTATTTTCATACTGCATGAATCTATGAAATTATTATACTCCACAGACTGTAGTGACATAATATGCAGTGTGTAATTTTACTAACCAGCCCATTGGGGAATTGATGGGATTGGATGCAATATTTGCTTTCCTTTATTTCTGATTTTGCGCTCCTTAAATTTAATGCATACAACTTTATAATTCCTTCTAATCCTGCATGTTTCCTGCCTGGTCATTTATATTAATCTTAAATCCAAATGTACGCCACACTCTAACATACATCTCTCTTGTAGGTTGAACTTTTCAGTGTTTTATAATGAGACACTAATGCAATAGTAAAATAATGAACAATTGTGGTCATTACCTTTTTAATATCTAAACTTAATTATCTGACATATAATACACATTGATTGTTATTACCCAATGTAAGCTGTCATTCAGACTGCTTATTGCTTCCAGCTGACCACTTGTACATTATCGCCTGGTAAACTGCTGTTCATTTCCTCACAGCTGACATTTCAGCTCCACTGCCTGGAGTGTTCTCAACATCAATGACCCACATGACTTTTGGCTTGAAAAATGTGGTCCATCTGATCCTCTCATTTCATTCCAGCCTGTAATTCACTTACAGCTGTTGGTTATTGGATGTACAAACTATCTGAATGCCACAATTAGATTGCAGACTGAATCTAGCTCACACATATCAATTATTCAATATACACGTTCAACCCAAATGGCTCGATTAATTTCCAGCCTATGTCTAACTTTCATGTAGCGAATAATCGATACATAAACCATCCAAATGACTTAATTAGATTCTAATCATTCATTTACTGCCAGGTATCAAATCTACTGATTAGATTCCAGCCTGTAACTTACTTCATTCCTTGGAGGAAGGCAGTCGGCATAACTTGTTTATTCACTGTCAACATTCAACAATCACTCCTTACTCCCAGATTCATCCAGTTAACAATTTAATAAAGCCTAGTATTGTGGGTTTGTGTGAATCCTCTTTCCTTTTGCTTCAGATTTCCGCTCAAGAGAGCCGGAGGAAGAAGAAGGAATACGTGGACAGTCTAGAGAAAAAGTAAGGGGTTATGATACGATACGATAGAACTTTACTTATCCCAGCAGGGAAATTAATCTGCCATCTGTCATAACAAACATAAAATACGTGTATCATAAAATTAAAGTGATGAGTGGAAAGGCTTTGGGGATGTGCAAAGATTGAGGGGGGTGGAGGGGAGGCGGGCAGGCGGAGGGGGGTGGGCGGAGGGGGGCGGGCGGATGGTGGCGGGCAGGTGGGAGAGAGGGGAGTCAGTCTCAATCTACCCCATGACAGAAAGGAGAGGAGTTGTAAAGTTTGATAGCCACAGGGAAGAAGAATCTGTTCTGCATCTTGGTGGAACCAGTCTGTTGCTGAAGGTACTCCTCAGGTTGAGGAGCATCGTCCCCTCCCAGACCCCCTCACATGATTTCAACTCCACACCCAGGACGGAGCCAGCCTTCCTGATGAGTTTGTTGATCCTATTGATGTCCGCGGCCTTCGCCCTGCTGCCCCTGCACACGGCAGTGAAGAAGATGACACTGGCTACCACCAACTGGTGGAACATCTGCAGCATCTCACTGCAGATGTTGAAGGAGCGGAGCCTTCTCAAAATGTACAGCCGGCTCTGTCCCTTCTTTTACAGGGCCTCAGCGTTCCTGTCTAGGTACACTCCCAGGTATTTGTACTCCCTGGCACAGCCACACCATTGATGGAGACGGGGGACAGGGGTGTTCCTCTCCTCCTAAAGTCCACCACCAACTCCTTAGTCTTGTCGGTGTTGAGCTGCGGGTGATTCAGCTCACACCACTCAACAATTCGTTAACTACACCTCCGTATTCAGCTTCCCTCCCATCACTGATGCAGCCCACAATTGCAGAGTCATCTGAAAACTTCTGCAGGTGGCAGGAGACGGAGTTATATCTGAAGTCTGAGGTGTAGATGGTAAACAGGAAGGGAGAGAGGACCGTCCCCTGTGGGCCCGTGTTGCTCACCACCATGTCTGAGACACGGTTCTGTAACTTGACATATTGTGGTCGTCCAGTCGGGTAGTTGGTGATGCAGGACAACAATGGAGCATCCACCAGCATCTTCGTCTCCCAAGCAGTGCAGGCCGGATCGTGTTCTTCCAAACTCTGCATGTTTTTGGGACAAGATTTGTGTCTGCTGCAGCTCACTGCAAACACTGGTGTTTTTGATCTTTCTACTGCTATATATATATATATATATATATTTGACAGGAGTTCCTAATGTGTTTACTGAAAGCATTACTTTGTTGCACTGAGGCTAATATTGTAATGTGAAAGCAGAAGTTGCATGGATGTAAGAAAGATCTAAAATTAAAGTTCACTGGCCATCTATGTAGAGCACCTGGACATGCATCATTCTGATTAGAAAGACTGACGAGAAAAGTTCCTCTGCACAAGACTTTTCTTTACATAGAAACATAGAAACATAGAAATTAGGTGCAGGAGTAGGCCATTCGGCCCTTCGAGCCTGCACCGCCATTCAATATGATCATGGCTGATCATCCAACTCAGTATCCCGTACCTGCCTTCTCTCCATACCCTCTGATCCCCTTAGCCACAAGGGCCACATCTAACTCCCTCTTAAATATAGCCAATGAACTGGCCTCGACTACCCTCTGTGGCAGGGAGTTCCAGAGATTCACCACTCTCTGTGTGAAAAAAGTTCTTCTCATCTCGGTTTTAAAGGATTTCCCCCTTATCCTTAAGCTGTGACCCCTTGTCCTGGACTTCCCCAACATCGGGAGCAATCTTCCTGCATCTAGCCTGTCCAACCCCTTAAGAATTTTGTAAGTTTCTATAAGATCCCCTCTCAATCTCCTAAATTCTAGAGAGTATAAACCCTGCACTACATCCCTTCATGAACCTTAAACCCACCCTGGAAATCTGTCCAAAATTAAATTTGGCTAATTTATTAAACCTGCACAATCCTCTGCCACCATGTGGCATATTTCCCCAAAATAGTAAGATTAAATGAGAACTTACCAGTTTGAAGTTTGATCTTGATTTTATGAGGAGTTACGATGAGCGATTACGTGATTCGTGTGGCGGCGCTGTGATACGGCTGCGGCTCGCCTGCAGTCTGTCTGTTTTTACTTTTTTGTGTTTCTTTTGTATAGTTTAGTAAATTTTTTGGTTATTAGGTGGTGTTATGTGTGTGTGTGGGGGGGGGGGTGAAACAGGGCTTTCTGTCTCTCCCTTCGGGGGAATGCGACTTTTTTGTCGTTTCCCCCTTCTCTTCCCCCGTCTGCGCTGAGGCCTAATGACGGAGCTGGCGGCCTCCAACCTGCGACCGACCTCGAGGGTCCGGAGGTAGAGCCAGCCAGGACTCACCAACGCGAGGCTGGCCGTCTTCAAGCTGTGGCGACGTCCGGGCAGCGGCACGACTCGGCGCTCCGGTGAGGGCGGATGGTGCGGGGCTGAGACACTCCCGTGCGGGCGGCACGGCTGCCGGCTGGAAGGCGCTCCCGTGTGAGCGGCCTGGGTCCCGGCTGGAAGGCGCTCCCGTGGGGGCAGCCCGATGCGGGGCTGAGACGCTGCCGTGTGGGTGGCCTGGCTACCGGCTGGAAGGCGCTCCGGTGAGGGCGGACCGGCTCCCGGCTGGAAGGCGCTCCCGTGGGGGCAGCCCGGTGCGGGGCTGAGACGCTGCCGTGTGGGTGGCCTGGCTACTGGCTGGAAGGCGCTCCGGTGAGGGCGGACCGGCTCCCGGCTGGAAGGCGCTCCCGTGGGGGCAACCCGATGCGGGGCTGAGACGCTGCCGTGTGGGTGGCCTGGCTACCGGCTGGAAGGCGCTCCGGTGAGGGCGGACCGGCTCCCGGCTGGAAGACGCTCCCGTGGGGGCAGCCCGGTGCGGGGCTGAGACGCTGCCGTGTGGGCGGCCCGGTGCGGGGCGGAGACGGTGCTCCGGCGGCTGAGGCGGCGTTCTGGCGGCGGCGACCTGGATCCGGGGCTCGGCCGCGGGCCAGTGGATGACAATGTCGGGAGCTCGCAGGTCACAGGCTGGTGCCTGTTTTCTGGAGCTCCCGTTGCAACAGCTGCGTCCGCTGGACTGGAGGGCGGCAGCTTCGACCACCCCCGGGCCGCGGAGCTTGAACCGCGGGACTGATACCATCGCCCAGTGGGGTATCGCCTCGGAGAAGAGGAGGGAAGAGACAGTAACTCTAAGACTTTTGCCTCCATCACAGTGAGGAGGCGTTTGGTGAAATCACTGTGGTGGATGTTAATTTGTGTTTATTGTGTGTTGTTATTATTACATGTATGGCTGCAGGCAACAGCATTTCGTTCAGACCGAAAGGTCTGAATGACAATAAAGGAAATCTAATCTAATCTAATCTAAAAAGAAGGGCCGTCCGTCTGCGTGCGCGTCAATCTTCAAAGCAGCGGTGTTAAATCACAGATAAAAAGAAGACCTGAGAATAGTAAGATTGAAGAAACTAGAACCTTGATAGTATGAGGGTGGGAGCGGTGGGCACGTAATCGCTCATCGTAACTCCTCATAAAATCAAGATCAAACTTCAAACTGGTAAGTTCTCGTTTAATCTTACTATTTTACTTCGGAGTCACGTGAGTGACTACGTGAAGATTTCAAAGCTCTGTGATTTTACGCCGGTTACGAATCCAGGCGTCACACACTGAATGGATTGACCATGGATGCGTGTAATCATTAAAGCATTCAGACATTACGTAGTTAAGTAAGGACACTGATGCTTTAAATGAAAGAAAAGTTTTTTAAAACCAGTTTTCCCTCTCAACCTTGGGGGTAAACTATGGGACAGAACTTAAAATGGTACGTGCAAACACCCCCAGTCCGGTAATAGGTTTGTTATGAAACCGGTGGACCGTTATTTCATTCGTCCATCCTGCAGCCACTAGGATGTTGTCAAGAGGCACGTCCATTGCTCTTGCTGCCGACGTAGATGCAGCCCTGGTGGAGTGAGATTTAACCATATGAACGTTCACTCTGTTACCGCCATTACCCCCTTTGACCATCTGGAGATGGTTTGTGTTGACACCTTCTGGTCTGTTCTGAGCCTCTGTGGTTCTCCGTAACTCTCAGATAGTGGTGTTAGTATGTTACCACACACACATCCGTAGGTCCTCTGGATATGCCAAGAACTGGATCTCCATCCCTGGCATTCCTGGCCTGCTATGTTTATATCAGGTTCGTGATTACGAATGTTATGTTGTTCATATTGGTGGTCATGTGGTCCAACCGTAGCTTTTGCAGTATCTGGACTCTTTGTCAGCATACCACCTTCAGGGTTAGTTATAGGCGGTCCCCACTGTCAAAGTAGGGTTAGTACCACGCTCACATCCCATGTCTGTGTACCTTGGTCTTAGAGGTATTAGATTGTAAATTGTCTTCATGGATTTTGTTGTAAAGGGGTGCGTTCGTATCGACCCGTGCCCTGCTTGCAGCATCAGATAGGAGGAAAGTGCGCCTCTGGCACTATTGATTGCACTATAACTTTGTTTATAGTTATAGTACAGAGTTGATAGGAAACTCCAAGACATCTGTTATCCGAACTGTGTTGTATTTGTTCGGACAGTCCTATGCCTTGAAATGGCCTCCTCAGAATCTGCAGACCAACAAGTTAATACGTTCGTGTAGTGGATGATTACTCCCTGTAACTGGGTTCACTAGGAGGTCCCTGCTCTTGGGTACAGCCATAACTGGCTGGACTATAGTTCCCAAAATATTTGGGGACCAGGCTTGAGTAGGCCAATCTGGGACTACCAATATGCCTGTGGCTTAGTCTTGCTTAATTTTGGTCAAGCATCGGTTTGTGAGACAATTTTGCGGAAAGCATGCATAAACAATCCTCCCCAATTGAGGGAGAAAGCATCCACTGCCTTTGTTCCTGGATCCTGCTTGCAGGACACATATCTGGGTAACTGATGGTTTAGTCTAGATGCAAATAGATCAAATCTGGTATGCCAAATCGTGTAGTTATTTCGTTAAATACTGCCTGATTCAACATCCATTCTGTGTTGTTATTAAACATCCATATCCAGCATCTGTCACTGTATTATATCTACCTTGTAGATTTCCCAAATATTCCTCTTGGTACACCAGTGCCAAATGAGGTTCGACAATCTATCGTAAGATACAGATTTTACACCACCCTTGTTAGTGGATATGTGCCACCGCAGTGGTGTTATCAATCTGAATTTGAACAAGCACCGGTTGCATATTGCTACAGAAGCCCTTGAGTCCAAATTGTGCCCCCAACAATTCTGGGTAATTGATTCCATGTGTTGATGGAATTACAGACTCCTGCTCATTCCATCTGCCCCCACAGCTCTAGACTGTGTTAGTGGCTCCCCATCCTTAGCCGCTAGCATAGTTCTGAAGAACCCTTGATGGCTTTCAATCAAATTTACTTTGAGCTTTCTCACGTTCGTTATCCACCGTAGTTATTCAACAAAGGCCTCTGCTGGCAATCCATAGTTTTGCCAATTTTGCCTGCATGGAATCTGAGTATTCGTTCCTTTGCTCGCTGTAATTCTGGTAATGCAAAGGCCCGTATGTACTTCTGGAAATGCGGCTACTATTTGCCAATTACACTCGCTGTTTGCCTGATAGATGGCTAGTATTTGACTATCAGGTCATAGCAGGCTTGATTAATATAGTCGTTTGCCCCTAGGCAAAGTCACCAACATATTTACTGTTTTTGATAGTAAATTCTAGGTAATCAATTACCCTTGTAGGTGTCAATTTTGATTTAACTGGATGGATGAGGTAACCAATTCTATCAAACAGGGTTTTGGTTTGCTTTGACTGATGCTTCTGCCAATTCTTGGTCACTCCAAAATGAAATTGTCCAAATATGCCATTACTATGTGGTTCTGAGACCTTTGTAGACCCAGAATTGGTTTCCGTAGTTTTGTCAATAGTCTAGGAGCTGATGTCAACCCATTTGGCAGATCCATACCATCCAGTTAAACTTCAAATATCTCCTGTTCTTAGTGAATAGACACCGAATAGTATGCATCTTTGAGGTCGATGCATGCCATGTGACCATTTTATAGGAAGCTGTTATAAAACCGTAGTTAGACCGTAACAAAATTACTGTTTCTAAAAGTCTATACTGCACAAATGAGTTAAACCTGGATGAAGTGACATCCTCCATCTGTCACATGTCCTGAATGGCAATCCTGCCCAAAATTACTGGGCCTGCCTCGAAGACAATTCCAGTCCGAGTTCCAAGTCTGCTTGGAACCTGTGTATGTTGTGCAGTAAAATTATCACGTTATTATCTGTTTTTTTTTTTTTTTGGGGTTTTTTTTAAACCCAGTTCTGAAATTTCATGTTATTGTCATTTTGAACAAGAACACAAGAGTAAATTACCAACATGTAACTGCTCCACAATCCCTTGTTTCAGTAAACCCAGACCCACCTACCTCCATGGCTACCGGTGGTCTTGTGGTAAGCCCAAAGGCCTCTGATGCGGATTCCTTTTCTCTCCTTGATTGGGAGTAGGACTGGTAAGGAGTGTGGATTCCATGTTTCTCCCGACCTCCGCTTGGGTCTGGTCTGAAAACCTCATCATACTGAGTCTGCCTTGTAGGACAATTCTGGCCATTATTTTGAGTCTGCCTTGGAAGACGACTCTGATCGTATTTCCGTGCCCAGCTTTCAAGCTACCACCGGATTCAGTGAACCGCTTACCCCCTATGGAGGTGTGGGGTGTGTTGTCGCCTATGCGGATATTCTGCCAACTGCTGGCTCTTGAGGCCATATGCATGTGCTTCAGTATGTTCATAGTTTAAATTCGAGATCAGTTACCTACTGATCATTCACACTCCCCTCCACTGAGAGTGAGGTTCGTAGGCAGCCCTGAAATCAGGTGCTGCCGCAGGCCCCTGAGGATACCTGTGCTGACATGGCCCTTCCAGTGGACCTAAATGAGATTCTAGCTTTGGTCAGACTGAAATGGACCATGAATGCTCCTCTATTCAGAGCAGGAGACATTTGTGCAGCCCTGAAAACAGGTGCTGCTGCCTGCGGGTTCTCCATAATACCCGGGCTGTCAAGAGCTAGATTCCATCCAGGGAAGCACCCAGTGGAACCTGGATGATTGCAGAAGCACTTATTTTCTGTTTGTTTGTATGGAAGCTTATTATTCCTTTTATGTAAAGCATTTTGGTGTTGACTTAAACAGTGCAATATAAGTTAAACTTACTTACTTACTTCCTTTCTTCTGCTTGTCCCTGGGAAGGTTCCCCCCCCCCCTCTTCTTTGTACTCTGATTCAGAGTGGTTTCTTCCACATGTAGTTCCCCCTCCAATGGGGAAGACATTGGGCTGCCCCATGTGCGAGGCTCCCGGCACCGGCACTGCTGTAGGCCGTGCTGATACTGCTCCCTCCTTTGGAGCAGATCATTGTTGGAGCAACTTGTCCATATGTTGCTCCATGTGGGAGAAATCATCCTCAGACGCTCTCCGTTGAGGGAGGGTATCCCTCTTCCCTGGACTCATCTGAGTCAACGGGTTCGTTTAGACTTGCGGGTGGTATTACGTCCCGCAGGACAACCATGGAGCTCCTGCTCCCGCGCAAAGTCTCCTGCCGATTCTGCTGTCGGCGCTAATGTCGGGAACAAGACCGTCGCCCGCTATTTGGAAAGCTGCGGTCTTCGGCAGCCGACATCCCCGCGGGCCGTCTCCTCGACATCTGGGCTCTGAAAAAAACTTCAAGCCCGAAAGAACGCAGGTAAGTGATTCAACTTTCCTTACCTGCTCATCCCGACGGCCTGGGAGGACTCAGTGCCTGCCAGTCCGTCGTGCGTGTTGCGTTCAGACGTAATCACGCGCACGCAGACGGACGGCCCTTCTTCACGTAGTCACTCACGTGACTCCGAAGTAAAATCACATGCCTGTGACACCAGTAGCAAACCTCACCTGGGTCTATGATGAACAAGGATGAAGCAGGGGAGTGCATGGAAATTGGGGTGGCCCCACAGACACCCAACGTGATCAGATTCAACTGGAGCTGACACGCATTTGAAGCACCATTCTGTGGATCCACATAAGAACATACAAATCAGGTTTAGGAGTGGCATCGCTTGACCGTTTGAGCCTGCTCTGCCATTAAATAAGAACATGGCTGATCGGATCATAATCTCAACACATTCCTACCTACCCACGATAACATTTCACCCCCAGGAGCTTAGCAGTAAGTGTGATATGGATTCAGCAAATTCCAGGCCTGTTCTTGTCCCTGCTCGTACATTTATCATTTAAGCAACAGTGTGAATTATTATCATCTACTTATGTTACACAGTGACTCTTATTTCTAGACTCTCTGACAACAGGAAATATCTTCTCCACATCCACCCTACCAAGATCCCTCAGGTACTAGCATGGCAGGATCTAGATCCACCGCTCAATGTGATGCTCTGATTCAAGAAAACAGGCTTCAAGATCACACCAATTATAAACTCATAATAGAATACAGTTTATCAAGGAATATTACCAGATTATAGGTAATAAGAATGGCTTTGCTTCAGAAAGAAATGTTGGAAGGGACTGAAGACAGAGTCTTGCCTATGCAGGCAGGTCTCGCTTATACTTGAGGTGGGATGTCTTGGTGCTGATAGTGCATTCAGAAAGTAGTAATAGAAAATGTGTCCCATATTTTAAATAATAGAATGATTAATCTTAAAATGTAGGGATTATGAGTGGATTGTATCTGTGATCTTGCAGCTCAGGTTTTTTTTTCTTTGCCAGGGTGGAGACTTACACCTCAGAGAACAATGAGCTCTGGAAAAAAGTGGCGACTCTGGAAAATGCAAACCGGTGAGTGAGTGTTTGTACAATCCATGCTCCTTACCTCATTCTCTGTGACTAAACGTAGTCATACCTCTCGTGTATTTACTCCTTTGCCATGTCATTTTTCTTAGATTAAGTTTGTGGGAATCAAAGGTTCTTTACAAATGTCAGTTGTTGATAACATTATTGAGTTTACCGAAGAATTCACCAACATCAGGGTCCCATGCCGTTGAAAGTAATGCACTAGCTGTTCCCCTACTCTTCAAGAGACTCACCAATACAAGGGTCTAATTTAACCTAAGGCATCCCACAAACTTGGGGATAGGAATCATGATTTACTGCCCACCCAATTCCACACTCCCTCTAAGCACCCAAAGGGCTCAGACCACCTCGTATCCTCTTCTCACTGAGCAGTTAAGTTAAAAATTGGGGTCAGAGTTGTCACTGCAACTTTGCCTTTCCAATTAGTTACTTTGTTCACACTTAGCTGCAAAATCTAGCAGATTGATTCCCAAACTTCCAAGCCTTACCTGTACTTGGTGACATCCCGCACATCCTGCTGAGCCTCCCAAAAAAGAGCACCATGTCACATGTTGTTGGTATTCACAATTGTGAGCTGGTTAACATGAGCAAGTTCTCCCTCTGTTGGCAGCATTGAGTAATCCAGCAGTTTCCAGTGAAATTGGAAAACTAATCATTTTTAATTTATAGCCCTCGGGAAAATAATGCTAACTTGCTTCTAGAACTCTTGCAGTGCTTCTGCTGAAAGTACTCTGCGGCACATAAATAGGAAGTTCCAGGAGTCTGAAGATGGAATAGGGAATATACATTTGGAATGTGCGTGTATATATCTTGAAGGCAGAGTCACAGTTGGTGGCATTCCCATGTCCCATCGAGGGGGCAGAGGTCCTGGGTTTGGGATCTGCTACGAAATGTCCGGGAGACACTTCATGGTCCACAATACTTTAACGAGAATTTGACTGTTGGAGAGGGTGTGGATCTTCAATTTGGTGCATGTTTAGGCTTTGAGTTTCTTTGTGGGAAGTAAGGCTGGGCAATGCCAGCCTCTGGAAACACTGTCTTCAGTCACAGTATCAAGTTAAAGCTTGGTTATCCAGCACTTTACAAAACCAGCATGCCTCTGCCTTTCAGAGGGAGCAATAGACAATAGACAATAGGTGCAGGAGTAGGCCATTCAGCCCTTCGAGCCAGCACCGCCATTCAATGTGATCATGGCTGATCATCCCCAATCAGTACCCCGTTCCTGCCTTCTCCCCATATCCCCTGACTCCGCTATCTTTAGGACCCCTATCTAGCTCTCTCTTGAAAGTATCCAGAGAACCGGCCTCCATCCTCCACTGTGGAGGCAGAGAATTCCACAGACTCACAACTCTCTGTGTGAAAAAGTGTTTCCTCATCTCCGTTCTAAATGGCTTACCCCTTATTCTCAAACTGTGGCCCCTGGGTCTGGACTCCCCAGGTCGGAGGTGCATCAGCACTTTACCAAGGAAGGGGAGGCAGCATTTGATTAACAGGCACCTGTCAGGTGCAGCTGCATAGACCATGGTCACTGTTTCATAAGCTACCATTCTGCTTGAAAGCCTAGATAGAATCCATCCTATGGAATCCAATAGCCAATCTTCGACTGCACCAAGTTCCTTCATTGAGGATGAGGATTTGAACTGTGTAAGCTGGTTCTCGGAGTGGTGAGGTCGTTGTGCTAACAGTTGCGCTTGCATGTCACCCAAGTGCCTAGTGCCAGATTTTCGGTAAAAATTCCTGCCATTAAACTGGGAATCTCGACAATACTGCTCTTTAATCTGCTGATAATTGCTTCCACCCGTCTTTGTCAGATAATATTTGTTCTCCAATTCAGACCTTCCAGTTACTTGTCACAAAAGCAAATTGAAAAGATGGGAATGATCAAAAATGGGCTCGTTTCCATTTGGCTAGGAGGTATTATGATTGAAGTCGATAATCACTTGGGTTCCATTGACAATCCTGATTATTCCCCATAACCAGTAACACAAAAGGCAGTGAAGGAAATTATATCTGTCAAAATTCCAACCAGGTTAATTAACAGACAACCACAACAGGCATATACACCTTCACTGAAAATTGTCAACATGCCAGTAGGCTGCCATCTACTGGGATAAGGTGTTCAGGTAATGTTTTTCTTCACCAATGCTGCTGAGTTGTCAGACTGGCAAATGCTAAGTTAAAAGGCACCAACCCCAAGAAGATAGACACAAAATGCTGGAGTAACTCAGCGGGACAGGCAGCATCACTGGATAGAAGGAATAGGTGACGTTTCGGGTGGAGACCTTTCTTCAGACTCCGAAACGTCACCCATTCCTTCTATCCAGAGATGCTGCCTGTCCCGCTGTGTTACTCCAGCATTGTGTGTCTATCTTCGGCTTAAACCAGCATCTGCAGTTCCATCCTACAAGCTAAGAAGAGTGAGTTGATTTAAAGATAAGTTGGCAGAGGAGTAGGAAGGAACTGCAGATGCTGGTTTACACGGAAGATAGGCACAAAATGCTGGAGTAACACAAGCGGGAACAGGTAGCCTCTTTGGTGAGAAGGAATGGGTGACGTTTCAGGTCTGAAGAAGCGTCTCGACCTGAAACGTCACCCATTCCTTCTCTCCGGAGACACTGCCTGTCCCGCTGAGTTACTCCAGCATTTTGTGTCTATCCAGGGAAAGGAGTTTTGAACTGAGAGGCGGGAGGTGTTCTGCAAGTGCAGCAGGACCTGCTAGCAGTAGGTGAAAGGCCCGCAGTGCAAGTGGTAAAATGCTACATTAGTGAAGGATGTCTCTTGTTTCAGGACTCTATTGCAACAGCTGCAGAAGCTGCAGGCGTTGGTAGCTGGGAAAGTGCCTCGGCCCTGCCGGATAGCATCAACACAAACAGGAACCTGCCTGATGGTAAGAACAAGCATGAAAAGGGAGCGTTGATTACCATAAGGTGAAGAATAGGGAGGGAATTGCAAAGAGAGTATCAGTAACCCCAGAGTGGGGAATGGAGGGGGAATTGCCATTGTCACCTGTATCTTCTGCCACTGAGATGCTCTTTTAGAGCCGTGGAATGCGAAGGGCAGTAAATCATGGGCGATGAGTATAATTTTGGTCTAGGATTGGGACGACAGATGGCACAATGGGCTAAGTGTTCGGCTGGCGACCGGAAGGTGGCCGGTTCGAATCCCGCTTGGAGTGCATACTGTCGTTGTGTCCTTGGGCAAGACACTTCACCCACCTTTGCCTGTGTGTGAATGTGTGTGAGTGATTGGTGGTGGTCGGAGGGGCCGTAGGCGCAGAATGGCAGCCACGCTTCCGTCAGTCTGCCCCAGGGCAGCTGTGGCTACAGAAGTAGCTTACCACCACCGAGTGTGACTGAGGAGTGAATGAATAATGCGATGTAAAGCGCCTTGAGTATTAGAAAGGCACTATATAAATCCCATCCATTATTATTATTAGGATTGTGCAGACAGACTTCATACATTCAGAGACCTAGAAGTGAATTTCACCAGACAGTAAATCTTGGCTGCTGCCTGGTATATTCCCTGGCACAGGATGCAAAGCAGGAACAAACTGTACCCAAGAAAATGGTGGAATCCAATTGCAACAAATCAGTGATTTTTGACTCAATGGGAGAGTAAGTAGTGTTTAAAAGAAAAAATGTGGGAGCAAATGAAATAATTGTATATCATTGCCTATAAACACAAGGACACATCTGAAGTTACAAAATCCAATGGAATTGCACCAGTAAACACATTGTGCCAGTATGTGTGGGAAGGAACTGCAGATGCTGCTTTACACCGAAGACAGACACAAAATGCTGCAGTAACTCAGTGGGACAGGCAGCATCTCTGGAGGGAAGAAATCGGTGACGTTTCGGACCGAGACCCTTCTTCAGAGGCAGGGGCGAGGTAGACATAGAGATATGGAAGGGTCAGGTGTGAAATGACAAATCAAAGCTTACCCTTCCATATTTCTGTTTCCCCCTCCCCTGACTTTCAGTCTGAAGAGGGGTCTCGACCCAAAACATCTCCCATTCCTTCTCTCCAGAGATGCTGCCTGTCCTGCTGAGTTACTCCAGCATTTTACATCTATCTACATTGTCCCAGTAAACAGGTGTGTGCCTGTTCTTAAAAACACTGTCCGTGATGGCACAGTGCAAGAGCAATCCAGTGTTTGCCCATCTCAAACCAAGTGTACTCCAGATCGGCAATCTATTGGTAATCTGTTCCCTTCCACAAAAACAGAGGTTTTGTGCATGACATTTTAATTTGTCTTGTTTTGTTTTGTTTGTCATTACAGGTGGTGATGGTCTGTTTTGTCCTTGTCTTGGGTTCCTTTATGCCTTGTCTCCCAGAATTTTCAACCGGCTCCCAGACAGTCAAAACAGCTCCATTGTCTGCTCCTGATGCCTATACCACAAGTCAGAGTGAGTACTGTTGCACACTGTTCCCAATTTCCTTCCATTTATCCATCACCTCTTCTTGTGAGCAAATGGGCTCTCATGGGTTGTGTGCTGGTCAAATATTGCCAGCATGGAACCAGACCTGTTGCAACATGGGCTCAAAACTTTCATTACCAGGAGTGCATATAAAAGGAAAATAATTTTGCTCTAGGGCACAAGCCCATCACATATCCATGGTTAGAGTTATCCATCCACGTAACTATGTATTTTATGGAAATAGATAAACGTATACCAAGGCTAGATTGTGTGTGGAAAAAGCCAATCAAATCTCAGAGTTGGTCCAACTGGAGCTGTTTGTGTTTGGAAGGATTCACCCCAGAGCAAAGTGGGGCCATGTGTGGAACATCAGTCTAAAGTAAAGACATTGTGCTGGAGTAACTCAGCAGGTCAGGCAGCATTTCTGGAGAAGATGGATATGCGATGTTTTGGGTTGGGACCATTCCTCAGACTGATTGTTCAAGGGAGGGGGGTGGGGGGCTGGGGTGGGAGAAGAAAGCTGGAAGAGAGGAGGGGCAGGATAAAACCTGACAGGTGATAGGTTGCTGCAGATGAGGGGGGATATTGATAGGCAGATGGTGCACAAAGCAACAGATGAAAAGACAATAGGATCGAAAGAGATGCAAACTGTGAAGCTAGAGGAAGGAATGTAAGTGGAAGGGGAGGGGCGAAATAGGTCAAACTTCCAGGCGTCCAGGTGGGCATAGGGGAAGGGGATGTTTAGAGGGGGTGATTTTAGAGAGAGGGGGAGGGGGGGTCCATGTGGTTAACCCAAATTATAGAATTCAATGTCGTTGAGTTGTAAGCTGCCTGACTGGCATATGAGGTGTTGTTCTTCCAGTTAGTCTGTGGCCTCACTCTGACAATGGGGGAGGTCCAGGACAGAAAGGTCAGTATGGGAATGGAAAGAGAAGTTAAAATGGCAAGCAACCAGGAGCTCCTGTCGGCCTTGGCGAACCGAGCACTTGTTCGATGAAATGGTCGCCGAGTCTGCGCTTGGTCTCACCGATTTACAGGAGGCCACAACGGGAACACTGTATACAGTGGATGAGGGTAGAGGAGGTGCATGCCAACCTCTGTCTCACCTGGAAAGACTTTTGGGGTCCCTGGATGGAGGTGAGGGAGGAAGTATCGGGACAAGTGTTAGATCTCATGCGGGGTTGCTACCTGGGGAAGGGGTGGTTAGGTTGGGAAGGGATGAATGAGCAAAGGAGTTGCGGCGGGCAGTCTCGGCAGAAGGAGGAAAAGGGTGACACTGGGAAGATGTGACTGGTGGTGGGTTGGTGACAAAAATGTGCTAGTTTTAAGTTTTACTCTTGTAAATATCGCTGCAGAAACTTGCCTGGATCTGGTTGCTCAAATAATGTCCAAGGTTTTGCTTCAGGATTTGGCAAACCCATAGTTAAGGGTTTTGGGTTTCTCATTCCGTCAGAATATACTCCAACTCCAACTGAGCTGCATTTAGACTCCAATCAATTTCAAAGAAATAAATTGCCCAGTTTTGAACCTCCAATTATTAAGGATGTTAAATAGTCTGCACGTTTCGCCAGCAGTGGCAAAAATGTTTCTGTAATTTCCTTAATTGTCCCAAAAATCATTGGTACACTGGGATGTAATGGTGTTGTCCTGGTAACGGCACAAGGTCTCTTGCTCCTTCCGAATGTATTTTCATATTCATAATGAAAAATCTGGAAATACTCATCAGGTCCGACTGGAAAACAGACAATGTTTCAGACAAGGGTTTTCATTGCATGGCTTAGGTCATCCCTGAGCTGCTTTCCTCCATATACCTCAGACCTCCAATGCTTCAGTATTTTCCTGTATATTATATAGTATATTATATAGTCACACGCCAAGCCTTCAGCTTGCAATCGTTTTATTTCCTTGGGAACTTGTTGTGCATGAACTAGCTGCCTTGTTGCACTAATTGCCTTTTAGATATAACAGTAAAGTCCTTTTCCAGCCTCAGCCATCAACAGAGCCAATATGAATTGTCGACATGATTTTAGTAAGGCATTTGATAAAAACCCCATGGTAGGCTGCCTCAGAAGATTAACATGCACAGGGCAGAAGGCAGGCACGGGTTATTGATTTGGGACGATCAGCCATGATCACAATGAATGGCGATGCTGGCTCGAAGGGCCGAATGGCCTCCTCCTGCACCTATTTTCTATGTTTCTATGATTAGCAATGACTTGGTCATATGGCTCAGAACTGGTTTACTGATTGAAGACGGAGTTTTGTGGAAAGACAATGCTCAGCTTGGAGGTCAGTGACCAGTGGAGCTCCGAAAGGATCTATGCGGCGCCCTCTGCTGGTTGTAACGTATATAAAGGATGTAGGCGGGCTGGTTAGAAAGTTAGTGGGCAAAGATCTTGCTAATGGATTTATAGTGTGGGAAAATGTGCAATTGGCCATTTTGGCAGGAAAAGAAAGCAAACTAAGCGGTGAGGGGGACAGAAAGAAGTGCAGATGCTGGTTTACAAAAAAAACTGCTGGAGTAACTCAGCGAGTCAGGCAGCATTTCTGGAGAACATGGATAGGTGATGTTTTGAGGTCAGGAGATGAGAGCAGGGCTAAGGCTGACAAGTTGACAAGTGGCAGGTGGATATAGGTGAGGGGGGGGGGGATGGATAGGTAGATGGTTAGACAAAGGCCCCTTCTCATTATCTCACTGCCCTTTCTGTCCAGGGACTCTCCTTGAGGTGAGGAACACCTTTCTGATTCGGCACTAACAATGCTGAGGTACAGTGAATGCATCACTAACTGGCTGAAAGTGATACTTTGAAGACAGAATGTGTGACATTCCAAGTAAAACTTTGCTCTGCAGTGTTCATAGCCATTTAACATCAAGCTGTAGCATTTTTGATTGTTGCTTGTAGACCATTAATGGGCTGTTTTCTCCCCACTGATGGTTCTCCATTAGGACCTATTATTGGAAGAGGAGTAGGTTATTCAATCCATTGAGTTTGTCAATCATTCATATCTGATTTGTAGCCAAGTTCTACTCATTGAACCCGAATCCCAAAATCCTTGGCAACCTAAGCTACCAAAATCTATTGAGTCCCACAGCATATCCATTGGCTCGTGATATTTCGCTCCACTTTTAATCTAAATCCCTTCATACTGACCATCTCAGTTGATGTCCTTTTGTAGTCAAGGTAGAACACCTAGCCTTTGCAGTCTGGCTGAACTATCTCTTGGGAGCTGTCTAAATATACAACACGGGATCACTCAGCCTGCTAATTAATCACTTATTAATTTTCCTAGTTCGTTCCAGGAGCCTGCTGTTTTATGACGAGGGGTCGTCCCTGGAAGATCATTATTCCACTCTCTTCCCAGCAGAGGGCAGGGAACCGCCACCCAGGGATACAAGAGAGAAGAGGTCACACGACAGGTCAAATGATTACATCGCCTGGTCACAAGAGGCATCCAAATACCTAAGCAATGCCCAAATGGAGGTGATCAACTCCAATAAGACTGACCGCAGGAAGTTTGTCCAAGAGAAAGCACATCATGAGAGGTGGGCATCAGCGACTGTAATCACAGTAAAATCTTTGTAACTGGACCACTTCTTTAACTAGCCCTTTGGTAGAGAGATAGTTCTATTTTGCAAGCCTTAATTGTTCAATATTTCTGCGTATGTGTGTATTTGCATGTTTGCATGTGTGTACACGTGTGCGCACACGTGGACAATGTGTGAATGTTTTCCATTGTGTCCCTGTATGAATGTTTGTGTATGAATTGCTATTCTTAAACAACTTTCAACACTGTACTTATATTCATATGCTCCTTACTGTCTTTGCCATGTAACTTGCTACATACTCCACACTCTTCATTATCTTCAATGCTTTGATGTTCTTTACTCTTTGCTTTGGTATTAATACTGAATTATCCATTATCCTAATTCTGTTTCTCACTGTTTAATGCAACGGTTTTCATTCTGCACTGATTAACATCTGTTTCACCTTTCTCATACTTTCTCACCAATCTTAATCCAAATCTGACCAAAAGCACTGAATTTATAGCTATTTTCATTCTTTTCTGCTCTTAAAATAAGATTCTAAAAACGTGGCTATTTCTTCTCACCATCTCCTTAACGTCACCTTGTTCCCTGCTCTACATGCAGTTTTCCTCAATTTGCTCTCCCTGATGCTCACTATTCATAATTTGTTTGCCGCTGAAAATACCAAGTTCCTGACTGTTCTAACTAAACTCATTGTTCGCACTGTGTTCATCAGCACACTGTAAATGGCTGGGGTTTGCGGTTTTGGATTATGTACAGGATGCTTCACTCATGTCTGCATCGTGTGACCTTCACTTCCATGAGTAAAATGGCACAAAGCTTGAGAGGCAGATGTGCAAGTGAGAAGGTGAACTGCGTGAATGGAAATTTAAAAATCACATTATGCAAATACTAAAGAAGCATCCTATTTTTATACACGTGCTGTGGGTATTATCAACAAATAAAAATAACCACTGAGGTGGCTTAGATAAATTGGGCATTGCGATAGGGGTGATGTGTGGGGACATTACTGTTTCCAACAATAGTATGTTAATATTTCCACTTTGCCGAATTAGAAGTTTTGTAATACAAAGTAACTGCCATGCGAGATAATGGAGAGTGTGGTAAAAAAATATCCAGCTAACATGTTATAGCAGCTATTTAGAAATAAATGCTTCCCATTGCATTCAACGGATTGTGTGGAGCTGCTGTAATTATTTCTTTGCTGAATTGTAACAAACTCCACACGAACAGATTGAAACTGAGGGTGTGGTGGAAGGTATGCACTACGGACAGACTACAATGATCAGCAGCTCTGCCAAGTGCCATCTTGCATGCTTCTAGGGTATTATCATATCCTATCCTACTACCCCATATTTCCAATGGGATAGAGTCGTACAGCAGGGAAACAAGCCCTTTGGACCAACTTGCCCATGCCGACCAAGGTGTCCCATCTGTCCACGCCTGTCCCATATTCCTCTAAACCTTTCCAATCCATGCACCTGACCAAATGTCCTTTAAATAGTACCTGCCTCAACTACCCCTTCCAGCAGCTTGTTCCATATATCCACCTATGTGGAAGAAGCTACTCCTCAGGTCCCTATTAAATCGTTCTACTCTCACCTTAAACCGACATCCTATGGTCGGTTTAAGTGGTTCTCTATTCCACTACTCTGGGTAAAAGACTGGGCATCTACCCTATCTATTCTCCTCATGATCTTATACACCTCCATAAGATCACCCCTCATCCTCCTGTGCACTGAGAAATAAAGTCCTAGCCTGCTCAGCTCTCCCTAAAGCTCAGATCCTCAAATCCTGGCAATATCTTTGTAAATCTTCTCTGCACTCCTTCCAGCTAAAAAAAACGTCTTTCCTATAGTAGGATGACCAAAACTGAACACAATACTCCAAATGTGGCGTCACGAATATCTAGTACAACTGTAATATAACATCCCAACTTCTATACCAAGTACCCCGACTGATGAAGGCCAATGTGCCAAAAGCCTTCTTGACCACCTTTTCTACCTTGATGCCGCATTCAAAATACAATGTACTTCCCCTCAAAGATCCTTTGTGTTACAACATTCACCAGAACCCTCAATGAATACACCAGGAGCTAATCTGCTTGGGATTCAAGCTAAAACTCATGCTTGTAATATTTATCCATGGAGGGAGAGGTTGCTCCAAACACTTATCACTATAGGGCCTAGCCACAAACATTATCGTTGTTCAGAAGAGAAAGGGCACAACGGCAACCTGGTAAGAAGGCCTTTAAGATTAAGCCTATCTGATCAAACCTTTCAGTAAAGAAAACATTTCCACTGTTCATCCTGGGAAGAAGCAATGGCTGTACTTTATTTCACATGAGCAAGGCTTGCCCTGCGATTCCCACTTCATGGGTTAGATCACCAAAAAAGCGGAACAACAATCGTAGGTGAATAATTTGTATTTTTTCCCCTCAGTAGAAGTTCTTTGGGATGCTACTGATTATGACGTCACAGTAAAGGAGAAGCCAAAGTCTGTTTTGCTAATCACTGCCTCCTCCACTGGTTTGTTTAACATACATTTGACTAAACACTGTTGGGATACGCTTTACTGATCTGACAGCTTCATTGCTAAAGAAAAAAAGACTCACATTTATATGTTACTAGACCAAGGGCACCGGTTGGGTCTGCTCCCCCAACGCAGCCATTCCCTACCCGTAGCCCCCACGGGAGACGTGGTCCTCCAACTCAAGCGGCCCAGGAATGAGCAGTGCGGATGGTTTTAAATGGCATCTTTGAGGCGAGATGCGGGCGCCAGCAGCCGTTATGGTTGCTGGCCAGCAGGAGGCGATAAAATGAGTGAGTGGGGGGGGGGGGGGGGGGGGGGGGGGAGAAGGTTTTAATGAAAAATGTGGACATAAACATAACGAAATCTAATGAGGAGTGGATAGTTGGAATGGAAAGTGAAATGTCTACCGAAATGGCTGCTTCTATGGGTGAGAAGCCAGTTTATTTTTGAAATATTGGGGGGTGGGGGGGGGGGGGGGGGGGAGAAGGATTTGATTAAAAACGTGTACTTAAACACGACGAAATGTAATGAGGAACGGATACTTAGAAAGAAAAGCGTAATCTCTACCGAAATGGAAATGATCTCGGAGATTGAGCGTCTGGATTCGGCGTGGCAATGAATCAAAGGAAGAAATGCAGCCGGCTGCCGTACATGTAAATGGATCCATTCCGATTGGACATCTGCGAGCATCGGCCATTCCGATTGGACATCTGCGAGTATTGGGCATTGTGACATTACACGATGGAACAAATCGAAAGGCAGCCGGACGGCAGCCAGACGGCAGGCGGCAGGCACAGAGTTTTAATAGTATATAGATAGATTATTCACGGATACAATTTGTCTGAAAGAGCTTTTGTGCCCATTGAAGTTGCTGTTGTAATGTAGAAAATCTAAACTCCAGGTAATCGACCTGAAACATTAACTGTTTCTCTCTCCAAAGAGCTACTGACCTACCGAGTATTTATAGTGTTTGTTTTTATTTCAGATCAGATCATCTCCAGAATCTGCCGTACTTTGCTTTTATATATCTGTTGTGTAATGTGCATTAACTCAACAGAAAAACAACTCCCTGCTCCACAGAAAGAGACATCTACCAAAAAAATACTTCCTGCACCCACCATCCACTTCCCACCACGTCACACACAACTGTTCTTGCACTTTGCAGCCAATCCTTGTTGCACCATGGCTATTCTGGTGTGGTGCAAATTCCAGGTCTTCTCTTGGAAATGGTGGAGGTGAATGAGGGAGACACCTGCTCTTGCACTTTCTGTATCAACTATTCTTAGCTGTTCTTGCTAGAAGGTCTCAGCTAGCCTTTCCAAGAGGGGATGAGTGACATCACAAAGTGTCCCAGTTTATTGTCATGTGGACCGAGGGACAGTGAAAAGCTTTTGTTGCGTGCTAACCAGTCAGCAGAAAGACAGTACATGATTAAAATTGATCCATTTACAATATATAGATACATGATAAGGGAATAACGTTTAGTACAAGGTAAAACCAGCAAGATAAAGTCCCAGGGAACTTGACTGCAGAAGAATTATTTTAGTGAGATGACAGGCAATAACCGACTCTAACATTGAAAACTGTGCAGCATTTACTAATGAGCTGTTCTTGTCCCGATCCAGTAGATTTTAGTAATTTTTTTTTCAATTTTTTTTGTTTTGCAGGGAAATTGGATCCAGTAGTGCAGCAGACTATTTGTAATTAACAGCTGTGAGCTACATTAGAGCAAGCCTCGGATCAACTCCTGACTGACAGCTTGTGTCGGCAGGCTATCCAGAGCAGACCCGAGTCCGTCCCAGTGTTTCTGCCCGTCCCTGCACACATCAGATACCAACCTGCTAACGCACTGCGCACACTGTGTTGGACTTACTGTGTTGGACCATTTGGCCGTACTGTAGGCAGCGAGGCCAGTTGGGAGAGTGGGAGGGAAAAAAAACAGAAAATGTTTTAACTGACTAAAAGCAAAGATCATTTTCATAAGCTTAAAAAAAAAGAACATTCCTTCGCTGTAACTTTTGATACTGTTTCTTATATCCAAATTCTAGAAACACTGCAGTAGAAATTGGTTTTGGGTGTTAGCATCATGCAATTAGCTCCTTGCTTTCTGTCCCATTGAAGTTTGGTCCAGTTGAGTGGAATGGAAGTGAATTTGGGTGGGCAGAAAAAGGGCAGATAATTGCACTGCTTTACCATGAATCTATATTCCCCATGCCTATCTTCGGACCCTTATGCTCTCACCTCCTTGCTAAAATGGCTTCACTTTCAATAGGAATTCTACAGTAGTGCCTTTCATCTAGTGGAGAGTGCATTGGAGTAGCATTCTTCACTGGATCCCCTGAGCTAAAGCAAGGACTTTTCCCCAATGCTGCCAAAGTCACATATCTGCCAAATCATAGTGCCAGAACGGTCAGCAGCTGCAAGGCGATTCTCTAGCATGGAACCCCTAGTAAATCAGAGGCTGGTGCTATTCTGCAATCATGGGACCCTTTTTGGTTTATCGTGCCTCGACTCGGTCTTTGACGGAGTTATTGAATCAGCCCCAAATTCAATAGTACTCCTTCCCCAGTCCTTCTTGTAAACCTGTGCAGAACGAAAATATTTATAACCCTGAGTGGAAAAGTAGGAATGTTAACTATCTTACAGAGTTATCCCGATGTCAGGATTGTTACGGGGAGTAATTTGTAATAATCTTAATTAAACTGAGTGCCAATGAGAGGAGAGGGCATGGAGGGGATAGCTTTGCTGATTTCATGAGGTTGTCATCGGGTTAATTGATGCTTCTTCTGGTTGTTACCTTTGATGAAATTCTATTTTAATCATGTGCTTTTTGCAAGGTTTTTTTTTCTGCTTTCCTATGAGCAGAACAGGTCAGGAATTCATAGGAGACAATTTTACCCCAACCAGTTCTTCCAAAACCAAAGGGATGAAGGGTGCAACACTAGTTCCACACACTCTTTATCTTCATTCTGCACACAAGGCATAGAGTAAGACGTGAAACCAGTGTCCAGCCCATTAACACGGGACTCACACTCAGCAAGTCATGGAACTTATCGCCACTGAGTTTTTCTGTTTCCTTTAGATTGTACGGAGAAAGAAAGTCCTCATTTTCAGATTTTACAAATACTTATATTTATTCTTAACGTTATGATTTCATGGTCGCATATCCCTATACCACTTTCTATCTCCTCTGGCGTCCCAATTTTTGGTTCACAGGGAAACCTAAAGGTCAGGTATAGCCAACCACCTTCAACCAAAGAAGTACCCAAAAAGGTGCTCAGCAGACAATTTCCCTTCAACCTTCACCGAGCCATGGCTGCTACCTGGGTTTAATCATTTGAGGTCTCTCAACAGTGACTGTGATAGCCCATAGTTGCAGTGTGGGGAAGGAGATGTGCAATTTGTCACTGTTAAAGTTTTGGGTTCCAACCAAATCTTCTATGCTGCAGACTGACGTTCCTAATGGGCCGTTTCTGGGCCTAGCGACTTCTGACTGGCCTATAGATTTTATACCTCACATGGCCTCCTGTATATTGACTAATATTTCAACACTATGAATCACGAGACATGACCTGCACCTTGATGAAATTACTCTAGGTGTGCCTGTGGTTCCTCTTGATCGAGAGGGAAGGTAGATTGGTGGCCATTGTGAGAAATAATTGAGGATTTTGTATGCAGAAAAATAAATGTTATTATATCTTGATATTTAAAGAAAAATAATAAAATTAAGGGATACTTTGTGCAAGTAACTTTTGAATGTTAATCTCCATGATTATTAGTTTGAAAAAGTCTGCAATTAATTCACGAGTAAAGTGTCACATGTCTGGTCTTTTTCTTACGTATGGCGTGCGCAGCCTAAAGTTGTGGGTATAGTCCCAACTTGTTCTATTTGTCTGTGCACGTCGGGTTGATTGCATTAGTCGAAACAGCGTGGACCACGTGAAGGTTGCAATCTCCCACCCCACATGTCTGATTCTTACTTGCTGAGTGAATTCAGTTAATTGATCTGAAAATTCCTGATGGTTTTACTTTGATGTGATACAGTTGATTTCATAGCTCTGCTAATAGAAAATACAACAAGACAAAATTACCTTTACCTTACAGTGCATGCAATTGAGGCCATCTGCAAATCACTGTACGGAGATCCAGTGGCCTAAATTCTTCCCATTTTATGGATATGCAGTAGACCATTCCCTTCTAATTACTTATCATTGTACAGAATTCCAATAACTTCACTTGCACTCTGCGGAATTCCTTAAAGTTTTCCGGAATTACACATTAACTTTTAACCTTTCAATTCAGTAAATACATTTCACCTGGCTGTTAGAGACAGCAGGTGTTCAAGAAGGAACTGCAGATGCTGGAAGATCGAAGGTATACAAAATTGCTGGAGAAACTCAGCGGGTGCAGCAGCATTGTTATGAAAATCAGGTCACTGTTGTGCAGAAATATAGTTTTTTCTGTTCTGTTTAGATCGAATGGGCCAATGGTATAAAGATTAGAATCTGTCTGTTTTTGTGTGTGACTGTTCTAAGCAGAATGGATTTGGGATTTATTATTTAACAATCAAATATAACAGAATGATTAAATACAGAGTCGCTCCACGAACTCAACTAATATGGAAGGAACATTTCAGAAATGAAGAAAAGTTATCAGTGTGAAATGTTAACCATGTCTTCTCTCAGCAGCTGCTGGTTGATCTGCTGAGCAGCTCGAGAATTTTCTGACTGTCATAATTCCAGCTGCTGCATTCTTTTTCATCGAGCCTTGGAGTCGCACACTAGTCACACTGGGCGGCACGATGGCGCAGTATTACAGTTTTACAGTATTACAGTTGCTGTATTACAGCGCATACAGTGCCGGAGACCCAGGTTCGAACCCAACTTCGGGTGCTATCTGTACAGAGTTAGTACATTCTCCCGTGACCATGTAGTTTTTTGCCGAAATCTTCGGTTTCCTCCCACACTCCGAAGACATACAGGTTTGTTGGTTAATTGGCTTGGTATAAGTGTAAATTGTAAATTTCTGTGCTGTATCTCTAAACAAAACTAAACACACAGTGTGGGAGGAAATTCATATATTTACGAGGAGATTGTTAAACTACACTGACAGCACCGGTGGTTAGAATTGAACCCACGTGTTGCAAGAGACAGGTTCAAGGATCTGACTAGTAGAATAGAAAAAAGGCACTCTCGTCTGTTCAGTTGTAAATCAGTTTGATTGGCAAGAGAGGACAAAAACAATACTTGTCTTGGTATGCGCAGGGTCCAGTTTTACAGCAGCACACCTCTCTCTGTCTCTCTGTCCATCGGTGAACCCCTCTCATACATGAACTTGAACTAACTTCTGGCTTACTGGTGCCTGCCTTTATACAGGTAAGAAGTAACTGCCGGTAAGTCCTGGCCAATAGCGCTGCTCCCAAATTCAAACTATAACCAATGAGAGGAGACTGCATCCCAGCAAGCCCCCTCCCCTTGGGACCAAAGCGCTATCAGCCGCAGACTGGCACGTAAAGCAATACGCAGCGCTACAGACTTGGCATACAAATCAGTACACACAACGCTACAGACTTGACGTGTAAAGGGAACACACACAGCGTGCCGGTTTGGTGCGCAAAGGTTTAAACAGAGCGCTGTTGGCTTAACGCATGGAAATTTAAATAAAGAGCTGTCGGCTGCAGCGCTATGGGCACAGCGCAATGGGTCACAGACTGTTCGGGAAAATTCTCGTATAACACCACGTCACCAGAACTATGAGACAGCAGCTCCACAGCTGCATTGCACCACCTTGCTTTCTTTCCCTGTAGATTTTTGCACAGGATCACCACTGTTAAACGCAAACGGTTTTAAAATCCTTTATCTCTGTGCTATTTTTCTGCGCTAACCCATATGTTTGATTTCTCTTTATATTTAAAACTTCTTCTGGCATCTGTCTTGAAGGTGCTGAACAACTATGTTTCCACAGGACTCATTGGTAATAATTGCCATCACTCATTACTGTGTGAAGAAACGCATCTCTGGCTTGAATGACGGACCATATCTTGAGACTGACCACTGGTTCTTGACAATTCTGTCAATGGAAACATCAATGACGCCTATGAAGCTCTGCGCGGACCTTCAAAACCAAAGTCTTGGCAGGACAATCATTATTAAAATTGCAAGATTAACCCCAGTGTTTATTGCTTCTCAAGAAGACATTTTCCTGATTTTCGATGGGCTGCTGCAAGGTATTGTGTTACCATCAGAGGGAGAAGAGTAACCGTGCACTGGTAATTTAGGATTAGCTCATAGGATCACAATTATAGATAAACTCATTTTTATTCATCTCCACCCTTTACAGATTCCACATGGTCACGTTGTTCCAATCAAGGTGTTATCAAACTAAATCCGCAAAATGGGATATTAAGAGAGCAAATAACAACATGCTCAGTAAATGTTGTAATAATAGTAGCCTAAAATGAAGCAATCAGATTCCACATAGAAATCTCCACCCAAAACAACATTGTCATGTGACCAGACAATTTGCTTTTAATGATGGTATATGAGGGATAAATAATGGTAGGACATCAGGAATAACCAATCTCCTTTTCTCAAAATTATGCCATGGACATGTTGAAAGAGTCAAGAGCACCATCACCAATGCCAACAATGTCACTGTTATCCTTAGCTATTTCAGTCCCATTTGTGTACTGCTTGTGTTCCTTTGCTGTAGCTGTTACCGTGCCTTATTATACACATTACCAGCTCATTCTACAATTCTTTTAACTATCTTGCTCCATTCCACATCATTTTACTTTGATCAGTTTGTAAATTTCAGATGTTTGCGTTTACTTTGAGCGCAAGGTATAGGTGTAACTTGGTTACAATTTGATCTCTGAGACTGAGCCCCTGAACCACTTCTGTATTTGTTCCTAATTGAGTTCGGTATCTCAATAAATGCAAGGAATCATGGGATTTGTCAAAGGTCATACGGGATTAAAAAAAAAGCGAACGCAGCACTGTATAAACTGTGTATAGTTAACTATTCTACCAAGGAATTAATCTAGAATTCTGTCAACTCAATAGCTTCCTTTCTTGTTCTGCTGTTCACACACTACTTACACAGTCCCAGTTCAGTTCATAATCTGCAATTATGAGATATTCAAAAAGCTAAAGAATTTATTATTTTCATTTAATCCTCAATGTGTTTGCTACTGGAATAAGAAAATATTACTTGCGTTTGAAACATTTTCTTATCTTTATTCATAATTTATGTGTAAAAATAGATTTAATCTGAGGCAGGCAGTGACTGTACCAGTGTGATGTGGGCTGATGCTTTGCCTACAAGCGGTGTGAATGTACCGTTAAGGTGAAGATTCATCTCCGAGGAAAACTGAGTACAGGGTTGGCCCTGTGAAGGAGCTGCCAATCTGATAGAAGACATTTAACTGTGAAATGCCTGCCCTTTAGTATTGGATAGATTGAGTGGAGGGTCTGTGCTGTTCCAAGTTTACGGTGGATGCGGTGCGTTTCCCCCAGCCATCTCACCCACTGCACGTTGACAGCACAGTTCGCCAGCCCTTGTTAGCAGAGACTCTTTATGCAGGTGATACCCGAAGCTCAAAGGTTTTGTGGAGGTTCTGCATTAGGATCGGGCACGCTGCGAGCTAGTGAGAGGGCTGTCAGATCAGATCAGCCCAGGTTGCCGAGTGGCCGAGGGGCGGATTTTAATGGGTCGTTATTAAACTGTTCCGTCTGTGCGGCATCGCCAGCTCTCTCTCTCTCTCTCCCAGATACCCCACACCAACTGTCGACAAAGTCTGACAGAAAATGCTCCCTCTCATATTACGGGTTGGCTCCACGTTTGCCCACTCGCTGGGGCCGGCGGTGCCTCCTTCATAGAGAGCGAGAACAGGTCCCGTCAGCTGGGGAGCTGCGACCCACTCCTGAATGAAGCCTCTAGTTTGGCTGTGGTTCAAACGGCTGCAAATTCTCATAACTATCACTGCCCGTTCCCAACTGTGTGCCCTGACAGACTGGGACCAACCCCGGAGGTTAAAGGTACAGCATCTTTATTTAAACCAACCCACCTAGAACAGCCTGTTCGAATCCAATCTGAACTTTCCAACCTACCCCCACACAGCACATTCTCCTCATTTCCCTCAATCCAGGAAGGTTATTTAGATAGGAATGTAAGAACTGTCTCAAATTGGTTGACCACACAACTTGTAATTTGTGTAAATCAATATCGAATTTGAATGGCCGTGACAAGCTAATGCCAGGGATTTGATAATTGACAGGTTCGTTCCAGGAGTTCTTGCGTTTTCAAGGCTGGTGCTGTATTGTCAATGATTTAAATAGATACAATTGTGGATTTGTGCAGCCTGTGGCCTATTGCTGACATATTTGGCAGATACGTTTATTTGTTAATCTCACTGAAATAAATACGCAGGTCCGTACACACACAGTAGCTCAGCTAGCGAGAATGTTTATCCCGAATGACCCATGACCTGGGCATGCACAGTTGTAATACCGAACTCGCTTATTGGGCCATTCAGAAGTACACAGGTAGTGAAAAGAGAAACAGCAGATAGCAGAGCATGGTTCTCAGCAGGTAGAAACAAAGAACTGCAGATGCTGGTTAATGCACAAAGTGCTGGAATAGCTCAGCAGCTCAGACAGCATCTCTGGAGAACATGGATAGGTGACGGTACACAAAAATGCTGGAGAAACTCAGCGGGTGCAGCAGCATCTATGGAGCTACAGGTGACGTTTCGGCTGAGAACCTTCTTCAGACATTGTCAGCATGTCCGCAAAGAGGTAGGTTACAAAGTCAGGCCTGTTAACCTAGCTTGTATAAGGGCTGTTCAGAAATCTGATAACACAAGGAAAGAAGCAGTTCATGAGTGGAAAGTATGCCTTGTCAAGCATGACACTTCAGTGGGTGATATTGCCGATAATAAAAATGGTTATGAAAAATCACAACAGGCTCTTGATCAGCTTGGCATGTGGGCTGAGGGATGGCTAAGTGCAAGGTGTTGCATTTTCTGAGTCAAACCAGGCCAGGACGTTCACAGTGAATGGTGGGGCCATGGGGATTGTTGTAGAGTAGAGTGATCTCGGAGTGCAGGTACATAGTTCCCTGAAAGTGGTGTCACAGGTAGATAGGGCTTCTGGTACATTGGCCTGCATCAGTCCGGGTACTGACGACTGAAACTAGAAAAGATCGACACAAAGTGATGGAGTAACTCAGCGGGACAAGCAGCATCTCATGAGAAAAAGAATAGGTGACATTTTGGATTGGGACCCATCTTCATGCTGAAAGTAAGGGGGGGGGGGGGGGAAGAACTGGAGACAAATCGAGACCAGCAACAGATAACCTCAGGCAGGGTGATGTCCTGGTAGGCCAATTGTTGGCTAGGGAAGATGTGATCTTAAGAGGGATACACTGTGGCAAACTGTGAAACTGGTTATAAAATGATTAGGGTGAAGGAAGGGGGGGGGAGGGGGGGGCAAGTGAGGTGGGGAGGGGAGAGCTAGTAGAAGTTACTTAAAATTAGAGAACTCAACGTACATACTGCTGGGTTGTAAGTTACCCAAGCAGAATTGTGAGGTGTTGTTCCTCCAATTTGCGTTTGGCCGCACTCTGACATGTTCAACGAAACGGTCCCCGAGTCTACGTTTGGGATCGCGGATGTACAGGAGCCCACATTGGGAACACCAGATTAGAGGAGGTACATGTGAACCTCTGTCTCACCTGAGAGGACTGTCGTGGTCCCTTGATGGAGTCAAGGGAGAAGGTATGAGGAGGATAGGCGTTGCGTCTCCTGCGGTTGCTGGCTGGGAAAAGTACCTGGGTGGGAAGGGATGTGAGCTAAGCAGCTGTGGAAGAAGGCGGGAAGGGGTGGAGATAGGAAAATGTGGTTAGTGGAGGGATTGTACAATACGATATAACTTTATTTATCCCAGGAGGGAAATTGATCTGCCAACAGTCACAAAAAACACAAAATATATGAAACACAAAATTAAAGTGACGAGTGGAAAGGATTGGGGAATGTGCAAAGATTGGGGGGAGGGAAGAGGGGTGTCAGTCTCAGTCTACCCCATGGTAGAAAGGGGAGGAGTTGTATAGTTTGATAGCCACCGGGAAGAAGGATCTCCTGTGGCATTCTGTCCTGCATCTTGGTGGAACCTGTCTGTTGCTGAAAGTACTCATCAAGGGTCTCGACCGGAAACGTCACCTATTCCTTCGCTCCATAGATGCTGCCTCACCCGCTGAGTTTCCCCAGCATTTTTGTCGACATCAGATCGACCAGTGTGTCATGGAGGGGGTGAGCTGTATTGTTTATTCTTGAATGTAATATATCTTAGCATCCCAATTAAGAACCAAAGCTTTGATTTAATTTATAATAATAACCTCTCCCTCAATGTCAGCAAGACAAAAGAGCTAGTTATTGACTTCATGAACATGCCCCAATCAACATTAATGGTGCCAAAGTGGAAATAGTTGAGAGTTCCTTGGTGTTAATATTAGTAATGATCTGCCATGGACCAACCACATTGATGTGACAGCCAAGAAAGCACACCAACGCCTCTACTACCCAAGGAGACTGAGGAAATTGTGCATTTCTCCAGTGACTCTTAAATCTTCCACAGATGCACCATAGAAAACAAACTATCTGATTGCGTCACAGTTTGGTTTGGGAACAGCTCTGCCCAAGACCACAAAAAAATTGCAGAGATTTATAGATGTAGCCCAATCCATCACATGGACCAGATTTCACACCATTGACTACGCTGCTTGTAGCCTTCGAAAAGCAGCCAACCTAATCAAAGACGTGTCCCACCTGCATCATTCCTTCTTCTCCCTGCTCCCATCTGGCAAAAGGTACAGAAGCATGCAAGTGTGCACCACCACACTCAGCAACAGCTTCTTCCCCTCTGGTATCAGGCTTTTGAATGGTCCTTCCATAACCTACAGTACTTTCGATTCAACTCTGTCTCATTGTGGACATCCTACTTTGTCTATAGAATTAACGTGTTGAGAACTATATTCTGCACTGTGTATCTTCCCCTTTACTCTATCCATTGTGCTTGAGTTTGCCTAGACTGTAATACTGTTTAGTATATCTGATCTGTTTGGAATTGGATAGCATGCAAAAAAGCATTTAACGTGACATTAATGACCCCCAATCCTAAACAGTCCAATTTTCAAGAAACAATGCCTACTGAGTATACAACATAATTTAATCACAAGAAACTAATCCAAAGCTTCCAGCAAAATACAAACTGCTGCAGCACTTAGCCGCCAATCTTTCAACCAACCAATTTCAATCTCCAACATACAGAAGGCAGGAACTGCAGATGATAGTTTTCAAAACAGGACACAAGGTGCAGGAATAACTCAATGGCTCTGGCAGCATCTCTGGAGAACATGAGCTGGCGACATTTTGGAAACAAGAAACATCACCTGCCCATGTTCTCCAGGAATGCTGTCAGACTTGCTGAATTACTCCAGCACTTTGTGTCAATCTCCATCCATGCTCCATATTCTCCCTGCTCTTTGCCTATTGATTAACTCTTTATGATATGTTGTAATAATACAAGAACTTGCATTTATATAGTACCAATTACATCACATTCAGCATGACCAAAAATGCTTTACATCAGTGAAGTACCTTTGAAGTGTGGTCACTAATGGAATCGAGGAATGGTAGCAACCAATTTGTGTGCAGATGGTCACTCAAAGATCAATGTGATAACCGCCAGTTGAACTGCTTTATGCCACACATCAGCCAGGACTTGACCGATAACTACATTGTTCTCGCCCTAAAAGTCGTTCATTCATCGGAAAACACAGAAATAGCACCGACAATGCAACAATGCAGACGTTTCTCAATGCAACACAGGATGGTTGGCTCATAATGTTCTTCTGTCCCTAGAGTGGGACTTAAATCCAGAACCCGCTAATTCAGAGATGGGAGAAGAACAACAGAGCTCCAGCCACACTAGCACCAGCAGTGTTTCCTAGAGGTCATGCAACAATAAAAGTATACATTATTGTATAAAAGCAAATCTTCCCCAGAGCGATATTTCACAAAGCAATTCAAAAATTCCAAGTAGTTGAAAAAACAATTTTTATACCCTGTTTAAGAAGGAACTGCAGATGCTGGAAAATCGAAGGTAGACAAAAATGCTGGAGAAACTCAGTGGGTGAGGCAGCATCAATGGAGGGAAGGAAATAGGCAACGTTTCGGGTCGAAACCCTTCATTTTTATACTCTGATGATTTTCTGCTAAATTGTTAATCTGCAATTCCCAGATACATCAAAGTAAATAGCTTACACTCCACGTTATCCTCGCTCTCATGTCACTTCCAGAATAATAACTACATTTTATAAGTAAGTGATATTTTTAAATCCCATTCACTTGTTTTCCTGCCTAATCTCTTATTTCATCAAAAAATTGTGACAAAGGCTAAATCTGCAGCTTGCTATCCAGGAGATGAGCCTGGGGCTGTGAAATGATGATAGAATTTCCCAATTTTAATTAATAGCTTAATATTGGTATTAGTGTTCTGAAATAAAAATGATTGGAATTCTTGTCAACATTCTACAGCATGCACCAGGGGTGGAAGATTGCAACCTTCACCTGGTCCGCCCTGTTTCGACTAATGCAATCAACTCGACGTGCACAAATGGAAGATCAAATAGAACAAGTTGTCCAACAACTTTAGGCTGTGCACGCCACACGAAAGAAGAAGAAGACGCATGCACCACATGTGACCACAGCTTTCAACAACAGGAATCAAATGTGACCACAACAGGCACCAGTAATGCACAAATCTTTTTTTTCTCTCTCCAGAATATCAGGAGTCTTTGGAATGTTTTTCCTCAAAGGACAGCAGGAGCAGTGTTTGAATATTTTTTAGGCTGAGATCGATAGATAGATACATGAACACGAGGTCGAAAAGTTACAACATGTAGACAGGAATGCAGAGATGTGGTCACTGCCAGTTCAGAAATTGTCACATTAATAAATACCAGAGCAAGCTTGAAGGACAGAGCAACCTCCACCTGCTCTAATGAATATGTTCACACTTTTGTATAAAATACATCAGTGCATTACACCAGGCTTCCAACATCTATATTACGCATAAGTGTTCTATAAAGACATCATCAGTGATTGGAATTATGGTCCTGGCAAAAGCGGTGTCCTGATGCCTTGCTTTAGTTTAGTTTAGTTTAGAGATTCAGCGCAGAAGCAGGCTCTTCGGCCCATCGAGTTCACGTCGACCAGGGATCACCCCTTACACTAGCACTATCCTACACAATAGGGACAATTTATATTAATAAACTTTATTACGGACTCGAGGTCCAGACAAGGGGCAACATTACATTTTTTTAAAATGCATTGCATATTAAATATCATAAAGTACATATAAAATCTTAGTATATCACTTATAAAAGCATCATCAATTATATATTTTTTTAAACACAATACATAAATTAAAAATCCAGACTAAAAGAATGATCAATGTCCTACAACAAGACAACGATACCAGTGTCTCCACAGCTGGGATTCGTAGCGTGTAGTGCTAACCCTTATGTTTGACAAGGCCACAATAAGTACATTTTTAGAGTCATTTATCCTGCAAATGAATTTATACATGTGATGTCTTAGGATAGCTTCTAAAGTACTGACTCCTGCAGCCACAAGCATATTACTGGCACTACACCATCTAGGTTTCTTTAGCAGTGTTCTCATGGCATCGTTATATGCCACCTTTAGTCTCTGCAAACTTGTCTTTCCATAGTTCGACCACAGGTGCGCAGTGTAGAGTGGTGTGCAGTATGCTCTAAATAGCAACATCTTCACTACATCTGCACACGCACCAAATTTATGCACACACCAACACAATTCAATTCACATAAACATCCATCACAGTGCGTCCTCCTCACTGTGAGGGAAGGCAAAACTTAAACATATCTCTCCCCTGCACTCCCCTCTCCCCCCCATGTCAGAGTCAAAGACAGAGTCAAAGCCCCCGGCGGGCGATGTTAAATGTCCCGCAGCCATTAAAGCCACGCCGGGTGATGCAAGGCCACGCCTTGGTTCTTGGTGTTGGAGCCCCAGCGGGCTCTTGGTGTTGGAGCCCCGGCGGGAGCTCACAAAGTCCCGCGGCCATTCCAAGCCGCGCGGGGCGGTGATGTAGGCCCCGCTCCAGGTAATCTTCAACCCCGCAACTCGGGCGGGAGAAGTCGCCGTTGCGGAAGCCCCGAAAAGCGGTCTCCCACCAGGGACCCGCAAGCTCCCGGCATCACTGTCCACAGACCTGCGGTAGGAGCTTCCGAATCTCCGGGTGTCGGGTCACAGTAGCGCTCCACCACAGCTCCACCCGCTCCGGACTTGGCCAGCTCCGTGATGGTGAGTAAATCCGCAGCTCCGCGACTGGAGCCCCAGGTCATTCCTGTTGGAGGCCGCTCCACGTTGCAGCCCCAACGACAACGGAGACCCGACAAAGAAAAGGTCGGGTCTCCCGTGCAGGGGAAAGACCTTAAAGTTCCTCCACCCCACCCCACCCCCACACACATACCCCGACAAAAAAAACAATAAAAACTACATAGAACAAGACAGAAAACAATTTTAAAAAAGACAGACGGACTGCAGAGGCCGCTGCTGACAAGAGTCGCGCCGCCCACAGGTACGTGAGTTTGGAGTGTGGGAGGAAACCAGAGCACCTGGAGAAAACCCACACGGTCACAGGGAGAGTGCGCACTTATAGCTCATGCTATCCAAGGCCTTTACATTGATTCTGAATGTCTGATTATTAGACTCAATTAGAATCTAAAGAGAGAGCTGTAAGAAAAATTAGTAAGTTTAAATTTAACTGATGGTAAATTTACAGGAACGTATAATTCATTGATGCAAATCTAGATTCTCATTAATATTGATAGTAACCCAAACAATATATTTAATTATACAAAGGGTCTCGACCCGAAACGTCGCCTATTTCCTTCGCTCCATAGATGCTGCCTCACCCGCTGAGTTTCTCCAGCATTTTTGTCTACCATTTATTTATACATTGTCTGATCTGCATTTTAAGGAACAAAGTTGTGCTGGAGATGCCAGCCAGGTGGAGCCACATACAAAATGTGCTCAGTACCTCAGTTCAATAAATTACAAAACACTCCTGGATTCAGTGACTTTTCTGGGCCTCGTGTTTCACTCAGACCAGACCTGTACCATACGTAACAGGAAGACCTCTTGACTGCTGCACGCAAAATCTGCAGCACCACTTCAATCAATGGATGCAAAACAAAAAGCTTCCAAAATAAATGTGAAAGCAGTTAATAATCTCCACCTCTCTTCTGTCTTGCAGTGGAATCACTCAGCTCAGTCTTCCAAGACAGGCCCAACATCACCATCTTCAGATTAGACTCACTGTTAGTCAAAAGCTAACAAGAAAAGGAAGGCCTATGTAAGGTATAGGAATATGAAATTAGACGGAGCTTTGAGGAATATAAACCAAGCAGGAAACTTGTGGCAATTGGAAGGGTTAAAGTTGGCCATGAAATGTCATTGGTGAGTAGGAGTATAGAAAATCACAAGGATTTTGAAATGTACGTTAAAAACAAGAGAGTAATCAAGGATAAGGTAGAAACGTTCAAGGATAAAAATGGGAATTTATATGTGGAATCAAAGTATGTGAGCAATGTACAAGTAGTTTACATCTATATTCACCAAGGAGAAGGACGTGGAGGACAGTGAGATCAGTGTGAGGAATACTAATATACCTGGGCAGTTTGAGATGAAGGAGGCAGTGGTGTTGGGGCTCCTGAAGAGCATTAAGGTGGATAAATACACAGGGCCTGGTGGGATCCAAGGTTAATGAAAGGGCAAGAGATGAGACTACAGGGGCATTAACGAAGATCTTTGTATTATCTCTAGCCACAGGTGAGGTCCTGGAGGACTGAATAGTAGCCAATGTATGAAGGAAAATAGAGATAATCTAGAGAATTATAGGCCAGTTAGTCTCACATCAGAGATAAGGCAGCAATTGGAGAGGATTCCATGGGATAGGATGTATTCCCTTTCAACAGAGGATGCAACAATTTGTGACAGTGACTTGTCCACAGCAGGTCATGTCATGTCATGTAAACTTGATTACATTTTTGAGGAGGTGACGAATATGATCGATGAGGGTAGGGCAGTGGAAGTTGTCAACATTGATTTTAGTAAGTCATTTGATAAAGTCCTTCATGTTGGGCTGATCCAGAAGATTAAGATGCATGGAATCCGCAATGAGTTGGTCTTTTGGATTCAAAACTGGCTTACTCACAGAAGACGTAGGATTGTGGTGGAAGGGTATTATTCTGGCTTTTGGTCTGATCAGTGGAAATACACAAGGATTTTTGCTGGCATATCCGAGGATATCTAATAATTCAGCGGGTCAGACAGCATCTCTGGAGAAAAGGAATAGGTGACGTTTCAGTCAGGATATTTTTTCCCCTGACTCTCAGTCTGATGAAGGATCTCGACCTAAAAAGTCACCCATTCCATCCAGAGATGTTGGCTGACCCGCTGAGTTACTTCAGCTTTTTGTGTCTATCTTACATATGGAGAAAGGGTGGTAGCATTTCAGACTGAACACCTGTTATTAGTAGGAAGGATATAAGGAGTACATTATAGGCTTATTAAATTGATTCCCGGGTCTGTCACAAAAAGAAAGATTAAGCAGAGTTGGTCTATATTTTCTTGGTTTTAGAAGAATGCAAAACAATCTCACTGAACTGTGTATGTTTACAGAAGTTGAAAGAATAGATGCAGAATCCTGGCAAGGGTATCTAGAAACAGGACAGGAATGAGAAGAAATGTCTTCACTCTAAGGATAGTGAATCTTTTAAATTCTCTATTCATGGACTGAGGCATCTCAGTTACTTAGTATACTTGAGCCAGTAATTAACAGTTTTTAGATCTTGAGGAAATCAAAAGTGGCACACCGGTAGAGTTTGTTGGCTTACAGCTACCCAAGTTGTAAGCTACCAAGTGGACTACGAGATGCTGTTCCTCCAGTTTGCACGTGGCTTCACTCTGACAATGGAGGAGGCCCAGGACAAAAAGTTCAGTATGGGAATCAGTAGAGGAGTTAAAATGGAAATGTTGGAGGATGTTGTGTTGGATGCGGAGACTGGTTATGTGAGGACCAGGGAGCAGAACTCTATCCATGTTCTGTCTGAGGGCAAGGGTGAATGAGAGCAGAACTACAGGACATAGAAGAGACATTGCAAGAAAGTGATATCCAGGTTGAAAACAGATGAGCCATCATCTTACTGAATGGCAGTGCAGCTCCAAGGGATCAAATAGCCTGCTTCTGCATCTACTTTATACGCTAGATTAAAAGCTTTGGACTTCGGACATTTTGGGAACCCTTTTACACTTTGATATACTTTTGCAATTTGTTTACCATCTCTAGACAGTAAATTTGCAATTGTTCTTAAGTTTAGGCAAGCCAGTCTGCAGTAAGGCTTTGAAGTATTGTGAAGGAATGCTGCAGGGATCATGGATGTCCGTCAGAAAGCCAAGAGAGAAGACGAGGAAATGACTGGGACTTGGGTGGGTATGATTTCAGGATTGGAGACCTGTTTGGGGAGGGTTTCCAGTTCAGGCGTTTCATGAAATCCAGCTGACTCACATCACAAAATCCGCAGAGTTTTACAACAAACCTGTCTTCACCAACAAGTTGGCAGTGGAGAGAGTCAATGACTTCAGGTTCCTGGATACACATATCTCTTAAGATTTGTCCAGGACCCAACACATTGATGCAATCATAAAGAAAGACCACCAACATCTTTACTTCCTAAGAAGATTGAGGAGATTCTCTGTATGTTGACAAATACTCGCTTGAACATCTACCGGTGTATGATGGCAAGCATACTGACCTACCGGTGTATGATGGCAAGCATACTGACCTACCGGTGTATGATGGCAAGCATACTGACCTACATGCCTTAGTTTGGCAACTTGAATGCCCAGGAATGAAGATTACAAAAGTGGTGGACACTGCCCGGTTCATCATGGGGACTGACCTCCCCATAGGAGGATCTGCATCAAAAAGACAGTCAGCATCATCAAGGACCCACACTGCCATGGCCACCCTCTTATTTTACTCCTTGCTTCAGGAAGAAGTTTTAGGAATCTAAAGAGCATGACCTGCAGGTTCCAGAAGTGCTCCTTCCCAATGGAGGTTACTGAACACTACAAGTACCAAGTAAACTTTGAACTGTCTCGATTTCACTAGAGACTTTGGCTTTAGTTTTCCTTTGCATTAATAATGTTTTTTTTCTTATAGAACTTTTTTTTGTGTTTGTTATCGTATTGAGTTTATAGAACTGTTAAGTGAGAATTTCATTGTCCGTTTCGGTACATATGAAGGTTAAATTCACTTGATTTGATTGTCATGACAATTGTGACCTTCACATGGAGGCTGATATATAAAAACAAAGTTAGATCTCTGCTGTTTACAGAAGAAGTCAAACCAGAACTTTACCTGATGTTTGAAAATTCAAGTTGGGTTAACTAAATTATCTAATCAAATGAGTCTTCCTATTCCCACTACTAATAAGATCACTTTCACTGGGGGGGGAATGACTAACTCCCTTCAAGGTATTTTACAGCTCTATAAATAATTTAATCATCTCCGTTCTGTTCATGCTCAAATATTAATCTTTTCCTTTCCTGACAATGGAAGATTGAGCCTCTCTGACATGGCCCAGCTAATACAAATCATGGTTGTTTAAATAAAAAAATGTTGTTTAAATTTCCTTTTGTAAATAGCGTATTCAAGAACAAAATATAATTAGACTTTACCAAATAATTAAATGAAACAGGTCCTCTCTTTTTGCTCTTAAAATGTTATCATGGTATACCACTTTATTTCCCATTGCAGCTCTCTAAATACTTATGAACTCACTAGTCTCTGCACATATAATGGTAATGCCAAGGCCTGTGCCACTGTAGTGCCATAGCTCTGATGGGCAGACCACATTATTCACATGCCTGAATCCAGAATTCTTATATAAAGAGCGGATTCTAGGTTTAATTATGGCAACTGTCGCCAGGAGCACAGAGGAAACTGGAAAACCTTCTTTAAAAAGAACAAAGATAGACACAAAATGCTGCAGTAACTCAGCGGGAAAGGCAGCACCTCTGGGGAGAAGGAATGTGTGACATTTCGGGTCGAGACCCTTCTTCCTGCCAACACATTTAAAAGGAGCATCACTGCCTCATGCTAATGCAGTTTGTAGAAAAGTGATGTCTTTTGTAGATTCACACAATTTCTTGAATGGTTTCGTGCTTTCTGCAGGCATGGTTCACCTGCTTGACCATTCTAAATTCTGCAGAAAACTGATCTAATGCTTGACCATACTCATTGGAAGATTCCAAAAGATGCTACAGATTTTGAACTTGTTTTTTTTCAAATAATCTCTAAATCAGCTACTGCACTTTTTGTCACTGTGGCTTAGAAATTCTACACAATGAGTTGTGTCATGTTTTTATTGTTTCCAATGGGCAGTAGTAGATTGTGCAGTACCACTTAAAACAATATATTTTTTCAAGTGCCTTACAAGTACAGGATCAGAATACTAAAAAGTTGCAGATCCCAGCACCTCACATTATGTATCTAATTTAGGTGAAGCAGGTTGGCTAATGAAAAGACTAGACAGGTATGGAGAATGATCTTTGGGATAAACACCAATAGAAGGCAGTTTCCATCATAACTTCCTACAAAATAAACGTACTTGTCTCTCAAATCACAATGATGACGAAGCAGTGTGGAATGAATGCCTCAGTCCAATTATTTTGCATGCTCATAAATATGTTAATTTTGGACAGGATAATACGTGTAGAAGTTTATCATCTCTCAAAGTGGACGGAAGCACCCCTTAGTCAGCCCAAGCAGCCTCTTGATCATAATACTTTGGAAAGAGTCATTTATATTTCTCTGACATTAATTCTTATGTTTCACAGAAGACTGAAAGTTTCATTTACTGTCATATGCTACTCTGCTTTTGTAAATTATCTTTATACTTTAAAGGGCGCTGAATGGTGGTGGGCGGAAGCCACAACCCGTCACAGAATGTAGAACAGGATTTGCATAGCCTTACTATTTTTGAACCTGAGATGTTTGCATTTTTACTTTGCTTGTTGCATCTGTACTAACAGTGCCGTAAATTAGTCATAACTCCCCTTCATAACATTCCAAAAAAAGCTTTAATTGTTCTAATTTTATGGCAATCATATTTTCCCTTCATGTTCCCTTTTAAGGTGTACTGAGCCTTCTGCGAGCTGGTGGAAATGTAATTTTCCTAAATGGGAGCATCGCGGCATTTTGCACATTCCTTAAATAAAAGGCTACTCTATTAAGATAGGGGGCAGATAAAATTGTATCTGCCACAGGTTCCTGAGATAAAATATTTTCTTCAAAAAGCTGATGGTTCTCGTGTCTTTGGATTTTTAAAGATAGAGATACATTTTTGATGAGTAAGTGGTGAAAGATTATCACAGGTGGGCCGGAATGCGGAGTTGAGATTATAATCAAACCACCCATCATTTTACGTGAAGGCAGAACAGGTTTAAGGTTGAATTGCCTCCACCTACTCCTAGTTTGTACGCTGGGGAACTATCCTTCACAATGAAACACTGCTTTCGCTTCCTCATCTCCCAGGTCACCATTAAGTAAAGGTCCCATCAGGGAAACAGGATTTGCTACTTCAATCTTCATCCATTTTCCCACACAGAGCGTAGTGCCCACAGTTGGATTGATGCACGTCCCCCCCACTGATGCCAGATAAGTAGGGTTTTGAGTGCTCAGCAAGCATTAAAGGATAATTGCAGCAGCTCTGTGCTGCCTCGTTGTTTTGCTAACATGCAGTGCAAATTCACAATCTCAGGACAAACACATTTCAGAGCTCTGTTTTCCATGATCTCAACAGCAATGTACACACATAAAAGCATGGTCAAAATAATGTCCAAAACTTAATGTGAAGGCATATGTAAAATAAGAATCAATATCAAAGTGCTGACTAGAAAAAAAACATTGGAATGCTGATTTTTATACCTTGAAGTCAGAATGCAAAGGTGCAAAAGGTATGCTATGGAAAACAAGTCCTGATTATAGTATGTCAAGTATAGTGTGAGCAGTTCTGGCATCTCTTAGGAAACATTTGCTAATGTTGGATGGAGCTAGAATAGTGATGGGTTAAACTATTTGAAAAATATATATAAATTAAGGTTAGAATCTTTGGATGTCAGAACTTCAACAGTAATTTGATCAAAGTTTTAGAGAGATTAAGACAAAATTATTTGTAATGAGAGAGAAATAGTTGGAGAGATTTGGACCAACAGCCAAAAATTAGGAGCCAAGCCTTTCAAGAATAAAATGAAGACCAACTTCTCAGCACAAATCACAATTGATGCTGGGTCTAAAGTTAATTTTAAATTGGAGAGGGAAAGAGCTTATCAACCAAGAAAACTAATGGAAGATCTAATTAAAGATTTATTTTGCTTCAAATAGGGATGTAGGGAATGGGCTTGGATCATAGCTCATTACATCTTCCAATGAAAGGTCTCCGGTTTTGGACACAAATAAAAATCGTTGGAACAGCAGAGCAGTATCAAGGTGTGGGGTGGGAGAGGAAGTGTGTCTGTGGACTGGAGGGGTTTGCGAGGGGTGGGGAGGAGGAGGGATGAGTGCGGTATTACGGGGGAGGGGGGCAGGAGCTAGTGAGGGGGACCAGAGGGCAAGGGTTTGTGGGTGGGATGGGACACACAGCGGGCGCTGGTCGCTTCACTGGTGGTTCACCTCCGCCGGGAATCTCTGCTTTCTATTTGGCGACATCGGCGCCATCTCCGTCTCGGTCTCGGCACTGGCTGGGCTAGGTCGGGCCGGGCCGGCTCATGCAGAGCCTCCCGCAGCTGCAGTAAAGACGCAGGATGGGGAAAGAGCTCGGGGTGTGTGGGGGCAGGGGGAAGTTTGTGAGGGGTGTGTGGGAGGGAGGGGTGGGGGATGGGGTGAGTTGTGGGGGGGGGAGGGGTATGTGGGCAGGGGGGGAAGAGAGCTCGGAGAAAAGATGGGGAAGAGCCTTGGGGAGTGAGTGGTATTACAGGGGTGGCGGGCAGGAGCCAGCGAGTGGGACCAGAGGGGAAGGGGTTGGTGGTGCGATGGGGATTCACAGCGAAAACTGGTCATTCTTCTTCGCACGGCTTGTGGACTCTGACTCACCTCTGGGGCTTTATTCTCCTCGCCCCGCCCGGTGATTAACAGCAAAGATTAATAGTGGGTGCCAGAAGGGGCGTTACCTTCATGGTGACTGACAGGCGAGAAGACCAATCTGCTGATCTCATGGTCTTTTAAACCTTCATAACTTTCGTAACTTTCCACTGATCGGAACAAAACTTGGTGCACTTGGAGCAGAGGAGAATGGTGAGTAAGGTGGTGAGTAAGGTGGCGAGTAATCCTAGCGATATAGGGTAGCATTTTAGCGCAAATTTAAATACAACACTGACCGGAAGTGGTCAAGATGAGATTTTTGTAATAGTATAGATTAAGTACATCTTATACTACAAATAAAATGCTGAGAAACCTTTCTTAGCTATTTTTTTAGGATAAGGTGGTTTTTTGTCATATATGAAGCCGCCTATTGAGTTAGAATGCAATTCAGTCATGATCCCACTGAATAATGGAATGGGCTCAAAGAGTAAAATGTCTGATGCATTTTCCTATCTATCATATACAATGACTTGTCCCTTAATGTATTCTAAATGTCTTTCCTTTGCCCAACAAACTTCAGATGATACACCTGCTCACACTTCCCCAGAGATAATCAGTTATATATTCACACAGCAGCAACAAATCTTGATTTAAATGTTTACATATTATAAACAAACTGAGCAACTAAGTCTCTGAGGGCCCATCAATGATTCATGGAATGATTCAAAGGAAGTTAGAAAACTTACCACTTGATAAATTGAAAAACTGAACTATTGAAATTTCTGTAAAAGTACTAAAAATCTGGCAGTTTGTATTCCCGCATCATGCTCCAACGAGCAGAAAATTTGAAGGTTAAAATTTTGCATTCTGACATGCATAGAAAGGATCGTCCTTGTTCTATTGCTGCCACTTAGACCATCACCACCTGCACAAATAATGGCCAGATTTAACTTGAAAATACATTATCATCTCCTTCTTTGTGGGAATCAGTTTCTGCGATTTCCCACCCTTCACTCCACGGCGCACAGTGCAGCGGTAGAGTTGTTGCCTTACAGTGCTTGCAGCGCCGGAGTACCGGGTTCGATCCCAACTAAGGATGCTGTCTGTATGGAGTTTGTCGTACTCCCCGTGACCGCATGGGTTTTCTCTGAGACCTTCGGTTTCCTCCCACACTCCAAAGTAGGTAAATTGGCTTGGTATAAGTGTAAATTGGCCCGAGTGTGTGTAGGATAGAGTTAATGTGCGGGGATCGCTGGTCGGTGGGGATTTGGAGAGCCGAAGGGCCTGCTTCCTTGCTATATCTCTAAACTAAACTAAAAACTAAACACTCTCTAACATTGTGGGGGTGATTTTGCTCCATAGGATGCAGCCACTCATGGAGTCTGCTCACTGCTATTCTCTCAAAGAGAATGAAATGCTGACACTACCAGCTATCTCACATACTAAGAACAAATATGCAAGGTATTCAGGTATTTGCATTTGCTGATGTTTTATAACTGGTTATACTGCCGACAATTGGAATCAGAAAATGATTTAGTTTGCTTAGAAATCATATATTTCTTCTCCTTCAGCGGCAAAGAAAACATTGTTATATTTTCCCCAAAGTTCAGTCACAAAGTCCTTGCCAAACAGTAAAATCATTTATTTAATTTTCAAATTCTTTCAGACATATCGCAACATTTCTACATCAAACAGCATAGCTGACTAAAGATGCCCGAGGAGAACTGTGAAGAAAATAAATCTGAAGAGTAATGGATAGAATCTTTTAAAATGGGACAGAAAGAGCTGCCACGGCCCCAATTGAACAAGTCTTGAAGTCTGAAGTTCAAATCAAAGTGCAATTGTTTAATACACTGATGGATTTAACTTGTGGTGTAAAATTAAACTTTGCCATCACATAACAGGACCTTAGATTGTGTACTTGCATGCACATGGCATACCTGTGTATGGAAGAGATTGGGAAACATAACAGAAACATTCATTATCCCATGATACATATTTAAGATCATTACTTCAAATTTGGCATGCACCAATGTGACAGCCACAGGCAGAAATGCGTATCCCAACAGAGGATATAGAGTCAGATGCATACGTTAAAAATACAGATCCTGTTTATATTGTCCTTGGAGAGACTGTTACAGAATGTACCAATGGAATTCGCTCTGATGCAACAAAGGTGTTGATTTCTAAGCATTATCTAGATAGAGGAATGGTGAAGGAGGAGAATGTTTGCCTCTAAGAACGATTGCCCTTCCTACCTTGATGTTCACCCCACCCAACATAATCCCCGGTCCAGTGACAGAGCAGTGCCAAAGCTATTGCAGCACTCCTCACAATACGTTGGCCCTTTAAGATGCCCCACTACTTCTCATAATGGCTTCAATGAGAATGATCAGTTTAAAAACACAGACTGTAAACAGGACTTTCCAAGGGTTTGTGGATCTGTCACCAAATCCCAAATGGTGTGAAAAATGTGCAAAGGGAGAGGGAGCTGTGTCTGTTCAAAAAGAAGATATCACAAAATGGCTATGAAACGGAAGAAGGCCAATAGGTCCATCAAGATCATGCTGGTTCTATTCAAGAACAATTGCAACTGATTCCAAGATCCCGACCTCTTGCTGTAGCCCAACAAATGTTACTGAGAAGATAGTTATCCAATTGCCTTCCAGATGCTCCAAGTGAATCTGACCCCATTACCGCTCTTGGATATTTTATTGTTCGTTTTCTAGGTCTGCTCAAAACTTGAGAGTATTTAGTTTACAACGGAAGTCTTTAATGTTTCACTCAATGCTGGCAGCAAGACTAGTTTCAATGGCAGCCCACATACTGTCTGCTGACAGGATAAACTATATACAAGACATCTCGTTCAAGAAGGAACTGCAGATGCTGGAAAATCGAAGGTACACAAAAATGCTGGAGAAACTCAGCGGGTGCAGCAGCATCTATGGAGCGAAGGAAATAGGTAACGTTTCGGGCCGAAACCATTCTTCAGACTGAGGCAAGACATCTCCCTTTGTCCTGTGCAGTGCCACATGCTGCACGGGAGGAGCAACTGGTCCTCCCACCCCACAGTCCACCAAACATCACAGATATATATCCTCGCTCTTGCAAAAAGCAAACCATCTGCTTCTGGGGTAGCACAATGACCGTGCCTTATCATCACTGCCTGTTGCCCTGCATCCAATTAGCTTTAGCACATCACCTTTCTTGATTTTAGTGACGTTGTCTATTTATAATTTCAAAAGCTTGGCAATATAATGAATGTTACTTTGTAATCTTCTGTCACCCATCAAATTTATTCCCATATTTTTCAGTGTCATACTACAATCATGTAAAATTTCAGCAGCATGCTTGCATATTCATAGTGAGAAATTACAACTAAAAAGAATGCCCCACTATAAGAATAAAAAATGGAATCAACTCTAGCATATTATTAACTTCAATAAGATGCAAATTATCCAGTGGCGCCATCAGCGATCAGACGCACCAACATTTCGGTCTGTCTTTTCGTACTTTTTCATCAATTTTGTTATTTTTAGTTTGTTTTAAAATTATGTGGTAATGTTCTCTGGTTTGTTTTATGTGGGAGGTGGGGGAGGGGGTCGGGGGAAACTTTTTTCAATCTCTCACCTTGCCGGAGATGCGATTGTTTTCCGGATCGTATCTCCGGTTGCTCTGCGGCCTAACATCATGGAGCTGGCGGCCTTGCTCGAGACTGACTTTGAGCCCCACCGCGGGCCAGTGGACTTACCATCGGAGCCTGAGATCCCTTGCCTAGGTTTGACGCCTGCAGATTTCAACATCGAGGAGCTCGCAGTCTTGGGTAGAGGCTGATGTCGGGAAGCTCCAAGCCACATGAGGTTTGACCACCCCCGACCCGGTGTCCGAACGCCTGCCGCGGGGTGCTGAGATCCCCCGATGCTGGAGCTTGATCGCCCCAACGTGAAGGGCTCGACCGCCGGCTGCGGGAGCCAAGATCGCCCCAACAATGGAAGGTTTGAGTGCCCCGACCATGGGAGAACAAAGAAGGGAAGAAGATTGAGCTTTTTCTTGCCTTCCATCACAGTGAAGAATGTGGGGAAGTCACTGTGGTGGATGTTCATGTTAAAAATTTATTTGGGTGTCTTGTTGCTCTTTATTGACATGACTGTATGGCAACTCAAATTCCTCAGATGTTGCAAAACATACTTGGCTAATAAATTACTATTATGATTATGATTAAGATTAAAATATATTCCCAAAATGATGGATCAAATGGCCATGAGTAAGCTGTCCTGTTTAATTTAGTAATTCTCTCTTCTATGTAGGAAGCAGTAAATAACACTAAAGGGCCAATCCCACTGCGGGGACCTAATCCGCGTGTTTAGAAGAGTTTTGCCCTCGACTCATACTCGCAGCATGGTCGACACATGGTCCTAGGGGCCTTTGTAACTCTCCTTCATGCTCGTGAGTCGTCCCCACGTACTCGAGGCTTCACTTAGGTTGCAGCGTTTTTTTCAACATGCTAAAAAATGCCTTCGAGTAAAAAAAGGTCGCTGTGGAAAAAAATCGATATTTTTTTACTCGTAGTTTTTGTCGAGGTAGGTCGTAGTAGGTCGTAATGCTATCGTAGGTAATCGAAGGCAATCGAAGGTAAAGCTCGTTGAGAAAAAAAGGTAAACCGACCGGTAATGTTAAATGCCCGCTAAACTTTATTAAAAGTTGTTTGGCTTCTTAAAAGTGTCTCCACTCCTTCTCCTCCCTTTCTCCCCCCTTCTCCCCCCTTCTCCCCCTTCTCTCCCCCTCTCTCCCCTTCTCTCCCCCCCCCTCCCCGCTCTCTATAGGACTTACCGTAACTGTGCCAGCCGTCTTTTGCCTTTCTGCTCATTTCTGTGAATGCCTTTCTGTGAATTTCAGACAGCGCTCCCCCGCTTACCCTGGCCCCCGCCTTTGCGATGTGTGTGTGTGTGTGTGTGTGTGTGTGTGTGTGTGTGTGTGTGTGTGTGTGTGTGTGTGTGTATGTGTGTGTGTGTGTGTGCAGACGGTCGATCCGGCTCGTGGTTTCATCGCTGATGGTCGATCCAGCTCGAGGTTTTTCAGGCGAGTGCCCTCGAGCTTGAAGGTCGAATACAGTGGGACAGGCCCCTAACAGTCAAATCAATATCAAAAATTAAAATGCATGTATTTGAAAGAAATCAAATCAGACCATGAATTTGACTAACATTAAAAATATCTGCAAGAACCTTCGCTCAAAGTGATCAGTGTGGAGCTAGACGTCAAAGGGGCGAAGTTGCATGCCATTGTAGCACAACCTTGTATTGTATTGTATTGTATTGTATTGTATTCAAATTTATTGTCATTGTCTCAATTAGAGACAACAAAATGAATTTCCCTTTAGTCCGTATCATAAAAATAAATAAATAATAAATAATAAAACATATTAAAAACAAAATAGAATTTTAAAAAAAAGCACAAACACAGAAAGTCCACGACACAACATAACACAATGGCACCAAGGTGAGGAAGGCACCATAGTCCAGCCAGCCTCCCCTCCGATCTTCCCAGATGTTCACCCGTGGTCGGGGTCTTCCGAGCACCCGCAGTCGCCACCCCGGGCGGCCCGATGCTCAGGCCCTCTCGCCGGGCTGATGGAACGCCGACGCCGAACCCCAATGGTGAAAATCCTCCTCAGCGGCCTGGACCTCCCGATCAGCCGCCTCCCACCGGAGTCCGCTGCTCCCGAGTCCGCAGGCCGAGCCGGGCAGAGTCGCAGGACCCCACGATGTTTGTCAGCTCCGCCCGCGTTGGGAGCTCCGCGAACCACAGCTCCAGGATGTCGGTGCCGCAGGCCCAGCAATCCGGGCTCCAGACGGCAATCCCCGGTAAGGCATCGCCAGCCCCGCGATGTATCAGCGCTGTCCCGCCGCTGCTGGAGCTCTGGTCGGTCCAGGCAGGAAACCTGCTCAATGGGACAAGCGGATCCATAATTTGGGAGGAAACTGATTCAATTTCCACCACTGACACAGGATTTCTGTTTGCTTCTGATGTATGGGCAATGTAAAATACAGGAAACACTTCACCATTCCCATAGCCACAGGCTGAAAATACTGCTTGGTCAGTTTCCAGACCACCTGGCTTGAGCATGCAAGAATCGAGACTGAACAGTGTTTCTTTGTTTATATGTCAGCCTTGTATTAGGTTAAAATTGTAATAGACTCCAAACATACGTTTTTGTCCTGTCATAAAATGCATTGGTTGGCCCTATATATTTTTCCGCACACAATCTACACCCTGGTTGTTTATTTAAGATCCTTGACTTGGCCAAGTCAGTGAACAAGTCTATTGTCATTAAAGAGTTGTCAGGATGTTTGATGACCGGACATTATCATGTTAACATTTTTTCGATGGGGAAAATCCTGGTTTCTGGGATACTGGAAAACAGATTTGAACAACTGAGACCTTGAACAATTCCAAATGCTGTCAGAGACAGTTCCACATTAGTTGTCACTTATATGTTGTTGGATCTTGTTCTTGTTCGATCTTGATGTGTAGTTGGATCTTAATCTTGTTAGATCCAGATGGATTGTTTTCATTAGTGGTTCATTACAGAGCCCTTGGTTCCTCATGGCCTGCTGCGATATTAACTTTGGTTATTTTTTTGTGATTGGCCATAAAACTGCTTTTACTGTACAAACGGTTAACCTTTTTAATCTGGGTATCGTCAAATTCTTACTTGCCGCGCACGTTGTGAGCAAGATAGAATCAATTTTGTAAGATGGAGCAGCATGTGTGAGATGGTATTGTGTATCAAAGAAAAATAAGATCATGTCATGTAATAGGAGAAGAATTAGGTCATTCGACCCATCAAGTCTACTCTGCCATTCAATTATGGCTGATCTGTCTCTCCTCACCCTATTCTCCTGCCTTCTCCCCATAACCTCTGACACCTGTACTAATCAAGAATCTATCTATCTCTGCTTTAAAAATATCCACTGACTTGGCCTCCACAGCCTTCTGTGACAAAGAATTCCACCACTCTCTGACTAAAGACATTTCTCAAGATTTAAGATTCAAGAGAGTTTATTGTCATGTGTCCCAGATAGGACAATGAAATTCTTGCTTTGCTTCAGCACAACAGAATATAATAGGCATAAATAAATACAGAACAGATCAGTGTGATCATATACCATTGAATATATATATATACACACACATAAATAAGCAGATAAAGTGCAATGGGCCTGGAAGAAGCACACATCTAATGTTGCCCGGTGCTGGTCTCCCCACATGTTGCTGGGTGTTTGTTGATTTCTGTGCATAATCCAGGGATGCAACTCAGTTCGGTATGCCATCAAGTTCAGGCGCTTTCCGAGGTTCACCCCTCTGAAGGATTCACCCCTCTGACGTCGACCTCTGTGACCGTGACCGAAATACCATCACAGCGAATGGGGGCACGAGAAGGCACAACAGTGTTCTCCCTATCAAAGCGTGCGTAAAATGCATTGAGCTTAGAAACATAGAAATTAGGTGTAGGAGTAGGCCATTCGGCCCTTCGAGCCTGCACCGCCATTCAATATGATCAAGGCTGATCATCCAACTCAGTATCCTGTACCTGCCTTCTCTCCATACCCTCTGATCCCCTTAGCCACAAGGGCCACATCTAACTCCCTCTTAAATATAGCCAATGAACTGGCCTCGACTACCCTCTGTGGCAGAGAGTTCCAGAGATTCACCACTCTCTGTGTGAAAAAAGTTCTTCTCATCTCGGTTTTAAAGGATTTCCCCCTTATCCTTAAGCTGTGACCCCTTGTCCTGGACTTCCTCAACATCGGGAGCAATCTTCCTGCATCTAGCCTGTCCAACCCCTTAAGAATTTTGTAAGTTTCTATAAGATCCCCTCTCAATCTCCTAAATTCTAGAGAGTATAAACCAAGTCTATCCAGTCTTTCTTCATAAGACAGTCCTGGCATCCCAGGAATCAGTCTGGTGAACCTTCTCTGCACTCCCTCTATGGCAATAATGTCCTTCCTCAGAGCTTGTCAGAGAGTGATGTTTCGCTGACATGTGTGCTGCCTCCTGATTTCGCCTTGTAGGAGGTGATTGCATTCAGGCCCCACCACAGCTGCCAAACATCCGTCTCATCCTCCAACTTGGAGCAAAAGTCTCTTTTGGCCTTTTTTGATGGCCTTACTAAGGTTGTATCTGGACCTCTTATAGTCCTCGGTATCTTCAGACATGAATGCCCGGTGTCTGGACTTCAGAAGAGTGCAGATCTCATAGTTCATCCAAGGCTTCTGATTGGGATACACTTGAAAGGTTTTTGTTGGGATGCAGTCCTCCACACATTTCTTTATGACTGTGGCATATTCATTCAGGTCCGTTGCCATCCCTGAACATTGCCCAGTCTACAAACTCCAACAGTCCTGGAGTTATTCTTGTAAACCATGTAAATAGCACGTGGAAGAGAATTAGTGAGTGTGGTGAATAGAGAGAGAGAAACTCAGCCCGTGAGATGAGGGAGAGTCGGTCTGTGATAATGAATCTAAGCAAGAGAGCGAAAGAGATTTAGTTCAGTGATATAGAGGTTCTTGAAAAGGTGACAAAAGTTTGAAAGAGTCAGTTGGAGAGGGAAAGTGTGTGCAAGAGGAACAGAGTGAGTGTGAGAGAGTCAATGAGTGTGTGTGAGAGGGAGAGAAACTGTGAGTTAGAGAGAAGCAGAGAGAGAGTGTGTATAAAAGAGGTATTAGCGTGTATTAGAGAGTCAGTGTGAGCGAGGGGATAAAGTCTGTTGTGACATTGTTAATTTCCATAAAATTACAATTTAATTGCACCTGACTGTAGCACCTCGATCTTTATGACCATTTAAAGTGCAATTAGTGAGTGAATACTCAACCTCATGCCCTCTTGTTGAATCAATGCTGTGTCTATTAGTGAGCTCCGACTTGTGCATTGCCTGTGGGGAGCTAGGAATTGTGGCTTGCAGCTCTGATGTTTCCATGTTTAACTATTGCACGTGTTCTCCTGAGGCTGCAGGCTAATCCGGGTCACTAAAATTCTTGTTATATCTTGTCACCGTTATAATAAATGAAAATGCAGCAAAAATATATAATGGATAACTGAAAATAAAGAATTTTAGAACAAAGAACAAATGTATGTATGCATCTTTAAAAGCTTTGTAAAGTGGGAGATATTACATCTATCCATAACCTCTGCATCTTTCTGCACTAATAAGACATAATATTTTAAACTCGTCATTGATATATTGTTTTAATAAAGATTTTGGTTATCAGAACTGGATAAGACAGTCGCATTACAGTTTAGGTTAGTTTAGAGATAAAGGGCGGAAACAGGACCTTCGGCCCACCAAATCAGCGCCGATTCCCACATATTAACACTATCCTACACACACTAGGGGACAATTTACACCTATACCGAGTATACAAACCCAAGCCAGTTTACCTACAAACCTGTACGTCTTTGAAGTGTGGGAGGAAACTGAAGATCTCTGAGAAAACCCACGCAGTCACGGGGAGAACGTACAAACTCCGTACAGACAGCATCTGTAGCCGGGATCGAACCCACGTCTCTGGCGCTGCAAGCGCTGTAAGGCAGCAACTCTACCGCTGTTCCACCGTGCTGGCCAGTTAAAATGGGACCTCAGGGAAAAAAATATGATTCCGCTGTAGTCTCTGCTGACTTTTGTTTGTCACTCTTGTTTGTCATGGTTCACCACCATTGATATCAGTTCTGATTATGCCTTTTAATTTTTTTCCACCCAGCCGGTTCGATGAACTGCTGACAACAAACTCAACTTGGAGAGCTTTCAGATTATGATGAATGATGGCCAACCCGAGGTCTAGCTGCAACCATCCGGCTGTTAGTACCTGGATAACATGGACATTCCTTTGGTTTGTATGACCAATTTGAAAATCTTCACCATTATGCATTGCGGAATCCAATGTACTATATCATATTAATTGTGTATTTTTTAAATGTTACTCTATATGCACATATAAGATTTGGGCTTCACTGAGCATATCAATTACTCGAGGAAGTGGTGTTAGGCCACAAGCTTGAACGGCTGCAGTGCTTCTGGTGAAGTTCATTAGTTCTAGGAGCATTCGGCCCAACAAATCCACTCTGCCATTCAATCATGGCTGATCTAACTTTCCCTCTCAACCCTATTCTCCTGCCATCTCCCCATTACCCCCTGACACCCTTACTAATCAAGAATCTGTCAATCTCCACCTTAAAAATATCCATTGTCTTGGCCTCCACATCCATCTGTGACAATGAATTCCACAGATTCACCACCCTCTCACTAAAGAAATTCCTCCTCGCTCTCCTTTCTAAAGGGACGTCCTTTTATTCTGAGGCTTTGCCCTCTGGTCCAAGACTCTCCCACGAGTGGAAACATCCTCTCCACATTCACTCTAACCAGACCTTTCACTGGGTACTTCCACAGTGCTGATGGAGAACAAGTTCCAGGATTTAGTCCCAATGATGATGAAGGATCAGTAAAAGTCAGGATCGGGGCTATGGAAGAGAACATCATGCTGTTCTGTGGTGTTCCTGGTGTGCTGGTAGCTGTCGTCCTTCTTGGTGGTAAAGATTGCAGGCTGTAAGCTTGGTTGGCACTTTCAAAGTGACCTGAGTATGTAAATGCAGTGCAATTTCCAGATGGTACACAGTGTAGGCAATGTGGTCGAGGGAATACATGTTTAATGTGGCTGGCAGGAAGTAAATCAAGTGGGTTGATTTGTCTTGCATGGTGTTGAGCATCTTGATTGTTGATGATTGTTGATGCATTCATCCAGGCAAGTGGAGAACATTCCATCACAGGTTTCAGGTAATCAGAGGAGAGTCACATACCGCAGAATATTGTCTAGGTCTTGCTGCAGGCAGGCATGTACTGCTTCATTATCTGATACATTGTGAATGGAATTGAATATTGAATATTGTGCAATTGGAAGGCAAGACATTGATGATACGGACCCGAGGAACTCCTGCGGAAATCAATGGGGGTGGGGTGATTGATTTCTAACAATCGCAATTATCTTCCATTATGTCAACTATGATTCCCACCACTTGATTTCCCCTTGATTCCACACTTGGTCATACTGTTGTACTGCTTTGCCATCAAGAATCGTCACAGGAGATTTGCCAATTGAGTGAAATAACACTCCAAAATAATTCTACCACTCTTGAATTTGATTCTTTTTTTGGCAAATTGGTTGGAATAATTAACTGCTCTTGTTCATCATCATGAAAGCACTTTCTAAGCTATCTCTGCTAAAAAAAACAAATATGTGGTGCATTTTGAATTTTGAATTTGCAATTACTCAGCTGCCTAAATATTCATAAAAATCATGCTTTTTCACAGTAACATATATTAAGCAAACTGCTAAAACCACATTTTGTCGTAATTACTCGTTACATGTAAATTAGCTCACAGGTGTTATGAGATGACTGACTCCTGTCACACTATTAAAAATCTAATGCATTCATTTTTGACCTTTTTGTTCAGGTGATGCAAGGGAAATGCACAGAAGGACATGTCTGGCCTACAGATAGATACAATGAATGTTCAGAAAGGCATGCTACAGTTTATGTGCAGGGTTGCCTAGGTGACAAAGTGATGACTTGTGGGAATGAATTTGATCAGGCAATGGTCAGGCCTCCAGTTCCATTAAGGTAGTGAAGAGTGAGAGCCTGATACAAAAAAATAAAGACTTGCATTTTATATGGCGGTTTTCACGTCCCAAAGCACTGTTCAGTCAGTGAAGTGCTGTCAATGTTGTTTAGTAGAAATCACAGCATTTTCCACAAAAAGCAGTGGATAATGATGAATTAATCTGATGTAGAAAGGTCATGGCACCCCAAAAGGCGCATTAAACCAGTACTATGCAGATGTATGCACCAATATTGCACACCACCTTCCAGGACATTATTCCGTTGCAAATGAGGCCAAGATGAACACCAAGGAACAAAATTAAGAGATGCTATTTCAAGTGCAGTACAAGATCAGGGGATAGAGAACGGGTGTCAGAGAGCAGACTAGAGTCCAGTGGTGGTGGGAGAAAGTTGAGGGAGTATATACCGGACATAAAATCGAGCCAGTCGAGAGGATGTTGAAGATGCAATGGTGGTTTGCCAACAGTATTGGCAATGGAGTGGAGTAGTTAGGTGTGCATTGTCGGAATGAATACCAAGAACATTTCTTTAAAACCACGAAGAAACATTTGAAGAGCTGCTGGATAATGGACCGAGAGCTGTGGAATTGATTCATCTACCGTACAATTCTGCCCAACATTGCCGAAATAGCCCCTCCCTATTCTGTAAAATGTCTAACCTGGTAGATGTGGTGGTGATGGGGGAGAGCTGAGTTGCATCCCTGGATTATGCACAGAAATCAACAAACACCCAGCAACATGTGGGGAGACCAGCACTGGGCAGCATTAGATGTGTGCTTCTTCAAGGGTTTTTTTTCAAGGCTGTAAAGCAAGGAAAGGGGAAGAGTGCTGTCGCAATGTGGTGACAGTCTTACGGGATGAAGGTTGGGGAAAGGGGAAGAGCAAGAGAGTGGTGCAGAGTGGGGAATAGGGAAGGAACAAGGGAACGGAGTTATAAGATGTGAAATGTGTAAGAAGGAACTGCAGATGCTGGTTTAAACCGAAGATAGACACAAAAAGCTGGAGTAACTCAGCAGGACAGGCAGCATCTCTGGAATAGAGAAGGAATGGGTGGCGTTTTGGGTCGACACCTTTCTTCAGACCTTCTCTCCAGAGTTGCTGCCTGTCCCTCTGAGTTACTCCGGCTTTTTGTGTCTATAAGATGTGAAAAACTGGTTGAGGAGTGGGAAGGTACTTCCCACTTCCCACCTACACAAAGTATCATTTACAATGGCTAATTAATCCACCAACTGACCTGTATTTGGTGAGCAGGAGCAAACAAAAATAGCTGGAAGAAATCCACATGGTCACAGGGAGAACATGCAAGCTCTACACAAACAGTGCTGGAGGTCAGGGTTGAAGTCAGGCATCACTATTATCTGCTGAACCACTGTGCCATCTAGGGGCCGTTCAGGCCATCGACTCTTTGCCACCTCTCACAGCAATCTGACCAATCTCATTTGCCCACTTATTGCACAATGCCCTATCATCTCTTATATGACCATCAAAACCATTTAGATTTTCCTGCAGCCTTTCCACACTCAAGCCAATTTATAAAGGCCGTATTGGTGGAAATGTGTCAGCCTCGATAACAATCAGCACAGGAGCACCTCAAGGCTGCGTGCTCAGCCCCCTGCTGTACTCACTCTATACCCATGACTGCGTAGCCAACCACAGTGCGAACTCCATCATCAAGTTCGCTGACGACACCACTATTGTGGGGCGTATCACTGATGGAGATGAGTCAGAATATAGAAGGGAGATCGAGCAACTGTCCATATGGTGCCAGCGCAATAACCTGGCCCTCAACACCAGCAAAACCAAGGAACTGATTGTAGACTTTGGAAGGAGTAGGAGGGGGACCCACAGCCCCATTTATATCAACGGGTCGATTGTTGAAAGGGTCAAGAACTTCAAATTCCTGGGCGTGCACATCTCTGAAGATCTTTCCTGGTCCGAGAACACTAACGCAATTATCAAAAAAGCTCATCAGCGCCTCTACTTCCTGAGAAGATTACGGAGAGTCGGTTTGTCAAGGAAGACTCTCTCTAACTTCTACAGGTGCACAGTAGAGAGCATGCTGACCGGTTGCATCGTGGCTTGGTTCGGCAATTTGAGCGCCCTGGAGAGGAAAAGACTACAAAAAGTAGTAAACACTGCCCAGTCCATCATCGGCTCTGACCTTCCTTCCATCGAGGGGATTTATCGCAGTCGCTGCCTCAAAAAGGCTGGCAGTATCATCAAAGACCCACACCATCCTGGCCACACACTCATCTCCCTGCTACCTTCAGGTAGAAGGTACAGGAGCCTGAAGACTGCAACAACCAGGTTCAGGAATAGCTACTTCCCCACAGCCATCAGGCTATTAAACCTGGCTCGGACAAAACTCTGATTATTAATAACCACTTTCTGCTATTTGCACTTTATCAGTTTATTTATTCATGTGTGTATATATTTATATCATGATATATGGACACATTTATCTGTTTTGTAGTAAATGCCTACTATTTTCTGTGTGCTTAAGCAAAGCAAGAATTTTATTGTCCTATACAGGGACACATGACAATAAACTCACTTGAACTTGAACTACAGAGGCCAAGACTGGGTAATACTATGTGGTCGGTGGACTGCCATCGTGTGTTAACAAAAATTCATATGTTCTTACAACAAAGTAAGCTGCCATTCAGCACACTGTGTCACTCTTTGTGATGTAGGAGAAAATCTAGTGTAAACATTTTTAAAAGCCCCAAAGTCTCTAGAGCAACCCAGACTGTTCATAGTTTGGAGTTTAGTTGGAGTTTGTAATGTTCAATACCCTGATAAATGTTGCAAAGAAGCTGTTCCTGAACCTGGGCATTACAGTTGTTGGACTACTATACATTCTTCCTGATGGCAGGAGCTTTACCAGGTTGGTGTTGGTCCTTGATGATGCCGACAGCTTTTTTGAGACAATGCCTCTAAATCCCTTCAATGGTCAGTACCCATGATGGATTGGGCAGTATTTACTACATTTTTTAATCTCCCTCGTTCTTGGGCGTTCGCGTGTCTGAACCGGATACACACAGTCAATATGTTCTTTACTGTACATCTGTAGAAGTTCAAGAGAGTTCTGGCACCATTCAATCACATGATCGATCTCCCTCCTCTGCTCTGACTCATCATTATCGGTACTTCGTCGAACAGTGATGATGTATTCAGCGAATTTTAAAAATGTAGTTGGAACTGTGTCTGGCTACAGAGGCATGGGTATAGAGTGAGTTGAGCAAGGGGCCTTGAGATGCCACTGTCCAGTGGGAGAGAGGAGAAGAGGGAATGACCGGGTTGAATGGTTAATTTGGCTGCTTTCCTGAGGAAGCTGCCATTCAGCACACTGTGTCACTCTTTGCGATGTGGGAGAAAATACAGTGTAAAAATAAAACAAAGCCCAAAGGGAGGTGTAAATAATGTCAATGGAAGAGAAGAGGAGGGTCTATAGATATAGTGTGGAAACAGGCCCTTTGGCCCACCAGGTTCACACTGACCAACGATCACTCATTCACTAATCCTATCCCACACAAGGGACAATTTACAGAGGCCAATTAAGCTACAAAATCTGCACGTCTTTGGAATCTGGGAGGAAACTGGACCACTCGGAGTAAACCCACACAGTCACAGGGAGAACGGAGAAACTGTGTAAAGACAGCACCCGCAGTCAGGACCGAACCCTGGTCTCTAGAACTGTAAGGCAGCAACTCTACTGCTGCGGCACTGTGCGGCCCTACTTAATGTACCGGGATGTGTCCATAACTATTATTTCTTCATGCATCTTGATAGGATGCTTTTTGAGGAGCATCTCTAGAAATTGGTAAGAGTCATTTGAGACCAAGCTAAATTTCCCATTTACCAAGCTAAATTTCCTTAGATTTCTGAGGAAGTAGAGCCTTTGATGTGCTTTAGTATTTTAGTTTTTAGTTTTAGAGATACAGAGCGGAAACAGGCCCTTCGGCCCACCGGGTCCGTGCCGACCAGCGATCCCCACACATTAACACTATCCTACACACACTAGGGACAATTTTTACATTTACCAAGCCAATTGACCTACATACCTGTACGTCTTTGGAGTGTGGGAGGAAACCAATGTTCTCTGAGAAAACCCACGCAGGTCACGGGGAGAACGTACAAACTCCGTACAGACAGCACCCATAGTCGGGAATCGAACCCAGGTCTCCGGTGCTGCACGGCATCAACTCTACCGCTGCCCCACCTTTTCCATAGCATCAACATGGTTGATTCAGGATAAATTATTGATGAAGCTTTCAACTAACTGCATTCCAACCCCTTTAATGCTGACTGGGCATGAAGGGAACATGCAAAGAATCTTTATGAAAACCTTGAAAAGATCCTCACCAATTCATGGAAACACACGAGCCGTAACCAAAAGAGAGAAAGAGCATCAGGAAAGGTACTGAGCATCTTGAATCTCAACAATGGAAACAGATCAAGTCCATGTGCAAATAAAGGAAGGTGAGCAGAATATTTCAAACAATATTTCAAGACCAAGGAGCTGTGTTGTGGGGGGAGGCGAACATCTTCCCCCCCCAACCTCTCTTTGAACCTCTGAGGCTGAATGGGCAGACAGTTGAGCAGGTAGAGGCCTTTAGATACCTGGGCACAGAGATTGACACCCGCCTGTCCTTCTCCCAGCACACAGACTCTGTGTACAAGAAGGCACAGCAACGCCTGTTCCTGCTGAGGAAACTCAGGAGCTTTGATGTCAGACAGGACATTTTAACAGCTGTCTATAAATCACTTATAGAATCTGTACTCACCTTTAACATCACATCCTGGTTCACCCTCACCTCTGTCAAAGACAAATCAAAGCTTTCCCGGATCATCAATCAAGCAAGTAAAATAACTGGCAAAACTCAAAATCAATTATCAGTACTCCACACCCAGGCAGTTAAAAGGAAAGCCAACCTCATTACACAGGATCCCACCCACCCCCTGCACAAGTCCTTCCAACTTCTGCCATCAGGCCACCGATATAAAGTCCCCCTATCCAAGAAAAACATCCACAAAAACTCATTCATACCCATTGCCATAAACAGCTTAAATAAAAAATGAACAAGGGACAAATTAACCCTGACGCACTGTCACTTTACACGTATCCACAACTTTTATCTTGTCTATTTTTACAGTTTCTAATCTTTATACTTGCTTTTAAGATCTATACACACTGTGTGTGCTCGCAGAAATCTGTGTTGTATGACTGCTTATCAGTACATTGTCCTGGTTGTATGTTGAGCCACGTCAAAGAAGATTTTCTGTTACGACAGACAATAAAGTTTTCTGAATCTGAATTCTGAACAACCCATCCACCTGCTCTGCCAAGCACTATTGCCCTATCTGTGACACCGTCTGTGAATTCCATGGTGGACCAAAGGGCCTGTTTCCACACTCTTCAGCCACCTCAAAACCCCCTGAACTGAAATCGACCCTGAGGAAATTTCTAATGAGTGAGTATTCAGAAGGCACAACCTGAAGACCTTCTTCTTCTTCTTCTTCTTCTTCTTCTTCTTCTTCTTCTTCTTCTTCTCCTTCTTCTTTGGAGTTTTACGGCAGCTGGCATCCACAATGTTGCATTGCTGCCACCTTCTGGCTTCACTCCACAGTCCTCATGTCTTTACATTATATCCTTTTTATAAGGCCAGAGGCCCTCAAGAAATTAAACAACACCTTTACTCCTTTTCCTTCCCCTCCATACTCTAGAATGTTCTTTTCTGATATATCTGTCATTCCAATTTTCTTCATTTCACTGATCAAAACTCTTCTTTCTGTTTCATATCTTCTACATGCAACTAGAGCATGCTGAACTGTTTCCGGCTGATGGCATTCCTCACACATCCCAGTAGGGTGTTTTCCCAACATTTTTAATGTGCTGTTCAGGTGAGTGTGTCCTATCCTCAATCTTGCTAATACTACCTGTTCTCTCCTGTTCCCCCCTCTTCTTGCTGTAATGCCCACTCTGTTTTGTAGCGAATAGAGGTGTCTCCCCTTTGTCTCCTGTTCCCAGTATTGTTGCCATTCCTGATTTATTTTCTTCCACACAATGTGTCTTCCTTCAGATTTGGATAATTGTAGGTTTACCTCTATGTTCTCTTTTTTAACGGCCTCTTTTGCTAATTTATCCACTTTTTCATTTCCTAGCACACCAATGTGTGCTGGGACCCACAACAAAGTCACGTCACTGCCCTTCCTTGTTACTTGGCTTAATAGTAGTAGAATTTCATACACTAGGTCAGGCCGCCTATGGGATGCACCAGACCCAATACTCTGGATTGCAGACAATAAGTCGCTACATATTAATACTTTGCATGGTTGCACCTGTTCTATCCACCGAACTGCCATAAAAATAGCGTACAGTTCCACTGTATACACTGCCAAATAGTTATTTGTTCTTTTGCAAATCTCAACATTCATCCCTTGCACTACCACAGCTGCCCCTGTTGTTTCAGCTACTGGGTCCTTTGATCCATCTGTGAAAATTAAGAGGTGTTCCCTGTATCTATTATATATATGGTTATGGTATTCTGTTTTTAGGTCTGAATTTTTTTCCCTCCTTTTTGCCTCCCATATCTCCAGATCAACTTTTGGGATGTTTAGTAACCATATTGGGACAGATGGCCACAATACTGCAGGGCAGAACTCTTTGTCCTCTACTTACATGTCCCTTGCCACACCTCCTCCAACCCAGCCGAAGCTTCCAGACTGAGCCACCCCTCTCTCCCAGCACTCCTGTACTACCTGTTTTGTTGGGTGGTTCTCTCCATGACCCTTAAGGCTTAGCGAGTAATTAGCCATTAATTGTCTGCGGCGCAGTCTCAACGGCATCTCCCCAGTTTCCACCTGTAGTGCACATACAGGTGACATCCGCACACTTCCTATACAGATTCTTAGAGCTTCCGCTTGGACTTTGTCCAACTCGGACAACACTGATTTAGATGCTGATCCATAAGCTATACTGCCATACTCTAGTCTGGATCTGATCAGTGATACATAGATATGTTTAAGAGATAATATATCTGCTCCCCACTCTAAACCTGCTAAGCATCTCATTACATTGATGGCTTTTTTGCATTTTCCAATTATTTTTGTAATGTGGACCCTCCATGTTAATCTGGAGTCAAAATGGACTCCCAGGAAACGGAAATCTTTTACTCTTTCCAAATTGTTGCCGTATAGTTTTAACTGGACATCCTCTTTAATTTTCTTCCTTGTGAAAACCATTGTCTTTGTCTTCTCTATAGAGAATTTAAAACCCCATTTCACTCCCCACTCTTCCACCTGGGCTATCCCTTGCTGCATTTTTTCCACGATAAAATCTATATTCTTCCCCTTTCTCCATAGGCTGCCATCATCTGCAAAGAGCGATCGCCCCATCTCTGGTTGAATGTTTGCAAATATATCATTGATCATGATTGAGAATAGGATCGGGCTTATCGCACTTCCCTGGGGAGTTCCATTCTCGACTACACATTTACTAGAGATGTCTGACCCTATTTTAACTTGGATACTTCTACCGTTAAGAAAATGCATTATCCAGTTAAAAATATTTCCTCCTACTCCCATTAAATGCAGCTTTATTAGAAGACCTTCTCTCCACATATCATAAGCCTTCTCTACATCAAAAAATACGGTAACTAGATTCTTTTTTAACTTGTGCTTTCCTTATATCATCTTCCAAGCACAGAACTGGATCATTAGTACCTCTCCCTTTTCTAAAGCCACTCTGATAATTAGCCACTATACCATTTTCTTCCATTAGATGCATTAATCTTTCATTTACCATTCTTTCCATCAGTTTACACATGTGTGCTGTTAAAGCTATAGGTCTATAATTTACTGGATTACTTGCATCTTTCCCTGGTTTCCTAATAGGCACAATGATTGCTCCCTTCCACCTCTCCGATTCGCCCTTCTTCCCACACCTTGTTATATAGTGCAAGTATCTTTTGGAGTCCCTCCTCACTTAGATGCTTTATCATTATGTAACAAATATCATCCTTCCCTGGGGCTGAGTTCTTACACTTGGCCAGAGCTCTCTTTAGCTCCCCCAAATTAAATGGAATATTGTACTTGTCCTCTGTGATACCTTTCCTTTGTAAGGCCTCAACATTTTCCTCTCTTGTTCTTTCCCTACCTCTTCTTCCTTCATCTGATAAGTTGTGGGTGCTGTGAACCCTACTAAAAGTGTTAACCATTAGTTCTGCTTTGTCTTTATTTGAGACTACAGTTTGATCTCCATTTGTTAAGATAGGATAACTCCACTCCCTTTTATCACCTTCCATTTTTTTAATCATCCCCCATATCTCCCCTACCTGTGTTGTGTTTCCAATTGAATCACAATACTTCCTCCAATATGCTCTTTTTGTCTGTCTTATAGTCCTCCTTACAATTGCCTGAGCCTGTTTGTAATTAATCATGTGTTGGTAGTTATGAGTTCTTTTTAATAACCTGAATGCTCTGTTTCTATTCACCACCGCCTCTTTACCTTTATTGTCCCACCATGGCACAGCTTTCCTTTTTGATCTTCCTTTACTTTTAGGTATGGAAACTAATGCTGCTCTTTTGATACCTTCTGACAATTTATTCTCAAAGTTTTCTATATCTGTCTCTTCTTGTATCAGTTTTACATATCTATCACTTTCCTCCTTAAATTTCTCCCAATTAGCCTTTCCAAACACCCATCGTCCACTTCTGTTTTCTTTACTCATAGTTAAAGTAATATTTATTTTGCATAGCACAGGATGATGATCACTTCCTATGGTACCCTTTTCATATACTTCCCAGTCACATTTAGCAGCAATCCTATTAGAAACAAGTGTAAGGTCCAACGCAGACTCCTTCCCTGTCCTAACATCTACCCTGGTCTTCTTTCCATCATTTAGACATACTAGATTACCATCATTTAATAATTCCTCAATTACCTGTCCATTATTATCTGACTTTCCACTGCCCCATAATGTATTATGTGCGTTAAAGTCCCCACACCAAATAACATTAGATTTGCTCTGGCATTCTACTTCCTGTAACTTATTGACCTCTAATCGCTTACATGGATTATAGTAATTTATTACCACTATTTTCCTCCTCTCAGACCACACTTCTATTACCACATATTCCTGTTCCTGCCCAATTCCTAATACCTTGTATGGTATCCCTTTTTTAATGAAAGTGGCACAACCCCCTCCTCCCCCATTTCCCCTATCACATCTCACTGCAACATAATCATATAGAACAAAATCTAAACTTGGTTTCAACCAGGTTTCCTGGATACATACGACATCTGATTTTTCCTTCCTACTGCCTATGAATTGCTTAAAGTCTTGCCCATTGGCTAACAAGCTTCTTGCATTCCATTGTAGGATTAACATTAATATTATTAACCCACACATGTTGACTCTTGGCTCGCCTGGATACTGAGACCATCATGTATTTCCTCCCACTTCAATCCTGCCATGCCCAAGTGATGGACTGCAGCCTTTACAATGATTTGGATCCTTTCTGTTTTGGATTTTACTTCTGCTGTCGCATTTATTACTCCTGCTATAAATATAACCAGGTTTTTCTTTTCTTTCCATATACTCTTTTCTTTTTCTTTTATTGTTTCCATTATGCCCATATCTTGCTCCCTCCTGATCCTTCTTTCATTCATCTGTTTTGTAGGGTCAGCCCTTTTTGCTGCCTCTGCATAGGAGACCTTTTCCTTCACTCTTATGTTTTGTACTTCAGCTTCACGTTTCATCACCTCACAGCCCCAGTAAGCCACACTATGCTCTCCTCCACAATTACGGCACTTTGGTCTGACCCCCTCTCCATACTGACCATATTCATGGTCCCTACTACACCTTGCGCATTTCCTCGCCCCCTTGCACATTTTAGCTATATGCCCAAATTTCTGACATTTGAAGCACCTCATTGGTTTGGGTATGTACTCTCTTACACTATATCGCATGAATCCAAAATGGACCACTTTTGGAAGGGATTCTGTCTTGCATTCAAGCAGGACTGACTCAGTTTCCTCTTTCTTTGCTCCTTTGGTCATTCTTTTGGCATTCATAATTAATTCACATCTCTTTCTGAGTTCCTGAACCAGTTCACTCATATTGACTTTGAGAGGGATTCCATAGATAACCCCTTTACACCCTGCCCTCCTCCGTTCTCCCACTCTCACTACTTTGATTATTTTGATTTTGTCAATCTTGTTCATTTTCATTGCCTTTTCAACTTGAGCCTCACTGTTGCACCCTATTAGCATGTTTCCATCTTCCAGCACTCTTGCATACTTTACTTCCCCAACCTGGGCTCTGATTATTTTTGTCAGCTTCATTGGCTCTATCTTCTTTACTCCTCCTTCTCCTTCAAACCTCACCACTACATTTAACGAAATTTCCTTTTCTGGTTCCTTGTCTTCACTCTCCGATCCACCAATATTGCTTTTCCTTCTTTTACGGCTGCTCTTCCTGGGGCTACCCCGTGTTCCCACGGTTTCCCACTCCTTCTCAACATTTCCTTCATTATCCTCTCCTCCACTGGCCTCCATACCACTAGACCCACTCTCGCCTGTCATTTTGTAACAGCAGGGAATATTGCCAGAGCACCGTTTACCGGACCTATACAGGCCTTCGGCAAAATCGTCCCCCTGTCGCCCCAAGCCTGAAGACCTCTTCTCTGCAAATAACCTTATGAGATGTTGTAATTACTGTCATGTAGGAATGACTTTGCACTTGGGGGTCTTACAGTTGTTACTGTCACTACTTGATCAACATACCATGGACCTCTCTATGAGCTATTTGTGTTAGAGCTACACATTCTTGCTGACAGCAGTCTCATAGAGTCATAGTGCTCTACAGCATGGAAACATGCCCTATGGTGCATCTTCTACATGCCAACCAATGTTGTATTTTGGGCTAGTGGCTTTTGCCTGCATTTGGCCTATATTCTTAACCCTTTGTTTCTTATCTCTGCCCAAATATCTTTTAATTGTTGTAATTGTATCCACTTCTACATCTTGCTCTGGCTGCTCCTTCCAGATACCCTCTGAGTGAAAAAGATGCACTGAGGTCCATCTTAAATATCTTCCCTCTCACCTTAAGCCTATGCTCTCTCGTTCTAGAATTCTCTACCTTGGGAAAGAGATCGTTTGCATTCATATTGTCCAGGCACCTAATGATCTTGAACACCTTAATAAGGTCATCCTCAGCTACCTACACTCTAGAGTAAAAAGTCCCAGCCTATCAAGCCTTTTCCTACAACTCATGCCCCAAAATCCAGATAATGTTCTGATGAATCTCTTCTGTACCCTTTCCAACTTAAGCTTCTTCTTCTTACGTATGGCGTGCACAGCCTAAAGTTGTAGGACAGCTTGTTCTCTTTGATCTTATTTGATTGTGCACACCAGGTTGATTGCATTCGGCGAAACAGGGTTGCAATCTCCCACCCCACCCCCCAACTTAATGACATCTATTAAGTCTCAATTAAAAGTCTCATCTTGACCACTTCTTGTCTGTGCTCTATATTGATTTTAGAAAATACGCTACCCTGTATGGCTGTGATTTTTGGCCATCTTATTCACAGTCCTCCTCCGTTGAGCCAGTCCCGAGGATTTTTCCCATTGATTAAAAATAAAAAAGTTATGAATGTTTAAAAAACGTTGAGATCAGCTGATTGGTCCTCTCGCCTGTCAATCACCGTGATGGTAATGCCCCTTCTGGGGGGGAGGGGTGTCAGGACTATTAAACCCCAGATGCTTGGATGTGAGTCAGTCACTCTGCTAGATCGTGAGGGAGAGGCCACGACTGTCATTCTGAATCAACTGAACAGTGAATCTGCAATGTGCTTGCAATAAATTATTTGTTAGCCCTTAATGACAATGACATGAGTTGTTTGGCCTGCTGCCCTGCCGGTGCTTGATAGTGCAATGCTTAATTAGAAATTAAATGAAATTAAATGACAATGCCATGAGTTGTTTGGCCTGCTGCCCTGCCTGTGCTTGAAACTGCAACGCTTTATTAGGTCCGACTATGTTTGGAAGGAATAAATGCTTTATTAGGTCCAACTGTGTTTGGAAGGAATAAATGTTTTATTAGGTCCGACTGTGTTTGGAAGGAATAAATGCTTTATTAGGCCCGATTGTGTTTTGAAGGAATAAATGCTTTATTAGGTCCGACTATGTTTGGAAGGAATAAATGCTTTATTAGGTCCGACTGTGTTTGGAAGGAATAAATGTTTTATTAGGTCCGACTGTGTTTGGGAGGAATAAATGCTTTATTAGGCCCGATTGTGTTTTGAAGGAATAAATGCTTTATTAGGTCCGACTGTGTTTAGTCCAAAAGTCCCGCTCATTTCGTGACTTCCGCTTAGTGGATAGGTTGCGCAGATTGCGTAATTTCCGGTGAGTGCAGAGGTCACGCTGATTGTGTAATTTCCGGCAAGTGCAGAGGTCACGCTAATTGTGGAAATGCCGCTGACTGTGGAAGCCCCACAGTGGAGAGGGCACGCTCAGCCGTGTGAGTAGATTCCAGAAAGTTTACTGTCATATATATGGTGCGTGAGTGTGAGTGTGTGAGTGTGTGTGAATGTACGTGTGTGTGAGTGTACGTGTGTGTGAGTGTACGTGTGTGTGAGTATACGTGTGTGTGAGTGTACGTGTGTGTGTGTATGTGTGTGTGTGTATATGTGGTGGAGGGTGTGTATATTGGAATTGGTGGAGAGGTGGAATATTGCGTTGGGGGACCAGCCCTCTCGTGTGAAGCTGGGACCCAACAGGTCCTACTATATATAAAAAATACAAAATGCTGGCATAACTCAGTGGGTCAGGCAGCATCTCTAGAGGTCATGGATAGGTGATGTTTTGGGTCGGGATCCTTCTTTAGTCTGAAGAAAGATCCGACCCGAAACATTGCTTATCCATGTAACTCCAGCACTTCATGTTTTTTCTTTGTAAACAATTCTTTATATGAGAAAGATATTCTCCATTAACCATTGTCTAGCCTAACAGAGGAGTTTAATTGTGCTAAGGTGAGGTTAGAGTTGCAATTATCACTGAGCACGGATACCCTAGTTAGTAATCTGGTGCCAAGTGTGGCTAGGGGGAGGAGGTCAGAATCACACTTTATTCGCCAAGTATGTTTTGCAACTTATGAGGAATTTAATTGGCCAGGTCAGTCATACAATTAAAAGCAACAGATCACTCAAAAACACATTTTAACATGAACATCCACCACAGTGACTCCTACACATTCCTCACTGTGATGGAAGGCGAAAAATAAAGTTCAAGTCCTTTCTTTTGTTCTTCCTCGGTCGGAGAAGTGGAACTCAAAGCAGGCAGTGCAAGAAGTACAAGCAGTTCGGAGGCATACAGACATTGTTGGTAAGATGCAGCAAGGGAAAAGAGGCTTAGGACTCAGCGCAGGGAAACCAGTGTGGAGTAAGGCAGGCCCAACAGAGAGGAGGAAATTGGTTGTAGAGCAAGTACGTCGTCAGGAGGAAGCAGTGAGACGTATAAGGGCAGTAACTCAGGTTAAGCAGGGACAGTGGATGAACTGGGAAAGTGCAGACAAGAGGAGGTTTAGCTGGAGGGACCTGTGGTGCGTGGTGGCAGGTCATGTAAGTTTCCTTATAAGGGCTATTTATGATGTGCTGCCTTCACTGCAGAACCTCAAACAATGCGAAGGTGGCGTCCCGGCGTGTCTCCTGTGTTCAGAGGTGGCAAAGTTGAGGCATATTTTGTCATAATTTGGGACTAGTCTTTCTCAGGGTCGGTATACTTGGTGGCATAACCAGGACTTGAAGTGTATAGTAGCAGCAATTGAGAGGAGGAGAGCACGAGTGAACTCAGTCGGCATCAGGACTGAGAGTGTTGCGATTCAATTTGTCGTGAGGGAGAGAAAGATAATGGAGAGAAGTTTTCAGACAGGTATGAGTTAGGCGTTAGGCCAGGGGAGCTGTTATGGCCAGTTATTCAGCAGATAGTCTATTTTATAGAACTGTCTATAGAGAACTTAGTGGATGAGGCTTATGAAAGGAAACAGCTTAGATATATAGAGTTGGTAGCAGAAGTTGAGCAGCAAGGATGGAGAGCAAGAGTATGTCCGGTAGAGGTGGGTTGTAGAGGTTTCATAGTAAGATGGACCACGTCACTATTTGGAGAGCTTTGAATTCGCAATTGCGTCAGGCCATAAAGCAAATGTCAGAGGAAGCAGAGTAAGGCAGTCGGTGGATTTGGTGGAGAAGAAATAGTGTTGGTTGGGGACAGCAAGATATAACATGCAGTATGTGCATTTCTTTGTAAGTGTATCCTGGTTTTATGCAAGGTTGATATTTCTGGTGTTACAAGTTGAATGATGGGTTAGGATAAGTGGAAGATAGGATGCAGGTGTTTAGCATTTGTTAGAGTGAGTTAATTGTTGGTATATTCAGTTAGATAGTGCTTTGGTTTTTGAGTGCTTATCCTGATGTTTTCGCACAAATACTTTGTGTTTTAATTGTAATATAATTACTACATATTACTGGAATGTTAATGGTTAACCAATGGATCTCCTTTGTGTTCTAGATGTTTATTGATCATTCTTTGGAGATATTAATCATTAATCCCCTTCAAGACATTTTGCTGTGAAATGTCCATTGAGACATTAGTGATTAATGTAGATGAATCACTATTAAAACACAAAGTATGTGTGCTTATAACACCATGATAAGTGCTCAACCAAGAAAACCAAGCCTAAAGCCAAGGTAGTATCTAAAATGTGTATACACAATTATGGTGTAGGATAATACCTAGCTCCATATGCAATAATAAGCTATCTACATGTTAACAAGCACATACAAACTCAGCATGTAGATTATTGGGGTTAACACACTTGTTGTTCACCCCTTCCATTAGAATATTAGTTACCACTATATATGGACCTCTCTGGAGTTGGTGTTGTTCCTATTCTTTCAAGGTTTAAGTTGTTAAATTGGGGAACCGCTCTGGGATTTAATGGAGCTCCATCCATTCCGAAGTTAGTTGTTTATCTATCGCTCTCCCCCACAAACTTGGTGTTGTTCTCCATCCCTCGGGAACTCAGTTATTAATATTTCATGTGGATATCTGGTATTAACACGTGAATCCTGGAGTTTTAGTGCTGCTCCGGCCATTCAAAGATTAGTTGCATACTAATAAGTACTTGCCGCCGCCTCTCTTCGGTCGGGATATTAATGATCAATGTATTAATTGATATTAATATCAACAACAGGTCGATGTTGCCCCTCTCCCTCCATTGTATATGGAGTTAGGTATTATCCTATAGCATAATTAATCAATAAACAAGACGCTTGGGATATCATTGGTTAATGGGTGAATCTGCCTGGGGACTTGATGTGTTCCTTCTTGCATCTGAAGGTCTCGACCCGAAACGTCACTCATTCCTTCTCTCCAGAGATGCTGCCTGACCCGCTGAGTTACTCCAACATGTTGTCTATTTTCGGATTAAAACAGCAACTGCAGTTCCTTCCTACACACAAGGTATCAACGTGTGTTCTCCATACCGATTTCCTGCTGACCACCGTCCATTGGGATAACAGTTCTTCATGTATGAGTCTCCTTATAGTGTCCCTTTGCCAACGGGACCGTAGTTTTCAATGTTTGGAGCAGTGTGGACACCTGCGGAAGGTTCATGTTGATCGGGATTTCATTATTAATCTTCCCCAGTGTGTAGGCGCTGTCCTTCTTCCCGGGTAGATGCTAGTTATTGATGTTCGGATCCTTCCCGGAGACTTGTTACAGCTTTTCCAGGGCCGAGAAATTGACAATTGTCTGTTGCGCCCCGTCTCTCCTCCTCCCCCCACAATTGAATCATTTACACCTATCTGCTCCTCCTCTGCTCCGCCTTCAGCGTGCCATGTATCTGCGGTGTAGGTTGCTCGCTTTGGCTTGAAGCGCTGTAGCGGCTGCCGGCCCCGGGGAGTCCTGACTGTGAACAAGCCCACTGCCGTCCCCGCTGTCCCGTGTGTGGGACGTGCTGAGCTCTCTCCCTCCCATCTCAGCCTATCTATCTATCTCTACAACACTCGCCTCCCACAGAGCGACGGCGGCGATGGCCGAAGCCGCGCAGGTTGATGCCGCTGCAGTCAACACCGAAGCTAACGATAATTTCCCTGAGCTGCCCGGGCTGACCGAAGATGAGGAAGTTTTTTTGGCCGGAGAGGATGTGAATGAGTCGGGCGGTGAGCTGCTCAGCGTAGCCGGCCACGGAGAGCCCTCTGCCCGGGAGTTGGACAACCAGTTTCTGCACCTGGCTATCAGGAAACAAGTCTCGTACAGGTAGGGGAGGCAGACTGTGTCGGTGTGGAGTTTCCAAACTTCCACCGACACTGGCTTTGAAAATGTTTCATTTGGAAAATGATTGCATTTTAGTTTTTTTAATTTGTTGAGTGAATGATCCTTTGCCAATTGTTAAAATGTAAACAGACAAGTGTACGCTGATAGTCTCGCATTGTGGAGAACAGGGCAAATGCAAGGAAGGTGACATCCGGGGTCAGTTGTTTTGTGGTGTACAATTTATTTTCCAAAGAGTGAGCGTATCTCTCTAAAACCTCAATCAGTAAAGTGTTGTACTGCGTGGCCGGGCTGTTTGGTTCTGGGCAAGACCATACTGCGCTGTAATACTGCCATTAAATCTCGTATCGTTGTTGTACTTGTACGGCCGATCATTTGCTTAACATCAGCAGCTATTCAGTTGGTTATTTTTTCATTGATATTTCGCAATTTAATCGTGTTTTTAATAAAACACTAAGATTCCCTACGCGAATGTGGCGGATCCAAGATTCGAGCGGATGCCTTTTTGAGTTATGCAGCTGTGTTATTGAAGAGTATTAAGGCTTTATAGAGCATATACATCATAAACTTACCGGCGCTCTCCCCGTCTGCTGCTGTGGAACATACTTAATAAAGAGTTAAGACAATAACAGTGGCCTTTCATCAGGTCACATCTTTTCCCTCAAAAGAAAAAGTAATGTTATCCAGTTGAAATTCCATTTTTAGCAACGGAAACAGGGAATAGAGTAATACATTAAACGCGTTTTAACTCTCAACATAAACTCGACAAAACAGCAGTGCCTGGTGAAATTTAATGTATCAAAAGTCGTAGGACATGATACATTCATTTCTTAAAGGCACGCATCATTGCAGCAGCGAAGAGGCTCGTATTATTCAGGTTGGGGTTTTCAGGTATGGTTTGCGTTGATATTTCGGTGACTGGACTATTCAAAAGGTGGCCAAGCACTGCATTTCAGAAACAACCTACCCTTCCATAACTCGTTTCACTCTCCCGTGACACTCAATCTGAAGATGGGTCTTCATCGGAAACGTCACCCATTCCTTCTCTCCAGAGATGCTGCCTGTCCCCTACTCCAGCATTTTGCGGTCTATCTCAGGAGTTCTGCTTAGTTGGCTCATCAGTGTAAATCACTGCGGTATGGATACTTCCTGAATTGCTTGTTGCAGCTGTGAGGATTTTGTGCATTGTATCATTAAAATGTGTTCTTGAAGTGGTTTATAATTCCCGGTTTTGCTAGCACTTCTGAATTTGCATCATGCTAAAAAGTTCATAAGGCATTCAGTCAGAATCCTTTTCCCCAAGATGGACATGTCAAAGACTAGAAACACAGCTTTATGTTCCTGTGCCATACGTTATATGTTCTGTTTCTCGCCTTTAGCTGAAATATTAAGGCTGTGCAAGTGTGCAACACTGTGGGACAGAATGTATTGCACCCAAGTCATTGCATTCAATGCGGACAGACCCCCATCATCCCTTGCACAATCACCAACATGCCAAGAAACGCTTGAAGAGTGGGAACAGCTTCATGGAACTAGAGCCAACCGTGCCAGGCACCAAACCCAAACAACAGATGGCACCAGGATACCACCTGCCTTGTACTACCTGGAAAGCCCTAAACCGCCTCAGCGCTGGAGTGGGATGTTGCGGACTCAACCTGAAGAAGTGGGGCTTCTTGGACTCTGACAAGTGTAACTGTGGAGAGATACAGACAACAGCTCACCTACCGACTTGCAGCGGAGAGGCATGCACTGCGGACGATCTCCGCAGAGGCACAGATGTGGCACTGGCTGTGGCAAAGCGACGGCAGAACGGCGTCTGACACATGAGTGAACGAATTGTGCAGGACGTGTACATCTCCCATCACTCATTCTTTTTACACCGTCTAACAAGCATGAAAAGCCAACTCCGCAGACAGCTGTATCTACCGAAATGGGCATCAAATAGTGAAGTGATCCTGTCCATTTCCATGTCTTGGCAAATATTATAGGTTGTACCAATGTAAATTCTGAACTGATATCCATTGCCAGGAAGTCTGACATTCCAAATTCTGCATACTGCTCATTGTATTAATTCAGAATATGAGATGGAAAATAGAAGGAAGGTTGTTGAGTAAACTGACTGTAAAAGTCACGTGCAATTGATGTGTAGAATCAATCATTGACCCTGGATTGGTCACATTTATTGTGCTCAGTAACTAGAAAATTCATAGTGAACTGAATAGATATAATATGTAGACACAAGGAATGCCAGATGCTAGCTAACAACAAAAGATACAGAGTGCTGGAATAACTCAACGGATCAGGCAGAATCTCTGGAAGATGGATTGGGCACATTTTGGGTTGGGACTCATCTTCAGATTCGGGTCTGAAGAAGGGTCCCGACTCGAAACATCACATCCATGTTTTCCAGAGATGCTGCCTGACCAGCTGAGTTACTCCAGCAGCTTGTGTCTTTCTTTTTAGATATAATACTTGCACTCTGTTTGTCACACTCTGCTGATAAAGAAAGTATTGGGACTATCGCAGACTCTAAAGATGGTTTTCACTGCCAATGTCCTTCAAATGAACAGCTGACTTTGATTCTTTGTGCAGTGCAGCTGATATGATGTGATTATGTCTCTTGAATATCCATTCTGCTTCTATAGCTAGTTCATCACTGTCCAATTCGCCTTGACCCCATTACGGATATTAGACCTCGTCTACACTACAATGTTGAGAACTATACTCTGCACTCTGTATTTTTCCCTTTGCTCTATCTTCTGTTTGAGTTTGACTTGACTGTATTTAACTATAGTATTGTCTCATTTGTTTGAATAGAATGCAAAACAAAGGTTTTCACTGTACCTCAGTACACATGACAATAGTAAACCTTAAATGTTCTGCAACTTGGGCCACATTCCCAAATTGAAGAGAAAGGTAACATCTGGCTAATTACCCATGACTCGGATGTACCACAAAAGTTGCCTCGTAAGGTTGAAGAAGATTATCACCTGAGGATTGAAGAAGACTAAGTAGACTGACTGGATACGTTCCTGTGGAGGAGGCTTATTGCAGAGGATAAAGTGAAACAAGACCAGTGCACAATTATTCAGGCACAGTGTAACCAGCGCTTTATATAACTGCAGTAAGGTCTCTTTACTCAAATCCTCGTGCACTAACTATCCATGTATTAGCTGTCAGTGATCATTGTACCAGGGCATCAAGGGATGACTGAATGCTCAGTTCGTACAAAATCTCATTGTTTAGAGAACATTCAGCTTTTCTATTATTTTTGTACCAAATAAATAACAATATTTTTTCACATTAAATTCCTTGCCAATTCGCTTAGCATGTGGAAATTCTGTTGAAGCTTCTCTGCATTCTTCACTCAACTCACGCAATTTGTATATATTCTATCTGGTCCCCTCGTTCAAATCGAAATAAATGATGAACATTACTCCATCATTATCCCAGTAGCACCCCACGAATCATTGACTCCCAACCTGAAACGAACGCAAGTTTTCATATCTGATTCCATCCACTAACCAATCTTCAATTTGCACAAGTTTATTATGCATAACCCCATGTGGTTTCATTGTATAATAACCTCTATGCCTACTGAAAGCCCAAACGCACCATATACATTAATTTTCCATTGCCTATTTGCTACTTTAAATTCAAAATGCTTTTGCATGTATGTTAAATGTGGTTTCCCTTTCAACCACATTAACTTTATCCAAGCCTATTATTTTCTAAGTACAGTGTCCCCTTGTTATTACCGACCTCTTTATAACAGATATTGGTTATAGCGGACCGATGACCTCCTCTCGTGGTGGCTGTTGGTGGGCAGCGGAAAGGTGGCTGCGGGAAGAGAGTGGGCAGTAAAACACTTCTGAAGAGCGTTGCATTGGGCTTGGGTATGCAGCAGCTGTGACAAAGCAAAGTCCTGGGGTGTTGGATGCAGACACAGCACCGTCACTGCACCTGTGCCACTCTGGCAACGTGTGTCTCCGAGAGGCTCCCTCCCATTGCACTACTCTCCACTTCCTATATTAGCATTTCCTATATTACTAATATCAGGATAACTGACCTCTGGACCACAATTTCAATCTTCCTCTTTCCTTGTGTACTGGAGTTCAATTTGCTGTCTTACAATTTGTGTAATCCTTTACTGAAACTATGGAATTTAAGAAGATGGTAACCGGTGAATGCTATATCTCCAGAACCATTTCTTTCAGCTTTCAAAAGGAATTAGAGCCTTTCAGACTTATTAATTTTACCAATATTTCTTCTTACCCATGCTGATTTCCTTCAGCTCTTCCTTCTCTCTAGATTTTTCAATATTTCTAGCAGGTTTTTGTGCCACCGGAATATAATTTGTTTACTTGCTGTGCCATTTCCTTATTCCCTGATATTTATTCTAGTGTGTAAAAGTGCACCAATTTTTCTTTTGCTGTTCTTCATTTTCAAAGCTTTCATAATGTTATATGTTTCTAGTGAATTCTACTTTCTCTTTCCTTATCCACGTCTTTTTCTTCCCTTTGTTGAATTCTGTATTATTCACAAACTTTAAGCTTCCTGTTCCTTTTGAGAACATTAGAACCATTTTTCTGGAGAGAGAAAGCAAGGGCTATCTGAAGTTGGAGAAATCCATGTTCATACCGCTGGGCTGCAAACTACCTAAGCGAAATATGAGGTGCTGTTCCTCCAAATTGTGCTGGGCCTCACTGACAATGGAGGAGCCCTAGGACAGAAAGGTCAGATTGTGAATGGGAGGGGGAGTTGAAGTGCTGAGCCACTGGGAGATCAGGTAGGTTAGGACGGGCTGAGTGTAGGTGTTCAGTGACATAATCGCCGAGCCTGCGCTTGGTCTCGCCGATGTAGAGAAGTTGGCACCTGGAACAGCGGATACAGTAGATGAGGTTGGGGGAGGTGCAAGTGAACCTCTGCCTCGCCTGGAAAGACTGTTTGGATGGAGTGGAGGGGGGAGGTAAAGGGACAGGTGTTGCATGGGAAAGTACCTGGGGAGGGGGTGGTTTGGGTGGGAAGGGACGAGTTGACCAGGGAGTTTCGGAGGGAGCGTTCTCTGCGGTAAGCAGAAAGGGATGGAGATGGGAAGGTGTGGCCAGTAGTGGGATCCCGTTGGAGGTGGCGAAAATGTTGGAGGATTATATGCATTTAGCCATTGCTTGCCTGTTTTCACACCATTGTCTGGATGTACGCGAAGGACAGTGAACAATGTAATTTTTTCCAAAATCATATTCTATCTGTCATGTCCTTGCCTACTCATTTAGCATTTCTATATCTGCTTGCCATTTCCCTGCTTTCTCTTAACAATTCAGTGCCACCCAGGTCTGTATCATCAGTAAACTGAGATCTATGACCATTTTGAGGCTTGACCTGTGTTGGTGATAAAATGGATAGGATTTTAATGGTTGGGTGAGAGACAGAGAATAGATGAGTGAGATGGTGTATATGGGTCTGAAGAAGGGTCTCGACCCAAAATGTCACCCATTCATTCGCTCCAGAGATGCTGCCTGACCCACTGAGTTACTCCAGCATTTTGTGTCTACCTTTGGTGTATATGCAGTCAGTGTGAAAGAGCAGTATAGGTAAATTAATGCAGAGATTCTCATTCCTGGAAACATCAACTCAAGCTCATTGCCTGGGAGACCATCGGACATCCCACATTCACACTGACCTCGATCTCACTGACAAGTACCTCAGTATCCTTCTTGGTGTAGCCAGAAGCTGTCTCCATCTTGTCTGCAGCCTCCATCTGCTCCCTTTCAACCCCTGACTGCCTACCATGGGGAGTGTGTCTTTAGGACTAATTCTTTTTCTGTACATGCTGCAGAACCAAGTCCTTGTTTTAACGGACCCCTTTAAAACGGATTTCGGTTATAGCAGATGAACCCCCGATTCGCACTAACTCACCGGCCACTTGGAGCGCAGGCTTCCGAGGGCCGCTGCCCAACTTGCAAGGTGCCCCAGAGAGCCCTTCATTACCCACCACAGGGTCCAGTTGAAGAGGCTGTTGTTGCAGCTTACATTGTAGCCCCTGGAGACGGCACTTTCTTCAGTCCGTCGCTGCTGATAGGACCACTCGGTCACCATGAGGATCCCTCCCCTCACACCAGCTACCGCTTCCTCCTTCACCATGTCCACTCGACCACCAACGCCCTATCCTTCTCCAGTCGCTCTGCCCACTTGTCTTCTCCCCCTCCCCACCTTGCCACATTCCCTCACTAGGGACAATTTACAGTAGGCAATTAACCTACCAACCTGCATATTTTGAAATTGAGACCCAGGTTCGATCCTGACTACAGGTGTTATCTGTACGGAGTTTGTACTTGCTCTCCGTGAGCTGCAAGGGTTTTCTCCAGGTGCTCTGGTTTCTTCCACTCTCCAAGGACATGCAGGTTTGTAGGTTAATATAATTTGGTACAATTGTAAATTGTCCCTAGTGTGTAGGGCATTGTAAGTGTGCGGGGATCGCTGGCCGGCAAGGAGTTGGTAGGCAGGAGGGACTATTTCTAAACTAAACCTAAACTAAACCACATCTCAGCCTTGTATGTACTTATACAGCAGGGTAAGAATATTTTAAAATTTATCTACAAAAAGGTCTGAAGGCAATAGACAATAGGTGCAGGAGTAGGCCATTCGGCCCTTCGAGCCAGCACCACCATTCAATGTGATCATGGCTGATCATCCCCAATCAGTATCCCATTCCTGCCTTCTCCCCATATCCCCTGACTCCGCTATCTTTAACAGCCCTATCTAGCTCTCTCTTGAAAGTATCCAGAGAACCGGCCTCCACCGACCCTCTGAGGCAGAGAATTCCACAGACTAACAACTCTCTGTGAGAAAAAGTGTTTCCTCATCTCCATTCTAAATGGCTTACCCCTTATTTTTAAACTGCAGCCCTGGTTCTGGACTCCTCCAACATCAGGAACATGTTTCCTGCCTCTTGTGCGTGTCCAAACCCTTAATAATCTTATGTTTCAATAAGATATCCTCTCATCCTTCTAAACTCCAGAGTATACAAGCCCAGCCGCTCCATTCTCTCAGCTTATGACAGTCCCGCCATCCTGGGAATTAACCTTGTAAACCTACGCTGCACTTCCTCAATAGCAAGAATGTCCTTCCTCAAATTAGGGGACCAAAACTGCACACAATACTCCAGGTGTGATCTCACTAGGGCCCTTTACAACTGCAGAAGGACCTCTTTGCTCCTATACTCAACTCCTTGTTATAAAGGCCAAAATGCCATTTGCTTTCTTCACTGCCTGCTGTACCTGCATGCTTACTTTCATTGACTGATGAACAAGGTCCCCCGATACCGCTGTACTTCCCCATTTCCCAACTTGACACCATTTAGATAGTAATCTGCCTTACTGTTTCTGCTACCAAAGTGGATAACCTGACATTTATCCACATTAAACTGCATCTGCCATGCATCTTCCCACTCACCCAACCTGTCCTAGTCACCCTGAATTCTTATAGCATCCTCCTCACAGTTCATACTGCCACCCAGCTTTGTGTCATCTGCAAATTTGCTAATGTTACTTTGAATCCCTTCATCTAAATCATTGATGTATATTGTAAATAGCTGTGGTCCCAGCACCGAGCCTTGCCGTACCCCACTAGTCACTGCCTACCATTCTGAAAGGGACCTGTTAATCCCTATTCTTTGTTTCCTGTCTGCCAACCAATTTTCTATCCACGTCAGCACTCTACCCCCAATACCAAGTGCCCTCATTTTGCCCACTAATCTCCTGTGTGGGACCTTATCAAATGCTTTCTGAAAGTCCATGTCATGAAGGTACATAAAGTTAATATTTGATCAGCAGAATAAATAAGTATGGCGAGTTCCAAAATAAGACCATTACATCGGATGTCACCAGTAAAATCACTATTCTGTACATAACTCTCTTTGAGTTCAGGGATTTGTACAATGATTTGAGCTCTAGGCCCCACCAGCAAAGTTAGGACAGTTACTCTGTGTAGTCACTTGTGGTTCCAGTTTTTTTCCAGCCATAGTGGCACAAATTATTTCATCTCCTCTCAACTGAACTACAAACTGACCCTTCTTTCATGAACTGTCTAGGATATGCATGCTGTAATTTGATTTACTTTAGATCCAAAGATTGACGTCTAATATAAAACAATCACTTCTTTGTCTCATAATACCACTGGAAAGTTGTTCGATTACAGTGATCTTTGACTGGGAAATTCAACACGGAAATGACAGCCACCTGCATTGCATGTGAGTTTTGTTTGGATTCACTTCACTATGCACTGTAACACCGGTGCTTGGAACATGCTGGAGGTCAAATGATGTTGCAACTCACTTCCTGCTCATTCTAGTTCTGTGTAGGTACTGAGATACACCATGTCTTGCCCTACGGCTTTACATTGCATATCTTTGCATTGCTTAACATTGCATCAGGAAGGCTGGCTCCAACCCGGGGGCGACGTTGGATTCATGGGAGGTGGTCTTGGAGGGGAGGATGCTCCTCAAACTGTGGAGCATCTTGGACAATACAGCTCACCCCCTCCATGACACACAGTGGTCAACCTGAGGAGTACCTTCAGCAACAGACTGGTTCCACCAAGATGCAAGAGATCCTTTTTCCCTGTGGCTATCGAACTGTACAACTCCTCCCCCTTCTGACATGGGGTAGACTGACTCTCCTCCCTCCCTAATCTTTGCACATCCCCAATCCTTTCCACTCGTCACTTTAATTTCATGTATCTTGTTGTGTTTTATGACTGTTGGCAGATCAATTTCCCTCCTGGGATAAATAAAGTTCTATCGTATCATACTTGAATTAAGTAATCAACCTTAATTAAAAGCATATGTAAAGCTAACTGGCTTGTTTTATACACAGTGATGCATTGAACGGAGCTGTTGCCTCACACCTCCAGTCACTCGGTTCTGTATGTGTGGAGTTTGCAGGACCCCCCTATCTAGGTGATCAGATTTTCTCCCACATTCCAAAGACATTCAAGATTGTAGGTTGATTGCCTGCGATAAATTGCTCCTTTTTCACTCGGTGGTGGAATCTGGGGAGAGTTAATGGGAATGTGAAGAGCACAGTTTATAGGGACAATTAGACATGCATTGGGAATGCTGTGAGAGCCAGCATAGACTCAGTTAGGAAATGGCTTTCTGTATTCTAAGAAGATATAGAAAATAATATTAATGCTTTTGATTTCATAAGGCAGAAACATTACAAGTAATCGTATTATTTTGTGTGTTTCACATTTTAAATATTTTTGTTTGCATCTATTTTAACTATTCCAACATGCCTCAAGTTATACGGCACATTTAGAAGTAGTGAGAAAGATCTAATTACAGCACAAGTTATCAAAAGCTCATCAGAATTATCCAGAGGCACTCTTCAGGACTATTCACTGTTCACATCCAGCACCAGCAGCCTTGGCAATGATGAGTTCAGAACATTGTAAACACAAGGATGCAGCAGATTAGCATGGCACCAGGGAATTCAGTGGAGGTGGATGACACAGTATAGAGGCCCAGGTGAGCACATATTGGATCTTTTCCCTTCCTTCCATACTTTGAATGCTCAACATAAATGTTGTTACTGACAACATTTTGGAAGCACTAGACAGCTTCCTAAGCTTTCGAGAACACAAAGTGCTGGAGTAACTCCGTGGGCCGGGCAGCAACATCAGCAGGATGCTGCCTGTCACGCTGAGTTACTCCAGCACTTTGTGTTCTCCACATGTATTCAGCCATCAGCAGTTCCTTGTGTCTCCTACGCTTCCAACATGATTGCAGAAATGACATCTCATTATCACCCTGAGTTCACATCAGGGAAGTGGCAAATTGTGTCACGCCCCAAATCAAAAATTAAAGCTGAAGTCTTCCCAAAGGCTGCTGCAGCATCGGCTTAAACCAACTCCACAGCACAGTCCAGTGATCAATATTAATTATGAGTGTCGTAGAGCGTAGAAATAGGCCCTTTGGCTCAACACATCCAAGCCAACCAAGATACTCCACCTCGGCTAGTCCCATTTGCTTATGGTCGACCCATATTCCTCTAAACGTTTCCGATCCATGTACAGTACCTGTCTAAAGGATGATTAAATGGTATTGAGCATACCTCACTTTCTTTGGCAGCCTGTTTCATGTATGCATCACTCTCTGTGTGACAGTTATCCCTCAAGTCGCCATTAAATCTTTCCCCTCTCACCTTAAACTAATTCCCTCTAGATTTCTTGATTTACGCACCCAGTGAAAATGTCTATGTACATTCACTTAATCTAAGCCCTTCATGATTTTACACAGCTCTCTAGCATCACTTGTCAGCTTCCTGCGCTAGTCCTAGCCTGCTCAGTCTCTCAGCATTCTTTCCCGACATAATGGCATCTTTTCTACGGCAGGTTGATCAAAATTGAACACAATGCTCCAGCTACGGGCTCACTAACATCCTGTATATAACATAATGTCCCATAATCAATACTCAATTCCCTGACTGATGAAGACCAGCATTCTAAAAATTATCTTCACAATCCAATCTACCTGTGACGCCACTTTCAGGAATTTATGTACTTGTACTCCTTGATCCCACTGCTCCACAACATTCCCCAGTTTGACTTTCCTAAATACTTATCTGAATTATATTTCATTTGCCATTACTCAGCCCACTTGCCCAGCTGATCAAGATCTCGCTGTAATTCTTAATAACCATCTTCGCATTCTACAATATCTAGGAGCGTGGTGAATCTGTGGAATTATTTGTTACGGAAGGCTGTGGAGGCCAAGTCAGTGATTATTTTAAAGGCAGAGACAGATAGATTCTTGATTAGTGCAGGTAGCGGAGGTTATGGGGAGAAGGCAGGAGAATGTGGTTAGGAGAGAGAGAGAGAGAGATAGATCAGCCTTGATTAATGGCGAAGTGGATTTGATGCGCCAAATGACCTAATTCTACTCTCGGGCAATGGAACCCACCTGCATATTTCTCTCCAAGTTCAACATAATTCTGGCATTATTCCTTCATTGCTTGGATTAACTCCTGGAAATAACAGCCCAATGACACTGTAGAAGCACCTTCCCCAAAAGAACGACAGCATTTCAAGTAGGTGGCTCATCAACACCATCTCAGGGGCAAAGAGAAATGACCAATATGCTGTCCGTCCGTACTAATGAAACCTGCAATTGTAAATAATTAAGTAAAATAAAAGCCTATTGATATGCATGTGGAACATGGTCAATGGGTTTTAAAGCAAGTTTCAGGAGAGCATTGTTTAAAGGAAGCCATGGCAGGTTATATTGGATGGATGGAAAGACAAATAAGATTAATATATTTAACAAAATCAATGAGGTTACAGAGAGGAATAGTGACTCCAGGAAAATAAGGCATGATAGACCTGAGAATTGTAGCTGTTTTGCAGTTGTGCTAAAAGTACCTTCTGCAATAGGCAGTGCTTATTGCAGTAGTGGTAAAGCCTTCGTTGATGTTTGATTACCACTCTCACTTATTTGTTTTAGAAGTATGGATTCCAAGTTGAATATCCACAAAATCAATTGGTCCAACGTGACAAGAATTCTCCTCAATTTGTTTACATTCATGGGGAAGTAATTGTCTCGGCAGCTGGGGAGTGATCCCAATATCTGATCGACATGCCTAAGAAACTGAAATTACAAGTCTAAGGTAGCTTTCAGATCATAAGGTAAAAGACCAGACAATTTATTTCCGTGGTCTTGGTTGCTGGGTTGATTTTCACCATAGCGTAGGACAATGCGCTGATGAACAAATGGTGCCACAAGGTTATTTACATCAACCTGGGAAGATAGAAGGTGGTTTGGCTGAGCATTCAAAACAGAATGTGCAACAATGCAGCAGTTCCTCATTCCTGCAATGTAGCGTAGATCAGGAGATTGCACAATGTGGGGTGAGATCAATAATCAAGTATGTTAAGAATGTGTCTTCACGTATGTGTACCATAAACTGTTGTTAAAGTGCTCTTCCAATTCCTGCACGTACCACTGGGCTAAATAATGTTTTATATTATGAATGATTGAACTCATTTATTTCAAGAGGGCGTGCATACAATAACAGGGATGTCATACTTGAGGCTCCATAAGGCACTGGTAAGGCTGCATTTGGAATATGGTGAGCAATTTTGGGCACCGTATCTGAGGAAGGATGCGCTGGCTCTGGAGAGGGTCAAAGGTCTTTTATTGTCACATGTACTAATTAAGGTAGTGTGATATGCGAATTACCATACAGCCGTATGAAAAAAAAGTAACAAGACACACAAATACATAAAAGTTAACATAAACATCCACCACAGCAGATTCCCCACATTCCCCACTATGATAGAAGCAAAAAAGTCTAAACGTTTTCCTCTTTACTTCTCCCGTGGTCAGGGCTGTCTAACCACCCGTCAGGGCGATCAAAGCCCCCGCAGCCGGCAGTCGAAGCTCCCGCGTCGAGGAGATTGAAACTCCCACTTCGAAACTCGCGCGTTGGGTGAACGAAACTCCCGCAGCTTGTCTAGATGAGGTTTACAAGAATGATCCCAGGAATGAGTAGGTTAACCTATGATGAGCGTTTGACGGCACTGGCCCTGTACTCGCTGGAGTTCAGAAGAATGAGGGGGAACCGCATTGAAACATACAGAATAGTGAAAGGTTTGTTCAGAGTGGATGTGGAGAGGATGTTTCCATTAGTGGGAGAGTCTAGGACTAGAGGTCGTAGCCTCAGAATTAAAGGACATTCTTTTAGGAAGGAGATGAGGAGAAATTTATTTAGTCGGAGGGTGGTGAATCTGTGGAATTCTTTGCCACAGAAGGCTGTAGTGGCCAAGTCGGTGGATATATTTTAGGCTGAGAGAGATAGATTTTTGATCAGTACTGGTGTCAAATGTTGTGGGGAGAAGTCAGGAGAATGGGGTTTGGAGGGTGAGATAGATCAGCCATGATTGAACAGTGGAGTAGACTTGATGGGCCAAATGGCCTAATTTTACTCCAATCACATATTTTTGTAGTGGGAGCCAAGCTCAGTGAGAATGCCAAATGACTGGCAGTTGATACTGAACCATGGGCGCTGTTCGCTGAAGTATTGGGATCTGGTTTGTAACGTGCCAAGCTCACTTCATTACAGACCATTGCAGCTGTCAGTAGCCATTACTTTTCTATTTCAGTTCTCTTACCATCAAGGAAAAAAAGAGAAAATATATTGCTTCCACGAATTGAAGTATCTAATAACTTCATTTCTTGATATTGGAATTTTACTGCTGGATTTATTTGATAGAAATGTGTTGGCGGATAAGCTAAAAACATCGGCCGAGGCCAGTTGTCAGAGCAATCAAACCCATGTTTGGCCCACAATTAAATTGCACCGTCTTCAAGTCTAAAATGTGACAATAGCCGGGTGGACACATTAAAGGGATGTAATCCAGTCTCACCAACAGTCTGTCCTTTTTGTCTACTTTTCTCTTATTTTTATTGTGTTTAAAAGTTGTGTTAAGGACCTGTCCAACTTGACCAACTTGACCGTCATTTGTGCCTCATTTACGGGTCATATGTAAAATAGGTTTACGCGTTGTGATAGGCGACGTTGTGCGCAAATCACGCGTCAGCACAGCCTCCTGGTGCGCGTGATGTCATTAGAATACCCTGCGGCGCGCATGGTTACGGACGTCGACGAATGGTGATGTAACCGTGTGTTACCACGCGATATACGTGAGACGTCGGGACGCCAGCGTGCAACGACAATGTGTCAACGTGCGTACGCGATACGTCACGCAGGTGGTGAGCGAGGATTTCGTTACACTACAAAATCCTGGAGCACCGCGCGCCACCGCATGCGATTCCACGCCTCACCATGTGCAATGCGTTCATCACCCATGCGTCACGACGCGGTGACCTATTTTACGTATGACGCGTAAATGAGGCGCAAATGACGGCCAAGTGAGGACAGGCCCTTTAATGTTCTCTGGTTTGTTTTATGTCGGGGGTTGGGCGAGGGGGAAACTCCGGAGATGCGATTGTTTTCCGGGTTGTATTCACTGTATTATTGTAGATTGGTATTCACCATGCCATAAGATGATTGCTCTGATGGAGTCAAATGGTGTCACAGTCACTTATTTTAGTCACTTTTATTTATATAGCACATTTAAAAAATGACTCTCGTTGGCCAAAGTGATTTACATTGGTGGAGGTACTAACGTTATACAACAGTGGTTCATGGATTAAATACATACATCACTACATACATATAGCTCTCGCTCAGAGGACGTCAAGAAAGGCTTGGGAGTAGAGATGAGTTTTAATTCTCGACTTAAAGGAGTCGATGGAGGGGGCAGTTCTGATGGGAAGAGGGATGCTGTTCCACAGTCTAGGAGCTGCAACCGCAAAGGCGCGGTCGCCCCTGAGCTTATGCCTGGACCGCGGGATGTTCAGTAACCCTAAGTCGGCCGATCTGAGGGCCCTGGTGGTGGTGTGGTGCGTAAGCAGACTTTTGATGTAGGTGGGGGCAAGCCCGTTAAGGGCTTTGTAGACATAAAGGAGGATCTTGAAATGTATTCGAACCGCACAGGGAGCCAGTGGAGAGAGGCCAGGATCGGGGTGATGTGGTCCCATTTTCGGGTGCCCGTCAGGAGTCTCGCTGCGGCATTTTGGACCAGTTGCAGGCGGGACAGGGAAGATTGGCTGATGCCAGTGTAGAGGGAGTTGCAGTAATCTAGGCGGGAGGAAATAAATGTGTGGATGATCTTTTTGTGGTCATCGAACTGGAGGAATTGAAATAAACGACGGTTATTTATTTCAACCAGGACAGACAAATGGAGGTTTGGTTGAACATCCAAAAACAGAATGTGAAACACCACAGCAGTTCCTCATTCCTGCAATGAAACGGTTGCCTAGATCAGGGCTGTGCGTGCAGGGTAGGATGAGATGGATACTGCCCTTAATGATCATCCAGTACATTGAGGTAGCAGGTTGGTTCACGTATATGTATTATAAGCACTTGTGAAAGTACTCATTGCCACCGGGCTAACTTGTGTTTTAACTTATTGATGTGGGATCTAACCTTGCTGCAGGCCTCCCATTGTAATAAAATTGCAAGTCTATAAAATGTAATAATGTCACAGTCTGCAGGGTTCATGACATATCAGCCTGTGCTGGTGAAAGCTTCGTGTTGGACCCAACTTCCACCTTTGACGAGCTTCTAGATTGTAATTGCATCATGCATTCTGAATGAGTCATCAAGTAATTAAATGGCAGCCTCAACAAACTGTGTACTTTAATTCAATTACTTTGTCTCCCAGTTTATTATAAACATATGTAGAAGATCAATGAGGAAAGGATATTAATTATTTACCTTTCCCTTAACCAACAGTGCAATCTGGGTGGGTATTATTTTATTACCCTCTAATAACCTCTGAAGCACGCAGCACGGCAGGGATGGCAATCTGTGCAGCCATTAGAATGATTATTCACGTAAACATTTTAGGAAATGGACAGGGTAAGGTTTGGGGTAGGTTCCACAACCCACCCTACTTCACTCCCCAGTAGAATCATTTGCCTGCACTACAGGTTCTTCTATGTGCAAATTCGTGTCTCTGGATTTCTTTCCTTCAAAAATGTCTTCAATCCTCGAAACATCACTTTAGGTTTGGCATACAGTAATTACCGGGAAATATATAAATCGCAATGTCTGTTACAACGACAATTCTTGGTTTCTTGGTCCTCCAAAATATTCCGAATGGAATTTAAACTGGAGGTGGTGAAGGGAGGACTTAAGGCAGAAAGGGTTATTGGGAAGAAAGAGCTACTTTAAATTTAGTTGCATCTGGTTGGGTAACTATAGTTGGGTGGAGATTATTCCATGCTTTAATTGTGTGGGGGGAGAACGAATTGCTGTATACATCTGTCTTTGTAGCTGGGATCACAAATTGGATCGAATTAATAAATTCTGTATTCTCTTCTGTATTGGTTCAATGGTGTAATTCTCCAAACCACCCTCCCACCACTTTCCTTTACACTTTAGTGACAGCTTTAACTTTTGTGCAACAAGTATCCTTTCACATTGTTAAACTGTAGTTGCTGTCCTCTCTCATTTAAATCTTGGGATTATAGGTTGTCCAGATGAACAGTGATTATATTTGGTAAACACATAATGCTGGAGTAACTCAGCGGGAGAGGCATCAACTCTGTAGAGAAGGAATGGGTGACGTTTTCGGGTCGAGAGACCCTTCTTCAGGCTGAGGTTATACTAGTGATTATAGTTGTTCAGATATTCTGAAAAGTTGCACATTTCCAGCTCATTACAGTGTAATGTTATTACCAGCATGATGACCCAAGAAATTATCAATGAGCATGTCTGGTATTTCACATTTCTGCATTTCCATAACATCCTCATCATTTCCCTCCAGCTTCAGCACACAACTGCACATGAGGGCGAATATACTGTGACTTCCAAAATTGTATGTCTTTGCGACATGGGAGGAAACCGGAGCTTTGAAGGAGCAGTTGTGAGAAACACCTTGGGCATGTGAGTTCCCATTGGAACTATTGTTGAACTAAATTTCTTTAGTCAGAGGGTGGTGAATCTGTAGAAATTATTTGCCACAGAAGACTGTGGAGGCCAAGTCAGTGGATATTTTAAGGCAGAGATAGATCCTTGATTAGTATAGATGTCAGGGGTTATGGGGGCGGGGGTGGGGGGGGGGGGAGGGGGAGGCAGGAGGATGGGGTTAGGAGGGAGAGATGGATCAGCCATGATTGAAAGTTGGAGTAGACTTGATGGGCCGAATGGCCTAATTCTGCTCCTATCACATGACATGACCTTATGTGAGGCAACAGCTGTGCTGGTGTGCTGTTCTAAATGTCCTTCTTATTGACATGTTGCAATACTTTGCTCAACACTAGCATACCAAGCTGGAAAAGAGCCTTGACAGTGATCATCTGTCGGACCCACTGTGTCTATAATTGGATGTATTGCTTGCTGACCTTTTGACACGACAAATGTATTCACTAATGAATGAAGGGATAAATCAGAGGATATCATGAAAGATCTGACGGTCAGTTCAACAGTAAGGGCATGTGAGTTCTGTGCTGAAAACTGTGAGGAGTTCAGAGCAAGTTTTTGCTAGTCAAGAAGTCCTGATGTTTGGATTGTTAATATTCTTGGGTATTGTTGTTCATAGGGGAGAGAGTGATGGCTCGGGGAGTGAGAGCGAGTTAAAATCCCAAGACAGTAGATCCATTAAGAGTTATGGAAATAGGAGAACAGAATCTTCCACTGTCATTCAAATGGTGCCCATTCCACCTGACAGCTGAGCATGCAGGTTGAGCAGGCAGTGAAGAAAGCGAATGGTATGTTGGCCTTAAGAACAAGAGGAGTTGAGTATATGAGCAAAGAGGTCCTTCTGCAGTTGTATAGGGCCCAAGTGAGACCACACCTGGAGTATTGTGTGCAGTTGTGGTCCCCTAATTTGAGGAAGGACATTCTTGCTATTGAGGGAGTGCAGCGTAGGTTTACAAGGTTAATTCCCGGGATGGCGGGACCGTCATATGCTGAGAGGATGGAGTGGCTGGGCTTGTACACTCTGGAGTTTAGAAGGATGAGAGGATATCTTATTGAAACATATAAGATTATTAAGGGTTTGGACACGCTAGAGGCTGGAAACATGTTCCTGATGTTGGGGGAGTCCAGAACCAGGGGTTACAGTTTAATAATAAGGGCCAAGCCATTTAGAACGGAGTCGAGGAAACACTTTTTCTCACAGAGAGTTGTGAGTCTGTGGAATTCTCTGCCACAGAAGGCGGTGGAGGCCGGTTCTCTGGATACTTTCATGAGAGAGCAAGATAGGGCTTTTAAAGATAGCGGAGTCGGGGGATATGGGGAGAAGGGGATATGGGGACATTAAATGGCGGTGCTGGCCCGAAGGGCCGAATGGCCTACTCTTGCACTTATTGTCTATTGTCTGTGGAAGGATGGCCACTGACCCAGGTTATTGATGTGAAAAGTCTTCTTTTCAAATGTATTGGGCTAATCAGCTGGGAGAAAACAAGCTCAGAAAATTATTCAATAAATACAATGTATTGCAATGTTAGTCATGTTTTTTTCTCAGTAATTGTGTGATTTATGTAGCGATTATTGTTTTACTGTGCCAAGCCACAAAGCAGGTCATTATTCAAAAAATGAAACATTGCAAATGCTGGAAAGTTAAAACAGAAAATACTGCACATTTTTAGCAGGTTGGTCTCCACCTGTGGAGAGAGAACCAGAGTTAACATTCTGTTTTCATTCTTTTAGTTTTGACCTTTTTATTTCTCCACAGATAATTGCAAACCTGTTAACTATTTCCAGCATTTGCTGTTTTCATTTGCTGGTTCTGGATAACTCGGAAAATAAGTATTTAGATCTTGATACTGAAAAGGAAAATATAACTAGCATTTGAATTTATTTACCACCTCTTAAACATTTGAAACTGCTTTACAGCCAATTAAGTATTTTTAATGTGTTTTTTTGTGAAAAAGTTAACAAACAAAGCAGCCAATTTTTGTTTAACAAATTCTCAAAAGCTGAAATATGACAATCTGTTGTCTATGTTGTTGGTTACGAGATTATGTTGGCCAGGATACCAGGAATAATTCCTTGTCCTTCTTCAGGATATTGCCGATAGTTCTATAACATTCATCAAAGAAGTTGGACGGGGTACCAGTTTAACTTTCCTCAAAAAGTCACCTATAAGACTGCAATATTCCTACTTCCTCCCCTGTCCCCGTTATTCCCTTCCACCTCTATCCCTCACTCTGACTTCAAATTGCACTCCACTTCTGAACTTGTTTTACACCCTTTAGTCTCCTTGTCATCCCTTACCTCTTTTCCAGCTTTCTGCCCCCTACTCCAATCAGTCTGAAGAAGTGTCCCGATCCACAACGTTTCCTATCCATGTCCGCCGGAGATGCTGCCAGTTCGACTGAGTTAATTCAGAACTTTTTTACCAATCTTGTGTGTGCAGATATGTGTCGCATGTCATTGAATGTGCTGCATCTCTTGATTCCAATAACAAGGATGGCACTGCTGTGGAACTGCTCCCTCACAGTTTTAAGGGTCAGTCCCTCTTGCGAGACCTTTACAGGCGACTGCTGGCACCAATGATAGATCGCCGAAATTTTCAACATGTTGAAAATTCAGCGGCAAAAGAAAGAATATACGACTCTTTGGAGACCTCTCACGACCATCGGAGACCTCTCACAACCATACAGGCGACCTCTGGCGACATGTCGCGGGTGACCTCTCACAACCATAGGAGATCTCTCACGACCACACAGCCTGTATGGTCATGAGTGGTCTCCTATGGTCATGAGAGGTCTCCAAGTGGGACAGGTGCTGTCTGTGCAGTTTGCATGTTCTCTCTGTGACCATGTGGGCTTTCTCCGGGTGCTCTGGTTTCCTCCCTCATTTCAAAGACGCACAGGTTTGTAGGTTAATTGGCCTCTGTAAATTGCCCTGGCGACCGGGGGGGGGGGGGGGGGGTGGAGGGTTGGGAGGAGGGTGCCCCCTCCCATTGGTACGGAACATTTGCATTTTTCAGCTTGAAATTGTGCAATATGGTGCATACTGTAGCGAGTCTTATAACTTACACTTGAATGCAATATATATGCTTTAAATTGGATTGGAGCGTTTTTGAAAGGGGGGAGGCTGTGCGATCACTGATCACTGGCCTTGGGGGTACCCGGTGAGGGAGTGGAGCAACCGAGTGGGGAGAGGATGTGGAAGAAGGGTATGAACTTTTTGAAATTTGATGTATTAAAATCATGTTTTAGTGCACTGTAGATGTATGATTTCAATGTTTTTTGTATGAAGTATTTTTAAGAGGTAACTTTTGGGTAACTTTATCCACACTAAGGGTGATGGGTGTATGGAACAAGCTGCCAGAGGAGGTAGTTGAGGCAGGGACCATCCCAACATTTAAGAAAAAGTTAGACTGATACATGGATAGGACAGGTTTGGAGGTATGGACCAAAAGCAGGTAGCGTAGCTGGGACATGTTGGCGGGTGTGGGCAAGTTGCGCCGAAGGGCCTGTTTTCACACTGTATCACTCTATGACTACATTATACCTCCACCATGCATGAATGCTTCAAAATCAAGTGATCGAGTTTTATTGCCATATACTCAAGCATAGAAACATAGAAAATAGGTGCAGGAATAGGCCATTCGGTCCTTCGAGCCAGCACTGCCATTCAATATGATCATGGCTATTCATCTAAAATCAGTACCTCTTTCCTGTTTTTTCCCCATATCCCGTGATGTCGTTAGCCTCAAGAACTACATGTAACTCTCTCTTGAAAACATCCAGTGAATTGGCCTGCACTGCCTTCTGTGGCAGAGAATTCCACAGATTCACAACTCTCTACGTGAAGAAAGTTTGTCCTCATCTCAGTCCTAACTGCCCCCCCTTTATCCTTAAACTGTGACCCATGGTTCTGAACGCCCCCTTCGGCACAGACTCTCGCGGCAGTGGCAGCGGCGCAACGCTTCCGACGCCCGGGACATGCACTGTCCGGTGTCCTCAATGGCCAGAGCTGCAGCGAGCGACACGCCGGCCCCGGCAAACACTCGTCCGTCCCGGCTCCCCGCATCTGTTCCGGCCACTGGTTCTGCTCCCATCCCTCCCGCAGCCCCGGCTCTCCAACACCCGCGGACCATGCAGTTTATCCGAGTTTTGACATTTTCGTTGATCACAAAATTTCTCACCACTGAGCATGAGAAATTTCTGATGAGCGTGAGGGCGTGAGAGTTTGCTTGAGGGCGTGAGTCTCACGCTCAAAGCGTGAGAGTTGGCAGCCCTGCCTGGTGTGTATGACCACATGGACTCGGTGGGCCGAAGGGCTTGTTTCCATGCTGTTTCTCTAAACTAAACTCGACAATGCCAACAAATTGCGTTCAGGAGCAGTTTCAGTACTGAGATTACTTGTGTGATAGTATCAATGTTATAAAGTGTTAGAAATAATCAGTATATTCTCTGCAGAATTATTTTTCAGTGATCTATCCAGTTGTTGTTCACCAGTATTGTCAAAATCACACTGTGTGATTTCTTTCTTCAGGGAAGCCATCAATTTGTCGCTGGATTCTTAGATTTATCAAGTAAAATCTATCGCCATGTCATTTCCTTTTTAAAGTCAAATATTTCATTTTTAAAAGCTGATTTAAAAAATCTGTTGAATCCATTGATTTATGGATTTCCTCCAGCCATCATTGTATGCATGATACTTCCTAACAATAAAGTTACAAGCCTAGTGCTGGAAGGTGGGATTTGGCAGAGGGGGCCTCTCTCATCTGGCACAGACATTGATGAGCAAAATGACCCTGTGTGCCACAAATTCAATGAGCAAGGGCTTTTTGACTTGTAGTTGGTGCAACTACGAATATTTGGGGTGAATGGGAGATCAAGCATTTCTTGTAGGAGAGAAGGATAGTGGGTGTACCAAAGGCAGCCAGATTAATCTTCCTTAAGGGCCTGTCCCACTTACTCGATTTTTTCGGCGACTTGCCGGAACCCATCTTAATCGCAGCAGGTTGCCGAAAAATTTCAACGCGTTGCCGAAAAAAATAGCATAAGTGCGACAGGTCCTTACACACTCCTTGCACATACTGCAGAACAATATCAACCAATGTCAAGGATTAAGATCAGCTTGTGTAGGAAGGAACTGCAGATGTTGGTTTACACCAAATATAGACCCAAATTGCTGCAGTAACTCAGCAGGACTGGCAGCATCGCTGGAGAGAAGGAATGGGTGATGTTTTGGGTCGAGACCCTTCTTCAGACTGAGAGTCAGGGGAGAGGGAAACGAGGTGTGGAAGAGTAGGTTGTTTCTGAAATGTAGTGTCTTTTGAATTGGCCTTCTTCAGTTTGGTTCTTCACTGGTGCAGAAGATGAGGTGCTGTTCCTCAAACCTGCGTTGGACTTCTTAGTGATAGCGCAGGAAGTTACCGCAGGAAGTGACCGTGCAGGATAGGTCAGAGTGAAAGTTGGGTGAAGAATTAGAGTGACCAGCAACAGGAAACTCAGGAACACCCCTTCAATCGTAACAAAGGTTCACCGCAAAGCGGTTTCCAAATCTGCGTTTGGTTTCTCCAATCTAGAAGAGGCCCCACTGTGGACATCAAGTTCAATACATTAATTACAATTTCAAGCTTGTTTGGGCAGCACTTGATGTTTATCGGGAAGCAAACATAGAATTATCACCACTAGATGTGAAAGATGAGAATGAATCAATTCATGAAAGAAAAGTGTTATAAAATGTACTCAAAAATCTTTTGAATATATGTTGCATTTTTTTTTTAAATGAACGTGTTAACATTTTAATGAGATCTGCTTCTCTTATGAAATTAATTTGTGCCAGTGCTATGCAGGTTTATATTAAAGTACTCATCTTCATGACTTTTACTTAATTATATGGGCTATGCTGGAAATGAAGTAATGTCATAATAACCCCAGGAGAACAGAAATCCAAGTCTTATTGACAAATGAATTCTGCTAAACTGAAATGATTGTTTTTCTCTGTGTCTGTGAGTTTTGTTTTCATGCTTCATGCTGTTAAACAGTTGTTCTCAATGAGGTTCTTTCTCACAAGAAGAATGATAAATCAGCAGACATCCTGTCCTGTGCCTGGTGATCTCACTCAGTTAACTGGCAAATAGAAAGGGGTGTGGGGCGATTCCTGTTGGAGGGAATTGTGCGTTTAACCTGAACCTTGAATCTGGCTTTTACATGGGCCACAGCTGCCCTTTTAATTATGGCTTCGATCGGGACATGACAAAGAGAATCTTATCGATCAGAAGCGAGCTTCTCAAACAAGAATTTCACTACATCTAGGTGTATGTGACAATAAATCAACCTTTGAACCTTTGAACCTTTGAAGTCGTAGTTTTCACGGACTAAACAGTACACACTGGGAAACATTGTGAGAGAACTCAAAGTATATATGATTCATAGCATCCACAGCCTCTTATATTCTGTATAAGTATTACAAGTATTAATGCTTGTATTCGGATTTTACATTTTTTAAATTTATTTGTCAGTGATCTAATCATCCGTGTATTTTCTCTCTGAGAGTAACCTTCAACTTTGTACTGTTTAAAACATCTTTCTATTTTTAAGACAGATAGATGTAGTAAAGAATCCTAAAATAGACACAATGCTGGAGTAACTCAACGGGACAGGCAGCATCTCGGGAGAGAAGGAATGGGTGACGTTTCGGGTCGAGACCCTTCTTCAGACTAGAATCGGGGGAAAGGGAAATGAGAGATATAGAAAGTGATGTAGAGCGATATAGAACAAATGAATGAAAGATATGCAAAAAAGTGACGTTGATGAATGAAACAGGCCATTGTTGGTGAAGTTAATGGTCCATGAGTTCTAAAGAATCCTTCTTTTCTCATGTTCAGTTTTATTACCCTTGGCCTGGTTTACAACATTCTATGTATATCTTTACTCCAGCTAGCTATGCTAATCTAATCACTACCTGAATCAATTTCTTGCCTCTGCCAACATGATCTTTAAGTTCCCGTCACTTTGTTAGCTTTTGCTTTCATGTTTCCCCAGTATGTAAGTCCTTGGTTAAACATGGTATAAACTTGCCACACTTAATACACACTCGATAACAATTGAATTTGCTTAGAGACAAGAAACTCAAAAAAGTACATTAACGAACTAATTCTTATCATTATCCCAAGCAGTGTAAGTGCTGGTATATCAGCCACTGTACTAAATGGGGGACTTTGGAACATAGATGGCAAAACTCTAACCATTTCAGAATTTATGCATTCATGTGGGAATCCTAAGCAAAAATGCAGTCAAACAAAGAAATATCGTGCAGTTCACTGTTGAACTGCCAACATTCCAACAAATTCCAATCTCGGACACGCATTGTAACATTGATACAGAAATCTTATTTCGATAGATTACTAGGATGGCTGATGTAAGGAATAGAAATATGAAGTGGGACTGTTACCGCATTGTTGGAATTATTGGATAACTTGCCAGGGGAATACGGGGGTGGGGGGGGTGGTGAAGTGCTCTGTAACTGGCTACATAATCTTGCCGACATAATGTGTAATGTGCAACGGCCTGGCTAACATTGTACCATTAATCCTGCTTGTGCGAAAGGCATATTTTGGTGATAGCAACGGAGAGAATCAGACAGAAAGAATCAGTAGAGAACCACAGGGATCTGAATGCTTTTGCATTTGAAATGGTGGCTAAAATAAGACAATGATGGCATTATAGCATCATAGAAACAGAAAAATAGTTGCAGGAGTAGGCCATTCAGCCCATTCCGCCATTCAATATAATCATGGCTGATCATCTAAAATCAGTACCCCGTACCTGCTTTTTCCCCATATCTCTTGATTCCTTTAAGAAGGAACTGCAGATGCTGTAAAATCAAAGGTAGACAAAAGTGCTGGAGAAACTCAGCGGGTGAGGCAGCATCTATGGAGCGAAGGAAATAGGCAACGTTTTGGGCTGAAACTGAAGGGTTTCGGCCCGAAACATTGCCTATTTCCTTCGCTCCATAGATGCTGCCTCACCCGCTGAGTTTCTCCAGCACTTTTTTCTACCTTGATTCCTTTAACCGGGTGAACCTATGCTGTACTCCCTCAATAGCAATAATGTCCTTCCTCAAATTAGGAAACCAACATTGCGCACAATACTCCAGGTGCGGACTCACCAGAGCCCTGTGCAACTGCAGTAGGACCTCCTTGCTCCTAAACTCAAATCCTTTCGCAATGAAGGCCAACATGCCATTAGCTTTCTTCACTGCCTGCTGCACCTGCATGCTTACTTTCAGTGACTGATATACAAACACACCCAGGTCTCGTTGCACCTCCCCTTTTCCTAATCTGACACCATTCAGATAATAATCTGCCTTCCTCTTCTTGCCACCAAAGTGGATAACCTCATGTTTAATTAGGTGAATTAGCTGTTAACTGAATTAGTAACTCCTGTTCATTCACTAGCCTGATACAGAAAGTAAATACAAATATTGCAGGTGTCTATAATTTGGAATCTAAATACTGCAAAAATATCAGTGAGCAATTTCCAAAATATTTGCAATCGGGATGCAGGCTCACAACACCTCTGAACCTTGCAGTAATTAACCTTAAGCCCAGAAAGAATTGAAGCAAGAATAGGCCAACTAACCTCACACAGCAGTTTTGCCATTCACTATGATATTCTTTTCAATGTAGCACTGCTGCATTTTTAGTGCTGATGTGATCCAAATTCGATTGCCTCAGAGAATAGGAGCTCGATGTGCTTTGTTCGGCTGAAGTATTTCAGCGACTTGTGCATTCAGGCTGCACTAACTGTCCTTTTCGCTGAATCATTACTTCATCTGAGGGACAATATTGTGATGCGTTAGTGCTAGTGGATGGAAACATGGTCGTTTTAAAGTGGATATGGATGAAGCATGTTGCGGCAGAGGTTGAGCAAATGCTTCTGATATGGGAAACCGCACAAGTGTCGGGGCCAAATGGGCTGCTTCTGTTTATTTGTTTACGTTCTCATGGCTAATTACTGCTGACGCCTGAGGCCTTGTATGCCTGCATGCTGTTTGTAATATTTTGAAAATTAGAATTTTATTTTTTTTTTTTTTTTATCCTATGGTATTTTGTGTTATTTGGATTGAAAACTGCAGCCGCCTGCAATGTTTATCTTAATATGAGTGCTTAGTGTTGTGCTGCTGCAAGTAAGCGTTTCATTGCTCAATCTGGGACATATGACAATAAAACACTCGACTCTTGAGAGAAGATCAATGAAATAACAAATCTACCTTCTGTCGTTTATTTCAGCATTCTTAATGAACGTTGAAATGAGTGTCTATTGCTGGTTAGGTGCGATTCAATTATATTTACTGTGTTTCTCTTTAATTTTGATGCACAAGATTAGTACGACAAAACCCCGTGATATATTTTGAGGTGACAATTCTAGTCGCTCACTTTGTAGTGAGTGAACAATAAGGCACAGCCCATGTTCCAATAGTGAATGCAAAATATTCTTCCTTCTGGCTTAATGCTTTTTTTAAATTTATTTATAACGGTTTTTTACAACTTGATAATGCCATTGTCATCCATGAAATTAATGTAGAACAATTAACACTCAAATCTTATGAGCAATGAGCAGAGCTTGTAACACAATACAAGAATAGCCTGCAGGAAGATTGCAAGCAGACCATATGTATTTACCACAATGAATGAATACAGATTGTTCATGGCTGGGTGATGTCATAGGTGTGACAAAACTACATGCCATCCATGTTTTTGTGTCAATCTGCCAAGACTCGAGGGCAACATGTATTGGATGTTATAATCTTCTTCCAATATGTGCCTGTCACACTTAAAGGACAACATACATTTTCAGACCTAGCCTCCCAAGGTACAACTGCCAAAGTTATAAACTTACATCTCTGAGAGATGCAGTGGCTGTGATTCTCTATAGCATTATGGAGTCAAATGTTGCTTGCAAGCCCAGCTTTGGAGTTGCATATAGGGCTGACTATAAGGATGGTATGAGCCAAATGGCATGGTTCACTGTTCCCCCCTGAAATTCCATAGTTCCAAACAAATCTTTTAAATTTCATATCAATTTAACTATTTTAGTTTAAATTTAATGGTGTGATTTTAAACACTTATCTATAGATCAATAATCCAGTCTCCCGGATGCCAGTCCAGTAACTAAACCAATATGATGGATAATATACAAATGGATTGTTTTAGATTGTTGTCCTGGTGGATCGGTGGAATGTAGCCTATTCACATTTTATGCTTTATTGCATCTTATTCTTATAGATTACTAGACCAAGTGCAGACCCGTTGGGTCTGTTTCCCCAACGGCGTTTGTCGGGGGGGGGGGTGGCATCACGCTCACATTAACCACCCCCCAAACACACAGGTGGGGGGAGGGGGGGTGAAAAGAGGGGAGGGAGGGGAGAGGAGGAGGAGGAGGAAACGGGACAGATTTGGGAGGGAAAGGAGAGCGGGGTAGGGGGTGAGAGAGGGAGATTGGGAGAGAGATGTGGGGGAGGGGGGGATGGGGAGGGAGGGGAGGAGGGGGAGAGGGGTGGGGGGGGAGAGAGGGGAAAGAGTGGGGAGGGAGAGTGGAGGGGGAAGGGGGGGAGAGAAGTGGAAGAGTGGGGAGGGAGGGGTAGGGGGAGTGGTGGAAGAGGGACAGAGGGGTAGGGGGAAGGGGGAGAGGGAAGGGGGTGGGGTAGAGAGTGAAGGGGGTGGGGGAGAGAGGGATGGGTGGGAGAGGGAGAGGGGTGAGGAGAGGGAAACATAGAAATTAAGTGCAGGAGTAGGCCATTCGGCCCTTCGAGGCTGCACAACCATTCAATATGATCATGGCTGATCATCCAACTCAGTATCCTGTACCTGCCTTCTCTCCATACCCCCTGATCCCTTTAGCCACAAGGGCCACATCTAACTCCCTCTTAAATATAGCCAATTAACTGGTCTCAACTACCTTCTGTGCCAGTGAATTCCAGAGATTCACCACTCTGTGTGAAAAATGTTTTTCTCATCTCGGTCATAAAAGATTTACCCCTTATCCTTAAACTGTGACCCCTTGTTCTGGACTTCCCCAACATCTGGAACAATCTTCCTGCATCTAGCCTATCCAACCCCTTAAGAATTTTGTAAGTTTCTATAAGATACCCCCTCAATCTTCTAAAATCTAGCGAGTACAAGCTGAGTCTGTCCAGTCTTTATTCATATGAAAGTCCTGACATCCCAGGAATGTTCACCATGGGATGGGGCTCCTGCAAAGGCATATGTAAATGGATCCATTCCGATTGGACATCTGTGAGCATCGGGCATTGTGACATCACACGATGGAACGTTCACCAGGGGCTGGGGCTGGGGCTGGGGCTGCTTCTATGGGTGAGAAGCCAGGTTTTTTTTTTGAAATGTTGGGGGGGGGGGGGGGGGGGGGTGGGGGGGAGAAGGATTTGATTAAAAATGTGTACATAAACACGACGAAATGTAATCAGGAGTGGATACTTAGAAAGAAAAGTGAAATCTCTACCGAAATGGAAAAGATGTCGGCGATTCTGCGTCTGGTTTCGGCGTAGCTAGGAATCAAAGGAAGAAAGGCAGCCGGCAGCCGGACGGACAGACGCCGGCAGGCACACAGTTTTATATAATAACTAGACCAAGTGCAGACCCGTTGGGTCTGTTCCCCAACGGCGTTTGCGATGGGGGGGGGGGGGGGCTGCTGCATCACACTCACATTAACCACCCCCCTAACACACAGGTGGGGGGAGGGGGAGGGAGGGGAGAGGAGGAGGAGGAGGAGGAAACGGGACAGATTTGGGAGGGAAAGGAGAGCGGGGTAGGGGGTGAGAGAGGTGGATGGGGAGAGAGATGTGGGGGAGGGGGGGATGGGGAAGGAGGGGAGGAGGGAGGGAGGGGGAGAGGGGTGGGGGGAGAGAGGGGAAAGAGTGGGGAGGGAGAGTGGAGGGGGAAGGGGGGAGAGAAGTGGAAGAGTGGGGAGGGAGGGGTAGGGGGAGTGGTGGAAGAGGGACACAGGGGTAAGGGGGCGGGGGGAGAGGGAAGGGGGTGGGGTAGAGAGTGAAGGGGGGTGGGGGAGAGAGGGATGGGTGGGAGAGGGAGAGGGGTGAAGAGAGGGAAACATAGAAACATAAGATTCTATAAGAGCCCCCCTCAATCTTCTAAATTCTAGCGAGTACAAACCGAGTCTATCCAGTCTTTCTTCATATGAAAGTCCTGGCATCCCAGGAATCAGTCTGGTTAACCTTCTCTGTACTCCCTCTATGGCAAGAATGTCTTTGGGCATTGGGCATTGTGACATCACATGATGGAACATTCACCTGGGGCCAGTGCAAAGGCATATGTAAATGGATCCATTCCGATTGGACATCTGCGAGCATTGGGCATTGTGACATCACACGATGGAACGAATCAAAAGACAGAAAGGCAGCCGGACGGACAGACGGCGGCAGCCACAGACTTTTAATATATAATAGATAGATAGATAGATAGTCCAACTAAATGTTACATGGTGCTATCATTCTCCCAAAGGCTATCTAAAGACAGCAGGCTACTCAATTGTGTTGTCAAATGCATTTATTTTCTACCCTGGTGTACAACAGAGTGATTGTGTTCTGAGTAATAGCAGTTTGATAGGCTTGTCCCTGGGATGTAGCAATAATATACTTTACCCGTCCACCAAATGCTTCCGATAGTAACAGATGGAATCATTGTTTTCAGTTTATTGACCTTGTCCTCTGAAAACAATTTTTGTTAATAAAATCATGGTTTGAGGTAAAATAATATGACTGGAAGTATTGAAATAAACAGGGAGCATGGTTTTGTTGAAGGGAGATTTTGTGTTGAATCATAGGGGATTTCAGTGCAAAAAGTTGAATTTAATTTTAATAAACAATGTGTTGCTATTTTCCTTGCTTGTTGCAATAGGTTATGCATAAAAATAAGGAGGAATAGTGGAAGTCCTTGCCCTCATGACATTTTTAAGATGTCAGACCTTGCATTATATAAGTATGTAAGCATTATTGCTTGCCTTGTTCTACATCTGGTTTCCTTAGCCCCGTGCTCCAGCATTTAGACCACTTTTTGCATTATTTACGTGAATTATAGATTCTCCCTATGTTATCAGAAAGATGCTGTCATGTGAAAGTGATTGAATAGGCCAGATATCTGTTCTTTAGAGTTTAGAAGAATAAGACGTAACCTTACTGAGCCACACATTCTGAGAGAGCTTGGCAGGGTGGGAGAATGTTTCTTATGGCTGAGATGACTAGAAATGGGGAATCACAGTCACAAAATAAAGGGTGAACTATTTAAGACTGAAATGAAGAGACATTTTTAATTTCCTTTGTTTAATATTTGTGATTCCCTATCTAGGAAGGCTGGGGAGGCTGCTGGAAAGTGTCAAGAACTTCAAATTTCTGGGGGTGCATATCTCTGAAGATCAGTCCTGGGCCCAGCACATTGATACAATCACAAAGAAAGCTCTACTTCCTTAGAAGATTGAGGACATTTGGTATGTTGCTGAATACTCCATTGAATTTCAACAGGTGAACAGTAGGGAGCCGACTCGCTGGTTGCATGATATAACAAATAACATATAACCATATAACAATTACAGCACGGAAACAGGCCATCTCGGCCCTACAAGTCCGCGCCGAACAAATTTTTTTTTTTTTCCCTTAGTCCCACCTGCCTGCACTCATACCATAACCCTCCATTCCCTTCTCATCCATATGCCTATCCAATTTATTCTTAAATGATACCAACGAACCTGCCGCCACCACTTCCACTGGAAGCTCATTCCACACCGCTACCACTCTCTGAGTAAAGAAGTTCCCCCTCATGTTACCCCTAAACTTCTGTCCCTTAATTCTGAAGTCATGTCCTCTGGTTTGAATCTTCCCTATTCTCAAAGGGAAAAGCTTGATCACATCAACTCTGTCTATCCCTCTCATCATTTTAAAGACCTCTATCAAGTCCCCCCTTAACCTTCTGCGCTCCAGAGAATAAAGACCTAACTTATTCAACCTATCTCTGTAACTTAGTTGTTGAAACCCAGGCAACATTCTAGTAAATCTCCTCTGTACTCTCTCTATTTTGTTGACATCCTTCCTATAATTGGGCGACCAAAATTGTACACCATACTCCAGATTTGGTCTCACCAATGCCTTGTACAATTTTAACATTACATGATGGACTGATTCAGCAACTTGAATGGTAGTGGAACAGAGAGTGGTAGACATTGCCCAGTCCATCACGTGTACTCCCTTCCCCACATACAGAGGAATATATGGTCAATATCATTACAAACCCACACCAGCCTAGACATGCTCTCATTTTGCTACTACTACAGGGAAGAAGGTACAGGAGCCTGAAAACTGGCCACCAGATTCCACCATTAGGGGCGCAGCATGATGGCAACCCCTGCCTGCAGTCTGTCTGTTTTTCCATCTTTTAGTTATTTTTAGTCTGTTTCAAAAGTATGTGTTGGAGTATTTTCAGTATTTTATGTGGGGCAAGGTAAGGGGGAAACCGTTTCCCAGTCACTTCCTGGCGAGGATGCGACTATTCTCCGAGTCGCGTCCCCGCCACCCCCCCCCCCCCCTCCATGCGGCCTACCAACTGGATTGACGCGGCCTTTCCTGCCTGAACCGGATCAGAGCTTCAGCAGCGGCGGCGCAGCATTGGATGCATCGCGGAGCGGGCGATGCCTTATCTGGATCGCCGTTTGAAGCTCCAGAGTGTTGGGCCTGCTGCATCGACATTGCGGAGCTGTGGTTTCCGGAGCTCCCAACATTGCGGAGTCCTGGGACCCTTTGCCGAGGGCCGCCAGCATTGAATCTCCGCCCAGCTCGGCCTGTGGACTTCGGGAGCCGCGGACTCCGGTAGGAAGTGGCCGATTCAGAGGTCCAAACCGCTGAGGATGTTCCTTCGTTCCGATGTCGGAGTTCCATCATCCCGGCGAGAGGGCCTGAAGTAGCAGCGACTGCGGGGGGCTCGGGAGGCTCGGACCACGGGTGAACAACATCAAGGAACAGGAAAGAGGAGGTTGACTGAAATTTGGTGCCTTCCCTCACAGTGGGAAACTTTGATACCACTGTGTGAGGATGTTTATGTTAAAGTCTATCGTATGTTGTGTTCTTTTTTTAATTTGTGTGGCTGTATGGTGGCTACACATTTCACTGTACTAATTGGTGCATGTGACAAATAAATGTCTCTTGAATCTCTTGACCAATTTCTTCCCAGCAACCGTCAGGCTCTTGAACACTGAACATCACTAACCTCAGTAACTATGATCGTTCGTGGACTGTGTTTTTGGTTGAACTATTATGGTTAGCTGGTATCACTAATATTAATTTATTGTACTATTGCCTATTATATACTTAATTGTGTTATTGTGTTCATGGGCTTGTTAAATTGCAGCAAATTTTTAAAAAAAATCATTATTCCATTGCTGGTACATATGTTAATTCAACGCTCTTGGCTCATGGCTCTTGAGAACAGATGAACAATGGATGAACAAGACTCAGTGTGGAATACATGGGCAGTTTTGCAATTTTGTTGAACTGAAAGCTAAGGAACGTGAATGAAAGAGATATTTTTAACCTCCTTTGTGTTAAGTCGGTTTCCAAGCATAATGTTGGGTTGCATCTAGTTCATCTGAGACAGGAAATAAATGGATAACACTTTCATAACTCATTAATAATTAAAGCAAAATAAAGTTTTGGATACCCATAGGCGACTTGGATAAAATCATTAATTGTGTGAATTGTGTAATTGATAAAATCAGGTTGGATAAAATTCATATAGCACCTCTAGAGAAATAAGACATCCTAACGTCCTTTGCAGGCGTATATAAGTAGATAACAGAATGTTACTGAGTTACTTAAGAAGACAGTGGATGCAGTTTCTTAAATTTGCCAGTTTTTGTAGAAGCATGGACCTTATCCTAGATGTAATAGGGCAAACATGCAAGCAAATTTAGATGACTGCATTGATATATCTACCAGGTTGCAATGAAATTCCTTGTTCACGGAGAGTTGCTCGTAAAGTAAACAGTGAACATACCGTAATAATAAATACAGTGACCAGAGCAAAATAGCAGAATGGTACAAGATTGTGTGAAAGTGGTGATGGGATTGGGAGTCTGATACCAGTGGGGAATCAAAGTGTAGAGTCTAGGCAAATGAGGTTTCCAGCTCATAGAGCGTAAAGCAGAGAAAGGGGTCTGCTAAGGTAACATGCCTATGACCCTGTTAAATATTTTTGAATGATTATTTGCAGAAGAGCTATTTCCATCCCCCCCTTAATTTGGATCAAGGTTAAATTAATGGAATGGACCTTGGGGCTTAGTGATGGGGATAATATGGGTGGACATTTGAAAGTGCAGAATGAAGCACACAAATCTAAGATAAATTAGATATTTGCAACACAATCCAACATGTTACTCTGCAAATTTGATAACATATCTTTATGCAAGTTATCTGCCGACACAGTTTTACTGCCAATTAGCAAACATTGGTGGATTTTATTTGTTTATTTGCAATTTTACCTCAATGGCATAATTTGAGTGGGAAGGAAAATAAGAGGTTTCATGTCATTCCTTTCTGCTACTGATAGACAGGCTTCTTGACAGAATTACACCAATTTAACTGAAGTATTTTTGTATCATGAGGTTTGAACTGCTGCTCTATAAGAAATAACTGTCACATTTTTATTTGCAGATTACATCACTGCCTCAATGGATGAATAACATTAATAACCACTCCAGCATTGCTGTTAGTTTATGATATTATGTAAACCCATCCATTATGCTGCTCACTCCAACTCAATTGGCCTGGAGGTGTTTAAATATAAAAATGCGTTGCTTAAAAATTCAATTGCATAACATTGTTATATCAGCTTTACGGAAAGCAGTGTTGTTCAGAGTTGAGCACAGTAACAACCATTTCCAGTTTTTTTTTTTTGTGTTTTAATTGATTTAGGCATCAGTCTGGGTACTATTGTGCCCAGGTGCAATTTCCACGTCCGGGTTACACAGGATGTCATAATTCCCCATGCAATGCTCCTTTTGAAACATTGCAGGCAAATTGGTTTAACGTTGTCATTCCCAGCACATTGCTGTACTAGTACGACAGTCAGGTATGCAGATTACTCATGGATGTTGATGCTCCAGCTTAGGGCAAAATACAGCTGTGGAACTAGCAACAAATAAACTCCCAATTCACTACAGAGGCTGGTATAATCTATCTATATACTTTTAAATGTGTGTGTGTTTTTTACCATTTCGCTAGCCATTTGACTTTTACATTCGCTCATCCACTCCTCATTAAATTCAGTCATTTTTCTGTACACATCTATATTACTAAAAGTCTGTTCTTGACCGGTTTTGGCCATCTGTGCTGCGATTTCCGAGAGAACGCCGCCACCTACGGCCGTCATTTTTGGCCACCTTGCTCAGAGCCCCCCTCCACCACATGTGTGCCGAGGATATTTCCCGTCGATTCAAAATGACAGAGATATTCATGTTTTTACAAAATTCCCCATTCTCGCTGCTGCCCCCGCTGGCGGCAGGGGGGAGGGACTATAAAACCAGGAAGTGGTGTGCCACACAGTCTCTTCAAGATGGAGGAAGGCAGAGGGTCACGTTTCTCTGAGCTGTGAATAACACTGAACACAAGTCTACTCAAATATAAGTGCCCTTAGTGGTTCTAAAATGCTTGCAGAATGTGTCTATTGGTTCTAAAGCTTGCAAAAAATGTCTATTGGTTCTAAAGCTTGCAAAAAGTGTCTCTATTGGTTCTAAAGCTTGCAAAAAGTGTCTATTGCTTCTAAAGCTTGCAAAATAATGTCTATTGGTTCTAAAGCTTGCAAAAAAAGTCTATTGGTTCTCAAGCTTGCAAAAAAATGTCTATTGGTTCTAAAGCTTGCAAAAAATGTCTATTGGTTCTCAAGCTTGCAAAAAAATGTCTATTGGTTCTAAAGCTTGCAAAACAATGTCTATTGGTTCTAAAGCTTGCAAAAAGTGTCTCTATTGGTTCTAAAGCTTGCAAAAAGTGTCTATTGCTTCTAAAGCATGCAAAATAATGTCTATTGGTTCTAAAGCTTTCAAAAAAATGTCTATTGGTTCTAAAGCTTGCAAAAAAATGTCTATTGGTTCTAAAGCTTGCAAAAAAATGTCTATTGGTTCTAAAGCTTGCAAAAAAAAATGTCTATTGGTTCTCAAGCTTGCAAAAAAATGTCTATTGGTTCTCAAGCTTGCAAAAAAATGTCTATTGGTTCTAAACTTGCAAAAAATGTCTATTGGTTCTAAATATTGCAAAAGTGGCTCTATTGGCTCTAAATCTTGCCAAAAAAATACTATTGGTTCTAAAGCTTGCAAAAAGTATCTCTATTGGTTCTAAAGCTTGCAAAAAAATGTCTATTGGTTCTAAAGCTTGCAAAAAAAATGACTATTGGTTCTAAAGCTTGCAAAAAAAATGTCTATTGGTTCTAAAATGGTTCATACTAGCGCTCCAGAAAGCCCCTCCCCTCCCCTGCCTGGTTGGCTTGGCTTGGGTGTGTCTTGAAATTGAAAGGCACTACTTACTGCAAATGGTGGCATGAAGTTGAAAGGCACTACTTACTGCAAATGATGGCTTGGGAGCTTTGGCTTGAAGTTGAAAGGCACTATTACTGCAAATGGTGGCTTGGTTGCTTTGGCTTGCAGTTGAAAGGCACTACTTACTGCAAATGGTGGCTTGGTTGCTTTGGCTTGAAGTTGAAAGGCACTACTTACTGCAAATGGTGGCTTGGGTGTGGCTTGAAGTTGAAATACACCACTTACTACAAATGGTGGCATGAAGTTGAAAGGCACTATTACTGCAAATGGTGGCTTGGTTGCTTTGGCTTGAAGTTGAAAGGCACTACTTACTGCAAATGGTGGCTTGGGAGCTTTGACTTGAAGTTGAAAGGCACCTCTTACTGCTAATGGTGGCTTGGGTGTGGTTTGAAGTTGAAAGGCACTACTTACTGCAAATGGTGGCTTGGATGCAATGGCTTGAAGTTAAAAGGCATTACTTACTGCAAATGGTGGCTTGGGTGCATTGGCTTGAAGTTGAAAGGCACCACTTACTGCAAATGGTGGCATGAGGTTGAAATGCACTACTTACTGCAAATGGTGGCTTGGGTGCTTTGGCTTGAAGTTAAAAGGCACTACTGTAAATGCACCTACTTCCTGTTTGCACTTTATATTGATTTTAGATAAAACGCTACCACTTACGGCTGGGATTTTTGGCCATCTTACTCGGTCCCCCTCCGCTGAGCAGGTGCAGAGAATTCTTCCCATCAAAGAAAAATAAAAGTATTATTAGTTTTTTTTTTTAATGTTGAGAATCTCTCTCCTGTCAATCACTCCATGAAAGCCACACCTTTTCTGGTGGGGGTGGGGGGAGGGGTTATCAAAACCCGGAAATGTGGGTGTGGCTCAGTCTCTGCAAGATGGAGGGAGGGAGAGGTCACGACTCGCTGTCTTTAGTGGCTTTGCACCCTACTTCAAATGGTATGAAACTGCACTTGAATTTGGTGGCCTTGCACCCTGCTAGAAGTGGTAAGAAACTGCACTTGAATTTGGTGGCCTTATACCCTGCTTGAAATAGAATTTCAAGGATTAGCCGTGAGTCAACTACCAGCCCACCAGCCGTGAGTGAGTGAGTTGCCAGCACAACAGGCTTGATTGACTGAGACGCCAGCCCAAGAATCCATTTAGCGCACAATTTGCATACTAGCCCTCTGGAAACCAGTCCCTTCAGCCCACAACACCCATATTAGCGCTCCAGAAAGCCCCCCCCCCCCCCCCCCCCAAACTGGCCACCAATATTAGAATTGGTGGAGAGGTGGAATATTGCGTTGGATGACCAGCCCTCCTGTGTGATGCTGGGACCCAATGGGTCCCACTTAGTCTAGTTTTTAATAAAATCGTTTCCCCCCACCCCCCAACTCATTTTTTCGCCTCCTGCTGACCAGCGACGCCGCCCAGCTCTCCTCCAAAAACGCCGACATTTTTCCCATTTCGCTAGCGACCAATATTTTTCTCATTTTGCTAGCGATTTTACTTCCTCCACTTCCCCACCGGCCCGGCCCGGCTTTGTCACGCTGGCCGAAGCCAAAGATTGCCTGCTCCCCCCGCTGCTTTTCACCGTCCTCGCTGGCTTGCACTATCCGAAATTCCCGTGCGTCAACGGCCTGTCGGCCCGCAGGCGCATTGAGGGCGTAAACAGCTTCCTGATAGGCGTACGCAGCGTCTTGATGTCGTACGCAGCATCTTGACGGCGTACGCCTAGCGCGTGGCATTGCGTGATGACATCAGGCCGCCCCCTCCCCTTGCAACCGCGCATTGCGGGAAAAGACCCAACGGATCTGCACTTGGTCTAGTAATATATTAAAAGCCAAACAACATGGTGCACTGAACTGTTAAATATACATATATTCATTTATGCTGCATACATTTTTGCTTCAGGCATCCATCTCCACACGACACCAACTTCTTTCTAACACTGACAAGGTCCTACTGCAGTTTTACAGGGCCCTGGTGAGACTGCACCTGGAGTATTGTGTGCAGTTTTGGTTTCCTAATTTGAGGAAGGACATTATTACTATTGAGGGGGTGCAGCGTAGGTTCACCAGGTTAATTCCCGGGATGGCGGGACTAACATCTGATGAAAGAATGGATCGACTGGGCTTGTATTCACTGGAATTTAGAAGGATGAGGGGACCTTATAGAAACATATAAAATTCTTAAAGGAGTGGACAGGCTAGATGCAGGACAAATATTCCCGATATTGGGGGAGTCCAGAACCAGGGGTCACAGTGTAAGAATAAGGGGTAGGCTATTTAGGAGTGAGACGAGGGAAAACTATTTCACCCAGAGAGTTGCGAATCTGTGGAATTCTCTGCCACAGAAGGCAGTGGAGGCCAATTCACTGGATGTTTAAGAGAGAGTTAGATTTAGCTCTGAGGGCTAAAGGAATCGAGGGATATGGGGGGAAAAAGCAGGAACGGGGTACTGATTTTGGATCAGTATCATTCTGCCATGATCACATTGAATGGCGGTGCTGGCTCGAAGGGCCGAATGCCCTACTTCACCTATTTTCTATGTTTCCAACACTTCTAATATCCAAGTTACACAAAAATGCCGGAGAAACTCAGCGGGTGCAGCAGCATCTATGGAGCGAAGGAAATTATCCACTTCAATTATCCACGTCTGAGGCCCTGATGTACCAACCACAATCTGCAATTGCCATTGTACAAACTTGCAATGCACCAAAATGTGGCTGCACAATACTTATCAAAAACCTTCTGCCAAATTATCAGCTTTTGCATTCTAGTTTTACTACTGATAGTGAGGGCACATAATATTTTAACTGTTATTCTGCAGATGTACGAATATGTTTGTCAAATGCCCAAGAGATTTTACCCATATTTTTGAGACTCCCACTGGCTCTTGACATCGTGGAAAAAAAGGTAGAAATCTAACCTTGGAGCAGTTGCAGCTTCAGCTGTGATATTGGTGTTCTGTAGAAACAAACTGAGCAACATTTCCTGCAAGTTATCAGTGTCCAGACAATGGATCTAATAAATGTAGTTACAATGTTGATGTAAATCACTCACCAAGAGTTTTTGTCACCTCTCCAAAAAAACAATAACAGTTTCCAGTTATTGATTGGGGTGGTGTGGGTATAGAAAACACATCTACAGATTTACAGAATGTTATTTCTCTGTATCATATCTCTGTTCAAATTTATATTGTATTAAATTGACAAATAGTGGATAGTTGTTATAGTGCTGGATCAACAGTCTGAAAGTTGGGGAATTGAGTTTATTGTGGCAGTCCCTTTGCATCCCTACTCTCTCTCACCGCGTCCCATCCGCGCCATCCTCCACTACTGGTGGCTAAGTCCAAACCCTGGGATTTATTTCCCCCTCATTTCTCTGCCCCTTCACCTCTTTCATGCCACGCCTTAAAGCTTGGCTCTTTGATTTGGCCGAGGTTTTAGTTACATACCCTTCTGCAGCTCGGTCCTTATTTTGTCTATTTTATTGTGCTGAACTTTAGAACGTATTGCTTTATTAAAGGCTGACGATGGTTTATGGGTTGACATCAAACAAAATAACCATGAAAGCTATTGGATTGCCATAGTGACTGCTAGTGAAATGGAGAAGCAAACCAACCTATGTTTTACTACCTATTTTTTCCACTCTGCATTGTTGACTTTTAGTGGCCTTCTTTAGTTTATGGCAATCTACCTACTTATCCATGCAAGGCTGTGTGGGAAAATGTATGGACTTTAAAACTTCTTTATTGGGTTACACAACTGAATGAAAACAGAAAGTTAACTGATAAACAAGATTGGCAAGTGTACACACGTACTAGGGATGGTGATATACTGAAATGTGAATGCCTTTGAAATGAAACACTAAGCATACATTTTTGATGAAATTCAGTGTCCAATTTCTCTGACCAAGTTGTTCTGCTTTAGGTGACCTTGCCCCCTCCTCAGTGCAGTTCCCTGTTCGAGAAACAGTAACACTAAACATCATGTCATAAGTAATAGCAGTGCAATTAGGCCATTTGGCCCTGATCTATCGCTCCCTCCTAATGAGAGAGACAGAGGGCCAACTGACCTTGCTAGTGTAAAGCTGTGTAGTACCGTAATACCATGTAAAGGGGAGCATGCACATGTGTGTAGTGGAGATTATAAAGTGGCATGGATTAATAAGGGTAGTCTACAGGCTCCCAGCCAGAGGCCATCTCCAACAGGAGTATTCAAAGAATGGCTGTCTGGATGTTTTCTCCTCAATGCAGTGCACTTTTGGAGAAATAGTAACTCGAGCATCCAAAACATCCATGTCTTTGAACAATGCTGGAGCATTGAGGACAAAAGATTTCAGAATGAGCCAATGGATTTTCTTAAAGTAATGTTTTATTCATCAACTTGCAAATAAATAATCATTCTACTTCAGTACATGATTTACATTATATCGGGTCATCATCACTCTGGAAGACCAGCAAATTTCAGGTAGACCACAGATCACCTTGCACCAAGATGGTGATCTTCCAACAGCAGTTAATGTTATTGTCAATGCATTTTCTGGGAACAACCCATGGTGCACAGTTCAGTGTTATGCTTGGGATGAACTTAGACAAAGACCATTGTATCCCCTCCAGACCTTCTTGGTAAATGCTGCCAATTTCCAATCTCTTCACTCCTCCTCCTGCTTGTAGATGAGTGTGCCGTTCCTCTTTGTGTATAGTGACTTGCTGCAAGCCTGAAGCAATACACTTCCACCATGTGTACCCATATCATACATGAACTGCTCCTGGAAATGATCCGATAGTTTATTGATAGTTAATGATCATTGATTATTGATAATTGGTAGTTTGATGGGCAGGAAGCACTGAATGAAATCATGAAGGGCATAGATAATGTAAATGATCACTGTATTTTCCCCTGAGTAGAGGAATCTAATATTAAAGGGGAAAAATTTAAGGGTGAGCTGAGCGGCAATTTTTTCAAGCAGAGGGTGGTGGCTATGTGGATCAAGCTGTCAGAGGTAGTTCTGGAGATAGGTACAATTACAAAATATATTTAGACGGGGACATAGATATGAAAGGTATAAAGGGATGTGAACAAACCGAACAAGTGGGCCCAGCTCAGATAGACAACTAAGTTGGGCATGGTTGAGTAGTTATGTTGTAACACTCTATAACTAAAACATCCCTTCACCGCTACCCTCTATCTTCCATAATAAAGGTTGTAACATAGTCTCCCCGAGCTCCATATTATTCACAGTTCCTAAAATAAGTTACTTTTCTATTCCACATTGAATTTCATTTTACATTTGAAAGCCAGAAATACTAAGTACTTAAAACCCACACTGTAGGTATCACAGTGGATAGAATAAATTATCTGTGGAAATTTCCACCCACAGTGCATTTAGTTGTTGTAAACCTTGAAGAAACAAAAAACCTTACTGATGCAAAGGGCAAAATAAAACAACTTTCATTACAATTAGCTTTATGGCTTATTATTCATAGTCAGTGCAAACCACACACTATTAACTGTCATCTTTTCATATTCCAGATCAGCCCTATTTTCTGTAATCAAGTATCAAGTATATCTTTATTGTCATTTTCCTGAGTACTCACATACCCAGAGAAAACAAAAAAACGTTGCTCAACCAGTGTCCATTCAGTGTGCAGTAAAAAATAAATAGAAATAAAAATGCATATATCATCATGAACAAATTAAACACTCTACTCTCTACTAAACATCAACAGGCGTTCCGATCGGCAGCGGCACGACAGTGGCTCTGCTGCAGTGTGTCCAGGTTGGTGGTTGGTGCGCGATACTTTGGCAGGGGGCAAAGTCCGTTTATCAGTCTTATAGCCTGCGGGAAGAAGCTGAGGAGCATCCTGCTGGTTTTGCAGCTAATGCTCCTGTACCTCTTCCCAGATGGCATGATGGAGAATATGTGATGCGATGGGTGGTAGGGGTCTTTGATGATGGAGATGGCTCTGCTGATACATCTCTTCCTGTATATGTCCAGCAGGAAAGGGAGTGGAGCACCAATAATCCTGCTGGCGGTCTTCACAATCCTGTCTGGTTGGTGCCGTTCGTACGCCTTGCAGCTCCCGAACCAGGAAGTGATGCCGTAGGTTAATGTGCTCTCGATTGTCCCCCTATAAAAAGTTCGTAGGTGTGTAGTGGGGAGACCTGCTTTCCGTAGTCTTCGGAGAGGGTGTAGTCGCTGCTGGGCTCTCTTGACCAGTGCTGTGGTGTTGGTCGTGGACGTCAGGTCATCTGACAGGTGGAGTCCTAGGAACTTCACGCAGCTGACCCTTTCCACATCAGCTCCATCGATGTGCAGAGGTGTATGGTGTTGTTTTCCCGCCCTCCTGAAGTCAACCACCATCTCCTTAGTTTTTCCCACGTTGAGAATGAGGTTGTGGGATTTGCACCATCCTGTGAGCAGCTCCACCTCCATCCTGTACGCCGACTCATCATTGTCACTGATGAGACCCACCACTGTTGTGTCATCAGCGAACTTGTTGATGAAGTTGTTTTTGAGACTAGCAGTACAGTCGTGTGTAAGCAGACTAAACAGCAGGGGGCTTAGGACACAGCCTTGGGGCGAGCCAGTGCTCACGGCTATGGTTTTTGATGTCCTACTGCCCACCCTGACTGTCTGCTGGAAAGCAGAATTTTAATTTATGATAAGGGAATAACGTTTAGTGCAAGGTAAAGCCAGCAAAATCTGGTCAAGGATAGTCCGAGGGACATCAGTCGTAGTTCAGCACTGTTCTCTGCTTGTGGTAGGATGATTCAGTTCCCTGTACAATTGCATCCAATCAAGTCAGATAATGCCGTAATACAATCAGGCCAAACCCAAATATGAGAGGTGGAAAAAATACAGAATGTAGAACAAAGTTCTCCACCTTAGAGTCCTCCAGCACAGAAACAGGGCCTTTGACTGTGCTCATCCATGCCTCCCAAGAGTCTATCCATTCTCGCTGACTTATTCCAACACTTGGGTCTTTTTTCCTTCCTATCCATGTGCATGTCCAAATGTTTTTGAAATGTTTCTTTGTCTCATAAGTTGCTCCTCGTAACACTGGAACCTATATGTTTGGACATTTCAGGTTATTTGTGCGTGAGGAATACTGGAATGCAATACATTAAATAGACATTCAGAAACTGTTCGAATGACTGCTGGGTGACTAGCATCTGTGCGTTTTGGCTCTCTGACTGCCACACATTGTGTAACTGCAAGAATGAAACAAAGTTGAGAATTCACCTGTGGAGGATAATAAGAAGGATCATTTTGACCATATGACTTGAAGAGGCACTGGGAGTAGTTAGTCTTGAAGATGGGTCATGGGAACCCCCAAGGTGGACTTTATAGTGTTATTGAAAGCTTGGACATGTACTGCATCCCACAGATGAAGCTTCATTCTTCCTTGAGAGCATTGTATTAGAAGGAGAGAAGTTGGTGGTCAGTCATCTATCCACCAGGGGAGATGGGGGAAGAGTATTAGAAGTCAGGGGAGCATTCTGCTCCACCTAATGGCAATGCTGTTTGAGGTAAGCTCACCTCTGACATTCTGATTTAAGAATGTTGTAAAGGAGGGGCAAGCAGAACGATACAGTCTATGAACGTTTGGAAAAGTTAGTCGAAATAACAAAGCAAGAATAAAACTTTCGGTCATATTATGAATCCTTCATGAATCAGCTAATTGTAGCATTTTACAAAATTGGAATAATTTAGAATTGTCATGCAGATGTGAGCAAGTGATTTAACTGAGAGCCCTGTAGAATTTTCACTGTTTTAAATAGGAATAGAGGTGAGGTTGCAGTCCAATCCACAGATTTTGTAACAACATAATGGCCGACCTGCACCAAGGGGGTTAGTTTAGCAGAACTAAGAAATTAAAACATGTCTGCTTTAGCTCTTTAGTAAGCAGATTTTGCTCTTGGTGTAAAGTTCATTTGAAATAATAGTAAAATGCTACAAACTACTGGTTAAATTTACATCAAAATGTTCTCCATATAGTTCTGATTTGACATCTATAGGCAGGGAAGGGGCTAAAGATTTTTTTTTTCCTCAGGGAAAACTCCTGAGACCAGTCAGCACTGGCAGAAAAGGGGAAATTGAAGGAACAATTTCCAAACACAAGAATACAAGTTTTGATGACTTCTTTGGAATTGGCTATGAGCTGTTCTCTCAGAGCCCCGATGGGGATATTGAAACAAAGGAAAGGGAAAAGTCATGGTCCTACAGCATGAAAACAAGCCATTCACCCCTGGAGTCCTCACTGTCCATTGTATTCTTTAGCAATAATCCTATTTGTGTTCTTACCACATTCCCTACAATTTCTGGTGTTCTACCATTCACCTACACTCTGGAAGCAATTTTCTATAGTGGCTAATTAATCTACCAATCTGCGTGCCAGGTGTCAACATTGTTTCATTGTCATATGTACCAGCAATGGAACAATGAAATTCCTGATTGCTACAGCATTACAGGCCCATTGACAAAATAACACACAAATAAATGTACAATAATCAGGGATACAATAAATTAATAATCAATAATACTTGTTAATTAGACAATAATAGTGCAAAACCGAAGTATGTAATGTAACCAAAAAAAGTCCATATTAGATTGTAAATGCTGAGATAGGATTCATAAGACATAGGAGAGGAAGTAGGCCATTCGGCCCATCAAGTCTGCTCTGCCATTCAATCATTGCTGATCTTTCTTTCCCCCTCAACTCTACTGCCTTCTCTGTAACCTTCCCTGTAACCTTTGACACCCTTACCAGTCAAGAAGGTTATCGTTAGTGTTGAGCAGAGTTCAAGAGACTAATAATCGCTGGGAAGAAGCTATTCTTAAAGCTGGAGGTCACAAGTCTCAGGCTTTTATACCTTCATACTGATTGTCTTTGGTAAGTGTGAGTAAACCTGAGCCCCAAGAGGTAATGCACATGGTCATGGGTAGAATGCACAAACTCTAAGTAGATAATACAAGAATTTAATGGAGAAAACTCATGTTACTGTTGTACCAGCTGTAACTCTGTGCTGCCTTAGGTATAATTCCTCATGGAAGGTAGCCCAAGGCAGATAGTATCCTGTGAGCCTGCTTCTACATAATTTGCTCAGCCAATGTTCAGATTCACCGCAGATGTTAATCATAGTATATATGGACCAACTGATATGATGCTGGTTATTTCCTCAGTACTCAAAACAAATTTCTGCCCAAGGACATCAAAACTTTCTTTGAATTGCCATCAGAAATAATATAATTCTAACATTTATACTGTTTATGGATCCATTGCGACTAATGTGCTGAGTAATATGGTGAGTCAGACCACTTTTCTTACCTCAGGTATCTGAATTCAAAACGAATAAAAAAATATTTGGATGTATAGAATAGAATGAATAGAATGTCATTTTATTGTCACTATACACATGTACAATGAGATTAAAAGCAGCTCCTACTCAGTGCAGACATGTAATTAGTGCAAAAAACAAAAAACAAAACAAAGGGGGGGGGGGGGAGATAAGGTGCACAGTTCTGTGGCGCTATATACATATCTATAAAAAGACAATGGATGAATAGAGTGAATAAATAGGATTCCTAAATACAGTATGGGTTATTGCACATATTAAAAAAAATTAAAAAATTACAGTTACAGTACAAATTACAGTAGGTGGATAGATGGAAGTCCGGGGGTTAGGCTGTGAAGTCAGTACATGTGTGAGTTCAGGGAGGTTATGGCTTTTGGAAAGCAACTGTTCTTGAGTCTGTTTGTCCTTGTTCTGATGCACCTATAGCGCCTCCCTGAGGGCAGCAGGTTGAACAGGCCAAATGCAGGATGGGAGCTGTCCTAGATGATGTTCTTCGCCCTGCTGAGGCAGCGGGAGGTGTAAATGTCCATCAGGGAGGGGAGAGGGCAGCCAATGATCTTCTGTGCTGCCCTAACTACCCTCTGAAGCCTCTCCCTGTCTGCCATGGTGTAGCTGCCGTACCATGCTGTAATGCAGTATGTCAGCAGGCTCTCAATGGACGAGCGGTAGAAGGTCAGCAGCAGGTTAGAGTCCAGGTTGTGCTTCCTGAGGACCCTCAGGAAGTGCAGCCGCTGCTGAGCCTTCTTGATGACCGCTGTGATGTTGTCTGTCCAGGAGATGTCAGCGGAAATGAGGACGCCGAGAAACCGGAAGGTGTAGACCCTCTCCACACACTCGCCGTTGATGTAGAGGGGGGCTAAGTCGGTGCTGTGCCTCCTGAAGTCGACAATGAGCTCTTTTGTTTTCTTGGTGTTCAGAGCCAGGTTGTTTTCTGAGCACCAGGCTGCCAACTTCAGGACTTCCTCTCTGTAGGCTGCCTCGTCTCCCCTTGAGATGAGTCCGACTACTGTAGTGTCGTCAGCAAACTTGACGATGCGGTTGTTGTTGTGGGCCGGACTACAGTCGTGGGTGTAGAGACAGTATAGGAGGGGGCTTAGCACACAGCCCTGTGGGGAGCCGGTACTCAACCTGCGAGTGGAGGAGAGGTGGGGGCCGAGTCTCACAGTCTGGGGCCGGTTGGTGAGGAAGTCCTTTATCCAGGCACATGTGAGAGTGGGGAGGCCGAGAGTGACCAGTTTATCGATGAGAATGTCTGGAATGATAGTATTGAAAGCTGAGCTGTAATCCAAAACGAGCATCCGGACGTAGCTCTGCCCCAGCTCCAGGTGGCTCAGCACAGAGTGGAGAGCTACGGTGATGGCGTCTTCTGTGGATCTGTTTGGGCGATAGGCGAATTGGTGGGGGTCGAAGTCTGGAGGGAGATAGACCTTGATGTGCTGGAGGACCAATCTCTCGAAGCACTTCGTGATTACCGGAGTGAGGGCCACGGGACGGTAATCATTTAGGCTGGTGATGGGAGACTTCTTCGGCACTGGGACGATTGTGGCTGATTTTAGGCAGGACGGGATAACTGCCTGGTCCAGGGAGAGGTTGAAGATTCTGGTGAAGATGCCGGTGAGCTGGTGGGCACACGCTTTGAGCACCTTACCAGGTACTCCATCTGGGCCGGCAGCCTTCTTGGGGTTCACTGCCAGGAGCACCCGTCTGACATCGTGCTCCCTGACAGTGAGTGGAGTAGTACAGGAGCCAGGTGAGGGTGGGAGCAGGGCTGTAGCAGATGAGTGCTGCTGTTGTGGTGTTTCAAAGCGGGAAAAGAAGCAATTTAGCTTCTCTGCCAGCGGCGCACTCAGGTCTTCTGTCGTTGTGGCACAGCCTCTGTAGTTTGTGATGTCTTGTATGCCCCGCCATACCTCCCGTGTATTATTGCTGGACAGGTGGGACTCTATGCTCCTCTTATGGTCCGCCTTGGCTTTTTTAATTCCACTTTCCAGATCGGCTCGAGCAGCCCTGTACGGAGCTCTGTCACCTGACCTGAAGGCAGCATCGCGGGCTCTGAGGAGTGTGCGGACCTGGCTGGACATCCAGGGTTTCTGGTTTGGGAAAACCCGAATGTTTTTGTCCACAGTCACGCTTCCGATGCAGAACTTGATATACATACATAGGAAAGTTTTAGAGTGATGTAGGTTGAATGTGGGAAAATGGGAATAGTTTACATGGGATTTGTGGTTGGCAGGGATGTGTTGGGCCAAAGGGCTTGTTTCTGTGTTGTATGACTCTTTGGAAAAACAGACCACTTTACCTTTTAATTCATCCATCAGCATCAGTCTATACTAATCCCTTTTATATTGTTTCCATCAATTTCTCCAGATTCTTCCATTCACTTACAAATAAGAGCACTGCAAAGGCTGAAATCACTTAGCAGCCCAGGTGGTATCTGTGGAAAGAAAAAGTCTTTCTCAGAACTTTTACCAATTGTTGAGTTAAAGAAAATGTTTTTGAATATTGATGGCTGTCAGATCATTTACTTGGTCATTTTTTTTTAGCATTAACTTTACTCCCAGTGCTGGATGTGTAGGCTTCTTTTGTTATTGTCTAACTAATTAAGCAATATGTGTAAGTGTTTGACTTGACTCAGTCTGGTAAAGATATCATCATAACTTCTTCCCTCCTATTTGGACGATAATCCTGGTACAAAATGTTTATTGATTATTAATACCTAGCCATCGTGCAGTTACTTTCGGTCACTTTTTGAATCCTTAAAACCTTTCATCAACTATGTCAAGAGTTCTCTCTCCTCGTTGTTATAGGAAATATATTCCTTTCTGTTACAAACAATCAGTGCAGAGACTTCTACGGTATTTTCTGTCAGTCCATCAAGAGCACACCGATTATCTTAAGGCCACTCATCGTTCATTAAATTGATAACTTGTTTTCGGATTCCACTAGCTACTATCTCTTGCTGCTTGCTCCTTCATCTAATTTTCTATCTTTTCATAACTGAAGCATTTGAATACAAAATTAGATGCCTGCTTCACTTAATTGTGATTGTACTGTGATTAGTACATTTTATACTACACATTGACTATGAATATGTACTCAAGGAAAGAAAACGCACAAGATACTGCAGATGTTGGAATCTGAGCAAAACACAAAGTGTTGGGGGGCAGACACAAAAGGCTGAAGTAACTTAGCGGGTCAGGCAGCATCTCTGAAGAAAAGGAATAGGTGACATTTTAGGTTGAGACACTTCTTCAGAATGAGAGTCAGGGGAAAGAGAAACAAGAGATATAGATGGTACTTTGGAGAAATGAACGGATGATATGTGTGGGAGTTGCTGTGTCAAAAGCCAGCATCACCAAGGATCCACACCATCCATGCCACGCCAGACTCTGGTGTGATCCATGCCAGACTCTGATTTCACTCATGCCACCGGGATGAAAATATAGGAGTGTGAAATTCATGATCTCCAGGTTCAGGAACAGCTTCTTCCCAGCAACCATTAGGTTCTTGAACACTACACCACCAACTAAACTACTAAAAGGTGGTGCTCCAATCATGCTACTCGGGAATTTGGATCCACCAATACTGCAAGATTATCAGTTCATGTAATTGAGATGATGAAAATGACTGGTAAAACTGTTGAGGAAAATGTCTTCATCCCTCAGATACCAGTTATCCTAATGCCCCTGTCCCACTTAGGAAACCTGAACGGAAACCGCTGGAGATTTTGCGCCCCACCCAAGGTTTCCGTGCGGTTCCCGGAGGTGTTTGTCAGTCTCCCTACCTGCTTCCACTGTCTGAAGAAGGGTTTCGGCCCGAAACGTCGCCTATTGAGTCTGAAGAAGGGTTTCGGCCCGAAACGTCGCCTATTTCCTTCGCTCCATAGATGCTGCTGCACCCGCTGAGTTCCTCCAGCCATTTTGTGTACCTTCCACTATCTGCAACCTCCGGCAACCACCTGTAACCTCCGGGAACCGCACGGAAACCTTGGGTGGGGCGCAAAGTCTCCAGAGGATTCCGTTCAGGTTTCCTAAGTGGGACAGGGGCATAACATTTTAAACTCAAGCTGACATCCATTCTCTGTTCAACTTTAGTTTTGCTAAAGATGCACAAGGCGAAAGGAGAATGACCTAAAACTGTTGGCCTGAATCTCAACACTCCATGCTTTTAGACAAAGAACTGCAGAAACTGGTTTACAAAAGATAAAAAGTGCTAGAGTAACTCAGCGGGTCAGGCAGCATCTCTACAGAACATGCATAGGTGATGTTTTGGGTCCGGACCATTCTACTCAATGCTTTTCCCAATGTTAGTTATATATTGGTTGCTACAGAGATTTTAAAAAAATCTGTACATTTTTCAAAAGAAAGAAATTTAGTCTAATCTGAAGCACTTCAACATTGAAACCAAATAAATGTATACATTGTGAATAGATAAATACATACTTAAAGGGAACTAGATTAAATGCAATTTTTAGAATACATATTTATTTTCAGTCTGTATGTTTTATTGGTTACATTAGATAAACTACATAACACCAACTCCCCTCATTATAATATTTGTGTAATAATTATATATTTAAGTTAGGTTTTATTTAATTTACAAGGAATGTTATAAAACCCGACTGGATGGAAATAAATGCAAGCTTCATGATTCCCAGCATAATATCTCGAGCAACATCACGTACGGAAGCTAGTTCGTTAATAAAACCTGTCAAGTCAGATTAATTGGTGATTGATCATATTAATCCTTGTGCAAATAATGTAGTGATTAAAGGCATCAATAGTCTGTTGGGATTTGAAATCTTTGACATCAAATTACAGACTATTAGCCTAGAAATTACAGATTGCAATACTATTTTCTAATATTTAATAAAATGTCACATCAATCTCTATTATCAACATTTTATCAAATGTTATCAGAAAATTATTTGTACGTTGAAGCTGAACATATCTATCACTCACTTTTACTGAAAAGTAATCTGTTGAACTGAATAGAGGTTACATTTAGATGATATGCTATGGTTTGAAATGCGCTTGATGACATTTATCGTCAGTCACTGGCACTATCTGTCAATGCTGGAGACATTGGTTTAACTTCATTTCCAAAGCTCAGCTACTATGATCCAGAAGCGGAACAACAAAAATTCAATGACCTTACAAAGTCAAAGGACTGAATGCATTTTCAGCGATCAATTCTTACACCTGCACTAGCAGCTCCAGCCACCATTGAATGCACCTTACCCCCATCAATCTCCTGGTAACAATTACAGCCTATTTTTAACCTTCAGTCAGTTCATCTAACACTCAGTTACCAGTGTTGCAAATTCAGAACCAAAGTCATTGTTTGCACTTACTGTGAGCTAACCAACCATGGCAGTTGCACACCCAATATTCACCAAGACTCTTCCAGCTAGTGAACAGTATTTAGCAACCATTTTGTAAGCAGTTGACAGCCCCTTTGAGAACCACTAGCATTGGTTTATTTTTCCTGCATAATGTTTGATAGGCTTTGCTTAATTAAAAGTGGAGGAAATTACCTCAAAATGGCACCACTGGTGTCAAATTGATATTTTTAAGGCAGAGATGGATAGATTCTTGATTAGTACGGGTGCCGGGGGTTATGAGGGGAAGGCAGGAGAATGGGGTTAGGAGGGAGAGATAGATCAGTCATGATTGAATGGCGGCGTAGACTTGATGGGCCAAATGGCCTAATTCACCTCCTATCACGTATAACCTTATGATCATGATTGTATAAACTGTGCAAAACAAAGGTCAAAAGGTCAAAAGTCAAAAACTTTATTTGCCATTTGTGCTTACACACATAGGAACTCTTGTGCGGCTATTCAGAGAGTCAAGTTACGTTAAAAATTAAAATTAAAAATTAAAAAAAATTTAAAAATTTAAAAAGACACACAGAAGACACATAGAGCATTGTAGCTTGCACAAACACTATATCAGGACATCCGTTCATTTTGTTGTGTTTTGGCCAAGAGTCTCACTGTTGCAGGGAAGAAGCTCTTAAAAAAGCGTGTTCTATTTGTGGCGATACTGTCCGCTCGTCTGTGCCTGAGGTTGTATGTGCAGTTTTTGTGTTTGAGCAGGGAGTGAGCTGGATGTAGTGTGTCTCTAATGATTCTCCCTGCTCTTTTTTGACAGCGCTGTGTGTAGATTGTGTCCATGGAGGGGAGTTCAGTTCTGATGATCCTCTCTGCAGTCTTTATGACTCTTTGCAGAGCCTTCCTCTCTATTGTGTGGTGTTTCCATACCACACCGTGATGCCTGTGGTGAGGATGCTCTCTACCAGTCCTTTGTAGACCTGGGTGAGAGGGCGACAGTGCAGACCAGCTTTTCTGAGCAGCCTGATGAAGTACAGTCTCTGCTGGGCTTTTTTCACTGTGGCTGCAGTGTTCAAAGTCCAGTTCAGATCTGATGTTATTTGTAGTCCCAGGTATCTGTAACTGTCAGCCCTCTCCACCACAGTCCCCTTGATGATGAGGGGCTGCAGGGGGGGTGGATTTTTTCTGAAGTCCATTATTATTTCTTTTGTCTTGTCTGTGTTGAGGCTTAGGTCGTTCACCTCACCATAGGCAAGAATGTCGTTCACCAGACTCCTGTAGCCCGACTCGTCCCCCCCCTAAACAGTTTCCTTCATCATGATTGTGATTTATGGTTGGCAGCACTAACTGCTGGGCTATGCTGTAAACAGTATGACTTTAGTTATAACATTTATTTTGCTGTCTACCTTAAAGAATTACCCTTTATCTGTCAGTGATATCTGATCCGATCAAAAATTGCATTTGATCTTGTAATACTTTTATTATCAATCTTAATACACAGACTATTTTTGACAGATTTTTACACAGATGCTAATCTCTATGAAGATCTGCCAATAATTATCTTCATCTTTGAATCTGTAAGTTTTCCATGAAGGTAGCCCACATATATTCTGCTTTGTTATGGGTGATATTCAATGTCTTTCCATTTCCATATTTACATGCAAGCTTGTCCAATGCATTAGTCTAGTTGCCTGGCACCATCATATGCTCCCTGCAGAGTTGGGCGTCGTGTAAGTACTGGTTTGTGTGGAACAAGCAGCTCTTTGACAAATGTAGTCACGTAAAAATACAGACAAAACTATTTAAAACATTTTGGCATAACACTTCATATTTTTCTTTTGATTTTCCTGTCAGGGTGGTGAAAATAATTATGCTTTCTTCCTCAACCATCGGCCTAATGGGCCTGTCCCACTTAGGCGATTTTTTAGGCAACTACAGGCGACTAGTTTGTCGCCACGTGTTCGCCGATGGTCGCCGGGAGTAGTCTCCTCAAAAAGCAAAAAGTTGTAGCGTCTTTATGGTCACTGCTAAATTTTCAACATGTTGAAACATTTTCGGGGACATTGCGTTTGACGCCAATGAGCGTAGATTGATTTCTCCTGACGTAGGTGCTGACGTAGGTTGTTGCCAGGATGACGTAGGTTGTGGTCGGTTTTTTGGCGATCTGCTACGACTATGACAGTCGCCGGCAGTTGCCGAAAAAAAATCGCCCATTAGCTCATCAACGGCTCTATCACCAACTCAAAAGGATGTGGGTCCAAGTGCTATCTAATCACACGAGTACAGTGCTTTGGCTAACATCTCAGCGCAGTGCTCAGCGAATGTGGTACCTTTGCACTTACCATCTTTCAAATACGGCATTTAACCATTTGCCCAGGTGTGTGGTTATAAGAGATCTCGTTTAGAGGAAAACAGGGAGTTTTATAACCTCACCGGATTATATTCTTTGGCAACATTCATAAATTGGATTAAGCAGTCATTAAGCTCCTTGCTCTGTGTGGGAGCTTGTAGTTTGCAATTGTATGTTCTTGCTGTATAACAATAATGGCTAAACGTCTTCCTATTTTCAAATGTCAAACAACATCATCAAAATAAAAACAGACTGTGTAAGGATAAAATGGTGGCAGCCAATATATTAGAGATGGGAAAGGGAGTGTGATTAATGTTCAGTTTTAACATAGTCATTTTTATGCAAATGACTCTATTTAAAGAACAGTAGGAATATAAAGCACCTACTTCTCCCAATAAATGCAGATTAATTTCTACAAGAAAATGCAGTGGATGGAGCATCGGTACATCTAAATTATGTGCATAAATTTGGCCACTTTTAGCGCTGTGGTCACCTGCCTCATTTAGCAGCATAATTACCCAAACCATCTCCATTCTATGTGACCATAGTATTATCACTACACTTCGTGAGTAAATATCCAGATTACCTGGTCAGTTATCTCGCTGTTGTTGTGGAACCTTTGCTGCAAGTGGTTTGAGTACTGCTGTTCCTGCAATTATAGCGAGGTTGCTGTTTGTGGATCCTTTACCATGAATACATTGACTCACGAGTGCATTTACTTGCATTGCCACAGTAACTGTGTGCTTCAGCTGTCCATGATTAACAGTGAGATGGTTAAGATGTCTTGAAGTAAGAGCAAGCATTATATTAAAGCAGGCATTAAGTTTTTTTTTCTGGCTACTAGTGCTAGGAATATCACTCTCCCTTATGAGGAGGCTAGTTTAAAAAGTGGAAAACTGTGAAATTCTGTTCTCTTTCAACAACTGCACACTTTAAGCTTTAGTCTGGAAATAATGACCAATCTATCCCTCGGGTTAACTTAGATTTTAAATAGACATTTTTCCAACAAAGAATTAAGCATGTTCCAGAGATCTGAATAAACTATGTAAATTATCAATTGTCAATCAAATTTTACTTCTTCAATAATCCTGTAGGTAAGCAGGGTTCTTACATCCTCTTCAGGTAAGATGATTAAAAGGGACATGACTGAGACATTTAAAGTAGTTGACAATACAAGTTATAAAATGCAAGTGCACTTAGCAGCTCACGCAGTATCCGTAGAGAGAGAAACAAGTTTCAGGTTGATAAGCTTTCTTCAGAACCCTGCAGTGCTCAGGTTACATTTCATATGCCAAAGATATGTCGGTCAATTATCCCTTTAAAATTGTCCCTGATGTGTAGGTGAGAGAGAATGTGCAGAGAATAGGTTTGAATAGGGTGAACACTATTGGGGACTGCTCTGTTAGTCAGCATAGACTTACAGGCTGAAAGGCCTCCCTTGCCTTTCAAGAAATATACAGAGATACAGCACTTGCAACATTCTTGCCCATCTCCTGGCACAGGAGACATACAGATCCTGCCTGTTTTAGCGCGAGATCGCATCTATGCCTCTGCTTGTGTTCAGTCATATAATGGTGTTTCTATTTCTTCACTGCCTTGATCTTAAACCACCAGTTGGTCATGTTGAGGTTCTCAGCTCTCTGTGGAAAAAATACGTAAGAGTTGAGTTGCAGTGTTGTGGAGGCAGAGGGGTGATTGGGAGGAGATGGTTTCCTGCACTTCCTGCAGTCTGTAAACTCAATGCAGTCACCTCCCAGCTTAGAATGATCAACATCATGCCTGCCACCAACCTGCTGCAGCCATCATATTCCTCCTCTTTTAGAGATGTAGTTTGCCTTTAAGCAGCACAAGCGAGCCTTGAGTGATGCCAATAATCATGCTGTGACCGCTCAAACATGCTGTGTACACAGGAATCATTCAAATTAATAGGAAATATACTTTTAATATTCCCCGTCGATTGAAAGCAATTCCCTTCTGCCTGTGTTTACAGTTTCTGCAGCTCAGCAGCCAACAGGTCCATCTATCAACTGACATTTTGCCATGTTTTAGGCTGGCTCAGAATAGGAGAGAGAGGCTGCACAGTATTCCCACAGGAGAACAGCCAGAGAAAGATAGACACAAAAAGCTGGAGTAACTCAGCGGGACAGGCATTATTTCTGGAGAGAAGGAATGGGTGATGTTTTGGGTCTGATGCAGGGTCTCGACCCAAAACGTTACCCATTCCTTCTCTCCAGAGATGCTGCCTGTCAGGCTGAGTTACTCCAGCATTTTGTGTCGAACCTCTCTGTTTAAATATGATGAGCTCGTTGAGAAATTAATGCCTGCCTGGTAGTGCAAAATCAACAATCTAGATGTCGGTGTGTGTCATATTCTGCCTCTACAACTTCTGTCAGAACTGTATAATGCATTCAGTGCTGCATTTTGAAAATGAATGTCAAGCACATGAATAGATGGACAGTGCTTTGGTATTGTAACCCATGGTTACAGAGCATGCTGACCGGTTGCATCGTGGTTTGGTTCGGCAACCTGAGCGTCCAGGAATGGAAAAGGATGCAGAAAGTTGTAACCACTGCCCAGTCCATTATCGGCTCTGACCTCCCCACCATCAAAGGGATCTATCGCAGTCGCTGCCTCAAAAAGGCACACAACATCATCAAGGACCCACACCATCCTGGCCACACACTCATCTCTCCGCTACCATCGGTCAGAAGGTACAGGAGCCTGAAATCTGTTACATCCAGGTTCAGGAACAGCTTCTTCCCCACAGCCATCAGTCTATTAAACTCGGCTACAAACAGACTCTGATCAGCCTATTGCACTTAATCTGCTTATTTATGTGTATACTGAACTGTTCTGTATTTATGCTTACAATATTCTGTTGAGCTGCAGCAAGCAAGAATTTCGTTGTCCTATCTGGGACACATGACCATCAACTCTCATGACTTGACTTGACTTGTTAAGGGAAGTATTTCTATGAAACTCTCCACTCTGTCTGTATTGCTTTGAGGCATCACCTTTGATTACACATTGCACAAGTTCCTGGAATAAGCTTTGAACCTATGACCTTCTGAATGTCTGGCAGAAGTTTTGTCAATGGAGCGACTAAACAAGAACTATTTTAGACACTGAAACTATTTTCTATGGATCACTGCACATCAAATAGAAATTTAAAAAAACGTCACCCATTCTTTTTCTCCAGAGATGCTGCCTGTCCTGCTGAGTTACTCCAGCTGTTTGTGTCTATCTTTGGTTTAACCCAGTGTCTGCAGTTCCTTCCTACACAGCCAGATGAAGAGACTTGTCCTGTAGCCACATTTCATATGTCTCCACCTTGCCCTCTGTCCCTTTCTTCAGCAGCAGATGGTGCTGCTCTGCCTTGGGCTTTTTAGAATGTATTGATATTTACCCTTAATATAACTTCTCTCCAATATTACATACAGGCAACACATGCCGTGTTTATTTTAAATTGAGCTTTGTCATCAAGACAGGAAAGAAGGCCAACAAAATCGTCCTCTTCACTACAAACTGAATAAAAAACACTGGCTTCTGACCTACTATTGTCTGATATCATTTCTCTGCCCCATTATTAAACTTGATGTTCTAACTAGTGACGATATGTTGAATGGGGTTGTTTGGTCCATTAGGTTACAACAAATTGTTGATGTAGTTTGTGGTCATCACCTTTCTTGCAATCAAGGCTGTGTGCCTCATGTTCAGGATCAAGTGTGTAATTCTAAAAGATGCCCTTGTAAACATATGTTGTAAAGTCCATACCAACAAACAAGAAAACAGGCTTATGTTGCTCATTTAACGAGATAACATATCGCCAGGTACTTTAAAAGTGCACACAACAGATAAAAGTTGGCAAGTTAAATTGACACGAGATATTTTTACTATACATGGCCATGGAAGCACAAGGTCATAAAAGATATTGTATAAATATATAAAGTTATATAAATCTTATTTTCATCTCAGCAATTATTCCAAGCTGCATTAGTACCTTGCATAATTTTAAAATTTCATCCTCTATCTAAAAATATTATTGAAGAAACATCCTTGAAGAAAATAAACAAGAATAGAGTTTTAGTTTTTTTAGTTTTTAGAGATACAGCGCGGAAACGGGCTCTTCGGCCCACCGCGTCCGCACCGACCAGCGATCCCCGCACATTGACACTATCCTAAACACACGAGGAACAATTTACACATACACAAAGCCAATTAACCTACATTCCTGCATGTCTTTGGAAAGCGAAGTGGGAGGAAACCGAAGCTTTCGGATAAAACCCATGCGTTCACGGGGAGAATGTACAAATTCCGTACTGACAGCACCTGTAGTTGGGATCGAACCCAGGTCTAAGGCACTGCACGCGCTGTAAACTCTACCGCTGCTCCACCATGCCGCCCACAAGCTATAGAGTTAGAAGCAGAACCTTAAGCACACACTAAAGTTGCCCATCAAGTACTCGTATATACAAATTCCATTTTCCACCGCATGCTTTGTAGCCTGGTATGTTTCTATGCCTTGGTGATTCAAGTGATCGGTTTTGATAGTTCATAAATATTGTGAGTGGACCTGCCTCCACAACCTATTGAGACAGTGTATTCCAGGCTTCAACCATCATCCAGGTGAAAAAAAGGATGCCTATGTAATAAAAATTAAACACCGAATTTCATTAAAGAAAGGCTTTTAATTTTTCACTTGCAGTGTAAGAAATGGTGATCTTTGGGTGTCTTCAATAAGAGCATGGAGAGTAGTTTATAGAAAGGATCAAGTCAGGCTTACTTGTATGTCTGAATCACACTCTTGTTCAAGCTGAGAGAGAGCCATAGAGTAATGCAGCGTGGAAACAGGCCCATCGGCCCAACTTGCCCACACCGGCCAACATGTCCCAGCTACACTAGTCCCACCTGCCTGCGTTTGGTCCACATCCCTCCAAACCTGTCCTGTCCATGTATCTGTCTAACTGTTTCTTAAGTGTTGGGATAGTCCCAGCCTCGACTACCTCCTCTGGCATGTTGTTCCATACAGGGGTGGAAAACCCGGGGGGGCCAGAGGGGACACGTCACCCCCATGTTTTGAGAGGTGGGGGACATCCCCCCCCCCCCAAGTTTTTGTAATCCGGATTTTAAAATCTCCACTTTTAGCGCTGGATTGAGCCTCCGAAGCCTCGTGCATGTGTGTGAGTGTGCTCATGCGCGCATGGCCGCCAAAAAATTGTGTCCCCCGTCCCCTCCATGTTTTGATAGTGAGTTCCACTCTTGGTTCCATACACCCACCACCCTTTGTGTGAAAAGATTATCCCATCATATTCCTATTAAATCCTTTCCCCTTCACCTTAAACCTATGTCCCCAGGTCCTCAATTCACCTACTCTGGGCAAGAGGCTCTGTGCATCTACCCGATCTATTCCTCTCATGATTTTATACACCTCTATAAGATCTCCTCTCATCCTCTTCAAGGAATAGAGTCCTAGTCTAATCAACCTCTCCTTATAGCTCAGACCCTCTAGTCCTGGCAACATTCTTGTAAATCTTCTCTGTACTCTTTCCAGCTTGAGATGATATTGTTGCCCACTGCAATTCGATGGGTTTTTCCAACATTTCACGAACAGGTTTGGGCACTAAGGGAAGCAGTTGCAGTGGTTAATGGTATTTTAAGAAATAACAGATTGATTTTTATTTTGAGAATCATAGAGAAACAAGATTTCAATTATAGGTCAATGAAGAATTTTAAGTTGCAGGAAATGAATTCTAATCGAAATTCTGCTCAAACTAAATATAGAACACATTGACTCTTCCTTTGGGCTTGTTCAATTATGTTTGACGTCACAGAATAGATTGGATGCACCAGCCCACTGTGTGCTTGTTTGCTTCTATTTATTTATTTATCACTGTGTACCACATTGTTCTCTCTGCATTGTCATTTACATAACAAAACTGCTGACATCCATTTTAGCTTCCTCTTTGATGAGAGCACACAGTTTAATTCCCCGCTTGTTCTATGCATCAAGGTTGCAAACTTGCACGACTCCTGTTTGCCATGGTTGTGTGTCCCATTTTAATAATTTGACGTATTACTTATTATAAAAGTGCATTTACATTAGCTGGTGCACATTTGACTGCTCCCTGTTGTCCAGTTACACCTCGTGGTCATCTTCTGCTTGTGACAGCTTCACAAATACTCAGTTTAATATAACAGCTTTCCATATGACACTGAAGGAGTATATCTCTGCCCATCTAGTCCATGCCGACAAACAGAGCAGACCCATTACTGCATTAAATTTCCCTGTAACCTATTGTACCACCCCAGATTCTACTCACCAACCTACTCAGGGCAATTTACAGTGGTCAATGAACATACCAACCCAAAACGTACCTGGGGTGTGAGAGGAAACCAAAGTACTCATACGAAACCCATGCTGTCACGTGGTCAATGTACAAAGTCCACGCAGACAGCACCAAAGATCAAGACTTAGCTCGGGCTGCTTGAGCTGTGAGGCAGCAGTTCTGCTTACTTTGCAGATGGCGGCATGTTGGAAAGCCGCTCCATAAACACAGATATACAGCATACGCCTCCCCTCCACCAATCTGATATGTTTGCTCTATTGTAATTTCACACTACAGAATGTTGGAGCAGAGAATCGGACTGCCTGGCTAGTGTGCCATAAATGGGGTTTAGTTTAGTTTATTATTGTCATGTGTACAGTGAAACTCTTTTTGCCATCCAGTCAAAGAAAAGTTGCTGCCTTACAGCGCCAGAGACCCGGGTTCAACCCTGACTAGGGTGCTGCCTGTACGGAGTTTGTACGTTCTCCCCATGACCTGCGTGGGTTTTCCCCGGGTGCGCTAGTTTCCTCCCAAGATGTACAGGTTTGTAGGTTAATTGGCTTTGATATAAAAATGCTAAGTTGTCCCTAGTGTGTAGGATAGTGTTGGTGTGCAGGAATCGTTGGTCGACGTGGACTCGATGTGACGAAGGACCTGTTTCCGCACTGTATCTCTAAACTCTAAAATACTATACATGATTACAATCACACTACCCCACTCTCTACCCAGATTACTGCTCTGCTTCAAACAACTGTCCAATTTTTCCTTAAAAAATACATTAATAACTTCAGTTGTCAATATTTTATTGCCTAACATAGTCCACAGACAAAAACAAACATCTCCTGAATTCACTCTTCATTCTATTAATAACAATTCTAAATTGATATTTTCCAATCACTGACTCCTCAACCTAAAAATCTAATTTAAATTTCAATTTGATGTGCAGTGATCCATAGAAAATAATCTAAAATAGTCACCGTGTCTAAAATAGTTCCTGTCAAGTCGCTCCATTGACAAAACTTCTGCCAGACATTCAGAAGGACATAGGTTCAAAGTTTATTCCAGGAACTTGAGCAATGTGTAATCAAAGGTGATGCCTCAAAGCAATACAGACAGAGTGGAGGATTTCATAGAAATCCTTCCCTTACCATGGGTTACAATACCAAAGCTCTGTCCATCTATTCAGGTGGATGTTCTGTGTTTAAAATTCATTTTCAAATTGCAGCACTGAATGCACTATCAGTGTGTTGTAGAGGCAGAAGATGACACACACTGACATCTAGATTGTTAATTTACCAGGCAGGAATTAATTTATCAACGTCCTAATCCTATTTAAACACAAAGGTTTGACACAAAATGCTGGAGTAACTCAGCGAGACAGGCAGCATCTCTGGAGAGAAGGAATGGTTGACGTTTTGGGTCGAGACCCTGCATCAGACCCGAAACATCACCCATTCCTTCTCTCCAGAAATGCTGCCTGTCTCGCTGAGTTACTCCAGCATTTTGTGTCTATCTTCAGTTTAAACCAGCATCTGCAGTTCCTTCTATAAACATAAAGGTGTTGATTTTTATTTTGAGTGTAACAAAAATAGTCGATTTCAATTACAATTGTTGCAGAAGTCTAAGTTTCAGGAATTTTTAATCAGTCAGCACATAATTCTCAAATCAATAATTCCCAACACTGCTTATTTACTTATTTTCCGCTGTGCAAATTAGCTGCCATATTTCTGCTACAACAGCAGAGTCGATACACCAGAGACAATGCTTTGGCTGAAGAGTCCTTTGGGCTCATGATGACCGAGGAGCTTGAAATGAATGCAAATTTCTTCTTTGTAATATGTTTATCGACTGGAATATGTTCCAGAACCAAATGAAGGCAGTGCTGGGATATATTTGTGTTCTTTTACCATCATGATGATTGACACCTTAATGTGTTATGATGTTAGAGTTACATCTGCTTTTAGTGTCTGCTTTTATGTAGTGGTTAAACAGATGCAGGAACGAATTCACTGATGTTCTGAGACAGCAGTATTGATCAGAGAACTGGCGTTACAGATTATCAGTATGGCTCAGTGATTGTACTCAGCTGTCTGCATTGAAGGCAGGGTAAAACCTGACTCTAAAATCTTGTGCAGTTAATCTAGATTAATGTCCCTGTGTCATAGTGGGAAGTCGGAAATAATGTGGCGATGGATTTAAAACATCTCTTGTGGTATTTGCTGGTAACATCAACAATATCTTAGATTTACATTGCACATTTTACTCGGAGGGTGAATCGAATGATGAACGACAGTAAGCCAATAAGGATAATTGACTGACCTGGTTACAATAGTGCATTTTAAAGAGCAGCCTGAAAAAGGAAAGAAATGTAGAGGCATTGGAAGGTAATTCTAGATCTCAGGACCGAGTCAGCGATGAGATGGCTGAACGAACCAAGGAGAGGTCGAGGGAGAATGTGATATAATGGTATATGGACACACTGATCTGTTCTGTATTCATGCCTGCTATATTCAGTTGTGCTGAAGCAAAGCAAGAATTTAATTGTCCTATCTGGGACACATGACAATAAATGCTCTTGAATCTTGAGGTCTCTACAAAAACTGGAAAGGGATGGGGATGGGAAGATGTGACTGGTGGGGGGATCACGTTGAAGTGGCAGAAATATCGGAGAATGATGTGTTGGATGCGGAGGCTGGTGGGGTGAAAGGTGAGTATGCAGAGAACTCTGTTCTTGTTCCACCTGAGGGCTGGGGGAGCAAGAGCAGAACAAATGAAAGTGAAAGCTTTCGGCACAAGTGGAGCTATTAAAATTCGCCCATTGCAATATTTAAAATTGCCTCCAATCCCTTGAGGCGTCATAATCGTCATACTCATAGAACCAAGCTCAGTTACTTCCTTCATCCAGAAAATAGCAAATGCATTTCATATAATGGCTTCAAAGAAAAAATATATCCTAAGGCACTAAATTAATTATAACTTCAAATGGAAATTACAACTTCCCAAATGAAATTGGAGCTTTATAATCCTCAACCAACTCAAAAGCTTTATTATTGGTAAATGTGCATTATTGACTGACATTTTCCAAACTGCCATAAGCAAATCTTCTGCTGTCCTTTCTCCATCTCCTCTATGGCTCTACAAAATCTCAGCACACCAACTACTTCTGCAGTTTTCTGCCTCCTTATCCTATTGTCTTTGTTCTTTCTTATGCCCAATTTTACCTTGCATTTTTTGGACACTTCATCTGTAAGCAGTTCTCTTCTTACAATTTACTATTAGTTCCAGTATGCCGTGCTTTTTTGTCTTGGGTCCCCTGCGTTTCTTCATTCGGATCAATATTGACAACATCATGAGTGAACAAAGCTCCCATATTATGGCTGCAATGATGTTTGACTTTAAGCAGCACCTTCGACACACCATGTTGATAGTTTTTTTTCCAATCACCCGGATAGGAATGCAACCATTCAGACGTTAAAACTATTTCAGTAAGTACATGTGTCTGCTCCAATTTCTCATCGCCATTGGCAAACGCAATGCTAGCATTTATTTCAAGAGGGATAGAATACAAAAACTGGGATGTAATGCTGAGTCTCTATAAGGTGCTGGTCAGGCCGCATTTGGAGTATTGTGGGCACTATATCTGAGGAAGGGTGTGCCTGCTCTGGAGAGGGTCCAGAGGAGGTTTACAAGAATGATCCCAGGAATGAGTAGGTTAACCTATGATGAGCCTTTGACGGCACTGGGCCTGTACTCACTGTAGTTTCGAAGGATGAGGGGGACCTCATTGAAACTTACTGAATAGTGAAAGGCTTTGATATGGATGTGGAGAGTATGTTTCCACCAGTTCGAGAGTCTAGTACTAAAGGTCATAGCCTCAGAATAAAACGATATTCCTTTAGGAAGGAGATGAGGATGAATTTCTTTAGTCAGAGGGTGGTGAATCTGTGGAACTATTTGCCACAGAAGGCTGTGGAGGCTAAGTCAATGGATATTTTTGAAACAGAGATAGATAGATTCTTGATTAGTACAGGTGTCAGAGGTTATGTGGAGAAGGCAGGAGAATGGGGTTAGGAGGGAGAGATACGTCAGCCATGATTGAATGGTGGATAGACTTGATGGGTCGAATGGCCTAATTCTGCTCCTATCACTTATGATCTTATGACCAATCCATGTTCCTTTTTACTTTTATCAAACAAAATTGTGTTCTCAGTTCAAGTGACCCAGCATGCTTTTTGTTCTTCCAAAGTGCTGCATATGACAGTACTCTAAGATGCCCAAAGCCAATGTATTCAGATGCATTGGATCATGGCTCCGCACAATCCAGTTTAATTTCTCCACTTTGTATTTGGTGGTATTGAAGTGCCCTCAGTATTTTTCATAGCCATTTATACTACAGGTAATACTAATACTAAAACTCTCTTCGTCTTTGAGTTCTTGGGCTCTCTCCATGAAGCAGTTATTCCTATTTGATCTCCATGGGTCCAATGTGCTGCTCTGCAGTGACTTGTGGTATGCTTGCCTGCTACTTTACATGCAAGTGTCTTTCGTAATTCCTTGCATCTATTCACACAAACCAACTTGTGTCATCTACAAATGCAGACATAAAGTTGAGGCCGCGCGGGTAGATCATGTAAGATTAACAGGCTAATTACAGTTTGTGATGTTACAATGCGAAACACCATAATTTTTTGTAATATTACTAAATCTGCTGTTATGTTTCAAGCACTAATCTGAGATGGAATAACAATAGAGGACAGAGTAAACTCTGTACAGTTCATTTTCCAAAGTTGCAATCATTTAAAAAAAAAAAAAAAAAAAAAAAAAAATTCTATTCATTAAATGTAATCTTCAATACATGCCTCTCTTTGGAGAGTTCTGCCTGCCTGGAGTGTAGAGTGGGAAGTTGAGTGTCCTTTTGCAAAAGAATCTATCCGGTTTAGGGTCAAATACAGTGTATAGGCCCTGCAGTCCAACTTGCCCACACCGGCCAACATGTCCCAGCTACACTAGTCCCACCTGCCTGCACGTACGTGGTCCATATCCCTCCAAACCCGTCCTATCCATGTACCTGTCTAACTGTTTCTTAAACGTTTGGCTAGTCCCAGCCTCAACTACCTCCTCTGGCAGCTTCTTCCACACACCCACCACCCTTTGTGTGGAAAAGTTACCCCTCAGATTCCTATTAAATCTTTTCCCCTTCACCTTCTACACGGCTTTTGCGGCTTCTTGCTGTTGATACAACAGAACTTCAATTTGTAGACATCCTGCCCAGGGTGTTACTGTGCAGGCAGCTCATTAGTGTGAACATGAGCGAACACCTTTTTTTCATTGCAGATGATGTGAAATATTTTCAATGGTGAGCTGCACCTGCCACCCATTGCTGCAATGCTCGGTGTTGTTGATCGAAACCCAAAACCTGCAGACGCTGGAAACCAGAAATAAAAGCAATTTCGGAGATGCACAGCAGGTCAGGCAGCAACTGTAGAAAGAGAAAGGGAGCTGAGGCATGAATTAATTAGGGATGGTCGGACATGGCTTTTATGCATAGGAAATTGTGTCTCACGGAATTGTCTGCACAATGTCTGGTGCAGTTTGTAACGTGTGATCCTCACTCTTGTACTCAATGTTGTAGGAAAGAACTGCAGATACTGCTTTACATTGAAAATCGATACAAAATGCTGGAGTAACTCAGCGGGACAGGTAGCATCTCTGAAGAAGGGTTTCGACCCGAAACATCACCTATTCCTTCTCTCCAGCAATGCTGCTTGTCCCACTGAGTTACTCCAGCATTTTGTGTCTATCTTGTACTGAATCCCCTGACCAATCACCAGTGTGCCGAAACACCTTCTTCACCACTTTCAGGGCAACTACGTACTTGTTTTCTGAGATCTCCCCATTCTACAACACGTGTCATTTCCTGTGTAAGTCTTGCCCTGGTTTATCTAAACAAAGTGCACCACTTGTCACTTGTCAGAGTTTCCTTTGTCCGTCTGTCTTTCTTGCCCCACTTTCCCAGTTGTTCTAGACCCTGTTTTTAAATAACTTTCCTCATAGTCCATTACACCAACAACATTGATGTCATCCAGAAATTTACTAACCGTGCTTCATCTGCCACCTCTGCCGATTTCACTAGCATGTTATTTCATGCAGCAACTCATCACTATCCTCTTTGCTGTTCACAATGCTACCAAGTTTCGCAAACATAAAATTAACATGGAAATGCATACTAATGACACAATCCATCTTTGTTCATTCATCACAACCTACTGTTGACTTATACTTGGTCAATTGCATATCCATGCCATTAATGTTGCTTTCATGCTCTGAGCTCCAACTTTGCTCATAAGCCTGATAAATGGCACCTAATCAAAAGCTTTTGAAGGTCCTTGCACTTAACATTTATTGTGTTATCCTCATCAATTCTCTCTGTTCCCTCATCAAAACATTTCATTAAATTGCTTAAATTGGATTTTCCCAGAACAAATTCATGCTGGATTGGATTAATTAATTTAATTTCCTCCAGGTAATTATTAATCTTGTCCTGGATCAATGTTTGTAAAAGCTTTCTACTCCCAAGATTAAATTAATTGCCATGTAATTGCTAGGTTTATTCTTACCCGCTCTTTCGAACAAGGGTATAATATTCACCATTCTCTGTCATCATGCTCTATCCTCCTCTATGAAGAGCTATGAAATATTATTATCATTGTTCCCGTGATTCCTTTCCATTCTTGGAAACATCCTTTTGGATCATGACGTACCTACTTTAAATTCAGCCAATCTTTCCAATACGTCTGTGTCAGGCATGTGGTGTCGGGGTAGGCAAGGTAGGCAGTGCCTACTCTGACTAAAATTATAAAAAGGTAATTATTAAATATAAATAGTAAAGATATCCAATTCATTTACTATCGGCAACTTAATGCACGAAATTACATGCATAATTTTTTAATGGTTATTATTTTCATGATTAATCGATCTCTTAGGTAGGCATAATTCTCCCGTGCCTTTCATCCACGGTACATGTAATATGTGAAACTATCTGCAACTCGCGTGCCGTGGACGCTGCTTCAAGCCTTCACAACGGACAATAAAGGCAGCTGAAATTCTACCTTTGCACGGTGGACCGCGCGCATGCGTGCTGCGCAGCTTGCGCATGGTAGGCTGCGCATGTGTTCATCATCCGCCTGTTTTCTTGGCTGGTTTTTCAAACATGTATAGTCATTATCTTAAGTTCTTGTACAAATAATGTGGTAAGTAAATTTTTTGTGCTATGTTTTTAAATATTTTATTAAGCGATACGATAAGGCTTTTGAAGACAAATTACTTTATAAAAGTCGACTGACTGCCTACCGGAGAGGAGACCAATCTGCGCTTGCGCGGTTTTTAAGATTTTTAAAAGTCGACTGACTGCCTACCCCGAGTAATTACTAACGGCACGTGCCTGGTCTCTGCTATCAACTTTTAATGTTTCTTTGTCTCGGTTATCTCTTTCCCTGGTGAATACAGATATTTGCTTTAATTCAGTCAAGTCTGGGTCCATACTTAATATTTTACAACGACCCTTGATGTTCTACTTTGGCTTTATGTAGATGCAAATAATTCACTTAATGCGTCATTACTTTTTAATTGTTTTTATTTCCATTTTCAGGAGCACCTAGACATTCTTTCCAAATACAATTGGGGAGGGGGTATATTTGTATTGATTTTAATCTGCCTGGCAACTTCCTTTTCATATTTCCTTCAAGCAACACCTATGATTTGTTTTGTCACCTTTTCATGTTATCATTCCTTTTCTTTCAAGGGTGTATCCCAATGTGTGACATAGATTTGAGTAGTCTGGATGCTAAATGATATGATGGAGAGAAAGGCTGACAAAGCTTAAAAGCATGCCAATAAAGATGCCATCAGAATATGTTTCACCATCATTTGGTTGGAAGCTATGTACATGGGTGGTGCATGAAAAGTGGGGAGGAGGGGCAGCAGGGTGGGCAGGTGGGTGGTTGATGGTAGGAAAGATGGAAGAACGGGAAATACAGAGAAAGGGATGTATGGAGGGTGAGGGTGACAAGGGAAGAGTAGGTGGGGAGGGGTAAATCAGGAGGAAGCAGTAGTCAAAGTCATTTGTAGATGGGACGTCTCATTTGTGCATGTTATTTATCCATGTGGCAGAGCCTGGTCTCCAATCATCTTGGACTCTTTTACCAATGGGTTGAGTCTGTTCAGAATTATTTGGACTCTTTTACCGATGGCTTGAGTCTCGCTCCGTCAGACCCATGTGGTCGTTGGCCTGTTACGATCTTGCCGTGATATTATTCACATGGAGGTAACTTCCACTTCTCGGTGTCAAACATTAGGAGCTTCATGCACAACCCCAGTAGTGACAGACCTGAATATTGCTCTGCCAACTTCATCTAGGAAGGCAAGGTGCTTCGACTTTAGCTTCACTGCTCAGAGTGAGAGATGACAGGAGATGGCCAGTTTAAAAAACAAAATGATGGACACACCTTTTTCTGGAGGTGCAAAATGGATCTGAGCTTTGCAACAACAAAAAAAAGAGCTTGGTGATAATTTCATCATCCTCTGGCTGACTCCCAACACAAAACCAACATGCTACAGTCATCAGAATGTACACCTCAACCTGGAACTTGCAGGTGGGGGATCTATTCTGCAAAATCTCTGGACATAATCCAGAGAGAGAGGCAAACTATTCCACCATGGTGGCTTCAGTATCAGGATCAGATAAGATACAATCCTCAGCAAGAAGGGAGTAGGTAGGAAGGTGAATTGCATTCTAGTCTTCCTGTTGACCTAATAAATAGATAGATAGATAGATAGATAGATAGCCTTTATTGTCATTCAGACCGAAGTCTGAACGAAATTTCAGCAGTCATACATACAATACAATAAAAACAACAATAAACACATATTAACATCCACCACAGTGAGTCCACCCAGCATCTCCTCACTGTAATAGAGGCAAAAGTCTTAGGTCTGCAGTCTCTTCCCTCCTCTTCTCCCTCTGCGCTGAGGCGATACCCCACGGGCGATGGCACAAATCAGTCCCGCGGCTCAAACACCGCGGCCCGGGGTGGTCGAAGCTGCCGCCCACCAGTCCTGCAGACGCAGCCGCTGGCCCGCGGCCGAACCCCGGACTCAGGCCACCACCGCCAGAACACCGTCCCAGCCACCCTCACGTGAGTACCGTACCGTCTTCAGCCTCGGGCTGGGCCGCCCCCGACATGGGCGCCGAACCTCCCTCGGGCTGCGAGCGCCGCACCTCCCAGAGCTCGGCCGCTCCGACGGGAGCCTCGTTCCACCCTCGGGCTGGCCGCCCTCACGGGAGCGTCACAACCTCTCACGGGAGCACTGTTCCAGCCCTGAGCCGGACCGCCCTCACGGGAGCGAGCTCAGGGCGAGTCCTGATGGGCTCTGCCTCCAGAGCCTCGAGGTCGCCAGCTCCATTAGGCCTCAGCGCAGACGGAGACAGAGAAGGGGAATACGACAAAAAAGTCGCATTCCCCCGCAGGGAGAGACTGCAAACCCCGTTTCAACCCCCCACCCCCCTAAACACAAACTAAGAACCAAAAACTAGACTAACCAAAACGAAATAAACAACACAAAAACACACAAACAAACGGGACTGCCGGTGAGCCGCTGCTGCCAAGGCAGCGCCGTCACTCCGAAATGCTTGGTGCATGGTCCTATCATAACCAACACTGTATCTTGTGAGAGATGTAAGCATAATTATTTGTGGCTGGGGCACCTGTTAAATTATATCATCATCTGAGCAAGAGGAAGTCCTCATTACCCATGGGATGATAGGGGTGAGGCCAGTTGGCCTGGCCTAGCCTTTTCTTGATCTGGAATTACTGTCAATGAAGACAAAATAAAAAGAGCAGCATAATTTCCCCCTTCTGGGCAGTTGCAATGGTACAGAGACTCCTAGCATCACAAATGATTTTATCTCCAACAAAATAAAGCTTGCAATATTAAAATGGACAGAACCTATAGTGTTACATTGTGGCGGCTCCCAAGGGTCGTGCCATCATAGTGTCGAACCCCTCGGCACAGGAGTGGTTCAGTCCAGAGGCGGCCCTTAGCCAGAGGGTTTAAAGGCAGGGGTTTGGATGTCATTTTCCTCTCGTTTGGACTTCCCTACAACCGGGAGGAACATAATAAAAAGGTGCCTCTCAAAACACTGTACTTCGTGCCTCCTTTTGAGACCCACGCACTACAACATCACCTTTTCTGTTGTGAGAACCTCATTGCCTTTGCAGTGACGTGTTCTCTGGCCTCCCCCCTTTCTCTCCCGACCAGTTGATTCTGGTAGACTCAGCTATGTTTAATTTTCCCCTTTTAATGAAGGTGCCTCCACAATATTGGGATAGAACCTTACATCCTCTGTAAACCCCCATATCATCTCCAACAGTGTCAAAACAGCGAGTGTCAATGGATTATTCACCATTGGCTGGCTGTTCACATTCTTAAGGAAAAAGGATTACACGCCAATTTAATGACATTGTTAATGTTCGGCAACACAAAAAAATCTGATTTAAAGAATGTCTGTCGCACAATGATGTTCCTGCCTTGGAATAACATCCATGAAAAAGACGCGATTTTGTTAACTGCCAATTGCTTAATGAGACAAGAAGACATACATGTAGTTGATCAGTTGATATGACTGCCGACTATTGTTAGAGAATCGTAGGTCAAATCCTGATCAGACCATCACTGCGAGTGCCACAAACCAGTGATGACATCAACCTGCTGCCATCAGAGCCTGGTGCTCACTATGAAAAGTAGAAAACATTTGTGAAAGATGTTCGGTATCAATGAATCACTGATAATGCATGGAAAAGGTACAGAATTAAAACAACCCTTGTGGGAAAGTGTGACATCATCCCGGAGCAGCATTACCCATGTTCGCGAAGTGAAATGGGAGACAATCCCCAGTGTTAGTGAGCTCAATATTCTGCCGAGCAGTAATTTTTACCACTGTTGAAGATTGAATCCTTTAAGCAGGTGGATTAGAGCCAATGCACCCCCTTTTATCCTCCTCCCTAATGCTCTCAGATGTGGAGTCAACACCTAATTGGGAAAAAAAGACTGTTAGTTGGGTCGTGCACAAGAGCAAATTTCTGATCTAATTTTAGCTCTTTAAAGGTTACAGTCCCGATACTCTGTTGGACCTCTGCAGGTGGGTGATTATGCAAAAGCCTAGGATGTTGCACAGATCCCTCGTGCAGACAGCTGTTTGCAGCAGGAGTCAGCTGACTGAACGTGCTGGTGAATATGTTACTATGGCAACTCTAATCAAGTTTAACCATCTTCTGTATGTTTGACCTGTTCATTCTGAGCGGTTTTATTTACAGAGCCCAGGATATTGCAAAAGATAACTGCTCGTAAATAAAATTCTCCACCCGAGAGCCAGCTCAATATAGTCTAATTCAATAGCATTGACAAGGGACTTGTGCCCCAAAATAATAATTAAACACTATAATGATGGATTTTTTGACAGCAAATTACGTTAAATTAAAAATAAACCAATTTGGAATTGATGCTGATTAAGGAATTGAGGAAAATAAACACTACTCCCAATTTAATTCCTCTAATGCAGATATTCTTCCAAATCGTATTATCTCTCTGACTCTCTCTGCACTTTCTTCTCCAATTCCTACTTATTCTGGCACAGAAGGCCATTTGATCCATCAGGTCTATGCCAGCTTCCAACAGCATCAATCCCATGCCCCTCTCCTCATCTCCCTGCAGCTCTGCAACTTATTCTCTCTCCTTGACCCACTCTTCCCCACCCCTTGCTAATAACCTGCATCACAGATAATTTACAGTGCCCAGTCAAGGGCCTGTCCCATTTGGGCGTCATTTGCGCGTCATGCAGGTGATGCGCGAGGATTTTGAGCATCCCAAAATCCCGGGGTGCCGCACGCTACCGCGCGTCACTGCATACACCATCACGCCTCACCACGCGCCAACCAATTTTTAGGATGTCGCGCAAATGACGCCCAAATGGGACGGTCCCTTGCAATCTCCCAGAAACTATTTGGGATGTGTGAGGAAAATCTGTGTGATCACAGGGAGAATGTGCAAATTACACACAGGCAGCAACAAAGGTAAGAATTGAATTTAAGATGCTGGAACTGTGAGGCTTTTGTTTTGTCTTCATTTTGGACTCCCAATTTCTGCTCCTCCGATTGCACAGTTTTACATTTGAGTACAGTTTTCTGTTATTCTGCGGCTAATGGTTTTATTAATAGGTCTGTTGCATGAGGGGTTAGACAGAAAGAGAGTGATGAGGTGAAACCACTACAGATGCATCTTACCACAAACACAGAGCAGTGCTGAACCTACCTTTTCGGTGACCCTCGGACTATCCTTGATCGGGGGCTTTACTGCCTTTACCTTGCACTAAATATTATTCCCTCATCACGTATCTATACACTAGATTGGCTAGATTGTAATCATGTATTGTCTTTCTGCTGACTGGATAGCATGCAACAAAAGCTTTTCACTGTACCTCGGTACATGTGACAATAAACTAGATGCTGGGAACTGACATTAAAGCAGACACATGTTAAACAAATATCAACATCTGCCTTGAGAAAAGGCCATTCAATATTTTGAATGTTGGCTGTTTATTGGAACCCATCAGAGAACTACCAAGATTCTACACCTACAAATTAAGCTTGATTTCTCCTCTTCAGATGGTCCTGTTGTGTTTAGCAGCCATTTATTATTTTGTGCGTAAGCACCAAGTTCTCCCACCTTTATCCAGACCAAAAAGCCAGAAACTAAAACTGAAAAGTAAAAAGCAAAAGCAGATGAAATGTGTAGGAAGGAACTGCAGATGCTGGTTTACACTGAAGATAGACACAAAATGCTGGAGTAATTCAGCGGAACAGGCAGCATCTCTGGACCGAAGGAATGGCTGACGTTTTGGGTCAAGATTGGAAGTCTGGAAGTCTGAAGAAGTGTCTCGACCCGAAAAGTCACCCATTCCTTCTATCCAGAGATGCTGCCTGCTCCACTGAGTTACTCCAGCATTTTGTGTCTATCAAAAACAAAAGCGAGCTGTATGCTTCCATAGCTTGGGTTCTTAAAGTCAAAAATCGGATGAACAAAATGTCTCTTCATAGACGGCTGTTTAAAAAAAATAAAAAGCCATAATCTTGGCCTTATGTTCAGCACAAGCATTTTGGGCTGCAAGGCCTGTTACTGTGCTGTATTTTCCATGTTCTTCCTAATTGGCAGCTTGGTCCCTGTATGCACTGCCCTCTGTGTGAAAAACGTTGCTCCTTGTGTCCCTTTTAAATCTTCTCCTTCTCACATTAACCCAGGCCCTCTAGTTTTACACTTCCATACCCTTGGGGAAATGGTGGCTTAACCATGCCCCATTTTATATACTGCTATAATGTCACCTCTCGACTTTCTACACTCCAGGAAAAAAAAAACCCAGCCTATCTAGTTTCTCCTCATAACTCAAATCCTCAAGAGCTGGTAACATCCTCTTAAATCTTAATTGCATCCTTCCGATAGCACGGTGACCAGAATTGGGCGCAATACTCCATATATGGCCTTATCAATGTCTTACGCAGCTATAACATGGTGTCTCGACTCCTGTACTCAATACCTTGAGAGAGGAAGACAAGTATGCCAAATGCCTTTTTCAACACCCTGTCCATCTACATGGCTATCTTCATGGAACTTTGTACATGCACTCCTAGGTCTCTCTGTTTGATAACATCTGCAAAGGGCACTACCATTTACCATGTAAGTCTGCCTGGTTTGTCATCAAAGTGCAAATCCTTGTATTTATCTGCTTTAAACTCTATCTGGCAAAATTGGGCCCATTGATTCAGATACCATAGTAATCACAGATTCTTCACTTTGTTTAGAGATACAGTGCGGAAATGCCCTTCGGCCCACCGAGCCTGCGCCGCCCAGCGATCCCCACACACAAACGCTATCTTACACACACTAGGGATAATTTACAATTCTACCAAGCCAATTCAACTGCAAACCTGTATGTCTTTGAAGTGAGGGAGGAAACCGGAGTTCCTGGAAAAACCCCACGCAGGTCACAGGGATAATGTACAAACTCCGTACAGACAGCACCCGTAGTCAGGATCAAACCCAGGTCCCTGGCGCTGTAAGGCACTAACTCTACCTCTGCACCACCGTGCTGCCCTGTCCACTCTACCATCAATATGAGTTTTAACAATGAACTTATGACCATGCTACCTATATTCACATCAAAATAGTTGATATAAGTAATAAAGAAGTGGTCCCAGCACCGATCCCTGTAACAATACACTACTTGTTAGAGACTGCCAATCTCAAAAACAACTGAATACCACCACCCTGTTTCCTATCTTCAAGCCTTATAGTCAATTGGTTAGCCTGGATACCAAGTGATTTAACCTTCCGGTACAACCTAGCATGCAATATCTTATCAAAAGCTTTGCCAAAGCCCATGTAGGTAATGTCCACTGTTCTGTACTCATCAATCTCTGAGTGAAGATACTTTATCACATTTTGGTCCGAAATGATTAACCTCTTATTTTGAGATATGTAGGAAGGAACTGCAGATGCTGGTTTACACCAAAAATAGACACATAATGCTGGAGTAATTCAGCAGGTCAGGCAACTTCTCTGAAGAAGGGTCTCAATCCAAGACGTCACCCATTCCTTCAATCCAGAGATGCTGCCTGTCCCGCTGAGTTACTTCAGTATTTTTTGTGGCTATCTTATTATGAGACTGCGGCTTCTAGGTTTAGACTCCTTAACCTGGTAAAACATCCTGCATGCCTATACTCTGTGAACCTTCTAATAATTTTGCATGTTTTAGTGCGGTCATCTGTCATAAATGCTAGATATCTAAGACATATCCTAATCAATCTTGCCTCAATATGATAGACCTGCTGTCCCAAAAGTCAGCCTGGTGAATCGTTTTGGGCTACCTCTTCAGTGAGTAAATTTGTTTTTGAGACAGGGGAACTAAGATTGTAAACTATATTTAAGGTGCAGTCTCAAGGAGGTTTTATATAATTGTGTATAAGACATAATAATAATACATTTGACTCTTATATTCAAACCCTGTTGCATCATAGGCTAACATACCATTTGTATTCCTGATTATCTGCTACACCTGTATTATGGCTTTCTATGGCTCTTGTATGAAATTGATAATTGACATTTCCCAATCTTTCATCATATTAAAAAATGTATGATTTCTCTGCTGGTGGATAATCTCACATATTTTAACACATTGAACACTATCAACTATGCTATTTTCACTCAATTAGTATGCCCATGTCCACTTGAAACCTCTTTATATCTCATCACCACTCACTTACTGCATTTTTATGTCATTAGTAATCTTGAAATTATCACATTCAGTTCCCTCTGCCAAATCATTGATATAAATTGTAAGTGGTTAGTTTCCAATCTCTGTGGTCCCCTCCCCAGCAACTGGCCACCAATCTAAAAGGACACGTTAATTCCTACTCTTTATTCTCAACCTGCTAGCTCTATACTCTGTAGCTCACTGTACATTGAATCTCTCTCATCTCTTCAATTAGATTTATCTTCAAAGAAGTCTGGTAGATTAGTCAAACATGATTTCCTTTTGTAAATATACATAGATTCTGTTCAATCCTATCACTATTTTCAAAGTGTCTCACAGTCACTTTTCCTGAACACTAATATCCGGCTACAGGATGGTTGTTCCCTTGTTTCTCTCACTCTCTTTTCTTAAATAGTGGGGTCACATTTAATAATCCCCAATTTGAAGGAAGCATTCGAATATCTAAGAATCCTGAAAGGTGATAAGCAGATGATTCATATCCTGATAGACTCCTCCCTCACAGCTCATCAGGTTGTTGGCATTTATCAATTTCCAGTTTCAATCATTTTTCTAGTATTTTACTAATGCTAGTTCCTATTATTTCCGAATTGACACTGGAGCCTTGTTTTCCAGTTTATCTGGAACATTTTTTGCATTTTCTTAAGAGGAGGATGAGTCTCATCCCAGTCACTCCCTCTTCTCCCATAGGTACAGAAGTATGAAAACTCATACCTCCAGATTCAGGGACAGTTCCTAGCTGCTATCAGGCAACTGAACTGTCCTATTACAAACCAGAGAGTGGTGTGTAAAGAGTGGTCCTGACCTACCATCTACGTCATTGGAGACCATAGGGCTATCTTTAATCTGATTTAATGGACTTTATCTTGCACTAAACATTATCCCCTTTATCCTCAATCTGTGCACTGTGGAGGCTTGATTGTAATCATGTATAGTCTTTCCGCTGACTAGATAGAATGCACCAAAAAAGAATTTCATTGTACCTCGGTACATGTGACAATCTAAACAGACGCAATCTATTTATTTCCTTTTCCTCTCAGTCTGCAAGGGACAAGCATTGGCTTTTGCTAGTATTTTTATTTTTCCATGCTGAGAAATGTTGTAGTCTCTTTTTATTTCTTATTAGTTTGTTCCCATATTTAATTTTCTCGTGCTTTATCAGTTCTTCACAGTATGAGCTGAGCTGCCTTAAATTACTTTATCTGACCGTGTTCACGGAGCTGAAAGTTTATTTATAGGGCTTCTGAATATTACGCAGGGCAATTTCACCCAATTAAAGATGCAACGTTTCGGGTTGAAAGGCACTATTGATACCATGTCAAACTTGACAAGTAGTTGCTGGCAGTACAACGATCCCAGGAGTGAAGCTAGAGAATAGCTTTCAATCTTGAGAACTGTGTAACCCTCTCTACTGGGAATACAAATTCTCATGCTGTCAAGATTATCAAGATTGAGCATCTTGTGAACATAGCCACAAGGTCTGCTCATCATAAATTCTGAATGAGAGTAATATATTTATCTCACTGCACCAAGGAAATTATGGAGAAAGCTTATTTTTGGATCAAGGCTTCTTAGAAGTTAAGATAAAAGAGTGCAATTTGTAAATATTAGTCCCATTCAGTCGTCAGCCCTACCTTCAAATGACAAATAACAGCTGGAAGCACAGCACACACGCATATTCTGTAAATAATGGTTCCTTCCAAAAATGGTTCCAAGTGAAAGATATGAGCTTTAGAAACAATAACTGGTGAGGATAATGTTTTTTTTCATTTCAAAGCTCTGTTTGGATCATACATACTGAAGGAATAAAAATATTTTTTCATATTTCTTAATGATGTAGAATATTTCATATTTCTTAATGATGTAGAAGGAAATCATTTTGATTCATTGAATCCCATTCCCCACCAATTTCCCCTGCCAACTATTCTTCAGAAACTTCACCAACTTTTTATAGAGGTGTATATTTAGAGGTTGGTAGGATTTCAAAACTATAAAACAAGGATGAAAACTTTTAAGTATCAGCTCTGCCTTTCTGCAAATGCAGATCAGTAAGCGATAGATATATGGGTCTTGTTTTGAGTCAGAATATCAGAAAAATAGTTTGGGATTTTAGAGAATTGCATGCCAATTCCTCATGGAAACAAACTGGCATAAACTCAGCATTGACATACGACAAAATTGTGTCTTACTCCCTATCCGACTCCAGATTTAACCCCTTCCTCCTCTTGAATTTCCTCATAGCAGCATCCTGTGTAATGTGACAATTTACAACTTTTGTCAGGGTTCTAAAAAATATTTTTAAAATTGTCATTTTTTGCATGTGTTTTTGCACAGGGCTTCATTAATAACACTCCACATTTCCTCAGCATAAAAAGGCATCTTCATCGCGCAATCCTCTCGGGGGCCACTACAGGAAAGAAAGTCTCAGGCTTTGGAAGTTAGAGTAAGCAATGTTACAAAATTTTGAGATTTAAAAAATCAAGTCTGCAATTTATCCCATCAGATAAAGCATAACAAGAAGTTTAATTTGACACCTAATTCACTTTCATATCTTCAGTATTAAAAATGTTATTGCCATTTTCATGCTTTGAAATTAGCATCTTGTTCCCTATTGCTTTTCCATTGACTTAACACAAAAGCTGTGATCGAGGACAGTCAAATGGCCATAACTTTCTTAAAAATTAAGAGAACTGAATGAAATGTTCAGTTATTGTAGATTGAAGCAGTCTGAAACAAATATGAAACAATCTTACTTGGATTACCTGGAATTAAAGCATATAATTAGTTAGTTACCTAATTGTAGCTAATTACAAAATTCAATTACTAGATCTAAACATCGATCCATTTCTTAAGAAAAGGTTAACATTTTTAAATAGCCTAAGTGTCCAAATAACATTCACACAAGAATTCACAATATAACATGATTTTTAAATCTCATTGTCATGAATTTATAGGCCAAATGGAAGGAATTTAGTGTTTAATTCCCGTAAATTAATGGCCATTTTAATCATCTTGCGAGTGGGTTTTTGTGGAACGCGAATGATTGGAACGTTGCAGTTTGCGGTGAATTTAAACCCCATACCGGCAGTAAAAACACTGCCGGTTCGTATATTTACATAATGATATTTTCACCGATTAAATTTTGATTTAATCCTAAGAAGCAAGTTTATATGTAAAATAAACGACTTACCTTATGTTTTGTCCCGTACGTGAGATCCGTCCCATTGTCGGCGTTAGAAGTCGCTTTTTTATTTTACTCCAGCCATTAAATTGTCTCGCAGTTTAAATTTTTTTTCCAAGAACAGCAGTCGGAACGATTATTCAGCATATATTTTCTGTCCGAGAAAATATATCTTGGACAGGCAGAAAACGGCATTTTAATCCCCCCCCCCCCCCCCCCCCAAAGGCGCCAAAGTCGCGCACACGACCAGTGACAGAACTGCAGCGTCGCTGAAGGTAAGTTTTGTAACATACCTAGTTAGAGTAAGCAAGGCTTGTACAGTTAGAATAAATGTGCTCAGGAGCTCCCTACCCTTCAAGTGCGCACAAGTGTATCTGGTGCTCTTTGCATGTCCATATATTCCTGGAATCATCAAGAATAAAAAAAAAAACATTTCAAAAGCCTCTTGTAGGTTCTTGGGAAAAGATCAACTAAACGTGAGAGACGTCGAAATGTTACCCGTCATTTGGATTCTGTCTGTACCAGAAAAGAGAACAAAGAGGCAAATTTATGCCAACTAATTTAGATCAGTTTTAACCTTCTGCCAAGTAATTGAAGTGACCTTGAAAAAAGTGGCATCTGGTGCCAACTTGGCTTTGGCCAGTTCTGATTTGCCCTGGGCCTTACTTTAATAACAGCCGGATCGCTGCAGGAGCCTCTTTAAGAACTGCTGCTCTGCTGTAAACCCATTGTAAGTGCAGTTCATATATATGGGAGTACAGCACATGGCTCCCACCTCTACTTTCGATATTCTGGGTTGAGTGTTGCTGCATGACTTCTCATTATTTTAAGGCCGAGCTTCGGGATCCATGAGAATTTGCTCCAACTCCATTTCTGTGGATTCTCAGGTCAATGTGATGGCAAGGGGTGGGTAGGGGTTGACTGGTTGGGCTCGCCAGGGGGAGCTGATACTGAGTTTCTGCATCCTCCTAGTGCATAGACCCGAGGTTCTCAACAGCATCCCAAATTCTCATTCTCCATTTGGTGCGGACATGTGCCAGAATTCCCAAGACTCAATTCAGTCACATTTTATAAAGGAGGCCCTTCTGGATCTATCCACGGATGCACAAACTTTATCAATGTAATTTACTTGTTGCCCTGTTGGTGGGAGGCTTGAACTGCAGAGGGCGCATGGCACCAAGGTGTGAGTGGGAGCTTGAGCTACAGCTGCAACTGCTGCTGGTTTCCTATTGAATTGTTCATCCCTGAAGAGTTGAGGATATTCTTATATTTTGTCATGTTTTTGTTACTTACAGTTATTATTATAGAACTAAACTTGTTCCAAATTGTAATCTCTTGCATTTAACAACAAAAATGGCTTTAGTGGAGACATTTCACTCCATCGATGCAGGCTCTGAATTAGCCTCGCTGCTTCAGTCACAGGAAGCCCTTTCTGTCACATATCAATTTCGATGGTGATATTAAAATATAACAACTTGGTATACAAAATATCTGCTCACTCCTCATAGCTTAGTATCCAGTTCTGTGAATTAGGATTTATGAAAAGGAACTCATGTTTGGAGTAATTTAGGGTGGGAGCAGGAGAATAGATGAGGAGGAACCTGCGGATGGCAGGTACCCAACTCTTCAATTTGCTTTTGATAAGTTTCTATACAGGAGGCTGATCAACAAAGCTAAAGTTAAACAAGGCTGAAATATTGCAGATGCTGGGATTCTGAAATCGAGCCAGAAAATACTACAAACATTTCCAGGCAACATCTTTGGAAGTAAAACAGAGTTAATATATTTTGGGTTGAAGATACACAAGAGTGGATCCTGGGATGATGTATTTACCGTATCAACAGAGATTGAGTAGACTGTGAAGTTTTACAGGTTCAGTAGGGGCTGTTTCCCCTGGCTGGGAGTCTAAAACTAGGTCACGTTCTCAGAGGAAGGCCCTATAGAGTCATACAGCACAAAAACAGGTCTGAAATGAAGAGAAACTTGTCCAGCCAGTGGGTGGTGAATCTTGAGAATTCCCTGCTGCAGAGAGCTATGGGGGCTCAGTGGCTGAGTTCATATGAAAAGTGGTCAATAGACCTGGATATTAGGGTAACCATGGAATCTGGGGATAATACTGATTGTTTGAAAGGTGTTTTGAAAAGGTTTTAAGACGTGCATTTGGCTCAGAAAATCGTTACAACACCGATGGAGGCCAACAAAGCTCTGTTGGCTGCATTGTGAGAACAGTCCAATTCATCCTAATTCCTGGATCTTTCTCTCTGGCCATGTGTTTATTATCAATTCAACTATTATCTAATTTCATTTAAAAAAAACAGTATTAAGCGGATTTTTCATGTCCCATCTGTGTCTAATTTGCACAGTGTAAAATTCTCCTTGTTAGTGCCAGTAGCCTGCGGACTCTTAATTAGGCTGTTAATGTTATCCAGCAACCAAAGCATTCTCTGATAACTAGTTTGACCATGTTTTGATTTATGAGCTACATGAGTGTTTCAAAAATTGCAATTGTAAATCCTTGCAACTACACTTTTCTTCTCCAAGAATCTAAACATGCCACAATGAGCTTAAAGGGCCTGTCCCACTGTACGAGGTAATTCAAGAGTTCTCCCGAATTTTCCCCTGATTCGAACTCGGGGAATGTCCGTAGCGGGTCCGTAGGAGTTTGTGGATGTCTCGTAGCGGCTCGTACGAGTAAAAAGTAACAATTCTTTTCATCACGAGTATTCTTTTACTCGTGGACATTTTTCACAGTGTTGAAAAAACGTCACGAGTTTACCGGATTTCTCGAGTACCCACCGTCATTCGTACGAACCGCTACGAGGCATCCACAAACTACGGACCCGCTACGGACATTCTCCGAGTTCGAATCGGGAAAACACGGGAGAACTCTTGATTTACCTCGTACAGCGGAACAGGCCATTTAAACAGCTTTAATCACATAAAAATATAAATGGTGCTCAAATTGCTTCACGCTACATGGAAGACTGGACCAAAAGGTAAGAGCTGCAGAGATCCAGGGAAATATGGCAACTTGGAACTGGAACTGTCTTAGTGATTGGAAAAAGAGCCTGATATCGAGGGTCGCTTTTGTGATAGGAACCCTGTGACTGTAGTGTACCACAGGGGTAGGTTTGTTATATACATGAACAATATGGATATGCATGGAGGAGGTATGATTAGAAAGTTTGCAGATGACTTGATATTTGTGCTGTTGTGGATGAAGAGGGTAGTCTTCTCTACTGAGAAATTGGTAAGATGGCCAGAGAAATGGTAGATAGCATTTAATTTGGAGAAACCTGAAGTTGTACACTGTGCCAGGTGTAGTAATGCTAGATTATGCAGAATGAGTGGTGTACGTCCAAGGACCTCTGAAGGCAGCATACCAGGTAGATAAGATGATTAAAAAGGATAACCTGCCCATAGAATATACGATCAGGGAAACTATGGTATAATTGTATGGTAAAACATTCCTTTCTTTTGGTCTTTGTCTCTGTCTCTCCTTTCTTCATCTCCATCTCTCTTCCTCAGTAACCATGTACTGAATGCATTGCTACAGTGGCTCCAACTGTTAGATGAGTGAATGGTTTCTGTAGATTAGGGTTTATTTCCCATTTCTGATCCCCTCTGAACTCCAGAGAATGCTGTTAGTTGGTCAAGTTACGATTGCTTAGAGAAGCTACGGTTTGGGAAGATTAAATAAACCAGACTTCTTGTTCCTGGTTGCAGTCTAATCAACAAAACTGTAACTGAACTTGGGGATCAAAATCCACAAGTGGTCTACATAACCTATTTGTTCATTTTCTTCCTCATCTGGCACAGATTCAATTGATGTACACCCTCTATAAAATAGACTGTAGTTACTTGGAAAGGGCAATTTGATATCACCTTGCATTGTCAAGGACAAGGGCATCAGGTGCATGAGGACACCATCATCTGCAGATTTTCTCCCAAATAACACAGCATTTTGATTTTGAAATATATCACCAGTCATACTGCATAGTTGATTTCAAGAACTCCTTATTCAACAGCACTGTGTGAGTACCTTCATGGGAAAGACTGCAGGGTTTTTGGAAGTTATTCATTACCACCACCTCAAAGACATTTAGGCGGGCAAAAAATGCTGACTTTTTCAGCAATAACCACATGGTGTAAATGAAAGAAAAATTGTAAGTTTGATTTGCTTTGGGCATTGTTTGTTGCCAACTTATTTCATCCAAGTCACAGAGTATAGTTTAAGGTTATCTCCTCCCCAAAGAAGTTTTACTTCAGTCCAAGACATAGAATTCCAACCATGTTGATGGATCACGAGAAGCAGCCAAACCTATAAAGGGTCAGAAATGACCCAGAGATTGAAATATTGACAATGGGTAGACCTGTTCCACTCATGGGAGTGGGGATCTAATAGCAGCTGTTGCCTTTTTCCAAGACCTATAATGAAGGAGGCCAGGGTGAGATTAATAGGGACTTCAACTGCATATGCTGGCCAGAGAAAGACACTCAGTGGGGACATTTCATTCCCAAATGTGACCCTTCATTGTTGGACGAATTACAGCAATGATGAGTCAGAGTATCGGAGGGAGCTCGATTATCTGATTTTATGGTGGCAGAACAATAACTTTGCTCTCACCATCAGCATGACCAAGGAGCTAATTGCTGACTTTAGAAAATGGAAGCCAAGAATACACCACCATTGACAGAATGATGGTGGAGAGGGTCAAGAAGTTCAGGTTCTTGGCCATGCATATTTCTGAAAGTCTCCTCTGGGCCCAGGACATCAATGCAATCAAAAAGAGAACCCATCAATGCCTCTACATCTTGGGAGGCATGAGGACAGTCGGTATGTTGATGAGTACTCACTTGAACTTCAACAGGTGTACTCTAGAGAGCATATTGACTGGTTGCATCGTGGCTTGGTTCGGTAAACCAAACATCCAGGAACAAAGGAGATTAGAAAAAATGGTGGAACCTACTGGGTCCATCATGGAAACTGACCTCCTCAACTTCGATGGGATCAATGGGAGGTGCAGCCTCAAAAACACAGCCAGCATCATTAAGGACCCGTACTACCCTGACCATCTCTCATTTCACTCCTACAATCGGGAAGAAAGTATAGGAGTTTCAAACCAGAACTACCAGGATCAAGAATAGCTGCTTCCCAAAAGCTAACGGGGTCTTGAATAATATAAACACTAATTAAAGTATGAATTATGAACTGTCTTGGTTGCAGCAAGGACTTTGGGTTATTCGCAATAATATTGGGGTTTATAATTTATTGATTTTTTTGTTTTATTATGTGATCAAAATGAGTACTTTGTTCATTGGCCTCTTATGCTGCGGCAAGTAAGAATTTCATTGTTCCGTTTTACGTACATATGACAATTAAACTCTCTTGACATTCTCAGGAGCAACATGCAAATACTGTCCAATCTCCTCTAAATAATGGCTACAAGAGGAGTGAATTTCCTCAAAGAACTAGGTAAAATTATTGGTAGGGTTGGTCAGGGAAAAAATGAACAAGAAAAAAGAGTGCAGCTCAGATATTGAAAGATAAAAAGGCAAGGCTTTGGTGCCATTGGTACTTGTCAGTTTATCATGCCAAAACAGAAAGAGGTAGAAGACTTGTAGTTGCAGAAACTCCTTAACTGCTCAGAACAATTCAAAGTACTATACAATCAATTAAATATATTTGACGTGTAGCCACTCCTACGGGATGAGAAATTAACAACTGATTTGTCCATAACAAACACTGAAGTAATGTTGATTGTTTCTGATGAATCTTTATCGGAAAGAATGAGCATTAGGAATCCCCAGTATTTTAACCCTGTGACAGTGAAGTGATATATCGCCAAGTCAAGATAGTGTCAGAGGTGGTGATTTTAGTGCTTTGTTTGCAGAATAACTATCAGCCAGGACTGCAAATAAAACGGCACTGCTTCTCAAATGGGACCACGGAATCAGAGTTTCCTAAAACTATCTGTGATGACCTAATGTTTGCAATTAATACCCTTCTTCATTTGTTTATGGAAATTCACTATATTCTTAGATTTTGGAACAAATATTAATAAAGGCAGGCCCAGGTTCACAATGAGACAGAGACCTCGAAATTTGACTGGTAGCAATAGAACATCTAAGAATGACTTGGGTACATAAATGAGAAGGGTGATGAATGAACAGCATTACAAGGGTCTGGCTTAAACTCCCAATGTGTTTGAATTCGAATGGATCAAATTCTTTCTCATAGCCTTCAAGTGCAGAGAATCCTAATGCACTCAAACTCTTCTCATAAACTCCCATTGTACAGAATCATTGTGGACCAAACATGGTCAAAGTGTGTGGAATTGTAATAAACAAAAAATAACCCACCAATTTGAGGAATCCTAATGAACCAAACATAAATTCCAAGTGTATGAATTTTTAATAGATTAAAATCTTGCCTATAAACTTACCTTTGACCCAAATTTGGCCAAATCCCTCTAGCCCTTGGTCTAGGATATTTATGGACCAACTTCATTAAAACACAAATTTGTCCTTCCCCTCCTCTCTTCCATCTTTCTCACCCCCTCCCCTCCCCCTTCCACCATTATTGTGTCTGAAGAAGGGTCCTGATCCGAAAATGTCACCTATCCATGTTCTCCATAGTTGCTGCCTGACCTACTGAGTTATTCCAGCACATTGTGTGTTTTTTTGTAATCCAGCATCTGCAGTTCCTTGTATCTCCTCTATCAGAGCATCCTTATTTTATGGAATCCTGATAGGCCTGTAAATAAATGAACACCCAATTTGCCATCTTCTACTGTTTGAATAGAAATCTGTTTATGCAGCCCAAATCTCACAGCATGAATATCCATTTAAATTGGATTCTGGTTCTCATCTCTTCAATTAATGATGACAACACTGTGTGGACAAAACGATTCTGAAAGGTTTCATCAAATTAAAAATTGATGAAGACACTCAGTGTTCAAGTTGATTTTTCAATAATTTATTCTCTCTGTCAATTAATTACTTCCTTGGGATCTTACCCATCTCCTTAAACTCTTGTGAGTTTTATACTCCAGTCAGCATCTGACCTGTTATATTTGGTCTGGGCTGCAGCTGTACCTGCTGCTGTTGTTTCATCGAGAAATAATTTCCTTAATTAAAGCAATCAGTATCGTTCCAGGCGCAGATATTTTTCTCCATTTGCTTGTGGCTGCTGTCCAGAGACAGGCATTCAAGAGATTTCATTCAAAGATAGTTTCCAAGATATAGGATGTAATACACATTTTCGAAAGGCTTGGCATAGACAGTCAGTGGCCAGTGTGGTACAACAAGAGTACGTTAATTAAGGAACTTTGTGGTTATTATTCATGTAAGATCTACATTTGTGTGTGCCTCGGTCAAAAAGCTGCATTGATATCTGAACAAGCATCAGGCATCATCTCCGCACAGATGCTCAATGAGTGAATTTGGAGTGACCTTGGTTCTGGAGTGCATGCAGCATATCTCCCGTTTGTCCTGTGGATTACTCCATTGGAGCACAAACCTTGTTGGAGGTGGCATGCAACAGTGCTGAGAGGAAGACTGAGAGAAGTATTATGAGAAAAGCACAGCCCTGCTGAGACTAGTAGTGAGGTTGGTCTCGTCGATCATGTTTACAAACTATCATGAAGCAGGGGCAAGATGGAGAGGAGCATGTAGAGGTATCAGCCACATTTGAGAATGCTTTGCACAGTCTTGACCGAGTACATCAAAGATTTTGTGGGTTCAAAAATGACCATATATACAATTTGAAGCTGCTCCCAGCATTCTTTGAAAAAAACTAAATGTTAGATGTGGAGAGGATGTTTCCACTAGTGGGAGAGTCTAGGACCAGCGGACATAGACTCGGAATTAAAAGACGTTCCTTTAGGAATGAGATGAGGAGGAATATCTTTAATCAGAGGGTGGTGAATATGTGGAATTCTATGCCACAGAAGGCTGTGGAGGCCAAGTCAATGGATATTTTTAAGGCAGAGATAGATAGATGCTTAATTAGTGATGGTGTCAGGGGTTATGGGGGGGAAGGCAGGAGAATGGGGTTAGGAAGGAGAGATAGATCAGAAGGAGAGATAGATCTCCATATGATTGGCAGAGCAGACTTGATGGGCCCAATGGCCTAATTCTGCTCCTATTACTTATGACATTCTTTGGAGTTGTGTTGTAGTGAAGGCTGTGTCCATTATGCTTCTTGCTCTGCTGACTCCACTTTGTGATTCAGGATGCAGTTCAAGTCAATGGAAGGAGTGGTTGAGGAGCAGCCTGACAATAAACAGTAGTTTCCACAAAGAGATTTGTCTCCTTTTTCAAATATGATCACGATTCCAGCATGTCTGCTGATCATGGCAGTGTTCAGGGCAGTATAGATAAATCTTGATCCAGTTTAGGGTTTCACACGCTATCACGAGGCACTGTCTGAGAAGAGCTTTCATTGCAGTGTCCTTCGACGCTGATGATGAAATTTCACGTTGTCTGTCGTGTGGCAACACAGTTTTTAACAGTCTCAGGAGAAGGGTTTTTGAAGCTTAAGACTTCAAACCCACACAAAGCTCTTGGACTACTTACAGCAGGACTTCCAAGCCTTGGGGAGATGCAGGATAAGTGAGCCAATGCAATGTCAACATGGTCTCCTAGGCTAAGATAATTGACACCCAAATTACATCCGATAGATGGGTCATGACATTTTGCACATCTGACTCACAAAATAGATGCTGACCTCCCTCATGATAGTTGTTTCCAAGCAGACGGAAGAACAGATTCAAGGATGTTCTCAAAGCCTCTTTAGAAATTGCAACTAAATCCTGGAAATCCCTGGCCCATCACCTATAGTGAATTTTAAGCCTTTAACTTCTGATAATATGTTGTTGATTTGAAATATTTATTCTGTTTTCTTCTCTCTGTGGATGCTGCCTGACCTGCTGAATAATTCCTGCATTTTCTGTTTTTATTTAACATTTATAAATCACCTTGGTTTCTTTAATGCAATGTACCTCTCAAATTTGGTACTGCCTCATGGCCTGATCTCAAACACTGATATGTGCTCTACTGAACACTTGCATTCAAATGATGTGACCTTATTGTGATGACAGGAAAACAGCTCAGCATTTCTCCATATGTTCACAGCCCTTGGAGATTTCATGGCCATGTTTCAGATGAAGCCTCAGTACACTCACAAGCTTCCATTCTGTAAACCAGACAGCTCCTGGTTGAGCCAATACAGTAAGTGCTCCAGTAAATAGCACTACACATTTACACTAAGGTGTTCATCATTGTCCACTGTAATCTAAACACATTTCCAAAATGAAAGATTTGAAAGCTCCTTTAACTCAGTGTGACGTATATCATCTGTTTGATTTATAATATAAACTCCAGTGCATTCAGAAAGTATTCAGACCCCTTCACTTTTTCCACATTTAGTTACGTTACAGCCTTATTCTAAAAGGGATTAAATTCCTTTTTTTTAATCATCAATCTACACACAACATCCTATAATATAATAAGGAAAACGGGTGTTTAGAAATTTTTACAAAGCAATTTTAAATAAATAACTGAAATATCACATTTACATAAGTAGTCAGACCATTTACTCAGTACTTTTTTGAGGCATCTTTGGCAGCGATTACAGCCTCAAGTCTTCTTGGGTATGACGCTACAAGCTTGGCACACTTGTCCCATTCTTCTCTGCAGATCCTCTCAAATGTCATTAGAAACGGGAATAGTGCCGGAGGATTGGCGTACTGCGCATGTTGTTCCATTGTTTAAAAGGGGGTCTAAGAGTAAACCTAGCAATTATAGACCTGTTAGTTTGACGTCAGTGGTGGGCAAATTAATGGAAAGGATACTTAGAGATAATATATATAAGCATCTGGATAAACAGGGTCTGATTAGGAACAGTCAACATGGATTTGTGCCTGGAAGGTCATGTTTGACTAATCTTCTTGTATTTATGGTTACTCGGGAAATTGATGAGGGTAAAGCAGTGGATGTTGTATATACGGACTTCAGTAAGGCCTTTGACAAGGTTCCTCACGGAAGGTTGGTTAAGAAGGTTCAATTGTTGGGTATTAATGGTGGAGTAGCAAGATGGATTCAACAGTGGCTGAATGGGAGATGCCAGAGAGTAATGGTGGATGGTTGTTTGTCAGGTTGGAGGCCAGTGACTAGTGGGGTGCCACAGGGATCTGTGTTGGGTCCACTGTTGTTTGTCATGTACATCAATGATCTGGATGATGGTGTGGTAAATTGGATTAGTAAGTATGCAGATGATACTAAGATAGGTGGGGTTGTGGATAATGAAGTAGATTTTCAAAGTCTACAGAGAGATTTATGCCAGTTGGAAGAGTGGACTGAAAGATGGCAGATGGAGTTTAATGCTGATAAGTGTGAGGTGCTACATCTTGGCAGGACAAATCAAAATAGGACGTACATGGTAAATGGTAGGGAATTGAAGAATGCAGGTGAAAAGAGGGATCTGGGAATAACTGTGCACAGTTCCCTGAAAGTGGAATCTCATGTAGATAGGGTGGTAAAGAAAGCTTTTGGTGTGCTGGCCTTTATAAATCAGAGCATTGAGTATAGAAGTTGGGATGTAATGTTAAAATTGTACAAGGCATTGGTGAGGCCAATTCTGGAGTATGGGGTACAATTTTGGTCGCCTAATTATAGGAAGGATGTCAACAAAATAGAGAGAGTACAGAGGAGATTCACTAGAATGTTGCCTGGGTTTCAGCAACTAAGTTACAGAGAAAGGTTGAACAAGTTAGGGCTTTATTCTTTGGAGCGTAGAAGGTTAAGGGGGGACTTGGTAGAGGTCTTTAAAATGATGAGAGGGATAGACAGAGTTGACGTGGATAAGCTTTTCCCACTGAGAGTAGGGAAGATTCAAACAAGGGGACATGACTTGAGAATTAAGGGACAGAAGTTTAGGGGTAACATGAGGGGGAACTTCTTTACTCAGAGAGTGGTGGCTGTGTGGAATGAGCTTCCAGTGAAGGTGGTGGAGGCAGGTTCGTTTTTATAATTTAAAAATAAATTGGATAGTTATATGGACGGGAAAGGAATGGAGGGTTATGGTCTGAGCGCAGGTATATGGGACTAGGGGAGAATACGTGTTCGGCACGGACTAGAAGGGTCGAGATGGCCTGTTTCCGTGCTGTAATTGTTATATGGTTATATGGTTATAAGGTTGGATGGGGAACGTCGATGCACAGCTATTTTCAGGTCCCTCCAGAGATGTTCGATCGGGTTCAAGTCCGGGCTCTGGCTGGGTCACTCAAGGACATTCACAGACTTGTCACAGCGTTGTCTTGGCTGTGTGCTTTGGGTCGTTGTCCTGTTGGAAGGTGAACCTCCGCCTCAGTCTGAGGTCCAGAACGTGCTGGAGCAGGTTTTCATCAAGGATCTCTCTGTACTTTGCTCCATTCATCTTTCCCTCGATCCTGACTAGTCTCCCAGTTCCTGCCGCTGAAAAATATCCCCGCAGCATGATGCTGCTACCATCATGCATGTATGGTATTGGCCTGGTGATGAGCGGTACCTGGTTTCCTCCAGTCGTGGTGCTTGGCATTCAGGCCAAAGAGTTCAATCTTGGTTTCATCAGACCAGAGAATCTTGTTTCTCATGGTCTGAGAGTCTTTTGGGTGCCTTTTGGCAAACTTCAATCAGGCTGTCATGTGCCTTTTACTGAGGAGTGGCTTCCGTCTGGCCACTCAACCATAAAGGGTGCTGCAGATACAGTTGTCCTTCTGGAAGCTTCTTCCATCTCCACAGAAGAACTCTGGAGCTCAGTCAGAGTGACCATCGGGTTCTTGGCCACCTCCCTGACCAAGGCCCTTCTCCCCCTTTGCTCAGTTTGGCCGGGCGGCCAGCTCTATCAAGAGTCCTGGTGGTTCCAAAGTTCTTCCATTTAAGAATGACGGAGACCACTGTGCCCTTCGGGATCTGCTATGCTGCAGAAATTGTTTTATACCCTTCCCCAGATCTGTGTCTCAACACAATCCTGTCTCGGATATGAATCCAATATCTTCATAGCCTGGTTTTTGCTCTGATGGACACTGTCAACTGTGGGACCTTATATAGACAGGTGTGTGCCTTTCCAAATCATCTCCAATCAATTTAATTTACCACTGGTGGACTCCAATCAAGTTGTAGAAACATCTCAAGGATAATCAATCAAACAGGATGAACCTAAGCTCAATTTTGAGTGTCATTGCAAAGGATCTGAATACTTATGTAAATGTGATATTACAGTTATTTATTTTTTATTACTTTGCAAAAATTTTGAAACAATTGTTTCTGCTTCTTCATTCTGGGGTATTGTGTGTAGATTGATGAAAAAAAAAGAATTTAATCCATTTTAAAATAAGGCTGTAACATAACAAAATGTGGAAAAAGTGAAGGAGTCTGAATACTTTCTGAATGCACTGTATATTATCAAAACTATTTGCAGAAGAGGAAGCTCTCAAAACTACGTGCATTATTTCTGATGTATAATGGGTTATCCACTGTGTTGCTTATGAGAATTCCACTATTTTGTTATAATGCAGTCTGGGCTCCCCAGGCATGTGGCATCCCTCTGAGATTTTCAATGCTTAAGTGGCTTCAGTACTAACTACGCAACATGTTAAAAAAAATGTAGATTTCTATAGTACTTGTACAACCTCAGGATATCTAATTACTTTAAAGAGCTGCAGGTTTACAATACAATTTTATTTGTCATTTGAACCCCAAGGTGGGCGATGGCAATTGTCCCGCGGCCATTAACGCCGCGCCGGGTGATGCAAGGCCACGCACCGGGTCTTGGTGTTGGAGCCCCGGGCGGGCGCTGGCAAAGTCCGCAGCCATTCCAAGCTGCGCGGGGCGATGATGTAAGGCCCCGCTCCAGGTACTCTTCAACCCCGCAACTCGGGCGGGTGAAGTCGCCGTTGGGGAAGCCCCGAAAAGCGGTCTCCTAGCAGGGATCCGCGGGCTCCCGGTGTTCCCGTCTGCCAGACCTGCGGTAAGCCTCCGAATCCCCGGGGTCGTGTCGCAGCAGCGCGCCAACACCGCTCCTCCCGCTCCCAACTCGGCCAGCTCCATGATGGTGAGTAGGTCCGCCGGCTCCGCGACTGGAGCCCCAGGTCGTTCCTGCTGGAGGCCGCTCCACGGTGCAGCCCCAACGACAACGGAGACCCGACAGTGAAAAGGTCGGGTTCTCCGTGCAGGGGATAGATTTTTTAAAGTTTCCCCCACCCCCCGCCCCCCACACACATACCCACACACATACACAAAAAAATAAATAATAAAAACTACATTCAAACGACACAGAAAATAACAAAATACAGACGGACTGCAGAGGCCGCTGCAACGTGAGTCGCGCCGCCAACCAGGTTTGTAATGGTGATTGTGGTTTTTGTGAAAATACATGGTGGCAACTGATGAGGTGTGTGGTTGGAATCATGTGACTGGGCAAGGGTGCAACCCAGATCGTAGATGGAATGGTGTGAATTGTGCCGAGATGAACTGTTCAGAGGTTAAGCAGGTTTGTGACTAGGCGTTGACGGCAGGAATATGGTGGGAACTCGGGCTGATGTATCCAGGGATGGAGAAAGCCATAAGGGCTTGAGCAAGATGCTTGCTGGTCTTTTGTAGGATCTGGAGGGAATGGTGATCTATGTTAGTGGGTGAAAGCTTATCTTTCCCTGTTATTTTCCTCCTCTTGCCTGTCCCACTGATTTCCTCCAATAGACACACATGCACAAATAGGTGGGAATGAATGAAAGAGATCGATTTAAAAAGAGGTAAAAGCAAGAAGCACAGAAGAGTGGGATGAAGAAATACAGATGGAGACAGAGAATAGGTGAGGCAAAGTTATGGAGAGAAAGTATGGGGGGCAGATTTGAATGATTTGGGGAGTAAAGTAATCGGAGATGGAGATTAAAGTTGAGACAAACCAGGAGTGGAAAGGAAAGAATTGAAGAGAAAGAAAATAGGTGAAATAGAAAATGTAAGAGAGAAACAAATCTGAAAATGGAGAAGATATTATAGCGAATGAGTAAATAGTAACAGGGTGGTGGCAATAAGAGGTCAGAAAAAATAAAACAGCAACAAGAGAGTCAGAACAAGACATTGAAACACGAAGGAGAGAGAAATAGGATGAAAGAGAATTCAAAGAGAGATAGAATGAGACGGCCAGACAAACAGAAGGGGAGAGAGCTATTGAAGGCAGAAATAAAGGGAGAAAGAATTGACCAAGTGAGGACAATGGTTTATTTGTGGTAAAATTAGTGGGACTGGACAAGATGCCGGGTGAGAGAAGGAAAACAAACAAACAAGTTAAAAATGAGTATGAGCATGGAGAAGGAGCGAGATAGAAAAAAAGTTATAAAAGAATTTAGAGAGAATGTTAGAAAGGATAAGAGTCATACTAAGATAGGGACAGGCACAGAATTTGATAGACACAAAATGGTGGAGGAACTCAGCGGGACAGGCTGCATCTCAGGAGAAAAGGAATGGGTGACGTTTTGGGTCGAGACCCTTCTTCAGACAGAGAGTCACGGGAAAGAGAAACGAGAGATATAGACGATGATGTCGAGAGAATTTGATGACTTGAAATAGTGTGAATTAAAAGGAAAAAATATGAAAGAGAGAAATTTAGTTTAATATTTTTCATTTATTAATGTGGCTTTTACCAAAAAACAATCCTGCTTCAAAAAAAAGAAAGAAAACTGACTTTCACCATGGAAGAGAGAATGGAAGCAAGGGAGGAGGAAGTGGACAGGGGTGTAAAGTGGATAAGTTTCCTATTTTAACTTTCCCGTTGAATAACACAATAGACTGCACTGCTTTACCACACTGATGCTGGAAATAAGAAAAAGCAAGAGTAAGCAATTTAGGCTCTTGAGTCTGCTTTGCCATTCATAGAAACATAGAAACATAGAAAATAGGTGCAGGAGGAGGCCATTCGGCTCTTCGAGCCAGCACCGCCATTCATTGTGATCATGGCTGATCATCCCCTATCAATAACCCGTGCCTGCCTTCTCCCCATATCCCTTGACTCCACTAGCCCCTAGAGCTCTATCTAACTCTCTCTTAAATCCATCCAGTGACTTGGCCTCCGCTGCCCTCTGTGGCAGGGAATTCCATAAATTCACAACTCTCTGGGTGAAAACATTTTTTTCTCACCTCAGTCTTAAATGACCTCCCCTTTATTCTAAGACTGTGGCCCCTGGTTCTGGACTCATCCAACATTGGGAACATATTTCCTGCATCTAGCTTGTCCAGTCCTTTTATAATTTTATATGTTTCAATAAGATCATGTCTGGTCATTCCTCAGCACCACTTTGCTGCATTTACCACATGTCCCTTGACTTCCTTAATATCCAAAATTGTATTGATCTCCGCATTGAATGTTCTCAGTAACTCAGTCACCATGGTCCTCTTGGATAGCAAATTCAGGTTCAGTGCTCCACTTACCATTTTGGGTTGCTTCTGTTGCTGTAATGGAACAAGGAATGTTTAAGGCAGAGGTACATGGATTCTTGATTAATCTAAGAGTGAAAGGTTGCTAGGATAGAAGGGAGTGCAGAATGGAATATACAATCCGATTGGCCCAAGCCTTACTGAATCATGGAACAGGGAGGGATCATAGAGGGTTTAAGTGGCCTACTCTTGCCACAGATTTGCATGTTAGTCTGTATTTCATGCACAAGTCCCCTGAAAATTCAAGGTTTCCTTCATAGGGGCTGTCAGCTCTATCAGCTTCATTCACAGCGTGTGTAAACCAGACATGGGTGTTTGCCTTTAGAGGAAGTGGAGGAAAGGGGAGTAAGAACATTGCAAGAAACGGTGAATAAGCATGTTCTTGTAATTGTGAGTCACAAAGTTTACACCGCATGAGTAATCTATTTCTGGTACTCTGATACTTATCTGAGTGTCCCCAACACTGCGCTGATGAGAAGAACATCGTGGTCAATGTAGCCAGCAAGAAGGCAAGACTGAATTGACGACCTTTTATCTAACCTAGGAACTGAGCATTAAAGTTTCGAAGCACGGAAGGAAATTGAGAGCAGGGAAAGAAAAAAACTCTCAAGCAGTTATTGGAAGATGAGAAATGGATGATGATGGAAATGAGCTATTTACAGGAGTCCCACAATCCCCATAGATATTCCAAACCCTCAAGCCTATCACACTATCTGATTGTAATTTCCACTACACGTTCCCACCGAGCCACTCTCTTGCTTATCAAAAATCTATCATCCTCCGCCTTAAAATATTTAAGTATTTAAGTATCCACCAGCCTATGTTGAAGAGAGTTGCAGCACACTCTGAGGAAACAAAATTGCCCCATCTCTTTCTTACATGGACAAGACCTTATTTTTAAGCAATGTCCATTTCTTATTGATTCTCCCACAAGAGGAAACAACTTCTCCATGCCGACCTATTAAGATCAATCAGTATTGTATATATTTCATTGAATTTGCTCTTCATTCTTCTAAAATCCAGTGACTGTATGCCTGCCATGTCCAATCTTTTTTTGAGAGAACAACCGGTCTTTTTCAGGAATCAATCTGGTAAACCTTTATTGAATTTCCTCCATATATTATTGACCTTTCTTAAAAAGGGGGAGTCAATGCTGTTCATGGTACTCCAAATGTGGTCTCACTAACGGCTCTCATAACTGAAGTATAACCTCCCTACTTTTGTTTCCAATTCCCTTGCCAATGAACTACAATATTCTGTTTGCATTTTGACCTATCTGTTGTACCTTAATTGAAACAGAAGCAAGTTCCAGATTTTAGCAGGTAGATAAAAATGCTGCGGAAACTCAGCGGGTGAGGCAGCATCTATGGAGCGAAGGAAATGGGCAGTGTTTCGGGCCGAAACCCTTCTTCAGACTGATTTGAAGGTGGGGGGCGCGGGAAGAAGAAAGGAAGAGGAGGAGCCAGAGGGCTGAGGGAGAGCTGAGAAGGGGAGGAGACAGTAAGGAAAGATTTTAGCACATGGATTGGGTGAGACCCAACTCCGGGAATTATGGACATCATTACTTTTCTCCAGTGAGAGTACTGAAGACTCTCGCAGGTTAGACAACATTGACAGAGAGAGAAGCAGAGATAACAATGCACTTTTCATCATTTTGCTTCTCTGTTGGAGTTCACTGAGAGGCCCTGCATTGCTTATGCCTAACACTGGGAAAACACCTCCCAGAAATTTTACACCACTAAAGGATGGTTGGGCATAGCTACATACTATTGAAAAAAAACAGGAGCTAAATTTCCCTGCAAATGTTAAGGCAATCAGAAACAGACATGAAATTGTTTTTTTTTTGGATTAAGAGAGTTTTTAATTGCAGTGCATCTTTTTGTTCTGGATGTGCTAACCAGTCAGCAGTAAGACAATAGATGATTACAATCGATCCATTTACAGTGCATAGATACATGATAAGGTGCAAGGTAAAGTGCAAGGTAAAGCCAGCAAGTCTGATCAATGATAGTCCGAGGGTCATCAAAGGGGTAGATAGTAGTTCAGCACTGCTCTCTGATTGTGGTAGAATGATTCAGTTGCCTTATACCAGCTGGGAAGAAACTGACCCTAAACTGGTGGTGTGCGTTTTCACACTTCTATACCTTTTGCCTGATGGGAGAGGGGGGAAGATGGAGTGGCCAGGATGCAACTCGTCCTTGATTCTGCTGCTGGCCTTGCCAGGCAGCGTGAGGTATAAATTGAGTCAATAGAAGGGAGATTGGTTTGTGTGATGGTCTGGGTTACACTTCTCTTCCCACCTTTAAGTGCTCCAAAAACCAACTCTTCAGCCAAGCTCCCGGTTACCGTACATTCTGAAGAAGATACCGACCAGAAACGCTGCCTACCTATTCCCAACACAGATGTTGCCTAAACCGCTCCAGCACTTTATCTTTAGTTTCTATTCTAAAGGGCCTGTCCCACTTACGCGACCTTTACAGGCGACTGCCGGCACCCGTGATAGGTCGCCGAAATTCTCAACAAGTTGAAAATTCAGCGGCGACCAGAAAGACGCTATGACTCTCAGAGGCAGGCTGTGCATTTTAAGTCCCTGGCCTCATTAAAATGGCTCGCGGCTGACAACGAGGTCATGAGAGGCCTCCTATGATCATGAGAGGTCACCTGTCCCACATCTTCCACCATGATCATGACCCTTAAAACAAGTGATCTCTTCCCATTTTCCTGGAGAATATTTGACGCTCAACTAAAATTGATTACATGGTGATTACGCTTTGATGTTTGTGGAATCTTGCTCGACAGATTAGCTGCTAAATCTCTTTGCATTACCACATTGAGTATACTTTAAAGTACTTCACATTTTGTGAATGTGGTACAGCTTTACAAATCTAATGCTTTATAAATCTATCTTTTAAATACCTAGCATGAAAGCACTGTTTGTCTCTTCTTGGTCTTATTCTGACTTGTTTGGATTCCCATGACAGTGGTTGTGAATCAAACTGCCGTTCCTTCGACTTGTGCCAGGATTACAGGAAGGACACGTTTAGTAGCTGAAGAACCATCAGCCAGCCTCCAGATTCTGAGTACCAGCTTCCCAGGCTTATTAGGCTGATGTCAATGATTTCACTTACCGTAATTCCTTGATGTTTCCTGTCAGAAAGTTGTCCTGATTGTTGTCAGCCGCGGGCTGTTTTAATGAGGCCAGGGAGTTAAAATGCACAGCCTGCCTCTGATCATCTGTTTACCCGCATCACATGCCAGAATTCATAGTTCCTTTTCGTACCAGTCATTGCCCCAACGCTCGGTTGCTGCTAGAAAATTGCTCAGTATATTTATCCCTGGAGTCCACAATGGACGCATAATATGAAATCACCTTGAGCTGACAGTAAATAGGATCGGAATGTGCTATCCGATTGAGACAGATAAAGATTGATAAAGAGTTATGTTGATCATTAAATCCTAGCTATGTTTTCCATCACTGGGGAAATTGAAAGAACAATTAGGCACAGCAGTCATTAACTATTTCATGGCTAGAAAGAACATATTTGCGGCTCAAGCCAATCAAATGTACTTAAGCACTTCTTTAAAGAGTCGCCATCACTTTGTTATATTCTACTTTTCATTTGTTCAAAACCGGTTGTGGATGTTGTTGGCAATGCCAGCATTGATTGTCTATTCCTGAACTGAGGAGGCAGTAGCTGATCAACTACATTGAAGGATCTTTACTTATGAGAAGGCTAGATTGGGTAACAATGACACAATGGCATCTTCACTCTAGGACATCGATGAACCAGTTACCCAGCCTGTGTGTTGGGCTCAGTTGAGTTGGATTCAGCCTGAGGGGTTTCCGGCCAGACACTCAATCATCACTTCTCAGCACCCCATCCAAGTTAAGGCATTCTGCCTGGCATCACTGCATATGACCAGTATGCCTGACGCTGGTACCATCTGTCAGGGTGGGGTGGGCATTGAAAAGCACACTAACACTCAGGCTGGTTTTGGGTCTGAATTGGAGCCAGTCAAATTGGTTGCCTTTTCTGTACACGTGGGCGCCTAACTAGATAGGCGTTAATGGTAATCCAAAAATTTCACAGCTATCACTCCTGTCAACAGATTCCTTTAAAATTCTAGATTAGTTAATACCTGAATTGCAATTCCCCAACTGCGATTGTGTGATTTGAACCCTATCTCTAATCCAGGACACGAGAAGGTGGTCAGTAACTTAACCATAATGCCCCATGGACGTCAAAGAGCATGCTCGTGTTCTTCAAAATACCACCGTAGAATCCTTAATGTTCACCTGAGAAACCCTAATATATCTTCAATGACAATTGGGGTCCAAGCACTTTGATTAATAACATGTAGTACATAGCTATTGTAAAGCAAAAACATTGCAGATGCTGGAAAACTGAAATAAAGAATAAGTGCTGGCAACACTCAGCAGGTCAGGCAGTATCTATGGTGAGACAAACAGAGTTCACATTTCATATCAATGACCCTTTATCAGAACTGAGCCCAAAGTCATGTAATTCAGCTGTTAAAGCGCTTTCTCATGGGGCGACTTGACGCAAGATGTAACCAGAGTGAAGTGGTCGTGGTCTAGCACGATATCACACGATATAACGGGGGGTAGATAAAGAGTTCCCACGGGTACTCGGCATTTCTGTTATTTGTGCGAGTGACTTGTCCGTCTCCCGAGCTTTCCCGTTAAATCTTGAATGAACATTGTGAATCCCAATTCATAAAAGAGAAGGTAATTGCGCGGGAGGGTTAATAATTGACAATCTGCTGCTGCCTGCCCGCTGAGTTAAAAAGTTCCCACGGTCACGATATATAGTGTATCGTGAGTCTTGCGTGGGAACTTTTTAACTCAGCGGGCAGGCAGCAGCAGATTGTCGCTCCCTTCAGTTTCACCCCACCTACACCCCTCTGCTTCCTGGCCATGTGTGTGACCCCTTCCCTCCCCTCTTCAGCTCCCCGCCCATTGCACTGGCGCGGGGGCTTTGCACTGTCTTCACGTCGGCGATGCCAGCAGGTCAGTGCCAGTCACCGGAGACGTCAGGACCAACGGGACACCGACCCCCAGGCCCACTGCAAGCACTGAGATCCCAGAGACCCACAGCCAGCAGCAGCGCAGCCCCGTTCCAACTCCAGAGGAACACGCTCCCCGTAGGGACAGAAGCTGATGGTGTGCAAGGTACGTCTTGTTCTTGGGGTTGCGGATGAGGGGGCGCAGCTCGGGCTGTGACGTCTCCGGCCACCCCCCTGTACAGGAGCTGAGACTGGGAACTGTGGGGTTGTTTGCAGTTGCAGAGGGAGGGGGCAAGGGCGGTACAGTTCACAGTCTCAGCTCCAGTCCAGGGGGGTGGCCGGAGACGTTAGGACCAACGGGACACCGACTGCAAGCACGGAGATCCCAGAGACTCACAGCCAGCAGCAACTCTAGCCCAGCCCCGCTCCAACTCCAGAGGAACCCGGGTTGCGGATGAGGGGGCGCGGATTCGTCTGGAGTTGGAGGGACAGGGAGACACAGCGGCTTTTGAGAATGGTGGGCAATCACTTCCAAAGTTCTGCCCACACAGTCAGTACACCTCTCCTACACTTGTCTCCCGCACTAAGATCATCTCGCAGAGAATGATCCCAGCCTAACAGCATGTTCATTCCAGATTACTCACCTTCTGTCCCCTCTGTCCAGCTTCTGGGTTCACCGTTCGCAGGAGTTCCCACGGTACACGCAAGAGTTAATACGGATATCGCACTGGCCACTACGTGCATATAATGTTGCAATCTTCAACCACAAGTGTACAAGTCACTCTTGGAGAAATTCAAACTTGCTTGAATTTTCTCCCGAGTCACCAAGTTACACGAGTACCTGCCGTTAGCGCCACGGTGGTCCACGAATGCCGTACGGTTATCGCACGGGGTTCCCACGATGTTCAACTCTGGTTAACTCTTGCGTCAAGTCGCCCCGTGAGAAAGCGCTATTAGAGTGCATAGTTGAAATCTTACTAACTGGAAATCCTTCGGTGGTTCCATTGAAGGTCTTGGTGATGGATCCCACTGTAAATAGTTAAAACCCACTAATATCTATCAGGAATTTCTCTGGGCTTGGGGAAGGGGGTGGGGTGAGGTCAATGGAGGGTAACACATCACCATGAGCTTAGCCCAGCACCATCTCCTCATGCTGTGGGAGAGCTGCCAGACTCACAGGCTAGGATTCAGTTGCCTACCACTTCCTCATGCCTTCCCTCCAGAAGAGGTGGGGAGCTGACTCCTTTGTCGTGACTCTTGAATAAATCCTGAATATTCCCAATCCAAGCAAGAAATCACTAGGAGATTTTGAATGCTGAACTCTTGTCGGAGAGAGGAGGAGAACTTCTTCAAAGTAGACATACCTTGAGGAGATTGAAGAGATGACTCTGAAGAAGGGACTCGACCCAAAACGCCATCCATTCCTTCTCACCAGAGATGCTGCCTGTCCCGCTGAGTTACTCCAGCATTTTTTGTCTACCAACAAATCTCTGGTTCCAACTTTCTGCATGTTCTGCAAAGGCCCGATAGAGTGGATGGGGAGAGGATGTTTACAATAGTGGGAGAGTCTAGGACCAGAAATCATAGCCTCAGAATTAAAGAATGTTCCTTTAGGATTGAGATGAGGAGGAATTTCTTTAGTCAGAGGGTGGTGAATCTGTGGAATTCATTGCCACAGAAGGCTGTGGAAGCAAAGTCAATGGATGTTTTTAGGGCAGAGATAGATATATCCGTGATTAGTATGGGTGTCAGGGGTTATGGGGATAAGGCAGGAGAATGGGATTAAGAGGGAAAGATAGTTCAGCCATGATTGAATGGCGAAGGTGACTTGATGGGCTGAATGGCCTAATTCTGCTCCTATCACTTATGAACGTATCTCCAGAATGTCAACTCTATAGCCTGTTTAATTGCTGTTGCTTTGTTTTTAGTCTTGGGAATCTGGGAATAAAGATGTGAAAATTTGTATTTTGATTCAACGACAGAAAAGCAATTTTTGGTCATTTGTAGAATTTGTGGAATTATGCTGCTAAATTCCATAGACACATTTGTGACGAGGTACTAATGCGATGAGGTACTAATGCAATGTTCTCATTATACAGTGTTCTAATACAATGTTCTAATACAATGTTCTCAATGTTCCCTGTACATCGATCTGTCGTCACTACTTTTAGTTCTGCAATAGCTGTGTGACGTTGCCACTTTTTGCAACAGTCAGAAGCTCTCACTCTCGATTCATATTTGTGGAAGAATCTTGAGGGAGGGGACATAATCACAAGATTAGTTGATAATCATTTAAGACTGAAGTGTGTGGGAAGTTGTGCCGTTTCGGGACAAACCCTGTATCAAGACTGAGAGTTGGGAGGGGAGGGGAGGGGAAGTGGTATGACAGAGGCCAGAGTTGACTCTCAATGCTGTACCCCAAGGAGCTCTGAAGCCTAAATTTATTTAAAGAGGAAGTAAATAAATTTTTGATAGACCAGGGAATTGAGGTTGTGGGGAACCGGCATGAAAGAGGCAACATGGCCTTGGGAAGATCAGCCGTGATCACATTGATTGTTAGGGCAGGGTGGAGGAGTGCTGTGGCCTACTCCTCAGCCTGGTTCCTTACTTTCTCATGTTCAAAGGATGAAATAAATGTTTGCAGATTGAGCTGAGGTTCACCTCCGACATGAAACCCCCTGAATAAGAGGCAAATGAGGCTGAGCCCTGATGTCTAATGAATTCTTAACTTTCAAAGCTGAAATGGATGTTTTTTTTTGTTAATCAAAGAAGTCACAAGTAGTCTCCTGAACAGAATAAATGTTTCATGGGCTTTCTGTGGTAAAGAATTGCACAGGTTCACAGCTCTCTGAATGAAGAAATCGCTGCTTGTGTCAGTCATGGATAGCTTACCTCATATCCTGATACATATATCCTGATGCTGATCTTGATATCTGAAGAGGGGTCTCGACCCGAAACGTCACCTATTCCTTCTCCCCAGAGATGCTGCCTGTCCCGCTGATTTACTCCTGCATTTTGTGTCTATCTTCGATTTAAACCAGCATCTGCAGTTCTTTCCTACACATCCTGATACAGTGACTAGTTCTGGACATCCCCCCCCTGAAATTTCTTCACGCACATGGTAATGAAAACATGGAATACTCTACCACAAAATGCAGCAGAGTTTAGTTTAGTTTATTGTCACGTGTACCGAGGTACAGTGAAAGGTGAGGCCGGGTTACTGAACATATTCAAGAAGAAAGTAGATTGTCAGACACAAAAGGCATCAGGATGTCGGGCAGAAAGAGTGGGAATATGATATGGAGACAAAGGATCAGTGATGGTTGTATTGAATGGCAAAACAGACCCAAAAGACAAAAAGGCCTCCTCCTGTAACTGTTTACCGAGTAAGATTCAGAAGCATCACGAGCATAATCGGATAAGAAGGGCAAAAGGAACAAGCGAGAAAATTGTAGACCGGAGGGTCTTGCATCAATGGTATGAAAATTATTGGAGAAGATCCTTAGGGATAGGAATTAGTTGTATTTGGTATTGTTTGCATGGCTTTGCACTGGTGAGGTCATGTCGTACGAGCGTGATCGAGTTTTTTGACGTGACAAACAAGATTGATGAGGGTAGAACAGTGGGTTTGTCTACATGGACTTTAGTGAAGCATCCCTCATGGTAGGCCGGTCCAGAAGAGTGAAGGGCCTGTCCCACGAGCATGCGACTCCATGCGGCAAGCGCAGCCTAAACGGCCTGTCCTACAAGCATGCAACTGCATGTGGCAAGCGTGACCAAACCAGAAATCGAGTGAGTGACATGAAGTTCGAGTGAAGTCCGCGCGTGACGTACGGCGTTGAGGCGGTGTGTACGGCGTTGAGGCTGCTGCGGGCCGGCAGACCGTTGCCACGCGGAATTTTTGAACACGGTCAGTTTTTCGGAGCCCTGCACGATGTCGGGACCAGCTCCGCACAACTCCATGCGGCTCCGGCGATCGAAGTGGGACCGGCCCCGCGAGGCCGTACGGCTCAAGCGACCGTGTTAGGTCGCGCTTGCCGCATGGAGTCGCATGCTGGTGGGACAGGCCCTTTAGGTCGCGCTTGTCGCATGGAGTCGCATGCTCGTGGGACAGGCCCTTAAGGCACATGAGCTCCATGGTGATTTGGTAGATTGGCTTGGTCACAGTAGTGGTGGGTTGGTGTTGTTCTGACAGGAGGAATTAGTGCTGGGGGTCTGTTGTTTGTGATATACATAAAGGATTTGGACAAATATGTAGGTATGCTGATATGTAAGTTTGCATACATTACAAAAATTGGTTGAGTTGTGCATAATGAGGGAGGTTGATAAAGGATAAAGCAGGATATAGATCAATTTGAAATATAGCAGTGTAATGGCAGATCGATTTAATCGAGACAACTGTTGTACTTGTGGAGGTCAAATGTAAGAGGATACAGTAAATGGCAGGACCTCTAGGAGCATTTATATACATTGGGATCTTGGTGTGCAGGTCCATTGCTCCCTCGTAGCATACAAGTGATGAGGGTGATAAAGAAGACATATTGTATGCTTGCCTTCATTGTCGGGGCATTGAGTATAAAAGAAGGGAAGTGATGTTGCAGCTTTATAGGACTTTGTTTACCCCACATTTGTGTAGTGTGTGTATTTCTGGTTGCCTCGTTAGGATGACAAATTGGAGACTTTGGAGAAGGCTCAGAAGCAATTCATCAGAACGTTGACACAAGGAACTGCAGATACTGCTTTACAACAAATGACACAAAATGCTGGAATAATCAGTGGGTCAGGTAGCATCTCTGGAGAACATGGATAAGGTCTGAAGAAGGGTCCCAATGTAAACATCACCTATCCATGTTCTCCAGAGATGCTGCTTGACCCACTGAGTTACTCCAGCACTTTATGTAATTTTTCATCGGGATGTTGCATGGATATAAGGAATAGTTGGACAAATTTTGATTTTTTTTTTCTGGAGCGTTAGTGGCTGAGAAGCGACCTGATCGAAGCATATAAAATGATGAGTCATAGATAAGTTGGATAGACAGTCTTTTTTCAATATACCAGGGAACATCGCTTTGAGATCAGAAGGGGAAAGTTTAAAGAAAATGTAGGAGGTGCGTTTTTTTTACAAAGGGAATGTTAGGTACCGGAGACACTTTGCCGGGGGTGGTAGTGGAAGCAGAAACAATAGCAACACTTGAGACATTTAGACAGGCACATGAACAGGCAGGGAATGGTGAGATATGGACCAGGTGCAGACAGATTGGATTAGTTTAATTTGGCATTATGGTCGGCACAGACATCACAGGCTGAACGGTCAGTTCCTGTGCTGCACTGTTCTATGTAAGAAAAGGTAGGATTTAAAGGATGTTGTAAAGGAGAGGAAGAATGGGAAGTGGAAAGGTTTAGGGAGAAGTATCACTTACATTACTTGCCATCTGCTTCCTTTTAAAGCAACAGTAAACTATGCATAACATAGTCAATATGCACATTTAATGAACAATAACTTTATTCTAGTGCAGTAATTATTTTTGGAGTCTTCCTGATCTTATTAATTTAGATTTTGGCCTGTTTAGTTCAAAGAAGGTTTGCATTCATTGATGTACTTGCTTGGATTTGGGCCTTGACTTCCTGAAGTCTGGAACAAGGCAACTTGTCGATACAGGTGGTAGAGTAGTTGCTTCACAGCGCCAGAGACCCACGTTAAATCCTGACCTTGGGTGTCATCTGTGTGGAGTTTGCACGTTCTCCCTGTGACCTCATGGGCTTCCTCTAAATGCACTGGTTTCCTCCAATATCCCAAAGATGTGCGGGTTTACAAGTTAATTGGCCTCTGTAAAATTGCAACCAGTGTGTAGGGAGTGGATGCAAAAGTGGGATAACGTAGAACGAGTGTGATCATTTGGTCGGCGAGCACCGAGTGGGCTGAAAGGCTTGTTTCCATACTGTATCGCTAAACAATTTTAAGGTCAAGTATCTTACCATCCAGAATTGATTCCTCTCTGGCAGAGGTCATTGGTTCTACAGGGACACTTTGGATACTGACATCAATTTCATTGACGTTCTTCAGAGCAACAAACACACTTGTACTCAAAGCTGCATTAGTACTTCAAAAAAGAAATGGTGTCAGGATCTGGTAAGGGGGGAGGAAAAATACGAACTTGGTATATCCCTTTTGTGCGGTTTTCATAATAGAGGTTTTGTGTGTTTTTTTCTCTTTCTTTCTTTTCTAGGGTCTATTTCTTAACTCTTTTCTCTAACTAATGGGTTTTTTTTAATTGATCACTCTTTTACACTAACACAACTTTCTCTCACTTTCTTTATTTCTATCTTTCCACAAAGCTTAAAAAATGAAGGGGTACAATGAATGTAATAAGATATATCTGGCTTGTACTACTGTAATTTACTGTACTTCTAATAAATAAAAATATTTTTAAAAAGTCAAAAGAAAAGCTGCATTATTCAATTTGATCATCATGGCGTCATGACAACTGTTACAGATCAACTCGAAAAACCAAGTTTGTGTGAACAAGCGAGTTCTCAATCTGCCCCTCATTGGGGGCTATGCAGTAGTGAGGTGGTGAGTGGAGTTGTTCTGTGCTTGAGTGACATATCAATCCAGTGACCTTCATGTAGAAGGTAGAATAGTCCTGCAATATTTGCTTCGCCAGATGATCCCTAACAATTCTGTTGTCCCCTTGGCTTTTCAGTTTGAAACCGGATGATACGAAGGAACCAGAGTATCTTTATTTACCATTTTGAACTTAGTGAACAGAGTAGATTGAAACTGAGAACTGTTGTTTGAAATGTGCCCCTCAGGATGGTCATGCAAGTGGTCACAAGAACATGCTTGCAAAAAATCTATGTTGGTGCTCGAACCACATCTAAAACCTGTCAGATGAGAGTTAAGAACAGTCAGCAGATCCTTTGAGATCACCTTTGCCAAATTAATATCTTCAGAATGCTTTCAGGCACAGTACAAATGGTCCCCAATTTACTTAAGTACGGCCTGTATATAGGAGCATCAGGGATGGGTTTGTTGGCCGCTATGAGGCAGCCGGCATCTTCTGCCACATGAGAGCTTGGTTTGCGGCTCCAGTTCCCACTAATGAACTGATCAGCTTATGTACAGTTCTCAGGGAAAGGCGAGCTGCTGTAACCCGGAGAGGGCCCATATGTATAACCGAAGGAGGTAATGCTTAGTGCAAGATAGAACAGGTATGAATGAGATAAAGAGAGAGGATTTAAAGTATTGGTGCAGGATGAGTGTCATCAGGTCATAAGTGATAAGAGTAGAATTAGAACATTCAGCCATCAAGTCCACTCCGCCATTCAATCATGGCTGATCAATCTCTCCCTTCTAACCCTGTTCTCCTGCCTTCTCCCCATAACCTCTGACACCTGCACTAATCAAGAATTGGTCTATCTCTGCCTTGTCTAGTTTGTCTGTTAAGCTGTTATGTTGTTTGAGAAGTAGGCACTCTATCTGACTTCACTGACCAACGGGATTACAGAATCAGGTCACACAGTGGTTGAGAAAATAGTAGCTTCCATGTTCAAGATATACAAAATCAGATTACAAATCAATGATTCTCATGAATTTCAGATTAATCCTTTGGTCGGATTCAACCTTTAAATTCAATGCATCAAACAATTGAAGGAATTATAACAGGTTAATACGCAGCCAATTGAACAATAATCCAGAAAATCAATTAATTTCCTTTTAAACCCGGCAATGAAGAATCCATTAAAGCTATTACTTTCATGCTCAGTCCGAGCATTTACTCCGCTACAAATATAATGGATCAGTCAATGATTCAATGATACTTTATTGTCACATGTACCTAGATACAGTGAAATGCTTTCTTTTGCATACAATCCATTAAAATCATATAGCAGACTCACTGAGGTAGTACACAAGAGTCAGCATGTTTCTGGTGCTGACAAAGTTACAATGAGTTCATCGAATAGTTTCATCTTCTTCCTGCCGCTGCACATGGCAGCAGATGCCCCCCTCCAGATCGCCCCTTCATTCTCGGCGGCTCCCCGCTGGGTTCCCTCTTTGTTCTCGAGGTCTCCCCCACAGGTTGCTCTCAGCGGCACAGGTCCCCTCCTTGCTCAGGCCAGCGCTCCTAGCTCTCGACAGTCCTCCTTGCTCTTGACGGCACAGTTCCCGTCGACACCAGTGGCCCGTGGCCGAGTTTGGAGTCTCGGAGTTTCGGACACCGGGCCTACTGGCGGGTCATCCTTCTTTGTTCTGCGGCAGGCGAGCCCACGATCCGCGGCGGGTGGCGTTGGCCGGGTCTACCGAGCGCGTCATCCGTCTTCAGTCCGCGACGAGCAAGTCCCCAGTCCGCAGCGGGTGAACCGGGCCTTCTTGCCGAGATACTCCCGGCGTGCTGCTTGATGGGATGCTCCCTTCCTTCTTTGCATGGTCTGCAAATAGATCTGTAAATCAGACAGTTACAGCGCTTAACTGCATTGGTATCAGTCAGGTAGTAACAGGTCCAAACTACAGAGGGCTTCTCTGTTTTGCATTGTCGTTGCTGTTAATTAAAATATATATATTTTACTGCCATCTTGTGGCCTGCTTTTGTATCATAGCCCTTTACGATTGCCTATTGGTGTCACTTGTCCCCGTGTGGTGCAGCTGATGTAACTGAGAATCTCTTCAGAGCAGAGCTAACATTTGACAGCTAACAAAAGCATTGTAATTAAGAAGCCATCATTAGCATTCATGCCAATGAATAAATCAGCATCTGGTGAGGAGGTTCAGTGCTCCCAAGAACTGTGACGTATCGGAATAGTTATATTTTTGCTGCCACACAAACTTTTCCCACAGATTTGATTGTTTTTCCACTTCCGACTGAAATAAGAGTATAGTTATTGACATTGCTGTTGATTGGAGAAAGGGGAAAGATGATTGGCAATTAGATAGGTTAAAGAGGAGGTGAAGCAGCGAAAGCCCAAATCCACTTAGTGTTCACGTTGTAGAAACAAAGAACTGCAGATGCTGGTTTACAACAAAACACAGAGTGCTGGAGTAACTCAGCGAGTCAGGAAGGATCTCTGGAAAACATAGGCGGATGACATTTTGGGCAGGGGTTTAATGTTCACCATGGCTGTTTTCTCATAGGTGATGGTGACAGCTAAGGTCCATCAAAAGATGGCACAGTGAGTGTTAGGTACCTCAAAGCTCCGGTGACTTGGATTTGATCCTCAATTCTGATGTTTCTTTGTGGAGTCTGCACATTTTTCCCATAACCTTGTTGGATTCCTCTGGGTGCTCTGGTTTCCTCCCATAAAGATGTAGATTAATAGGCTTCCATTGAATTATCCTTAGTGTGAGCAGAATTTCCTAGTATTTTTATGTGGGGGGAGGTGGGTAGGGTAAGGGGGAAACTGTTTCCCAGTCACTTCCTGGCGAGGATGCGACTATTCTCCAAGTCGCGTACTCGCCCCCCCCTCGCGGCCTACCAGATGGATTGGCACGGCCTTTCCTGCCATAGACCGGACCAGAGCTTCAGCGGCAGCGCAGCACTGGATTCATTGCGGAGCGGGCGATGCCTTACCTGTATCGCCGTTTGAAGCTCCGCAGCGTTGGGCCTGCTGCTTCAACATCGTGGAGCTGTGGTTTGAGGAGCTCCTGCCACGGGCGGCGCTGACTTCAACATCCTGGGATCCTTTGCCGTGGGCCGCCAGCGTGAATCTCCGCCCAGCTTGGCCTGTGGACTTCGGGAGCCGCCGTCTCCGGTAAGAAGCGGCCGATTCGGAAGTCCAAGCCGCTGAGGGTGTTCTTCCGTTCCGACGTTGGAGTTCCATCATCCCGGCGAGAGGGCCTGAGCATTGGGCCACCGTTGTGGCGACTGCGGCGGGCTCGGGAGGCTCAGACCACGGGTGAACATCAAAGAACATCAAAGAGGAGGATGACTGAACTTTGGTGCCTTCCCTCACAGTGGGAAACTTTGATTCCGCTGTGTGGGGATGTTTATGTAAAAGACTATCGTGTTCTGTGTTCTTTTTTTTATTCGTATGGCTGCATGGTGACCCCAAATTTCACTGTACCAATTGGTGCCTGTGACAATAAATGTCTCTTGAATCTTGAATCTCTTGAATCTAGAATCTCTTGAATTGGGGGAGGTTACAGTGTGAATATGTGTAGAATATTAGTAGAGAAAATTAGTGAGGGAATAGTATTGCTGTGTAAATTGGATAGGCTGAATATCCATGGACATATGGAAATATGACTTAGCCCAAGATGTTCCACAACAATGTTTTGTTTCTCCATGGCCTTAAGAAATATGCTGTCTTAAAGTCTTAAAGTCCTCATTACATTCTATAATTTTTAGATAGTCTGTATACTGTTACTTTTTATAATTTTTAGCATTTTCACAAGTTAAATTTTAATAATTAATGCATCTTGCTGACTGATTTATCAAAGGAAGACATTTTAAAGCATTTTGAGACACAAATATTAATAAAAGGGTGGTAAATCTGTAGAATTCATTGCCACAGAAGGCTGTGGACGCCAAGTCAATGGATATTTTTAAGGCAGAAAGATTCTTGATTAGTACTGGTGTCAGGGGTTATGGGAAGAGGGCAGGAGAATGGGGTGAAGAGGAAAAGATAGATCAGCCATGATTGAATGGCAGGGTAAACTTGATGGGCCGAATGGCCTAATTCTGCTCCTATCACATGAAATGAAAAGCAAAATATCTCTTTTTTTAATTCATTAACTTCTGAGGTTTGGTGCTTCACTGGCAAAGACCAGAATTTATCACCCATCCCTTCATTGTCCATACATTGGCTTGGTGTAATTGTAAATTGCCCCTAGTGTGTGACGGATAGTGTTAATGTGCGGGGATTGCTGGTCGATGAGGACTATTTCCATGCTCCATATTAAACTAAATAAGCTTTTAGTTTATATTATTTAAAACTTGATAAAAGATTGGAAACAGAGAACACTAATTTTCAAATATTTCAGCCACAGCCTTTGATTCTATCTGTGGAATATTTCTTGGGGATAACTGGTATCTTAGCACAAGAGCCTTGTTTACCATATATTATGTAGAGGGTCATGCACCATTAGTGATACTTGCTGCATTTATTTCAGTGGCACAAAGGTCTGTTTGTTCATGAGTGCTGCAGATAAAAACCAAACAATTCCATTACTCCATTTATACCTCCATTAGTGCTGATCAAGTGCGATGGGATAGTTTATTTAACTTGCATAGATTTTCATTATTAAATTAGATTAGTCATCCCAATGCAACACAGACAGGTAGAGTAGTTAAGAGGAGATTTACTGAAGCGCACATCTAACATAAGTAACTTTGCTTTTGAAATAACCAGTTGTTAAAGTAATTAATGTAAAAGTTGGTCCATTAGTCTGGGTATTTTTAGAAGGGCATCTTATTCCCTGGTGTGCGCCTCATTAAGTTTAGGCATATTAGAATTTAACATTTATCATTTAAAATAGCACTTGCGGTTGTCTGTTTTCAAAATTGTTCATATTTTTGGCTGCAGTTTTCTTGAAGCAATAAAACTGTCAAAACATAATATAGTGTATTATTAATGGAACAGATAAAGTTTTGAACCTACATTAGTGTGAATTATATTCTGCTTTCTTTTATCAGTAAATAAAAATATTACAATTTGGGGACCTGAAGCCTCCTCTGTCTTTCAATAAAGTCATGGTAGTTTCCTGCCTGTTCCACATACCTGTCAACTTACTTATGGACCAAAGATCTATCTGCTTCAGACTTTATTAGACTAAATATTTCACCCTCAGTAGTTCTCTGGGGGAGAGAGTTAATCCCGTAGATTAATTCCATAGATGAGAGAAGAAATTCTTTCTCATCCTCTAATTTATTTTGAAACTATGCCCCACTGTTCTAGATTTCCTCATTAGAAGAACCACCCTCTCATCATCTGAAACAGCATTTGGGTTTATCTCGTACAAGAATGCCACCTTCAGCACTGAGCAGGAGCTCAGACCAGGACCCTGGGGAGTGAATATGATGGGTGAAGGGTTCACTGAATTGTTGCTTTGACCCATTGACTCATCAGTCAGGCAGAAACAAGCTTCTTCCTTTGTACCCTTATTAGAACATGCTCGGAAATGTTAAATGCAGAACCACAAGGACAGTTGTAATCAAACAGAGATAGTAACCTAATGAAATGCCCCAAAGCACTTAACATGAGAATGACCAAGCAATATTAGCATCCAGTCATAAGATCGAATCATAAGTGATACGAGTAGAAGTAGGCCATTCGGCCCATCAAGTCTACTCTGTCATTGAATCATGGCTGATCTATCTCTCCCTCCTAACCCCATTGTCCTGTCTTCTCCTCATAACCTCTGACACCTATACTAATCAAAAATCTATCTATCCCTGCCTTAAATACACCCACTGACTTTGCCTCCACAGCCTTCTGTGGAGGCAAAGAATTCCACAGATTCACCACCTTCTGACTACAGATATTCCTCCTCATCTCCTGCCTAAAAGAATGTCCTTTAATTCTGAGGCTTATGAATTGAATTGAATTGCATTTATTTGTCATTCAAAAAAATAAAATTTGAACGAAATGTCATTACCATACAGCCAATAAAAAGCAAACAATGACATAAATTTAAAATAAACATCCATCACAGTGATTCTCCTTCAGGCACCTCCTCACTGTAATGGAAGGTATAAAAGTAATCTCTTCCTTGCTTCTTCTCTCGCGGTCAGGCAGTCAAACTGCTGCGTCGAGGCGATTAAGGCTCCCGATATTGAAGCCCCCGTCGGGCGATGAAAGGCCCTGCGAACGGGTCAATTCAAGCCTTGCGATTCGGGGCAGACGAAGCTGCTGTGGCTGTTGCTCCCGAAAAGTCGGTCACCAACCAGGGACCTGCGAGCTCCTGATGTTACAAACAACAGGGCCCGCGGCCGAAGCCTCCGAAAATCGAGTCGCAGCCGCAATCGTTGCACCACCACAGCCTCGGAAAGTCAGCCAGCTCCACGAGTCCACAGACTCTGCGACCGGAGCCCTCAAGGTCGATCCCAGCTGGAGGTCGCCCAGCTCCTCGATGTTAGGCGGCAGCGCGAATGAAGTTGCGACACGGAAAAAAGGGTGCATTTCCGTTGAAGGAAAGATTTATTAAAGTTTCCCCACACCCCACATAATACACAACTAAAAATAGAGTATTACACAATCTAACATTAATGATAAGACAAAGAAAGGAGAGAGACAGACAGACTGCAGGCGAGCCACAGCCGTAGACGCAGCCCCACCACCGATTATGACCTCTAGTCCTAGATTCTCCCACTAGTGGGAACATCCCCTCCACATCCACTCTAACCAAGCTTTTCATTATTCTGTATGTTTCAATGAGGTCCCCCCTCATTCTTCTAAATTCCATGGAATATAGGTTCAGTGCCGTCAAACGCTCATCATATGTTCATAATCAACAGTGTTATGAGGACTGATGACCTACAGCTTAGTCAAAGTTTGATTTTAAAGGAGGATCTTAAACGAGGGAAGGTTAAAGATTGGTGATGGAGGGGCAGTGTGCGCGGGGAGGGCATGATAGTTGGAAGAGGTGGCTGAAGTTTCAGTACGAATTCCAGAGCTTAAGACTTAGGCACAGTGGTCAATGTTGTCATAGTTTACCATTATCAAAGCTGTGAAAGAAATGCAATAATTCCTCAAATTAGTTGGTTAATTTAGCAACATTTCTTCGATCAAAAAGGCTGGGTTCGAATTTTCACAGGTATTTTGATAAATTGGATTCCTCACTTTTGGAGCATGCCATGTTATTTGTTATAGTTAAAAAATAGCGGTGTCATTTGAGGACAAGTACCCAAAAGAGTCGATGACATTACAGCAAAAAATTACATGCAGAAGAATTGCACATTTTAAACTATGCCTTAGGGTGGCTATATGTGCAAATTGACAGTGAACGGGTATCCCAGGGGACTGTAAGGCTGGAGGAGGCAACAGAAAGATGACAGCCCGGGTTAAGCAGGGCTTGCTCACCATCACAAGGCTTAACCAGGAGGCAGCTCAAGCAACAGCGAAGCATCACTCCCAGATGAGCTCCATGCGTTCTATGCACACTTCGAAGGTTGTGCCTTCCTGCGTCTTCATAGCCCACAATGGTATTACCATCTCTGTCGCAGAGGCCGAGGTCAGAAACACCTTCAGGAGCATGTACCCTCGGAAAGCGTCTCGACCTGATGGTGTACCTGGTTGTGTTCTCAGAACCAGTGTGAACCGACTGTCTGGAGTTTTTGCAGACATCTTCACCCTCTCATTAATAAGGTCCGAGGTTCTCACGTGCTTTAAAAGGCCATCAATAATACTAGTACCCAAGAAGAGTAAGGGGACGTGCCTCAATGACTGCCAACCGGTGGCACTAGTGTCTGTGTATATAGGATGAATGGACAAAGTATTTTTCCCAGGGATGGGGAATCAAGAACCAAAGGACATTGGTTTAAAGTGAGAGGGGAAAGATTTCATCGGAACCTGTTCTTTATCCACGTTGAGGATATATGGAACGAGCTGTAGATGAATTAGTTGAGGCAGAGATAATAACCTTTTAAAAGACTTATGGATAGGTACATGGATAAGAAAGGTTTGGAGGCATATGGGCCAAATGCAGCAAGTGGGACTAGCTTAGGTGGACATCTTGGTTGGTGTGGACTAGTTGGGCTAAAGGGCCTATCTCCTTGCTGAATGACTACAACAGCCTCAGGAGCAGATGCCCACTGATTAAATGTATAAAATATCCATATTCTCTAAATGAAAGCAAACATGCAGTTGCAGCAGCAAGCAATTAAGAAGGCAAATGATATGTTGTACTCAACACAAGAAACTTTGAACATGGGGGCAAGAGTAGCATAGGGCCTTGGTGAGCCTTGGAGTATTATCTGCAGTTTTGGTCTCTTCATCCAAGACTTCATCCATGCACTTTCCATAGAGGGAATGCAGAAAAGGTTCACTGTACCTGGGGAGGGAGAACTGTCTTATGTGAAGAGATTGGGTTTACTAGGCCTGCATTTTATAGCGTTCTGAAGAATGAGGCAGATCTCATTGCAACATGTAAAGCCCCTGTCCCACTTGGGCGACCTCCACCGCGAGTTCTGGCGACCTTGCCTGCGACCCATAGTCGCGGGAAGGTCGCCACGAGGCCGTAGGAGGTTTTCGTCACTCTCCTTCATGGTCGAGAGTGGTCTCCGCGTAGTCGAGGCTTCAGCTAGGCCGCGGCGTATTTTACAAGATGTTCAAAATTGACCGCGACTAAAAATAGATCGCCATGGGAAAAATCGATACTTTTTTAGTCGTAGGTCTAGTCCAAGCCGGTCGTAGTCGGTCATGATGCTAGTCGTAGGTAGTCGAAGGTAATAGCTCCGGGGTGAAAAAAAGGTCAGTAGACAAAAAAAAGGTAATGTAAACAGCAGCACGTGACCTCTGTCACCAGGGCATGTTCATTCATAGCTGGAGAGTTTTTTGGAGAGGAGACTTGTGTTTTAGAGATGGCACCAAAAAGGCAGCGGCACAGGGGGAGGGCACAACCCTAAAAAAAAACTGCCATGCAGGTGTTGCCCACCCAGGAGGAGGAGTGGCAGCAGGTGATGCCACAGGAGGAGATAGTGCAGGAGGAGGTAGCCCTGCATGAGAGACCCCTGGAGGAGGAGACCAGGGAGGTAGTACATGTCCCCACCACCACCCCATCCTTCACTGCCTCATTTGAAGGCAGCAAAGCAGCCCTTTCCCCTGTGTCTGACACAGCATCAGAGGCAGATGCCCCATTGGTGGTGAGAGAGGGCTGGAGGAAAGGTTATGCCCTACACCTTCACCAGGCAGCAGGAGGGGGACCTTGAGGAATGGTTCCAGCAGAATGCCATCCTGTACGATAAGGAAAATGAGGGGTACAGGGGCAGGGACAAGAATGCCATGCTTGCCATCCACTGCCCCCACATGTGTGCTGCAAGTTCCATCTTTTGTCAAAGCCCAGCGCCACTCTCTTCCAGTCATCTGGTGTACTGGGACAGTCCATCACATCATCTCCATTCATCCATCGAGACCTCTTCTTGTGCTTCCTCTTCACCCTTGCTCTTCCCCTTCTGCCTTTCTTAAAAGGCTGCTGAAGCAAAAGGGCTACTGCAAACAGCAGTAGTTGTATTTTTACTAACATCCTCCAAACTAGTTCCTTCCTTGCTTGCATGATTCAGAATGATTTTAAACCAAACCTGGGAGGCATTTTTTAGTGAGAAACAAATGCAGACATTACATAATTTTATCAGGTGATCATTTGAGCCGTAGACACTCGTCACTGGTCCTTGTTGGTTTTCGGTGTGGTCCTCTGAGGTGGAAGGGGGTCGTGCTCATTCACGGACCAATTTGCCAGAGACCATCCTCGAGTAAAACGTACATGGTGGAAGCCAGTCTTCAACACAGTAGAAGGACGTCGAAGGAGGTCTTCTTCATAGTCGAGGGAGGTCTTCAACATAGTTGTAGGAGGTCGTACACATAGTCGAGGAGAGTCGTAGGAGGTCGTAGGTCACCGCGACCTTGATTTAAAAAAAAAATCGCTTAAGGTCGCCAGAACTCGCGATGGAGGTCTCCCAAGTGGGACAGGCCCTTAACATTCGAATAAGCAAGGAGGAAGGGAGAATATTTCTCTTGACGGGAGATCTAGAATCAGGGTTCGTAATCTAAAAGTGCAGCGTAAAATATTAACGATTGGGTGAAAAGAAATTTCCTCACTTAGAAAATGGCGAACTTGTAGAATTCTCTACCATAGAATGCTGTGGAAGTCAAGTTGCTGAATATATTTAAATGCTAGATTCCTCATCGCAAAGGGCATCAGATGGTATGTGGAAGAGTAGCAATATGCCGCTGAGAGAAAATTAGCCATGATTGCATTGAATGGTACAGTGAGCTTGAATGGTTAAATAGCCTGCTCCTTCTGTTCTGATACGTTTCTATGTTTCACATAGTCATAAACTTCTGACTGCACTGTTTTGCTTCTAAACTTTTTACCACAGTCTAACCCCTGATGTGCACATCCCAGAGACATATGGGACTGGTCAGTAGATAAGGCTTATTTTGGAAGCTACTTGTAGTATCCAGAAAGCAAAATTTAAATTCAACTTGGCTGCCTGTTCGTCATTGAAACACTATTTTTATTGTTAATAGAAATGATTTGTCTCAATAGCTCTTTTGAAATTTTTATTGGTCAGAAGTTCCAGGCTCATGCATTAATAATTTAAACCTTGCCGTTGAATGAGCCATGGGGGAGTGGGGCGGGGGCTTCCTTCTACGTCAGAATATGGCACAGTGGCGCAGTGGTAGAGTTGCTGCCTTACAGCACTTTCAGCGCCAGAGACTCGGGTTCGACCCCGACTACAGATACCGCCGTGCGGAGTTTGCGCGTTCTCCCGTGACCACGTGTGTTTTCTCCGAGATCTTTGGTTTTTGCTACAAACCTCCAAAGACGTACATGTTTGCAGGTTAATTGGCTTTCTATAAATATAAATTGTTCGTAGTTTGTGTAGGATAGTGTTAATGTGCGTGGATCGCAGGTCAGTACAGACTCAGTGGGCTGAAGGGCCTGTTTCCGCACTGTATCTCTAATCTAAACTAAAGTAAACTAAATGCATAGAACAGCACTTAACGATGGTTGTACGCCTTCCTGGGTTTACAAAGTGACATCAGTCATCTACTTTTATTTCCCTTGCACTCCCTTTGGTTAAGTAGCACCCTGCCTGCCATTGCCTTCAACCCTCCTGCTCACTTGCCATACGTGTCCAAAGCACTTGTGCGGAGTAAGAGCAACACATGTCTGTGGTTTATTATGTGAGCAGGAAACGTCATTGAGGAACTAACAAGACGTGACCAGTTGAACCATTGCAAAATAAATTGGGCTGCATCATGGTCCAAGAACATTTATCTGGTTGCTGGTTACTGAACTGTTGAAGACCTTGGACTGAGCAGCCATATTAAAAAGCATCCACACAACGATTGGACAGATGTGGAGAAAGAAGAAGACCTGGCAGGTGCCTCCAACTTCTCCTTCAGCTTCTAGACAAAGGTATCGAAGCATTAACCAGAAACTGTGCCAGCATTGTGCAGTAACACCAGGGTCAGTCATTTCCTCCCATTCAATTGCAGCTCAGCATTGTATCACTTCAGATCCGATGCCTGAGATTGTGGATTGCCAAAAAGGGGATTGGAACCCTTGCCATCTGCAGGTGGGAGCAACAAGATGCTTGGAAGGTTTTACTTTGCACTTTGTTGAACTGGTTGAAGTAGTACAGTCGCTGGAACCGCTGTCAGTCCTGAACTCTGGTGCTGTTTGTGTGGAGTCTGCATGTTTTCTTAGTGACTGCATGGGTTTCCTCTGGTTGCTGCAGGTTCCTCCCACATCCCAATGGTGCGTGGATTGGTAGGTTAATTAGCTACTGTGAATTTCCCCGAATTTGACGGTGAGTTCTAGAACCTAAAGGGGGTGGGGCATTTAATAGGAATGTGTGAAGAATAATGTGGATTAGGGTAGAATTAGTGTAAAAATGAGTATTTGACGTTGGTGGCTAAGGATTTGAGTATAGGAGCAGGGAGGTTCTACTGCAGTTGAACAGGGTCTTGGTGAGACCACATCTGGAGTACTGCGTACAGTTTTGGTCTCCTAATCTGAGGAAGGACATTCTTGCCATAGAGGGAGTACAGAGAAGGTTCACCAGACTGATTCCTGTGATGTCAGGACTTCCGTATGAAGAAAGACTGGATAGACTCGGCTTGTACTCACTAGAGTTTAGAAGATTGAGGGGGGATCTTATAGAAACTTACAAAATTCTTAAGGGGTTGGACAGGCTAGATGCAGGAAGATTGTTCCCGATGTTGGGGAAGTCCAGAACAAGGGGTCACAGTTTAAGGATAAAGGGGAAATCTTTTAGGACTGAGATGAGAAAAGCATTTTTTACACAGAGAGTGGTGAATCTGGCTATATTTAAGAGGGAGTTAGATGTGGCCCTTATGGCTAAAGGGATCAGGGGGTATGGAGAGAAAGCAGGTACAGGATACTGAGTTGGATGATCAGCCAAGGTCATATTGAAAGGCAGTACAGGCTCGAAGGGCCGAATGGCCTACTCGTGCACCTATTTTCGATGTGTCTATGTCTATGGTACAGACTTATTGGACAAAAGTACCTATTTCCATACCGTATATCTCGATGACTGACCAATATCATTACCTCGGTATTGGTGCTTCTTTTGGTGAAGATTGTAGTTATCAATTTGAGGTTGATGCTTAGCTTTTCTTATGCCGGCCTCTCTGTATTAGATTTGTTTTACGGCCAAGACGGTGTTTTAGACAGAGCTCAATGCAAAAGTCCCAAAGAGACCATAAAAATACCCTCAGTAGCATTGCCCAATTTGAGTCCGATTCAGTGGAAAAAATAGCTTCTATTTAAAAGAATGTTGCTTTTGCAAGAATGCTTCTGGCAGATGGGGAAACAGGAAGGGCTAAGTATAGGATTAAAACCCCGGCAGCATTGACCAACACGTCAAATTTGGCTGGGAGGGTGTAATTTCTTTTTAAAGATGTATGACATTTACAAGAATATACTTCTGTCAAAAATATGTTAACTGCAGAATAAGGAGTCTATGAACTTCTTTGCATAATGTTCATTCGTATGATGGACAATTAACATCTGGCCTCCCTTTCTGCTGTTATAGGCAAATTAACCAGAGGGAAGGTTCGGGGAAGTTCTCTGTCCCTCTGTGATTTGCAATGGTCAGGACTTATTGAACAGCTTGCAAGATCTGGCAAAGACATGATGGTATCCCCTTAACTGGATCATTCTATAGTGTTAAATATTTATTGATGTCAACAGAGGCGGCATGGTGGCACAGAGGTAGAGTTGCTGCCTTAAAGCACCAGAGACTCGGGTTCGATCCTGACTACGGGTGCCATCTTTACGGAGTTTATACTTTCTCCTCATGGTCACGTGGGTTTTCTCTGGATGCTCCGGTTTCCTCTCACGCTCCAGGTTTGTAGGCTAATTGGCTTTGGTAAAGATTGTAAATTGTCCTTAGCGTGCAGGGCAGAGCTAGTGTACGGGGTGATCGCTGGTCGGCGTGGACTCAGTGCGTGAAAGAACCTGTTTCTGTGCTGCATCTCTAAACTAAAATTAACTAAAAGTAGACGACAAATTTCTTTAGCAGAAGCCATGTAGGGTCCATTGTACATAGACACCAATGAGGATTTGCAAATGTTGCACACATTGGCAAGCCATGAGAAGGCTGACCACAGCCTTTCTCCTTCGCAATCATTCCCCTGGGATAGAGAATGCCTTGCTTGTGCTTCGGTTCTCTAGGGGTTCTGAAGTGATAATGTGTTACAGATAGAGAGGGCCATGATGAATATCTGCCTTCATCCAGCCCATCGGAAGGAAATAGTGGAAGACCCTGAACAAGGTTGGCCTCTCTTAGAATTGAATTGGCAGGTTATAAATGCTCAGTGTGTGACGTCAGTTGTATGGAATTGCCTGGCTTTTCTGCAATGGTAACCATGTGGTAACCATGTTAAACTTTAATGTGGAGAGAAGAGATTGATTGATACTTTATTATCACATGTTCTTTAGATTCTTTGCATAAAGTGCAAGTATGCAGGAGTCGCCACGTAAAGGCAACTGGCATACTTACAAAAGTGTTCAATACAGACCCTCTTCCTTCTCCCCCCACTCTGGGTTCTTCTCTGTTCTCGGCTGCACGTCCCCAATGAACGCCGGGACTCATGCGGGCAACGGCTCTCTGCTCTCACCAACGTCCCTGCTTGCTCGCCGACATCTCTCCTTGCTCTGCTGACAGCCAGAACTGATCCAGGTCGGCTCTGTGCTGGCAGCCGGGCCTGGTCCAGCACTGGTGGACCGCTTGCCCGGCACCTTTGTAAGGCCACAGATATTGTGCATGATTTTGGCCTTGTATTTGGAGTGGGTTTCTGTAGCATCTCATTTCCAGATAACTGTTTGGGCTGCTAGTGTAAAGTACCATAGTACCTCAGGTCAGGTCGGGTTTGGCGGGGGGGGGCGGGGGGGTTCACCCTGCCACGGGTACCATGTAATCCAGTGCCACCTGCTCCATGGATGGATAGTCAGGGGAGGAGGGGGCTGTGGACCCCCAGCGATACCAAAAACAAGACCTGTCAAAGGGCGGATGAGCTTCTTGTGAGCCAACGGCCATCCACACTTCAGTAGAAGTTGCGATCACTGTCGTATATAGCATTGTAAGGAATGATGATAAAGCACACACACCAAAATCCTATACTTCCAGCGGCGGAGGTCCACAGGAACTGGAGGACAGAGATGTGTGTTGCGTCTGTCACCGTTCCCATTGGAAACCAGCACCACAGAGGGAAGTGCATGCCCGTGGCCACCTGAAATTTGTATTAGCTTCCAATGACTTGGTATGATGCAGAAATCAACAGCCCAGAGAGCAGTGCTGGCCACTCACAGCATATATTCAGGACTGAAATATGTTTTTGGTATATAGGGGACTCAAGCTGCAGAAAGTTGTTGAGGCCAAGATCTGATCAGCCATGGTCTTAACATGGTAAAGAAGGCTTAAGGGATCATATGACAATTACAGCTTCGATTTCTTATGTTTGTATAAGGTCAGCAGCATCTTTGGGTCCAAGTTGATAGAATTGGCCAGGCCTTAGGCAGCAAATACCCACCGGATTTATCAATATTCTGGTGGAAATTCCAGATTCTCTTCCACCTCTCCAATGGCTTGAGTCTGATGGCCCCTAAGCTGGGAGAATGGTTGAGTTCGTGCAAGACAGGATCTGGGAGCGTTTTTTTGACAACAACTGCTTGAAAGGAAACAACGTCTGATAAATGGGAAGCAACTAAAAGTGAGATATTATAAGTTCAGTCAGCATATCTTCGTATGTGTAAGAGGTAAAGATGGTAAGTTTAAGGAACCTCGTTTGACGTGGGATATTGAACGTTTGATCAGGGAAAAGAAGGAAGGTCAGCCAAAAAAAAAAAATCGGCATTGAATGTGTTGTGGGCCTGTCCCACTTAGGCGACTTTTTAGTCGAGTACAGGAGACTCTGCGCTCGCCACATGTTCGCTGATGGTCTCTGGTGAGTCTCCTTCATGGTCGCGCGGAGATCCCACATTCTGGGAACTAGTCACGGCCTCAGTATGGTCGCCGCAAATTTTTCATCATGTTGAAACATTTTCTGCGACCAAAAATTGGTCGCCATGGAGAAAATCGATAATCCTGTACTTGTAGGTGTAGTTGTAGTGGGGTCGCCATGTAGTTATGGGTAATCGAGGTAGTAGTAGGTTTAGTTAATCGCCTTTGCTGACCAGTCAATTTCATTGGCTCATTGGCGAAAGAAAATGTAAGCAAGAGTTTTCAGAACCAAGGATAACTGACCGGTAATGTTAAATTATTATTATTATTATTATTGCTTTATTTATATAGCACATTTTAAGTCAACTTGCATTGACACCAAAGTGCTTTACATAAATTAAATAATAAATTTACATACAAACCATAGAAAAAGGTTAAAAATAAATAAAGAAAGAAAATGGACACAACACATTATAGAGTTCAACACAAACATCCCCCCACAACAGAATCAAAAATGTCCACTGTGGGGAAAGGCAACAGAAAGTTAAGTCCTCTGTGCTCCAAACTTCACAGCTGTGTATCTCTGGCTTATTAAAAGTTATCTGGCTTCTTAAAAGTTGTCTCCACTCTTTCTCTCCCCTTCTCCCCCCTTCTCCCCTCTTTTAAAGGACTTACCGTACACTGTGCTAGCCGTCTTAATTACAGCGCCAACCTTCCTGTTCATCGCGGTGTGTGTCTGTATCACCTTGGCTTAGTACCGTGTGTTTTCAGACAGCACTCATCCGCTTGCCCTGGCCCCCGCCTTTGCGATGTGTTTGTGTGTGTGTGTGTGTGTGTGTGTGTGTGTGTGTGTGTGTGTGTGTGTGTGTGTGTGTGTGTGTGTGTGTTCCACTCTGACAGTCACCGTGCCAGTTTCCGGTTTTTCAGGCGACTGCCGGCAACTTGACAGTCGCCGACAGTCCACTGAAAAAACGCCTGTGGGACAGGCCCATTAGGAGTTTTATAGGAGACAGAGGTGAAAACTTTTAAGGAAAAAAATAAGAAGGTAAAAAGGGCCATGAAATAAATGACTTTGGCAAGTAGGATTAAGGACAATCTGAAAATCTGGTAGGACATATGGAGCAAATAGGCTGTGGGATTATTGATGCAGAGAGACCTTGGAGACCAAGTCCATAGCTCCTTGAAAGTAGCAATTCAGGTGGATAAGGTAGTGAAAAAAGCTTACCCTCATAGGCCGAGATACTGAGTATAAGAGTTGGGAAGTCTTGCTGCAATTGTATAAAACATTGGTCAGTCTGCATTGTGTACAGTTCTGGTCACCACACAACAGGAAAGATACGATAGCAGTAGTGAGCATGCAGAAGAGGTTCGCTCAGAGGTTGCTAAGAATGAAACGCTGTAGTTAAAAGGAGAGGGTACATGTTTGAAGTGTGAAGGGAGAAATTTAAAGGAGATCTAATAATAATAATAATAATAATAATAATAATAAATACTTTATTGATCCCCTCAGGGAAATTCAGATGTCCAGAAGCCCCCAACCAACAAACCCACAGATTCAAAACGAACGCAGACAGAAAATACATAGAATACAATGTGGACACTACCTGAGAGCAATAAATACTTAAAAAGACCAATAATTAACAATTAAAAATTAAAAATTGCAAAATGCATCCCCCTACAGCCTAGCGGTCCGAATTATAAAATCTAATGGCTGCAGGGGTGAAGGATCTCCTGAACCGCTCCGTTCTACAGGGCAGGGAGAGGAGCCGGTTGTTGTTCCGAGTGCTCTTTTGACTCTCCAGAATTACATGGAGGGGATGCCCGGGGTTTTTCAGGATGACCTGCACCTTGTGCCTCATACGCCTCTCAAGCACATCCATCCCAGAGTCTACTCTCCCCTCCAGCACTGAGCTAGCTCGTTTAACCAGTTTGACCAGCTTCTTGTTGTTTTTTGCACTAATGCTGTTGCCCCAGCAGACAACAGCGTAGAAAATAACACTTGCAACCACAGTGTTGTAAAACATGTGCAGCATATCATTACACACATTGAAGGATTTGAGCCTTCTGAGGAAAAAGAGTCTGCTCTGGCCTTTTTTGTAGAGGGAGTCAGAGTTGACAGACCAGTCCAGTTTGTTATCAAGGTGCACTCCAAGGTATTTATATGTCTGCACCACCTCAATGTCAGCCCCTGCAGCGTTGACCGGCTGAAGGGGGAGATTGGACCTGCCAAAGTTAACCACCATCTCTTTAGTCTTTGTTGTGTTCAGGATGAGACAGTTCTCTTCACTCCAGGCACAAAAGGCACTGGTCAAGTTCCTGTATTCCTCCTCCTGCCCGTTCCTTACACATGCCACAATCGCTGTATCATCTGAATATTTCTGTACGTGGCATGTGTCAGACTTATAGTTAAAGTCTGCTGTATACAGGGTGAAGAGGAACGGGGCCAGAACCGTTCCCTGTGGGGCTCCAACATTGCACACCACTGTGCCAGAGACACTGTCCCCCAGCTTGACAAACTGTGGTCGACCCGTCAGGTAGTCGTATATCCAGGAGATAAATGTGGAATCCACCCCCATCTTCTTAAGCTTGTCATTCAGAATCAGGGGTTGGATGGTGTTGAACGCACTTGAGAAGTCGAAGAACATAATCCTCACATAGCCACCGGGTTTGTCCAAAAAGGAGTAGATCTGGTGCAGCATGTAGAGGACTGCATCATCCACCCCAATGTTCTCCTGGTATGCAAACTGTAGTGGGTCGAGTGCGTGCTGGACTTGTGGTCTCAGGAGACGAATGAGTAGCCGCTCCATTGTTTTCATGATATGGGATGTAAGGGCCACCAGTCTGTAGTCGTTGATCTCGGTCGGCCGCCCTGCTTTGGGAACCGGCACGAGACATGATGTTTTCCACAGACCTGGTACCCTCCCTGACTGGAGGCTCAGGTTGAAAATGGTCTGGAGCGGCTCCGCCAGCTGAGCCGCACAGTCTTTTAGTAGCCTGGGACATACACCATCAGGGCCAGCTGCTTTACCAGGGCGCAACCTCCTCAGCTCAGCTCTCACCTCGTCCTCCGTGAAGAACAGTTGAGGAGATGCCGGCATAGGAGGTGTTGCAGCTGTGGTGTTGGGTACATTTTTCACAGAGAGTAGCGAATATCTGGAACAAACTGCCAGAGGATGTAGTGAGGGCAGAAACAATGACAATGTTTTTTTTCAGTTTAGTTTATTGTCACGTGTACCGACATACAGTGAAAAGCATTTGTTACGTGCTAACCAGTCAGTGGAAAGACATGATTATAGGCGAGCCATCCACAGTGTACAGATACATGATTAAGGGCATAACATTTAATGCAAGATAAAGTCCAATTAAATATAGTCCAAAGGTCTCCAGTGAGGTAGATAGTAGCTCAGGACTGCTCTCTAGTGTTGATAGGGTAGTTCAGTTGCCTGATAACAGCTGGGAAGAAACTGTCCCTGAATCTGGACTGAAAGTTTGCGTTTTCACACTTCTGTACCTCTTGCCTGATGGGTGAGGGGAGAAGAGGGTGTGAACAGGGTGAGACTCGTCCTTGATTATGTCGGTGGCCTTTGCCAAGGCAGCATGAAGTGTGGATAGAGTCAATGGAAGGGAGGTAGGTTTGTGTGATGGTCTGGGCTATGTCCACAATTCTCTGCAATTTCTTGCGGTCTTTGATGGAGCTGTTCCCAAACCATGCTGTGATGCATCCTGATAAAATGCTTTCTATGGCACATCTGTAGAAGTGGGTGAAAGTTGTTGGGGACATGCCAAACTTCTTAAGCCTTCCAAGGAAGTAGAGGCGTTGGTGTGCTTTCTTGTCCAAAGCTTCGATATGGCTAATCCAGGACTTGTTGGTGATATTTACTCCGAGGAACTTACAACGATCTCTACTTCAGTGCCATCAATGCACACCGGGATATTTGTACCGGTTCATTTCCTGAAGTCAATCACTATGCCCTTTGTCTTGCTGGCACTGAGAGAAAGATTGTTGTCTTGACACCCGCTCACGAGGTTCTCCTTCAATCTCCATCCTGTCATTATTAGATATCCGGCCCACTACAGTAGTGTTGTCCGTGAATTTGCAGATTTAATTGGATTTGTACTTATCTGCACAGTTGTGGGTGTATAAGGAGGAAAATAGGGGCAGAGAACACATCCTTGCAGAGCACCAGTATTGAGGATTATCGTAGAGGGTGATTTTTCCCCGATCCTCACTGATTGTGGTCTGTTGGTCAGGAAGTCAAGGATCCAGTTGCAGAGATGAGTGTTGAGTTTGGTGATGAGATTCGATGGGATAATAGGGTTAAAGGCAGGGTTGCAGTCTAGGAATTGAATGTTGACATTGGTGTCTCTTATCCAGGTGTCCCAGGGATGACTGTAGGGCCAGGAATAAGGCATCAGCTGTGGACCTGTTGTGGCTGTAGGTGAACTGGTTTAAGGCTGCTTGGCAGACTGGATTTAATTTTCATAAGTATGACATAATTTTCAATAGTTCCATAACTAGCCTTTCAAAGCACTGATGGTGGATGTCAAGGCCATTGGACGATAGTCGTCAAGGCATGAGATCTTGCTTTTATTCGGCACTGGGATGATTGTGGTTTTCTTGAAGCAAATGGATAACTCAAAATCGAGTAGGGAGAGATTAAAGATTAAATATTCCTGTTGGTTGGTCTGCACAGCTTCGAAGGACAGGGCCAGGGACTCCGTCCGGGCCAGCTGCTTTCCGTGGGTTCACCCGTAGGATGGCCGATCTAACTTCTGCAATAGTGACCCTGGGAAGAGGCACTCTTGAGTCTGATGGGACGGCTGTCATTGCCCTGTTGGCCTTCTGCTCAAAGCGAGCAATGAAAGCATTAGGTTCATCAGGTAGGGCCGCACTATCACCAGTGATATTGCCTGACTTCACTTTGCAGCCAGTTATAATATTCAGACCTTGCCCCATTCTGCATGTCCGAATGGTTATACTGGGGTTAAAAGACATTTGGGGACAAGTTCTTGGATAGGAAAGGTATAAAGGCATATGGGCCTAATGCTGGCAAATGGTCAATGTGGATTAGTATTGGAATGGACAAGGCGGGCCAGGATGGCCTCCTTCGATGGTGTATGTCTCTATCATCCCCTATCAAAAATTGAAAAAACTTCTGTCTTGAAAATGGTGTGAACCAGTTCATTTAAGAAATTAGCTTAGTTGTACAAGTATCAACATGTTGATATCTGGTGATAGTGATATCACAATATCACTGGTGATAGTGCGGCCATACATGATGAACTGTACAGCATGTTCTATCTCCCATTTAATTTGTTTAACTAATCTATGTTTCTTGACAGGCTCCTGTTCTTAATCTTTTCTCATTTCTCAGTTCCCCAGCCTGAATAAGGAGTTTCTCCCTTCCCCTTTCTTTGAAATTCTGCTGTCAAGGTGGACTGGAAGAGTGCAACAGTGAGACATCAGTTATCATTTTAGTTATTGGCTCCACCCAGGAGCCTATGTTGGGTGTGCATTGGGTCTGGGAGTTAATGTAGGATGTGTGTTGTGGGCCAAGGAGTGTTGAATTTTTTCAGGGGTGAGGTGGACAAGTGGGTTTGTTTTGGATGGTTGGGAAATGACTTCAATTTACCGGGTCAATCGGCATCTTTGGAGAAAATCGATACGTGAAGTTTCAGGTCGGGACACTTCTTCAGACTACAGAGATGCTGCCTGACTTGCTGTGTTACTCCAGCTATTTGTGAGTCTGAAGAAAGGTCTGAACCCCTAAACATTTCCTGTCCAGGGCAGGGGTGGGGGTGTGGTTCAGGAAATTGTGCTTGCTAGAGGGGATTGTGGGATTGGAAGAAGATCTCCGATCTGGGAGATGGAGAGATGTTGGAGATGAGAGACCATTGAGGGATGGTGATTTCACTAAGAACGCAGCACAGCAACAGGCCCTTTGGCCCACATTGACTAATAATCTAATCTGCCCGCATGTGATACATATCCCATCATTTCCCGCTTATCCATTTTCCTTTCCAAAAGCCCCTTAAAATGCCACAATCGTATCTACCTCCCCCATGTACCATGCCTGACTGCGCATTCCAGACACCCACCACTCTGTATAAAAAAACTTGCAATGCACGTAACCTTTAAACTGCCCCTCTCACCTTTAAGCTATGCCCTCTAGTCTTTGATATTTTCACTCTGGGGAAAAAGATTCTGACTGGATACCTCTTGTAATTTTATAGACCTCTATCAGATCTCCCCTCAGCCTCAATGCTCCAGAGAATACAACCCAAATTCGCCTGACCTCATCTTATAGCTAATATCTTCTAATGCAGGCAAAATTCTGGTAAACATCTTCTGCACCCTCTCCAAAGCAAAGTGGAGTGGAGTGGACTAGGATATAGGTAAAGAATCGCCTTAGCTTGCAATCTCTCAGGTACTCTCATAATGACCTAAAAGGATCTTGGGACAGGGTTTGATGTCATCCTGTATGTCTGGCGAAGAAATCAGGCCATGGTCGGTCTACAGGAATTGGTCACAGTTATAATCTATCCTGAGAAAAATAACAGAATTGTTAACAGAATTGTACATAGTGCTCTCCAGATACCCATTTCTCCATTGGATTCTTCAAAATTTGATCAAATTAATACCTTATATTCTAAATTCCAGTGAATATTTTGTAATTATTTTATAATCTTGTGCAAATTAATTATTGGAATCCAGCCATTAGTCTAGCATATTAGTGCTGCAGATCAATTTATCTTCCAACCATGTACTGTGCAGTGCAATTTACACTCTTATCCAGTTGTAGTTTCAACAGGGCTATGTCATTGTATCATAACTTCTATCTTCGGTCTAGATCTAAAGGCTTTTGAGTATTTTCAGCATCTATTCATCTTATTTTGATCACCTCCATACATGGATCCCCAACTGATCTTGGATCCCACTGCTTCCAGCTTGTTATTACCCAGGAAGTACTGTGTCCCCACATTTGCTCACCTTGAAATCCATTTGCCCTAGATTTGCCAACTTGCCCAAAGTGTTAATTGGCAGGTGTCCTCCACAGACATGCAGACGTTTCAAGGCATTTCATATATATTATCAAATCTGTTCACAATGTTCAAGTCTGATTTCCCAACATTGATGCTGGGAACACTGACTGTTCATTGGATCTGTGCCAGTTCGACCTGACACAGGAAAAAATTAGCGCGTTAATTTCGTTGAATAGCTGCAAAACGAAGAAGCAGGTGTGATAATTTATTATTTAATGAGGTAATAGAATTAATTAAAATGCACTTCATTGTTAATTATCTTTAATAGCATTTAACCATTTAATTATGTTAATTAAGAGTAAAATATTTATTCAATTATGTTTTATTTCAATGAATCTCGCATTTTTGGAATATTTGTGACTAGTGTCAATTTTTGTGATATGTCAGCATCTGGACCTGTCTGGGTCATGGATAAATAGGCTCTCGACTCATTTCAATGGTCATCATCAACTGGGAGGCTTGGCATCATGCAGGGCTTCTGAGATTGGTTTGGAGCCAGCTTGGAGGAGAATTCTCAACTGAGAGTAAGCTTAGCGACAACGTGTGTGGACGTGGCGTCGAAGCCGAAGCGAAGAAGTGGAAACCAAATAACCAAACGGAAACGATGCCTAAAAGCCAACTTACCGAACGGACGCAACGCCGAAAAGCCAACTAACCGAATGGACTCGACTTTGTATCCCTATCATCTATGGTTTATAAATACTGTAAATAGTTCCAGCCCCAATAAAAATCCATGAGAGATTCAAAAGCTTGAATAGTCACTCCTAACCTTACACCCTCTCTCCTACCGCCAGCCACTTTCAGCATGAGTCCTATAAGATGCCTTAAATCCGATGAGCTTCAAGTAATCCTAACTGTTTTTTGAGAGGCACTTCATGAAATGACATTATTGGCAATATCAAGTCGTCAATTTTATTTCTATAACGCATTTAAAAACATCTCTCGTTCACCAAAGTGATTTACATTGGTGCAAGTACCAACGTGCTACAAACAGTGGTACATAGATCAACAATACATACATAGATACATACATACAGCGCTCCCTCAGAGGACCTCAAGAAAGGCTTGAGATTAGAAATAAGTTTTAAGTCTAGACTTAAAGGAGTTGATGGAGGGGGCAGTTCTGATGGGAAGAGGGATGCTGTTCCATAGTCTAGGAGCTGCAACCACAAACGCGCGGTCGTCCCTGAGCTTATGCCTAGACCGCGGGATGGTCAGTAACCCACTAGTCGGCTGATCTGAGGGACCTGGAGGTGTTATGGTGGGTAAGCAGATGTTTGATGTTGGTGGGGACAAGCCCATTAAGGGCTTTGTAAACATAAAGGAGCTTGAAATTGATTCGGAACCGCACTGGGAGCCAGTGGAGAGAGGCCTGAATCGGAGTGATGTGGTCACTTTTTCGGCTGCCCGTCAGGAGTCTCGCTGCAACGTTTTGGACCAATTGCAGGCGGGACAGGGATGCTTGGCTAATGCAAGTGTAAAGGGTGTTGCAGTAATCGAGGCAGGAGGAGATAAATGAGTGGATGATCTTTTCAAGGTCGTCAAATTGGAGGAATTGTTTTATTTTAGCTATCGTCCAAAGCTGGAAGAAGCTAGCTTTTACCACGGCATTGAGTTGTTTGTCAAATTTCAACGCGGAGTCAAATATCATGTCAAGGTTTTTGAAGTGAGGTTTGAGTAATGGGGTAAGGCTTCCAAGGCTGCCTGCTATCGTTTTGATTGAGTCCGAGGGGCCAAGTAGGATGACCTCAGACTTACTCTCGTTTAGTTGGAGGAAGTTCTGGGCCATCCAACACTTTATATCCTCGAGGCAGTGGATAAGGCTGAGAAGGTTAGATCGGTTGTTGGGTTTCAGAGGGAGATAGAGTTGTGTATAGTCTGCATAGCAGTGGAAGGAAATGCTGTGCCTTTGAATGACTTGGCGTAAGGGGAGCATATACAGAGAGAAGAGAATGTGGCCTAGGATGGAGCCTTGTGGAACCCCGCTGCAAAGGCTAGCTGGGAGGAGAAAGAGTTGCCAATGTTTGTAGAGAAACTCCTATCTTTGAGGAAGGAGATGAACCAGCTCAGGGCAGTGCTATCAATACCAACCCCATAACGGAGACAGTCAATTAGGATGGTGTGGTCGACTGTATCAAATGCTGCGCTGAGGTCGAGAAGGATCAGGATTGCACAGTTGCCAGAGTCAATGGTGAGAAGTCAGTCATTATGTACCTTCAACAAGGCAGACTCTGTGCTGTGGTGGGCCCTTAAACCTGATTGGAAAGTTTCCAGGATGGTATTTTGGTGTGTAGGTAAGGCATAAGTTGATTTAAAATTACCTTTTCAAGGACTTTTGAAAGGAAGGGCAGTTTGGAAATAGGTCTGTAGTTGCTAGGCAAGGTGGGGTCTAGGTTAGGATTTTTCAGGAGGGGCTGGACCACCGCGTGCTTGAAGCAGGTTGGAACAGTGCCAGTGGCCAGAGAACTGTTGATGATAGAGAGGATACTGGAGCCGCCTATTGCAATGACATCCTTCAGAAGGGCAGAGGAGACAACGTCGAAGGGGCAGGTAGCAGGTTTCATGGTGGTGACCAGCTTTACAAGGGAGGGTAGAGTAACGGGTTGGAAACAGTCTAATTTTGAAGAACAGACCAATGAGACAGCTAGGTCACGGATGGGAGGGGAAATATCCGTTCTGATGTTCTTAACTTGCTGGTGAAAAATGTAGTAAATTCTTCGCACTTAGCAGGGGACCCAGCTAAGCTGGTACTGAGGGCAGAACATATGATAGAGGTAATGGTACAAAAAAGGACCTTGGAGTTATGGGCGTTTTTGGAAGTAAGGTCGGAAAAGTATTGTGTTCTCGCAGACTTGACTGCTACCTATCTATAGGCATCTCATTATCCATTTGCTTTTTCACAAATTAATTTACATTTTATGATAATTATCTATCCCTTACAAATTATTCCTTATCTATTGGATGTAATAATTATTTTCTGTGGGAAGGAGGTTATTTGCAGAAGCCTTCACCACAAGAGTTAAAAACCCACCCAGTTATTGAGCAAGATGTTGCCATTCAATCTGTACACTAACTTCCTGCAGCGGCAGGACTGTGTTACTCCACATTGTATTTTAATCAAGCAAATATGAAATCACTATGAATTCATCATGAAATCATGAGCGGAATAGATCGGGTAGACACACAGAGTCTCTTGTCCAGCGTAGGGGAATCGCAAACTTAAGGACATAGGCTTAAGGTGAGGTGGGGAAGATTTGATGGGAACCTGAGTGATATCTTCTGCATACAATTGGAGTTGTTTCTGCTGCCTCCCAATTTAAACAAATTCCATGTGTCATTGTGGTTTGGCTCAAACTGCTCTGAGGATCCAGCAATGAAGAGATGTAGAGCAATGTCTATTCTGTTCTCAGGAAGGAAGTTACTAGTTACATACTAATTTAAATGAGATCGAAATTTCACTCTTTGGTTTAAAATGAAATTCTGCCTCAGTTCAGCCTCTGCTGAAATGTACACAGGCACACCATAGGCAGTGTTCAGCTACTGCTCTAAACTCACATCTTGTGTTTTGAATCTCCCTGCAATTCACTCCCTAACACCCCCTTCGCCCATTCCTTACCCTTTTGCAAAGACTAGAATTCAAAAATTTTGGATGTCTTGAATTTGCAAGAGGCTACAAAAAGTCTGTATTTCTCCTTCTCTTCTCTGCTCACTGAGAATGGGTGTTCTGTTGCTTGAGAGACCCACCCAGGATCTGCCTCATCTCATACTAGCTGTGTCATTTCACAATGATTAGTCATTACAACAGCTGACAACCACTCTCATGGAGTGAGACCCTTTTACAATTTAAAATTTAGCTCATATTATACTCTTAAAATAGCCCAGCTTTATATATTGAATAGGTTTATGGATTACTGTACTCCTTTGGATTATAGATTGTCATCCTAATGTTGCTTTGCCTTGTAAATTTTGCATGCACTCTACCAGAAGAATTAATGAGCCCCAAGTGAGTCTAAAAAACTCTTTGAATGTACGACACAAAGTAATGGAGTAACTCAGTGGGTAGTGCAGGATCCAGTCTGAAGAGGGATATCGACCCGAAATGTCACCTGTCCATGTTCTCAAGAGGTGCTGCCTGGCCAATTAAGTTACTCCAGCACTTTGTGCCTTTTTTGTAAACCAGCGTCTGCAGTTTCTTGTGTCTTCTCTTTGGAGTATGACCTGCTCAACAGAACTGTTATATCTGGAGCCAGTATCTAAGAGTTCAATACAGATGATAAATAGTTGCCTACTCCATGCTATATGATAAACGTTGCATTACACTTGTACATTTTCCCTTACTTTGCACAGCTTCAAGTAACACACTGGGAACTTTCAAGAAAGAGGAAGCAAATGTGTTTTATTGGTCTGCGCACACATACATATATCACTGCAATGTTGTTGCACTCACACAGTCACGGATTGGAAACAGGCTCTTCAGGTCAAGTCAACACATCAAGCATCCACTTACATTTATAGTACTTGTACATTAATCCCGCTATATTCTCCCCACATCCTACCCTCTTGCCCCAGATTGGAATATTCACCTACTCACTGGAGCAGTTTACAATGGTCAATTAATCTATCAACCGCCTATATTTGGAATACAGGAGAAAAACAGAACACCTGGTCGCGGGGAGATGTGCAAACTGCACACAGACAACACTCAAGGTCAGGGGTTGACAATAGACAATAGGTGCAGGAGTAGGCCATTCGACCCTTTGAGCCAGCACCGCCATTCAATGTGATCATGGCTGATCATCCATAATCAGCACCCCGTTCCTGCCTTCTCCCCATATCCCCTGACTTTGCTATCTTTAAGAGCCCTATCTAGCTCTCTCTTGAAAGTATCCAGAGAACCGGCCTCCACCACCCTCTGAGGCAGAGAATTCCACTAACTCATAACTCTCTGTGTGACGAAGTGTTTCCTCGTCTCCGTTCTAAATGGTTTAGCCCTTATTCTTAAGTTGAATCAGTGCCACTGGAGCTATGAAGCAACAGCTGGATTGCCTGAAGTGCTCCTTATGCCTCACTGCCTTGTAAACTCTGCATTTACGAGTGTAAACTGCTTTTATTCCTGCAGAAGAGTTAATGAGCTCCAAGTGACTCTATAAAACTGTTTGAATGTGAAAACTATTGCTCAAAACTGTTATATCTGAACACAGCATCTAAGAGCTCAATAGGCCAATTAAATAGATGCTTCTTCTAGACTTTATGGTATACTTTTATTGCACTGATACATCCTCCAACAAGTACTGTACCAGGAAGACACAAGTAAAATATGATTTTATATATGACTTTGATTGGTTTGTAAATATATACTTCCACCATTGGGATGATGTTAAACTGAATTTAAGATTCTTGTAAACTGAAGACAAAAAATATCGGAAATTTGTTTCCGATTGACCTATATAGTCTGTGAAATAGAGTCATAGAGTGATATAGTGTGGAAACAGGCCCTTCGGCCCAACATGCCCACACCGGCCAACATGTCCCAGCGACACTAGTCCCACCAGCCTGCACTTGGTCCATATCCCTCCTAACCTGTCCTATCCAAATAGTCTTGGAATCTGATGGTAGTTATTTGTTCTTTGGTTTTATCTTTCGTTGGTTTGTTATTAGCTATTTTCTGTGATGAGGGGGAACACTCACTCAGTGTGATGTATGATTCATGCATGGCTATCAGTTATGGAGGATTGATCTGATACGGTCCGTACAATTGTTTCCATACCTCTTGTCAAGACAAAACACTTCACAAGATCAGTATTGGGATTACTGTGGTTATTAATGGATTATATTAATAACTTAGATGTTGAAATAAAGAATGCAATGTCTGAATTTGCAGGTGATAACCAATTCTTATATGGTGTAGCAGGGCTTAATATGGCAGTAAAGAAAAGTAATTAACAGGAATAAACTAGTGATTGGCATATATTATCAAAAGAATTATAAAGCAATAATTGTAATGTATTTTGATTTACTAAGAAAAATAAAGGGTTTGTGTATTGAAAAATAATAATCTGATTGGGCGGTAAGGTGGCGAGCGGGCGGCACAGTGGTACAGCGGTAGAGTTGCTGCCTCATAGCACCAGAGACCTGGGTTCAATCCTGACTACGGGTGCTGTCTGTACAGAGTTTGTATGTTCTCCTCGTGACCGCATGGGTTTTCTCCGAGATCTTCCGTTTCCTCCCACACTCCAAAAGCGTACAGGTTTGTAGGTTAATTGGCTTGCTATAAATGTAAAACAAAATGTCCCCAGTGTGTGTGGGATAGTGTCAGTGTGTGGGTTTGCTGTTCAGTGCCGACTCAGCGGGTAGTTTCTCTAAACTAAACTAAACTAAATTGGGGGAGAGGAGCAAATGGATCCTGGAAGTCATTAAAAGTAATTTAATAAGTCCCTTAAAACAAAATCTAAACATAAATGTTTGTTTCTAGTGTTAATTGAAAACCAGAGGTTTGATTATACTTGAATCAATCAATCAATCAATCAATCAATCAATCAATCAGTTTTATTCGTCACATTGCACATAAAGTGCAAGTGAAATGAATTTTCCTGAGGCTGCCAAAGGCAGCATTGTGCACAAATGTAGCTGTCATTATTATAGCTGAAATAAAACACTGAAGAAGATGGAAAAAAGGTTAATATCAGAAATGAAGTTACTTCTATCAGGTCAAGACTTAGGTCTCGATCAAAGAAAAAGGCTGAGAGTGGTCCTTAGGGCCCTTAAAGTCATGTAAAATACTCTTGGCTCAACACAGATGCCAAGCAATTTATTACTGTTCAGTGGCGTTCAAACTACTACCATGTACTGCTACTGTATCACATTTAGCAGAACTTGTTGGGGATGAATCTCTAGGCAATAGTATTTCCAGTTACGAAGAAGCCGAAAAACTAATGTTGTCTCGATAATCTCCAAGAAATTCAATCGAGAATCGAGAAGCATCTTTACTGAGAATGTGGCACTAGCTGCCATAATGGTTATAAAAAGTGAAAATGCTGGAAATACTTAGCAGAATCTGTGGAAAGAGAAGCAGAGTTTTAATGTTTCATGTCAGACCCCTTTCATCAGAACTGAATATGGGTCAAAAAGCCAATTCTTTTCTGGTCCCAAATACACTGCCTGATCTGCTGAGCATATTATTTCAGATTTGCAGAATCTGCAGATTTTATTTTGATTCCTTATCGTGGGCAGTACTGCATTTAAAAAAAAAACAGAAAAGGGAGTAGAGGGTAATACTGACAGAATTAGTTGAATACGTTGTGTGGCCTGCATCTGCACAGTATATGCCACATACAGGTCCACCACCGATTTACCGGCAACTAGTGGTCTGGCCTTTCTTTTAATCCGGACAAAATTCCCCTGGAAGTTTCCATGAAAATGTGGGGCCTAGGCCAGGTGAGGCAGCTGATCTTGACCTCATCGGGACTTCCGTGCCGATCGGGGGTCAAATTTTCCCCCTGCGACCAGGGCTCTGGAACTCCGGCTAGGCCAGAGCCGGCAGATCTTTCCACATAGCTGACTTTTGCAGTCAATTAGTGGGTCGATTATGCCGCATGCAGACAGGGTTCTGTGGGGCGTTGACTTACCATCGAAGCCGATTCCTTGCCTGGGATCGACGCTCCAACCGTGGCCTGCGGACATTAACATCAAGGAGCTCACAGTCTCGGGTAAGAGACCAACGTCAGGAAGCTCCAAAAGCCGCACGACGTTCGACTAGCCCCAACCCAGGGTAGATCGCCCTGAACTGAGATTCCCTCTCGATGCAGGAGCTTGATCGCCCCAAAGAGGAGGCCCCCGACTGCTGGAGGACAAAGAAGGAAACGGTTTGAACTTTTGTTCGCCTTACATCACAGTGAGGAATGTGGAGGTGTCACTGTGGTGGATGTTTATGTAAAACGTATTTTGTGTGTTCTGTTGCTTTTTATTGGTATGACTGTATGGCAAATCAAATTCCTCGTATGTTGCAATACATACTTGGCTAATAAAGTATGATTATGGGGGGGGGGATTGTAAATGCCTCTAAAAATCAAAACAATCAAATCTGTTTGTCTCTCCAAAATGAAAAGAACATGAGGCACTGAAGATAACATATACATTTTAGTCAGTAGTGTTTGCTGATATAATTAATTTTATTATTTAAGTACTTTAAAGTGTTTCAGATTAAGTGTTAAGCGGCTTTTTCACGGGGCGACTTGACGCAAGAGTTAACCAGAGTTTAACATCGTGGGACCCTTGTGCGATAACCGTACGGCATTCGTGGACCACCGTGGATCACCGTAGCGCTAACGGCAGGTAATCGTGTAACTTGGTGACTCGGGAGAAAATTCAAGCAAGCTTGAATTTCTCCAAGAGTGACTTGTACACTTGTGGTTGAGCATTGCAACATTATATGAACGTAGTGGCCAGTGCGATATCCGTGCGATATCCGTATTGACTCTTGCGGTTACCGGGGGAACTCCTGCGAACGGTGAACCCGGAAGCTGGACAGAGGGGACAGAAGGTGAGTAAAAATTGACTTCTGTGGGATTGAATTTAAAAAATAAAGATTTGCATCCGCATATGGACATCAACTTATTCATGAGTTATGTTAATGAGATTCAAGAAAATAACTATAATCTTTAAAAGGGACTTTAAAAGGGACTTTACTGAAAGGTCCCGCATTTTTATGGTCCGTGAGAAATTTTTCACATGTACTTCTTTGAGAGATACAGCTCGGAGTCCTCGCCGACTAGCGATCGATGCCTTTCCGAAGCAGGGTCCGGAACGCTACCAATCAATGTTCTCCAGAGACCCGTGTAAGGACACAAAAAGCTGGAGTAACTCAGCGAGTCAAGCAGCATCTCTGGAGAAAAATAGCTGATGTTTCGGGACGAGACACATCTTTAGACTCAATTCCGATTTGGATGTCTGAAGAAGGGTTCCGATTCGAATCGCCACCTATTCTTTTTCTCCAGAGATGCTGCCTGACCCGCTGACTTACTCCAGCTTTTTATGTTTTTCTTCCCAGATCTGACTTACCTGCTGAGTTACACCAACATTTTGTGTCCTTTTGTGCGTATTAACCAGCATCTGCAGTTCCTTTAGACATTACCTAACTTCAGATTTTAGAGATATAGCGCGGAAACAGGCCCTTCGGCCCACCGAGTCCGCGCCGACCACCTATTCTTATCCGGCTTCAGAACGGTTCTTCCTTCCATTCGTTTGGGCACTGACCCGACCTACCAACCTACCTCAATGCGGACATTGGACTTTTTCCCCCTGGAACTGTCCTGAAAACATATATTCGGAACTCTGGTATTTTCCTCTTCGCTCTACCTGGTGTTCTTGTGCATGTGTCGGAGGGAACAGCAGATGCCGGTTTAAAGAGAATGCTGGAGTAACTCGACGGTTCAAAATGCTGGAGTAACTCAACGGGACATGCAGCATCTCTAAAGAGAAGGAACGGGTGACGTTTCGGGTCGAGGCCCTTCTTCAGACTGTACGTGGCTTGGTTATATTCATGTATAGCATTATCTGATATGATTGTATAGCACGCAAACAAAAGTTTATTCCCTGCATAGAATCATACAGCGTAGAAACAGGCCCTTCGACCCAACTTGCCCACACCGACCAATATGTCCCATCTACACTAGTCCCACTTGCCCGCGTTTGGCCCATAACCATCTAAACCTATCCTATCCATGCTTCAGTCTAATGCGTCTTAAACATTGCGACAGTACCTGCCTCAACTACCTTAACGGATAGCTCATTCCATACACTCACCACCCTTTGCGTAAAATAGTTACCCCTTAGGCTCTCATTAAATCATTCCCCCCGAACCTAAACCTGTATCTGCTGGTTCTCGATATGAGACAATAATAACAAACCAAAGCGAGTTAGGACATCAACGGGGAGATCCTGGATAAACCCAAGGTAGCCACAAAATGGAGGAACTCAGCGCAACAGGCAGCATCTCTGGGGAGAAGGAATGGGTGACATTTCGGGTCGAGACCCTTCTGATATGCTGCCTGTCCCGCTGAGCTACATGTTGTGTCTATCTTCGTTTTAATCCAGCATCTGCAGTTCCTTCCTGGCCGAACCCGATTGAAAGATGAGAGGCTGGGCGATAGAGCACTGGGTGTGACAAGGATCAGGCTTCAGTAAGCAAAGTAAAGAGAGGTGGCAACGTTATGGAAATGAAGCGGGTAATCCGAGTGATGGCGAGACGGTATCCTCTAATGTGTCGGAAAGAACTGTAGATGTTGGTTTGCGCCGATGATAGACACAGTAATACTGGAGACAGACATAAAATACTGGACGGGCAGCATCTGGATAAAAGGAATGGGTGACGTTTCGGGACGAGACTCTGAAGAAGGGTCTCGAACCGAAACGTCACACATTCCTTCTCTCCAGAGATGCTGCCCGTCCCACTGTGTTACTCCAGCATTTCGTGTCTATCTTCCGTATGTTCTGTGATGGTCATCTCGGAGTCAAGTGGCAACTCTGGTCTGTAGACACGAGGAACTGCAGATGCAGGAATCACGAGCAAAACACAGAGCGTTGGACGAGCCTGACCCTTTGAGTTCCTCCATCACTTTGTGTTGAAGTCAGGTCTGGACATTGCTTGGCTCAGTCTCAGGCGCCGGCCAACTAGGAAGGTCGAGTCAAAGTCCAGCACTAACACTCAAGAAATAACGTTTGCGGCCTGATGTTCCCAATATTTAATTGAAATCATTAATAAAGTAAATAAATAGATACCGGTCTAATCAGTATCTACGGGATTGGACAGGCTAGATGCAGGAAGAATGTTCCCGATGTTGGGGGAGTCCAGAACCAGGGTCCCAGTTTTACAGTCTACCGTGGGAACTCTTTAACTCAGTAAAGTAAAGTAAAGTAAAGTAGCCTTTATTGTCATCAGCGCACAGGCAGCAGTTGATTGTTGCTCTATTCAGTTTCCCAGGGGGTCGGGACGGGACTGGAGTTGGGAGGGAAAGGTGGGGGAGTCGAGGGAGAGGAGGGGGAGACAGATGGGGGTGTCTTCATTTACTGGCGGCGGGTGTCTGTCACTGAAACAGGCAGGTGAGATTTCACATCCACCTTGTGTGTGCCTCTCTCTCTCTCCCCCTCCCTCCCTCTTACACAGGCTGAGAGACTCTGCCTCTGTGAGTGTACGTCTCTTTCTCCCCCTCTCCCACACACAGTAAGACCGAGGTACTGTGCTCAGTCCATCTGTGTCTCCCACATACACAGTAAAACATGTCTCCAAATGAGCCAATTCAACCAAGGGAGGATATTTATAGTGTGTGAAAAAAAAGTGACATCATTTGTGCCACGTGATGATTTAACAACACTTCACAATGTTCATTCAAGATTTAACGGGAAAGCTCGGGAGACGGACAAGTCACTCGCACAAATAACAGAAATGCCGAGTACCGTGGGAACTCTTTATCTACCCCCCGTTATATCGTGTGATATCGTGCTAGACCACGACTACTTCACTCTGGTTACATCTTGCGTCAAGTCGCCCCGTGAAAAAGCCGCATTACTGCTTTTCGAACATTTTAAAGAATATTTATATTTATTGAGTTCATAAGAGGGGACTTTGGTGGTATCGATGTTCTTCGGTTTTCTATGAAAATTCATGATCCTAACCCTTAAGATAATGACTTAGTGTACAAGAGAAAGAAAAATGTGTACAGTTTTCACAAGGGATATGCATTGCAGCAGAAAAATGAAAACTTTCAAAGGTCCAGGCTGGTATAATGGGCTTTATATGACCTCTTTCTGCACTGTTTAACTGTGACGTCAATAAGCAAGGTTGTTAGCTCTAATGATCAAAGGCGTCAACCACGTATAGGATTCCAGAGAGGCTGAGTAAATTGAGTGAATGAGTGGTGTGATCGTATGTCAAGTCCTGGACGGAAATTGTTCTATCAATTGCAATTTTACTGATAATTGAGTTCAAAGCAGAGATGAATGATTCCATTCATGTTGTTTCGGAATATGGTTAAAGTGTCAGAGGAAACTGCCATCCCCCAGTTTGAAGGGCTTGCAGAAATAAGTGTTAAAGTCAGTGGATTCTTCTTTCCGAAAACAGAATTCAATGCACAAAGGTTATCACAGAACACATTTAGCAAATTGATCAAATTTCCACCCCAATATCGCTCAATATCCGGTGAGGTAAATCAACCAAGTGCAACACTGCACCAGTTTGCAGATGCAGATTTGACCTCCTGGCTGGTTTAGGGGGAGAGTCAGGTTGTGGTACTGAGTGAGAGTCAGGTTGTGGTACTGAGTGAGAGTCGGGGTCTGGGTCATTTGTCTTTGTCTTTACTTTCTTTGGAGAATCTGATCTTACATCTGAACTTGGAATAATACCTAAACATGAAATATCTTCATCTTTGTTTTGTTCTAGAAATGGTTCATCCTTGCTGGGATTACATGATTTGTGTGTACACTTCTCACAATTTGCATTAAGCATCTCTTGGTACCACCCACTTCAAATACTGTTCCAACCTCCAATTTGTTTGCTTTGCAAGCAGGGCTGTGAACACGAACCTAATCATGTGTATTGAACCTACGTACTTTTTGACTAACCTTGGGAGGCAGGATAGATAGAATCAAGTTCTGAACCTTCTTTTCATAAGAAGTTCAGCTGGGGTATACCCTATGGTTGACTGTGGAGTTGTGCAGTAAGAAACTAGCTTAGAATTTCAAATTCCCTTCAAGAACCTGTTTCTTTAGAGCCTCCTTGGCTATCCCGACTGACTTTTCGGCTGCGCCATGTGATGTTGGATGGTAAGTTGGGACTAACTAATGCGTGATACCATTTAGCTCTGTGAAATTTTGGAACAATGCAGCACAAACAATGTAATGGGGGGGGGGGGGGGGGGTTGGAGAATGGTGCAATGAGCCTGACGCAGCAGATCAGTACATCTGGCAAAACTTGAAACAAACCTCCTGCCATGGACCCCTCTTGACCCTGCCATCCCTCCCACAGTGATCACATCTGGATGCTACCTAATGTACCTCCCACTCTCACCAAGTCATCATCTTCTCTGACTGTCAGACTCCGTCCAAAAGGCTGTCCCTGTTTGACAGGTTTTTCCATCACAGCAGTTAACCAGGCTTGCTGCTGGTTGAAAATGGAGTTAAATTGGACAGGACACTGCATTCCCAGCAGTTCTGGCTGATCTATCTGCAATCACTTACCCCTAATCCTCCCAATAGAAATCCTATTCCCTCTGAGCTCTAGAATGATTGCAGCATTTTCTATTTCAACGTCACAGAATTAATATCTTGAAAGATCACATTCCCATCCACTGAGAATTCACATGATACCGAACTGAGGTTTTTATTTTTAGCCATAAACCATTAAACATTTCATTCATGCTGAACATTGCAACTAATCCTAGCTGAGTCTCAGTGAAGGCAGAGGATTGATGCCTCAATCTGATGAGACATTGCTCCTGCTGGCATGATCTCTCATGGACAGGGTTACTGACACTTTGCTAATTGGTCTTGTCCCTGTGTTGCAATGATTTTCAAATTCTATCTGGGAGGAAGCTACCTATCAAGCCTATATGGGAATCGTTAATTAAATTTTTTTCCTCTCTCTTAAAGAGTCATGTGTCTTCCTTAAAGGGAGATGGTAGTTTACAAACTTTTTTGTCAATGTGAGACATGTTCTTAATGAGTAAGAGGGAAATGTTATCCAGATTAAGGTGAGAATGCAAAGTTGAAGTTACAGTCAGATCAGCCATGGGACGACAGATGGCACAATGGGCTAAGTGTTCGGCTGGCAACCGGAAGGTAGCTGGTTCGAATCCCGCTTGGAGTGCATACTGTCGTTGTGTCCTTGGGCAAGACACTTCACCCGCCTTTGCCTGTGTGTGTCCTTGGGCAAGACACTTCACCCACCTTTGCCTGTGTGTGTGGATGTAATTATGTGAAGCACTTTGGGGTCAATGCAAGTTGACTAAAAATGTGCTATATAAATAAAGAAATTTAAATTTTATTGAATAGTGCTATAGTGTTAGAATAAAGGGGAGGTCATTTAGGACTGAGGTGAGAAAAAACGTTTCCACGCAGAGAGTTGTGAATTTATGGAATTCCCTGCCACTGGGTTATTGATAGGGGACGATCAGCCATGATCACAATGAATGGCGGTGCTGGCTCGAAGGGCCGAATGGCCTCCTCCTGCTCCTATTTTCTTTGTTTCTATGTTATGGTCCTGAGGCTTAACATATCAACAAGAAGCAGGAATAGGCATTGAATGGCCCATTCCTGCTTCAAATTGTATCTCCGTATCTAAGTATAGTCAGGGGTTGAGTTTATAGGCAAATAAAAAGGAATATCTTTAATTTCACAACAAACATGGTACTTGGAGTTTTAACATAGGAAACATGGCAATCAATTTGGCACATGAAGCTCTCACCAATGCCAATGTGATGGTGACCATCAGTCTGTGTTTGATTCTGTCATAGAGCAACATAGCATGAAAAAAGGACCAACTCAACCCTGCCAACCAAGGATGCCTCATTCCAAGCTAATCCCATTTACCCAAGCCTGGTCCATATCCTTTGAAGCCATTCCAATCCATGTACCTGACCAAATGTCTTTAAAATGGTGTTATTTTATCTGCATCAACTACTGCTTGTTCCATATACTCACTATCCACTATATGAGAAAGTTGCCCCTCAGGTTCCTATTAAATATTTATCCTCTCTTCTTAAACCTTTACCCTTTAGTTGTTGATTCTCCTATCCTGGGTAAAAAACCCATGATTTCACACACCTCTATAACCATTCAGCATCCTGCTTTCCAATGAATGGTCCTAACTTGCCCAACTTTTTCCTATAGCTCAGAGCCTCAAAACCAGGTTTGTTACTTCTAATGCCCCATATACATTATATCTCTTATCAGGTCACCCCTCAGTCTCCGTTGGCCCAGGGAAAACAGGTTTAACCTATCCAATTTCTTCCCTTAACTTAAGTTCCTCCAATCCAGGAAACATCCTGGTGATAGATGCAAAAAGCTGAATAACTCAGCTGGTCAGACAGCATCTCTGGAGATAGGGAATGTCAAAAACTGGTGAATCTGCTCTGCACACTCTCCAGCACACAACCATGTTCTTCTTTCGGTGTGGTGACCAGAACTGCACTAAGTTTTATTGGATCATTTTATACCTCCATACAAGACACAAAAGCTCTGAGCCTTCTGATGCTTTGTCCCCTAGTTTCAGTAGTCACATGCTAGAAATTATCATGAGTTAGCGAGAATAAGAAATTGACAATGTTCAAGAAGTGCTTTTGTTGTTGGCACGGAGCTCAGAGTGGAGTGCTAGTTTCAGAAGTGTATTGCCAAGCATGCAGATGAAGTGGCCACACAGTGGAGCTGTTTGAGTGTTTTATTCGAGATGGTGGCCTGGGAAGGGTGCTGATTGAATGAGAGCCCTGCACTGCCTGTAGAACTGCACTGGGTGGCAGTCTTGGCTACACACCAGAGAGCATTCTCTCTGAACAGTTCCAGTATTCGCTAATCCAGTGGCTCTGAAATCCAAACTTTTGCCAGAACAAATACAGTGTCTAATACGATGATGGATGCAGAAAGAATAATAAGCATTGACCTGATGCTAGCAAGCTCCAAGTGTTATTACCGCTAATCCAAGAGGAAAAGTAATGGTAAAATTATCTGTAAGAATCACAAGGTAGACAAAAGTGCTGGAGAAACTCAGCGGGTGCAGCAGCAGCTACGGAGCGAAGTAAATAGGCAACGTTTCGGGCCAAACCCCTTCTTCAGACTGATGTGGGGTGGGGGGGTGGGGGTGGGGAGAAGAAAGTAAAAAGGAAGAGGAGGATCCCAAGGGCTGAGGGAGAGCTGAGAAGGGGAGGAGACAGCAAGGGCTATCGGAAATTGGAGAATTCAATGTTTATGCCGCTAGGGTGCAGACTGCCCAAGCGGAATATGAGGTGCTGCTCCTCCAATTTCTGGTGGTGCTCACTCTGGCCATGGAGGAGGCCCAGGACAGAGAAGTCGGATTCGGAATGGGAGGGGGAGTTGAAGTGCTGAGCCACCGGGAGATCAGGTTGGTTAATGCGGACCGAGCGGACGAGTTCGGCGAAACGATCGCCAAGCCTACGCTTGGTCTCACCGATGTAGATCAGCTGACATCTAGAGCATCGGATGCAATAGATGAGGTTGGAGGAGATGCAGGTGAACCTCTGTCGCACCTGGAACGACTGTTTGGGTCCTTGAATGGAGTCGAGGGGGGAGGTAAAGCGACAAGTTTAGCACAAGAATCACAAGCTTGTGTATGGCAGTGAGGTTTTGAGGTTTTGAATGAATTGTTGTTCAATTAGAAGAATGTGCGTATTTTTTGACAGCTACACCTCTGCTCTGAGTAAGAACAAAGATCGGCACAGTGAGAATATGAAATAAGAACTGCGTAGAAGGGTCTCGACCCAAAAAACGTCACCTATTCATCTTCTTCAGAGATGCTGCCTGACCCGCTGAGTTACTCCAGCATTTTGTGTCTTATCATCATCTTTTATATCACTGTTGACAAGGAACACGGGAAGGTGAAGTGCAGCTGTTATGGTCATCAAGGCCAGAAAATCCTACTACATAAAGAATTGTATGAAGGAACTGCAGATGCTGGTTTAAACTGAAGATAGACACAAAAAGCTGGAGTAACTAAACTTTTTGTGTCGACCACATAAAAAATGTGTTTGAAAACGTCATTGTGAGGTGGTTCATGGCTGTTACAAGGATACAATAGAAGAGTAAAATGTAGATACAAAGAACTGCAGGTGCTAGTTTACAAAAAATAGACACAAAATGCTGGAGTAACTCAGTAAATCAGGCAGCATCTCTGGAGAACATGGATAGATGACATTTCGGCTCTGGACCCTTCTTCAGACTGATTGTAGTACGGGAGGGCAGAACAAAGCCTGGCAAGCAATAGGTGGATACGGGAGAAGTAATAGCTTCACAATATTAAAGTATGAATTAGTTTAATTTAGTTTAAAGCTGCAGCATGGAAACAGGCCCATATTCCACATTCCCTTAGCCCTGACTCTCAATCTGAAGAATGGTCTTGACCCGAAACGTTACCTATCCCTTTTCTCCAGTGATGCTGTCTAACCTCCTGAGTTATTCCAGCTATTTGTCTCTATCTTCATGTTACATGTTCGTTTCACACTAGTTCCTTGTTATTCACTTTGGCATTCACTCCCTGCACACTAGAAGGAATTTTACAGAGGCCAATTAAGCTGCAAACCCGCATGTCTTTGGGATGTGTGAGAAAACCAGAGCACCTGGAAGAAATCCACACAGTCACAGGGAGACCGTGCAAACTCCACACCGGCAGCACCCGAGGTCAGGATTGAACTTGGATCTTTGACTGCTGTGAGGCAGCAGCTGTGCCACTGTGCAGCCCTTATGATTGAGGTGCAGGAGCTCTGAAGTTGTGTGGGCATTGCAACCTTGATTGCGCTGGCTCCTGCAATGGCAGGTCTCCGACAATCTGCTGCTTTGAGGCAGGTTTGCCCTGAAGTGGTGTGGGTCTGTGATGGAGCAAGGGCACCACATGTTGCCCACGCCAATGGATATCTTGCCTATGGGGAGCTCAACTAGGGCAGGGGTTATTGTCAGTTTGGCCTTTTCCTTCCATAGTCCCATTAAAAAGGAGTTCCCTGGGAGATGATGAATTCCAAGCATTGCATTCAGGAAGGATCTGTCCTTTAGTGCTGGAGTTGGCATTGGAGCTCAGGGTGACCATGGTGGTGCAGCGGTAGAGTTGCTTGCAGCCTTACAGCGCTTGCAGTTCCAGAGGCCCGTGTTTGATTCCGTCCACAGGTGCTGTCTGTACGGAGTTTGTACATTCTCCCCATGACCGCATGGGTTTTCTCCAACATCTCCGGTTTCCACACACACTCCAAAGATGTACAGGTATGTAGGTTAATTGGCTTGATGTTTGTGTAAATTGTCCCCAGCGTGTGTAGGCTTGTGTTAATGTGCAGGGATTGCTGGCCGGTGTGGACTCGGTGGGCCAAAGGGCCTGTTTCCATGCTGTATCACTAAAAAACGAAGGATTATAGCTGTGTACCCAGCCCCCGCGTTTGCATGGCTCAGATTTGTCCTAGTTGCATCAATCTTATATGGCCCATTGACTGATGGGCCTCCGCAGAGGCAACTGTGGAGGCCTCAATAGGCCCGACTATGGGTGGACATTGGGGATGGGACTGGACTTTGTGCCTTCCCCCATAATGGGAACCATTGTGGGGGGATGTTTTTTATGTTAAAGCTATTTATTATTGTTATGTTTGTATTCCTTTTTTAATGTGCTGCATTGGCAAAAAGAATTTCACTACATCTAGGTGTATGTGACAATAAATCAACCTTTGAACCTTTGAACCTTTGATGTTGCTGTCATCTACCCAAACAGCCTCCAGGGGTATGATGCCAGTTGTGAGGCATTAGCTTCTTGGGACAGGTAGAATTCAGCATACGTTCCTCAAATCTTGCTGTTCCTGCAGGGAATTGTGATTGTTTTTAGTCAATATATTTTGCAGATGAAAGCCTGCTACACAGTAGATACAAGATACATTTATTTGTCACATGTACCAATTGGTACAGTGAAATGTGTGGTCGCCATACAGCCATACAAATAATAAAGAGCACAGAATACGATAGTCTTTAACACAGACATCCCAACCCAGCGAGATCAAAGTTTCCCACTGTGAGGGAAGGCTCCAAAATTCAGTCATCCTCCTCTGTTGTCCCATGTAGGATGTCTAGCCCAGAACTCTTTGGATGCCAGTAGAGCAGTTAGATATTTGATGCCAATGATGTGGAAGGTGGACTGTGGCCCCTGTGGGCTCCATATACACAGTTAACTCTCCATGACTTGTTTGGCACCAAAACAGCCCAGCTAGCTTAAATCAGAAAAAACAAAGGACAAAGGATCCAAACAATCAAGTTCAAAGTTTTTTTTCTAATTCTCAAATTGGCTGAAACATCCCTGTTTGTAGATTAAATTCAATATTGATTTGTTCATATGAATAAAATTCTTTATTGGCTCAGATGGTTGTAGTGCATCTGGTACATCTATTGTACACGTTCTTAAATGCTTTGTAACTTATAGGGTACCTGCCCACATCCATGAACATTGAAGCACTTTAATGTCCAGTCAGCTTACTTTATCCTGGGTAACTCTATTCATGAAGGAATGTGTACATGAGAAAGAGCTTGCCAACAGAGACAGAGTTTTGTGTTTAGTATTAGAATCGCAGCACTGGTGTCAAAGTCATTCTTTAGGTTTCCAATTCCATAATTATATTTCTGTTAATGAAATTGCATGTCAAGATGGAACATTACAACAACAAAAAACCCTGCATATGCTGGAAATATAGAACAGAACATAGAACAGTGTAGGAAGGAACTGCAGATGCTGGTTTAAAACGAAGATAGACATAAAATGATGGTGCAACTCAGCGGGACAGGCAGCATCACTGGAAAGAAGGAATGGGTGACGTTCCAGGTTGAGACCTTTCTTCAGTCTGAAGAAGGGTCTCAACCATTCCTTTTCTCCAGAGAAGCTACCTGTCCCGCTGAGTTACTCCAGCATGTTGTGTCTATCTTAGAACATAGAACAGTGCAGCCCAGGAACAAGCCCTTCAGCTCACAATGTCCATGTCAAACACACTATCAGGTGAAGCCATTCTCCTCTGCCTGTACATGGTCCACATCCCGCCATTACCTGTTTATATACTTGCCTGTCTAAAAGTCTCTTAAAATGCTACTATTGTATCTATCTCCACCACTACCCCAGCAGCACTTGCCAGGCACCCAACAATCATAATAAGAAATAGATCAGTCAATGATGGAAACACTCAATAGGTCAGGCACTATGTGAACAGCAGGTGGTTCCATCTATTTCTGTTTTTATTCAATACCATGTCTTAATAGGACATTAGTGATAATATATTGTTCTCCAAAGATCTTGAATACCCTTTTATCAGACATCATGTGTTATCAATGCACATTTACTGAAAGTCCCCACGGAACAATTACGTGTGGACAACTGTTATCAGCAGAAGAAAAGATTGCCAGTAAAATATCAAAATAATCTGTATATCTGAAACAATATCAGGCACTGTACAATCAAACCATATCATAAAAAGCAATCTAATTATAATATTACCTGAACCACTGGATTAGAATCAAAGCACTACCAATTATTCTATATATAAATGACCTGAATCCCTTGATTTGGTTGTAGCCAGTAACCCATGCTTTAGTTTAGACATACATTTAGATATATTCCTCAATGCGAGTCTAACCAGTAGCTCCCTCCATCCATTCATTATTCTGTGCATCCAAGTATTTTCATCCAAGTATTTTCTATTCTCTGTCCAAAGAGTAATGGGAAATTATTAATTCTCCTGTTTTAATATTCATTTATGTATTGGTGCCATTATTCTTAACTATGTGTTTTTGCAGGCAAAATGATTCTCAATATTACTGCCATTGTAGATGTTTTTCTCCAACTTGACCTTTTGCTCATTACTGATTTGAAGTAATGTGTTTGATTATTTGTACCAGTGTAATGTGTTTCTCAATCTGATCTTATTTCACATTCTCTCTGCATAGTGAGAATTGTTCACCCTTGTCATCTCTGGTTCAGTTATTTACACCCACTCTCATTTGATTCCATTCTTATTTCTTCAGTCAGAGACAAGCTTTTACCTGGGTGAGTTTTTCTTCATCTACGGGTATGTGCTGCCCCTTGACTGAAAATTCATCACCTTACAGAAATGAGTGTAATGTCACCCATTCTCATCTTATCACCACCTCCCTTTGCCTCTCCATCGCTTCTCTTGTGCCTTGGTGCCTGTTCAACATTTAGGTCTGAGTTAATTGAAATATACAATATACAATACAATACAATACAATTTATTTGTCATTTGGACCCCTTGAGGTCCAAACGAAATGACGTTTCTGCAGCCATACATTACAAAACAAAAAGACCCGAGACACAACACAATTTACACAAACATCCATCACAGCGCTGTGATGGAAGGCAAAAATACTTATCTCTCCCCCCCCCCCCCCCCCGATGTCAGAGTCAAAGTCAAAGCCCCCAGCGGGCGATGGCGATTGTCCCGCGGCCATTAAAGTTCTTGAAGTAATTGAAATATCTTACAGTTATGAAGACCAAATCCATTATCCTCTATCCTTGCCACCACACTGTGTTCCAGCCATCAAATTCCCCATTTTTGCTGGTCAGGCACTAAGGCTTGCATCTAAAGCAGCTTACTCGACTTTAAGCTTCAAACTCCACATCCATTCTGTCAGCAAGACCATCCCTGTAACATCGGTTACCACATGGAGCACCAAAACAAGCCCTTTCGCCCACCTTGTCCATGCCGATCAAGTTGGCATTCTGAGCTAGTACCATCTCCCCATCTCATTCACTTCATCATCTTTTGGAGTCCTATCTGGGCCATCTGGAGTATTGTGTACAGTTTTGGTATCTGGAGTATTGTGTACAGTTTTGGTCTCCTAATTTGAGGAAGGACATCCTTGTGATTGAAGCAGTGCAGCGTAGGTTCACGAGATTGATCCCTGGGATGGCGGGACTGTCATATGAGGAAAGATTGAAAAGACTAGGCTTGTATTCACTGGAGTTTAGAAGGATGAGTGGACATCTTATAGAAACATTTAAAATTATAAAAGGACTGGACAAGCTAGATGCAGGAAAAATGTTCTCAATGTTGGGCAAGTCCAGAACCAGGGGCCACAGTCTTAGAATAAAGGGGAGGTCATTTAAGACTGAGGTGAGAAAAAAACCTTTTCACCCAGAGAGTTGTGAATTTATGGAATTCCCTGCCACAGAAGGCAGTGGAGGCCAAGTCACTGGATGGATTTAAGAGAGAGTTAGATAGAGCTCTAGGGGCTAGTGGAGTCAAGGGATATGCGGAGAAGGCAGGCACGGGTTATTGATAGGGGAAGATCAGCCATGATCACAATGAATGGCGGTGCTGGCTCGAAGGGCCAAATGGCCTCCTCCTGCACCTAGTTTCTATGTTTCTATGTTTCTATTACTGTCAATTGATGTGGTCATTCAAGTCCTCCCCTTCCTGCTGTCTGCATTCTAAAAGCTTTTCACTGTACCTCGGTACACGTGACAATAAACTAAACTAAACCTCACTCTACGTCCCATTCATCCATCATTGCTACTGATACAGACTGTACAGGCTCCCTGGTTAAACAGTGGCTCAGTTTGAAGTTGTCATCCTTGTCTTTAACTTCCCCTCCATACGCCTCATGTTTTCATCCACCGTTATGTAACCACTTTGACCATTCTGGGATATATATCCTCAAACTTTATAGCAGAATCTTGGCCAAAGTACTGACATCTTCCCTTCACCCATCGAACCTGGGAAGGAATTAATAATGACTGAAAACGAAAAAAATAATGCAGGAAAGGACTGCATTTAAACAAAGTCTGTAAAGAGCGATCAGTACTGTAGCAACTGCATCAGCATTCTGGCACAGTCGGCAGATTTGCTGCTTCACAGCCCCAGTAACCCAAGTTCAATCTTGACCTCTGATGCTGTATGTGTGGTAGTTTGCAAGCTCTTCCTGTGACCACATAAATGTCTCCCTTGTGCTCCAGTTTCTTCCCACATCCTAAAGAGCCACGGTTTGGTGGTTTAATTGACACTCTAAATTGCTCAATAAACAAAGTACTGGAGGAAATCAGCAGACCAGTTATCATTCAGTGGGGGGAAAAAGGCTCAAGGTGTTTCGGGTCAGGACCCATCTTCATATTGGTTCGTATCTCCATTTTAAATTGCTCCATGTGCCCATGTGAATGTGAGGGTGAATCTGGGTTGAGTTGATGGGATTGTGGGGAGAATAGAACAATGTAGGATGAGTGTAAATGTTTATTTGGTGCAGACTCGGTGGGCTGAAGGACCTATTTCAGTGCTGGATGACTATGAGTGAACACCTCTTTTAATGCAGTGAGAATAACCACATGGTGACGCTATAAACATGGGCCAGAGCTCCAGAGGTTGCTTTTCATTGAAATAGCTTAAAGAATTGTCTTCATCCATCTGAGAAAGCAGAGAGGAGTTCAGTTTGAAATCTCATCTAAAAGACACTACCTGTGAGAGTTCAGCTCTTTTTCAGCCCCACCTTGGTGGCCCAGACCTTTGCACCCAGGTTTTGTGAACTGTGGATTTGACTCAGAATAATCTGACGGAGTGAAGGCAGCTGAGATGAAGCTGATGTACACATTTACATAAAGCTTTATGACATCTGACCCATAGTGCATTGTAACAAGTGAATTGCTTGAGACTTGATCACTGGGAGATAGGGAGACCTGGTCGGCACAGCAAGATGTGACAAAGGGCAAATGAATAAATGATGGGCACGTATTGCTCTGGGATTGTGAAACCCTTCTTGGTTTTCTTCAAATGAATTAATTGGATTCTTCAGGTTCATCTGATGAACAGCATCTCTAAACACACTGCCCTCTCTGTGCACTGCAATGAATTGTGGACCAAGAAATTACACGTAAGTAAGGCTGAGCCTTAAATCCAGAATGATATAACTCTTGTAACCTGAGCAATTTTGGGCACCATATCTGCGGAAGGATGTCCTGGCGCAGGAGAGCGTCCAGAGGAGGTTTACAAGAATGATCTCAGGAATGAGTGGGTTAACATATGATGAGCGTTTGATGGCACTGGCCTGTACTCACTGGAGTTTAGAAGGTTGAGGGGGGACCTCATTGAAACATACCAATTAATGAAAGGCTTTGATAGTGGATTTGGAGAGGATGTTTCCACTAGTGGGAGAGTCTAGGACTAGAGGTCATAGCCTCAGAATTTAGGAAGAATATGAGGAGGAATTTCTTTAGTTAGAGGGTGTTTAATCTGTGGAATTCTTTACCACAGAAGGCTGTGGAAGCCATATCAATGGGTATTTTTAAGGCGGAGATAGATACGGAGATAGATTGATTAGTACGGGTGTCAGGGGTTATGGAGAGAAGCCAAGTGAATGGGTTTAGGAGGGAGAGATAGATCTGCCATGATTGAATGGTGGAGGAGACTTGATGGGCCGAATGGCCTAATATTTCTCCTATCACTTATGACCTTACGATGTCTAATGGCAACAGTAGACAGTGGGCTTTTAATTTTTGGTTAGTTACTTAGGTTAGTTAATCAATATCCCAGCACCTGCAGTTAAGATGTTTATGATTCAATTTTTGGAAGCTCTTTTATATTTATGAGGGATTGGGAGTTTGTAGAAGGAATTCCAAGGTCCATGCATCTGAAGAAATGATTGCCTATGGGAAGGGGGATAATAGGGAGGCTATGGTTCTACTGCAATGCAAACTATAATCTACATTAGTGGTGGTTGCCAAAGTGGACAGTACTACCCCCTGGGGGGCTGTGCGAACACCTTGGGGCAAGGGGGACTAAGGGGCAAGGGGGTGGCACATGGTGCCGGAGATGAGCAGGGCACTGGGCAAGTTGGTGTCAGTACACACTTGACATGCTCTCGGTTGGTTCTACTACCTTGCCAGTGTTCAGCTGGCAACCGGAAGGTAGCCGGTTCGAATCCCGCTTGGAGTGCATACTGTCGTTGTGTCCTTGGGCAAGACACTTCACCCACCTTTGCCTGTGTGTGAATGTGTGTGAATGTGTGTGAGTGATTGGTGGTGGTCGGAGGGGCCGTAGGCGCAGATTGGCAGCCACGCTTCCGTCAGTCTGCCCCAGGGCAGCTGTGACTACAGAAGTAGCTTACCACCACCGAGTGTGACTGAGGAGTGAATGAATAATGCGATGTAAAGCGCCTTGAGTATTAGAAAGGCGCTATATAAATCCCATCCATTATTACCTTCCACTCCACTGGCCTCTATAAAAGTGCATTGTTTTTCTAGGAAAACTTATTTCTTGGAACTTTCCTAGGTTATTACTTGCATATTATCTAAGGATTCATGCATAAATATTGAGATAATAGTCTAAGCAGTGTTGTTAGTGCACTCACGCTTGTAATTGTCCCTAAACCAGCATTTTATTTTATTAGTAATGTTAGTAAATAGTGCTCTGCGTGAGTTACTACTACTCAACTCGCTGTTCTGAATGATGCTTTTTATAGGGTAGGGTCAGGGGGTATTTGTGATGTGTTCATGGAGCCAAGGGAATGGGGACCGAAAATGTTTGGGGAAACACTGATCCACATCATCAAACCTTGCTAACAAAAAGCCAGTTTTCCAAAGTAAATCATAAATTTCACAGCAAAGCTGAGGTGTTGAGGCAGCTTATGTCTCACCCTGTGAGCCTGGAACTTGCTATCAGGAAGTTGGAAGCGATGTTGAGTAATATTTGTTGCACATTGCTGGGGGTGATACATATTTCAGCTAAAAAGATTTCCCACCAGACCAGTGGCCTATTAACCCTGCAGGAAGAAACCTGTGTGGTCAAAGAGAGAATATGCTAAAGGGCCTGTCCCACTTAGGCGACTCTTTAGGCGACTGCCAGGGACTAGTTTTAATGGAATTCACCTATCTCATTATCTCATTATATTTGCATGTGTATGAAACACATTTCAAGCTGTGGTCTCTGCTGATAGCGAGGAGATTTGGTGCCTATTTGTGTTCATCAACATTTAACAACAGCAGTGTGCTAACTGAGCTGGGAAACTGCTTTGCCAATGTTTGACGGACAAATAATGATCAGGCCATGCTTACTGCAACTTCGGGATGCGAGCAGAAGCTTCCACGTGGCAATGCTGACGACACAAACTGTACCACAGTGATCGACTGAAGTAGCCAATACTGCAACCACCGACCGCCAACCGTCACTGACCGACCGGAAAGACGTGATATGGAAGATGGCCACACACGAGGAAGAAGACTGCATCTTCAAATAAAGTATCGTATTTTCTTTTTTACATTCCGGTTAGCGGGAAATGAAGCTTAGATTTAAAATTCAATGCAACACTTAAAGGGGTTTGGCATTGCTGGATGCTTGGTGGCAGCTGTGACAGAGTGACAGCAGAGGTCACATCTACTGCAGCATTAGCTTTAGTGGAGCCATGTCTCCCTGACTTGCTAGTCGCCAGGATGCTGGAAGAAGCTGGAATGGCAAACCTGAATGCATATTGATAATATTTTGCGTGGGCAGGTTATAGCCCCACGGTACGAATATTGACTTCTCTAACTTCAAGTAATCCTTGCTTTCTCTCTCTCTCCATCTTTCCCCTTCCTCGTTCTCCAACTAGCCTGACTGTTGTCTTGATTAAATCTTATCTCAGTATGCTTGGTTGTCATCTTCTCCTCGCCTACAATGATCTATTCTACATTTTCCTTGGTTCTCATCCCCTTTGATGTCTTGGTTTCACATCTTACACATCCTTATCTCTGTGTCTCCCTCTCCCCTGACTCTCAGTCTGAAAAGGGGTCTCCATCCGAAATGTCACCCATTCCTTCTATCCAGAGATGTTGCCTGTTCCGCTGAGTTTTGTGTCATTCTGCACATTGATAATTCCTGGATTTAGATAGTAAATACCAACAGGTAGTGCCGTCGGCGATGGCAGCCTCACCAACAGTTTGTCTGTCTTTTAGTCTTTTTGTTATTTTTAGTATGTGTTAAAAGTTAGTGTTAATGGTCTGTTGAATGTGGGGGGGGTGGGGGAGGTGGTCAGGGGAAACCTTTTTTCAATCTCTTACCTTGCCGGAGATGCGATTGTTTTCCTGATCGTATCTCCGGTCGCTCTGCGGCCTAACATCATGGAGGTGAAGGCCTTGCTCGGGACTCACTTTGAGCCCCACCGCGGGGCCGTGGACTTACCATCGGAGCCTGCGATGCCTTGCCTGGGATCGACGCTCCAACCACGGCCTGCGGATTTCACCACCGAGGAGCTCGCAGTCTTGGGTAGAGACCGATGTTGGGAAGCTCCAAAGTCGCAGAAGGTTCCACCAGCCCCAACCCGGGGTCGATCGCCCTGACATCCCCCGATGTGGGAGCTTGATCGCCCCGACACAGAGGGCCCGACCGCCGGCTACGGGAGCCAAGATCGTCCCATCAACAGAAGGTTCGAAGCACCCGACCGTGGGAGAACAAAGAAGGGAAGAGATTTCACTTTTTTTTCGTCTTCCACCACAATGAGGAATGTGGAGGAGTCACTGTGGTGGATGTTTATGTTAAAATGTATTCTGTGTGTCTTGTTCCTTTTTATTGGTATGACTGTATGGCAAATCAAATACCTCCTATGTTGCAAAACATACTCGGCTAATAAATTATGATTATGATTAAAAGGGCTATGCTATACCACCTGGAAGAGACAGGACAAGGATAAGGGACGTTCATTGTCACATACACCAATTGGTGCAGTGAAATTTGAGTTGCCATTGCAGCACACAAATAAAATAAACACAACATTATAGAATTTAACATTAAACATAAAAAGACATCCCCCCACAGCGGGATCAACGTTTCCCACTGTGAGGGAAGGCAGCTAAGTTCACTCCACTTCCTCCATGTTCACCCGTGGTCGGGGCCTATTGAAGCCTTTGCAGTCGACGCTACGGTGGCCCGATGTTTCAGGCCCTCTTGCCGGAATGATAGAACTCCAGCGTCGGAAGAACGCTCTCAGTGGCTCCCGAAGTCCACAGGCCACGCTGGGTGGAGCTCCAACACTGGTGACCTCGGCAAAAGATCCCAGGCTCCGCGTTGATAAAGTCAGCGCCGCCGCGGCTGGAAGCTCCGCAGACCACAGCTCCACGATGTTGAAGTCGGCACTCCAGAGCTCCACACAGCGACCCGGGTGAGGCATCGCCCTGCTCCGCGATGGTACCTCAGTGCTGAAGCTGCAGCTCGAAGCTCTGGCCGGTCTCCGGCAGGAAAGGCCGCGCCAATCCGAATGGTAGGCCGCAAAGAGGGGGGCGAAGATGGGGCTCGGAGGAAGGACGCATCCCCGCCCAGGTAGGGACTGGAAAAACGGTTTCCCCCTTCCCCCCCCATCCCCCACATAAAAAGACTAAAAGGCCTCCAGAACTTTTTAACAAACTAAAAATTAAAAAAAGGGTGAAGAACGAACAGCTACAGGCGAGGCTGCCACACTCTATGGCGCCATCACTCGAATAAGCTCAGGATGAAAGAGCACTTTACCTCAGAATAGGAAAATATATCCTAAGAAAATAAAAGTATTACATTTAGTATCCGTACTATGATCAGGAATATAACCTGGTCATTTTGTGAAAGACATTTTGCCAAAAGATAACAGGCATCTGATTGTACCTTTCATTGCGTTTCTGAGGGATGTTTATCTGTGTGGGCATGGTTGCAATAATGATAATGAAAATAAGATCATTTCAAAATGCCCTAACATACATACAAGTATTTTGTTAGTTTAAATAAGAAACCAAATGAGGCAGGTTCTGGAGCATTAAATGGAGATTTATTTAATAGATAATGATCCATCGAGCTTCCCTTTTGCATCAATAATTCATCAGCCTTTGAATTTAAGAGATCCCATCAAATTCAATGATGTCTGAAGTTTGATTAATTGCAGTGAACAATACCTTGTACAATCTCTTAATGTGAGTATTGTTCTGAAAACAACAGGGCTTTTAATCTATTCCTTTGAAACTGCAATAACTCCCTAAGCTGTCTGTCTTATCTCCCCCCCCCCCCCCCCCCCCCCCCCCCCCCCCCGCCACCAATAGTAAAGATGTTATAGGTGCAGGAGTAGGCCATTCGGCCCTTTGAGCCAGCACCGCCATTCAATATGATCATGGCTGATCATCCACAATCAGATATCTATGCATAGATATCAGCTGTCTTTAATATCTTGTTTAAGAAGGAACTGCAGATGCTGGAAAATCGAAGGTACACAAAAATGCTGGAGAAACTCAGCGGGTGCAGCAGCATCTATGGAGCGAAGGAAATAGGCAACGTTTCGGGCCGAAACCCTTCTTCAGACGGATGGGGGGTGGCGGGGAGAAGAAAGGAAAAAGGAGGAGGAGGAGCCCGAGGGCTGAGGGATGGGAGGAGACAGCCCGAGGGTTGAGGAAGTGGAGGAGACAGCAAGGGCTAACAAAATTGGGAGAATTCAATGTTCATGCCCGTAGGATGCAGACTCCTCAAGCGGAATATAAGGTGCTGTTCCTCCAATTTCCGGTGTTGCTCACTCTGGCCATTCTGCTTGGGGAGTCTGCATCCTGCAACCTGAGCTAAGTGGCTCAGCACTTCAATTCCCCCTCCTATTCCCCATCCGACCTCTCTGTCCTGGGTCTCCTCCATGGCCAGAAACGTTGCCTATTTCCTTCGCTCCATAGATGCTGCTGCACCCGCTAATTTTCTCCAGCATTTTTGTGTGTCTTTAATATCTTTGTTGGTATTGATTGGCTTGCATTGTGTAGACTGTGTTTAGTGAGTCATGAGCTTCAAAAACCGGGACCCGTTCTTGGATCTTGCGTGAAGTATTCCTGCCTTGGATACCTGTTGCGAAAGAGAAAATAACTGATCAGGAACCTGGAAAGGAAAGGAAACACAAATAAGACATGAGGTGCATAACCCATTGTCCCAAATCCCTCCCTATATCACATAACCTGACTGTCACACAATATCTGTTAACGACTTTGAATCCAATCGAAAACAAGGAACTGCAGATGCTGGTTTATTAAAAAAAGTGCTGGAATAACTCAATGGGTCAGGTTGCATCTCTTGTGGTCGTGGATAGCCAACGAGATATTGCTTGACCCGCTGCATTACTCTAGCAATTTGGGTTTTTTTAAAATTCAGAAGCACTTAGTGTATTAATTTGATGATACTATTAATATGCAAATAGAGCATAGCATTTTATCCCCAGAGACTAAGGTAATGAGCTAATCCCAGACCTCTCTAATTCCTTAAATAATCATTGCCTGTTCATTAGTTTTGATCGTCTTGTACTGTGTGTTTCTATTTGCTTTTCTGCTGGCTTGGGTTTCTCACAACAGTTTTACTCTTGTCCAGGAACCAACTGCTTCCTCACTGCCTCTTTGAATTTATTTGCACTCTCACTGCAGTCCATCTGAGAGACAACCAGGTCTGAGGTTACAACCAGAAGTTTGACTTAAGCAGTAAAGGTCCCACAGGTTTGGCAAGTTCTGAGGCCCTTTGGGTATCTTCATTTCTGTTGGGAGTTCAAGCAAAATGGAGCCAGCACAGTCTATGTAATCCAGAGCCATGGGACTCAGCCATCGACTTTTGTCGCTTCTGGTTAATAGGGCTTTTATTCATGGCAAGACAGTGCAGTTACATTTGCTCAAAAATTTGAGGGAGTGCGATCAAACGGCATCATCTTCATATCACATTGTAAGATAATACTGCTCGACACAAACAGTGTGATTCTGTGTTCATTTGCTCTCCATTATGTTGCTGTATTGTTTCAGATCAATCCTTGTTGATCTGAGAACAGATCAATCCATGTTGTGCTCAATATTACCTTCTGCGGTTCTTGGGTACATTGCATCCTGTCCAATCTGTACAACTGACTGGCTTTGCTGAAGCTTCAGCACATGCCCCCTTCACATCTTATACACCCCACGCCAAGCTCATGGGTGCCATCAACTAAATTATAACAACCTGGAATGAAAACAAACACTGAAGCTCTTAAGAGCTCATTAGTCACTCATGGGACTCTTTGAGACTCACATTGGGAATCATCATGATACGTGTGTGATGGGACACATTGATGCTGACTCTACTTTGCAGTAGGGTTGTTGTTCGCCACTTACTGAAGAGCCTACTTGCTTCCCATCTCATGGTCTTCAATGCGCTTAATGTCCAATTACACGAAGATGATGTTTTACTTAGAAACTATAGTTACAAATATATGTCCACCATGGCATGGTGGCACAGCGGTAGAGTTGCTGCCTTACAACGAATGCAGCGCCGGAGATCCGGGTTCAATCCCGACTACGGGCGCTATCTGTGCGGAGTTTGTATATTCTCCCCATGACCTACGTAGGTTTTCTCCAAGATCTTCGGTTTCCTCCCACACTCCAAAGACGTACAGGTATGTAGGTTCATTGGCTTGGTAAATGTAAAAATTGTACCTGCTGGACGCGTGGACCCGGTAGGCCGAAGGGCCTGTTTCCGCGCTGTATCTCTGAACTGAACTGAACTAATAGCAATGTGATAAATGGATTGAGATGAGGAGGAATTTCTTTAGCCGGAGGGTGGTGAATCTGTGTAATTCATTGCTACAGAGAGTGGTGGAGGCCAAGTCACTGGGTATTTTTAAAGTGGAGATTGAGAGGTTTGTGATTAGTGAGAGCGTCAAAAGTTACAGGGAGAAGGCAAGAGAAAGTGAGTGAGGGAGAAAAATAGATCAGCTACAATCGGATGGTGGAACAAACTTGATGGACCAAATAGCCTAATTCTGCTCCTATATCTTATACTCGAAATGGAGACAAGAGTCAAGAGTGTTTATTTGTCACATGTACCGAATGTGAACCAGAACAATTACATTTTACTTGCTGCAGATTTACAGGCAATTTGGATGCGGCAACAACAATAAGTAGACAATAAATTGTCGGTTATTCGAAGTAATTAGACCATGATAGTGCAAAATCAATGTACATGGACTGACCATAAGAGTACAAAGTCCGTAATGGTTCGCTACTGAACTAAGGTTATGGTTAGGGTTGTGCAGGGTGGCTCAAGAATCTGATGGTTGATAGGAAGAAGCCGTTCTTGAATCTGGAGGTAACAGTTGTTAAGCTCCTGTACCGAGACCTGGACCATTAATTGTATCCTCTCAACATTCCCCAAATTCAATGGAAGGATGAGCAAATTAACCTTAATAAAGGCCAACCTCCTCAGTTTTGGGGCCCTTGTTGCACTCATTTGGCTAAATTGGGCAGGCCACATCATTCACTCGTTCAACACCAGACCCAGAAAACTAACACTTTATTTCAATCTCTGGCATGGAAGGACCAATGAAATAATTGATTCAAGGATGGATACGAAATGCTGGAGTAACTTAGCGGGACAGGCAGCATCTCTGGAGAGAAGGAATGGGTGATGTTTCAGGTCGAGACACTTCTTCAGACTGAGAGTCAGGGGGAGAGGGTAACTAGAGATATGGAAGGGTAGGGTGTGAAAACGACAGATCAAAGTAGACGATGATCAAGGAAATGTAGAATGGTTCATTGTTGATTGAGGGGAAGGTGACAGCAAGGCATGATTTGAGCATGTGTGTTCAAAGCTTCTTTGAAGAAATACTGTACAACATCACCATTATACCTTGGAAGCAATGGCCGAAGAGTGCTCAGAGTGCCGGAGGAGTCCAGAATTAAGAACAATCTCATCTGCCTCTCATTTGTAAAAGATACTGCGATTCCCACATTGTTCTTGCCAGCCATAGGAATGGGAGGGGGGAAGTAAGACATCCTCGATCATGAGGGACGGCCTACAGGGAGGAGGTCCAGCACTTAGCAGCATGGTGCGCTGACAACAACCTGGCCCTTAACTCCAAGAAGACCAAGGAGCTCATTGTAGACTTCAGGAAGTCCAGGGGTGGCACGCACACCCCCATCCACATTAACGGGACGGAGGTGGAACGTGTTTCTAGCTTCAGGTTCCTGGGAGTCAACATCTCCGATGACCTCTCTTGGACCCACAATACCTCAACTCTGATCAAGAAGGCTCACCATCGTCTCTTCTTCCTGAGGAGACTGAAGAAGGTCCATCTGTCTCCTCAGATCCTGGTGAACTTCTACCGCTGCACCATCGAGAGCATCCTTACCAACTGCATCACAGTATGGTATGGCAACTGCTCTGTCTCCGACCGGAAGGCATTGCAGAGGGTGGTGAAAATTGCCCAACGCATCACCGGTTCCTCGCTTCCCTCCATTGAGTCTGTCCAAAGCAAGCTTTGTCTGCGGAGGGCGCTCAGCATCGCCAAGGACTGCTCTCACCCCAACCACGGACTGTTTACCCTCCTACCATCCGGGAGGCGCTATAGGTCTCTCCGTTGCCGAACCAGCAGGTCCAGGAACAGCTTCTTCCCGGCGGCTGTCACTCTACTCAACAACGTACCTCGGTGACTGCCCATCACCCCCACCCCCCCCCCCCCCCCCCCCCCCCCCCCGACACTTATTATTATTATTTATTCAAATCATTTGCTATGTCGCTCTTCCAGGGACATGCTAAATGCATTTCGTTGTCTCTGTATTGTACACTGACAATGACAATTAAAATTGAATCTGAATCTGAATCTGACTGCCTAAGAAAAATATACTGAGGGTACATTTCTGATTTTAATGCCTGCTCCTTAACTTAACTGCTTCTCAGTGAAGTAGATAAGGAAATGCCATTTCAACTTTATTTATTCCACTTGAGTTATTTTTGGAAGAATGAGACTACACATTCAAGCTACAACCAATCAGGAATTGCACGGATGAAATAGTCCTGGTAACTCATTGGCAGAACAAGAAGGGGTTGGACAAAACTGTTGGAAAGCATTTTGCCCCCTGAACGTGTGACTAAAATAGCTGGAGTCCGGGACCAGTGATCAAATAAACAGAAGAGTTTGATCTCTGAAGAAAGGTCTCGACCCGAAACCGTCACCCATTCCTTCTCTCCAGACAGGCTGCCCGTCCCGCTGAGTTACTCCAGCATTTTGTTTCTATCTTCGGAGAGAAAAAAACAGCATCTGCACTTTCTTCCTGCACAGTCTGATGTTGGTTAGGGCTGTGTTAATGTGAACTCTTATTGCAGTCTAACATCCATTAGCCAGCCTGGTAATGATAATGGGTGCAATGCCCAACTTCACCGATGATTTATGATGGGGGAATTACAAACTTAAACGGGACCAGGCTGGGAAATGGTGAAGAACTTGACTCATTTTATTCATACTGAATGTTTGCAGTCCATGAAATACAAACTCGGGAATTAATGCCCCCCCCCTCCCTTTGCAATAGCACACAAATTAAAAAAATTGCAGTAAATTAACCTCGACTGTTGACATCCATCAAAGCGGGTAACACTTTAAAGCGCTGGGTGACTGGCTGATCCTGACGAGCCACACTTGGCAAGTCTCCACGATTAGCAGACACGGTCTCCCCCCAGCGGGGCCCGGGGAGGAGCGGGCACCCAGGCCGGCCAGTGGGCAACAGGCGGCGGCACACCGCGCTTGCTCTAGTCCCCGGAGGTTTCGTTTCATTCATTCATGCTCCAGGCAGGAGGCAGATCAGCAGGCGACTATCAGGGTCCTGGCGCTCCTCTCACTGCAGGCAATGAAACTTCCTGTTCTGACCGTGCAGCATCCGACTAGTGTTGCTGGAGCATCGGGCAGCTCCGCTCTATCATCTCTGGGCAGCCCGTGCACAGAGCCAGGGCTGCGGCCACTGCTCCCCTTCGCCCAGCGCAGCCCAGCCCAGCGCAGCCCGCAGCTTCCGCGTACCAGCCCCGCTAAACCAGCCCCGCTGGAGCAGCAGCAACAGCAGCAACAGCAACAGCAGCAGTAACAGCAGCAGCAGTAACAGCAACAGCAGCAGCAGCAACAGTAACAGCGTTGGAGACGACCAGCAAGCTCGGTCCTGCCCTCTTTATTTACTGTCGCGCTGCTTGAGAGTGGGGACTCCTTGCTCCAGATGACCCGGCTCGGCTTCTCCTGCCCGGCGTTGTCTCTGCTCCCCGCCTTGGCTCTGAGCCCCGGCCTCTTCTCCCTGGCTGGTTCCTGGATGAGGAGGTGACCGTGTGTGTGTGCGCACAGCCTGAGCTCGCCCACACACTCACACACTCACTCACTCACACACAGACACACAGAGTCTCTCAACAAACAAGTGATGGACGAAGGAGGGGACGAAGAGCTGGCGCCGGAGTTGGAGGAGTCCAGCGCGTCCGGATCCTCGTCCTCGGACGTGCCCGCGTTATGTGAGACCGACGGGAGCCCGGTGTCCTCTCAGCACCACCACCACCACCACCAAAACCAAAACAAATCCTTCGGCGGCCTCAAGTTCTTCGGGCGGAGGTGAGTGAGTGAGCGAGAGTTTGACAGTGAATGTGTTACCCGGCGTTAGCTGGACGCGCCGCCCCCTCCTCCTCCTCTCTCCCCACCATTCCCTCCACTCCCCCACTCCCCATCCCTTCTCCCTCCTCCCTACCTCCCCAGCCCACTCCACCCCGGACAGGCTCCCCGCCAGTTTGCCCCCCTCCCTCCTTCCTCTGGATGACCATCCACTCTCTCCAGGGGATGGGGCAAACCTGGAGGGGTGCTGGAACCCCAGCCCCATTTTCTGTGTACAGGCAGGCAGGGGGGAGGGCAGATTGCTGCCCCTCACACACTTGTATCCATCTCCACACAAATCTCACCATCTCGTCACTTCTAACCACACTCACAAGCATGTGTTTCTGCAGTCTCATGCACCCTCACTCACACTTGGTAACACGCTTCCGCAATAACATATGTAAATTTACAAGACAATGTTGTCACAAGTTCAGTGACGTTGGCTTCTTGCGTTATTGTACCCATTTCCATTTATTCTGACACCAGCCTGTAGTAGATGTGAACTCGCCACATATATGTATCATATATCCATCTACCTGCATGTGGCAGTGCATGCAGGTAACCATGAATATAGATCCAGGTACTTTACAATAGGTACATTAACCATAGTATATCCACATTATGTAAGTAATAGTAAGTATCACTGCCGTTTAACTATGCTCATGCATCCATAGTGGGTTATTATCACAGTAGTCAAGTGTACACTGATGAGTTGAGGAAATGTGATTGCAGTATGTGTGCAGTTTGAAGTCAGCCTTCCTTGTTGTGCATGGGCAGTGTGCTGGGTGTTGTGCTTATGCTGCTGTTGAGTGTTGATGTGCTCCAGAAAGAAATTGCAGTGGACCCATACACAGGCACCTCAGCAGCGAATAGCTGCAGTGGTTAATTGGGTGGTTATTTATATCTGTAATTGGCGGCAAGTGTGGCATGCTTTCTCTCCTGTGACCATCGCACTGTGAATGTTTATAACCACCAACCTTGGAACTAATTGTAAGGATAAATGAAATCAGGGCAAAATGTACCCCCCTATGATAACGGAATAAGGTGCAACCTTAGTCATAATTCAGCTCTAACCCTTTGGGTCAGTTTGAAAGCAACTTTGAATGTTATGAGGTTTCATTAACGAGATGCTAATTTTCCCACGAATGTGCTACTGGTCATCCAGTCAACTCAAAATTGATACTTTGAAGAAATAAGCTGACGGTATCTTGAGGTATCTTTATAAAGTAAAAATGAGATTGGGGTAGTTCTCCTATTGACCCTGCTGAACTCAGGGTGTTGGACGATAGAATAGTTGTGAGCTGTGGCTTGTTTTGGGACAAGCTTTTCCTCGCCCTTCCCCAATTTTTTTTCACTCTGTCTGATGCAGTTATTATTCTGAGGCAGTTATTGCAGATTATGGTAAAGTTGATGCAGTGAGCCTAAAGTGGTGTATAATGCCGACCCTTAAATGACCATACAATGCTGTCTGATCGCTGAGCCTCAGTCCATCTGGTAAGGAATTATGATGGCCCTGAGCTGGGGACTTTGTATGATGCTCTCTTTCAAGGCAGCATTCCTATAGAAACTGTGATTACAATTCATCTCTTCAGGTTTATTGCCCGGGCAACATTATTTTGTGTGGGATTGAGAGGAACGTTGAATTTTCTGGGATTTAATTAATGGGATGTTAACATATCATTGAATGTGCTACTGACTGTACAATTATTGTGAGATATACTTTAAAAAAAATGCAGGAATTAACTGGCAGCGCCTCGAGACATTGAATTAATTATCTCAATAAATATTAGATTTTCCTATTCAGTTCAAAGTACCCAAATGCGGCTGCCTGTAGCTTTATGTTGAAGAGGTCTAACCAAGTATTTCCCTGCTTCTAATTTGCTTTGGGAGGTGATTGGTACCATGGCACCAGTCGGAGGAGAGGGTGGTGGGGAGGTGTCTCAATGCTTGCAAATCCTATGAGCATTCGTCAGTCCTGAATTTGGAACTGGTTGTAAGCATAGCGTAAAATACACACAGGTGTACCTGAAGGACTTTATAGAGCACTTGGCTTTTTGCTTAGAGCAATAACTTTATTCATAGAATGATAGTCAGACAGCAGTGAAACAGGCCCTTTAGCTGGCTGAGCCCTTGCTGTCCACCAATCTTCCACTAATCTCATTTTTTATTCTGGAGACACAAGATTGCAGATGGTGAAATCTGGGAGCAAAAAAAACAAACTACAGGATTGACTCGGGAAGTCCCAAACATTGACTGTCCATTTCCCTCCGCACACACTGCTTGGCCTGCTGAGATATTTTTCAGTGTAGAAACAAAGAACTGCTGATTCTGTTTAAAAAAACAAAAAGATGCAAAGTGCTGAAAAATCTCAGCAGGTCAAGCAGCATCAATTGAGAACGTGAATAGGTGAGGTTTCTAGTTCTCTAAAGATACTGCCTGACTGCTGAGTTACTCCAGCACTTTGTGTCCTTTTGAGTTCTTTCAGTAGTGTTTTTTTTCCTCTATTTTACTCACCCCACATTTCTATTGACTCTGTCCCAGATTCTCCCACTCTTCTACATACCATCCACCATTTGCCATGCCCAATTAGCCTACTAATTTGCACATATCTGGGATGTGGGAGGAAACTAGAGCACCCAGGAGAAATTCACTCTATCACAGGGAAAGCGTGCAAACTCCACACAGACAGTATTGGATGTTAGGATTGAACCTGTGTGCGTGATGCGGCAGCTGCCTCACAGAACTACCCCACACAAAACAATTAAGCTTTCATGCTGACATCTTCCCTTTCGGATTGAAGGCTCTTCTTGAAATGGTGCTGAGAAATGTTTTTATCTATGAAGGCACGTACTTTTTTTGCTCCATGAACGGCTCCGCGGGCTAATGTCATAAGCTGTGCACATGATGTGTGAGATAGGAGAGCAGGAATCAACCCGTGCATGTAACAATGAATATGATTGCAAGAGTATCCTTCAATGAGGTATTAGTTACTGCTCAGAATTTCTAAACAGTTTGCCGTAGGTAATTTTAGGCCTCGAGTTGTTTTTGGAGGAATTGTAATGAGATCAACAGCAACTGTGAACTAAAAATAGTGCTGTTCATGTTGCTACCAGGCATTTGATTGTCTCGGCTTTAGGTGGATAATTTCCTGTGGTGTGTCATGCCTTCAGCTATCCCCCGATTTCACTTTCCAGCTGCCGACTAATAATGGATTGCATTTATCCCTCACTGGTAGAATATCCAGTTCAAAAGGTGCTATAGGGGTTACATGCAGCTGGAGATGAGCAAACATGTGGTTGGGGCATGGAGGTTGCTGAGCTGCTGTGATGTTGCACATGCCTTTACAAAAGGAGTGTTACTGGCCAAAGATGAAGGTTGCATTATGGAAGGTAATGTCAATATTCCAAACTTGTTGCTTGATCTATCTGTTTTCCCTGGGCAACATTGATGAGGGGGAACACTGGGATTTTTACTCGGCAAATTAAATGATCAAAAACTCATGAACTCCAGCAGTTGGCAATACAGAACAACAATGCGGTATCATAATTTTTCAAGGGTCTAAACTTGGACAGATAATACTGTTCCTTTCTGTTCACTTAGAGCCATACAGTACGGAAACAAGCTCTTCAGCGCAACTTTCCCATGTCGACCAAGTGGCTCCATCTACACTAGTCCTGTCTGCCTGTGTTCGGCCCCATATCCCTCTAAACCTTTCCTATCCATATATCTATCCAAATGTCTTTTAAATGTCGTTCAAGTTGTTAAACTTGTTCAAATTCTGGAACTCTTGGCCAGGCCACATTGTGGAGCTACCTCAACACACTGAGCGCCGTGGTTAAGAATAAGGCACATTGCAACATTGACAAGATAAGTTACACCAAGATAAGTGGACACCAATGATTGGCTTGCCAACAATTTCAAGTCTGCAGACAAGTACTAAAATAAATTGAATTATCCCAAGCCATGTAATAGTTTTAAACTGACTAGTTCTGGAGGCAATGTGTTTGGGAACATGTGGGATATGATAGACACAAAATGTTGGAGTAACTCAGTGGGACATGCATCTTCTCTGGGAAGAAGGAATGGGTGATGTTTTGGTCGAGACCCTTCTTCAGAAGAAAGCCCGAAGAAGGGTCACGACCCAATATGCCACCCATTCATTCTATCCAGAGATGCTGCCTGTCCCGCGGAGTTACTCCAGCATTTTGTGTCTATCTTCGGTGTAAACCAGCATCTGCAATTCCTACTTACACATGTGGGATATGTTTCTCTGCATGAACCTGTAGATGAGCAAGGGTTAGTTTCACTGATTACAACATTTCCTAGATTTATGAAAAGGATATCCTTCTGGAAAACATTTTGTTTAATAGAATTTAGCAAATTAAAAAGGAGAGGTGACCTGTGCTGTGTTCCAATGTGCAAGGAATGACCAATTCTTTGTTGCAGCAAAAAATAGTCAGTGGAATTGCATCAAACGCTCACAAATTGAATATTCAAAAATCAAGAAATAAGTGTAGTTTATGATTTGCTGTCATAAACTACAGTGAATGTATGTCATCAATAATGTGTCTGGACAAAGCTACTGAGCAAGCAAGAGTACTTAATATATTTCTGAACATCCATATATCTGTATGATGTTGGGCCCTATTTCAAATCTTTATCTTGAAAGGTTCTACTTCCATGTGCAAAAGTTTCTCCAGTCCAATCTGAACCGTCCCAAACTGGGGACTGTAGCCTCATTCAGTTAGTGCCTCCTGCACAGAGCCCAAGGTGCAGTTAGATGAAAGTGCAGAAACTTGGCTTTGATTCTGTTTACAGAAATAATTTTTTTTTTTTTTTTCCTTTGAAGAAACTCCAGAGAAATAAATATGCAGTCGAGCCATTCTGTGTAACGGTGACTTGTTCTGCTTTTCGACTTTGACACGACTGGCTTCTTGAAAGATGCTGAGGATAAGTAATTGTGTTGACGAGGTTGCAGGGACTTTTCTTGATTTCAGTAGGCGCTAAACTCACAAGATCAGCATTTGCAAAGCAGAAAGAGAGTCAAACGCCAGCCAATGCACGCTTTAAAGGCCTATCTAATCTAATTTTCCTTTTGTTCTCCTCCTGAACTGTGCATTCATGCTTTGTTCTGTTTCTTGTGGGTTATCTGTTTGAATGCTGAAAGGTTAAATGTGAAGATAGGCAGCATATGAATGGCTTGGGACCTTTTTGATCAAAATACCGTTAGACTAAAATTAGCAGTGAGTTGCATCTGTGTTGTATCCTGAATGTAGAAGAAGTTTCCACCTAAACCTCACAGATGTACAATCAAAACAACAACAAAAATGGATGCAAAGTTGTCGATGTACAATGAGAAAATGTCTATAAGTGTGTTCCAATAGTCCGATTTATAGAATGGTCTTGTTGGAGAGTGTAATGCATTCGGAGGTAGTCTGCGGGCCAGGTTTATGTTGGCAGCTAATATCCACAGTGATCTTCGGAGCGTCAAAACATTGCTGTGTACTTCGCTGTAGACTAACAGCAAATAACACATGGACTTGGATCGCATGCATGATTTACCGCATCAAACATATGTGTGTGACGCAGTATATCATGCATGCGTTATAATTATGTATTGACTAATTTATATATTTATGTGCAAATACACCGCACTGCTTTCTCTCTTTGCAGAAGTGTTTCATGTAAAAACAGCAGTTAAATGTTCAGTCCGTTGAGTGGTTTTCTTATCTGCATCTCTTACATTGTCACTGGTCTGAGATCTGACGAATGTGCAGCATTGTTGATTGGTTCCTTTCTCAGTGGTTCTATATCCATCTCTGGGATGAATCTGTTATCAGGCATCTCTCTATGTTCTTGCTGTGTAAGAAGTGTTGTGAAGGGACTTGGCATCACTGCTGTAAAATAAAGGGACAACCATTTAAGACAGAAGCTTTTTTTTCTCTCAGAGGGCTGAGTCTTTGGAACCTCATTCCCTAAAGAGCAGTGGAAGCAGAGTGTTTTAATATATACAGCACAGATTCGGGCTTTTTGGTTCATTATATCCATGCCAACCATGTACCGATCTACACAGTACATTTACTAGCACTTATTGCATACCTGATTTTACCCAGGCATTTCCATATGATTCTTCATTGTTGTTTAAGTCCCTGCTTCCACCACCTTCTCAGGCAAAGCATTCAGATTACAGCCACTCACTCTCTGGGTGAAATGGTTTCCTTGGATCCCCTCTAAACCTTTTCGGAAATGTTCTTGGACCTCTCTTCAGCAGGGAAAGATTTATCTCTGTGCAGCCGATCTATATGCCTCAGGATTTGTTTTATACCTCTGTCAGATATTCCTCAGCCTGCTCCTGCTCTCAAGAAAATAAAACCCACCTTATCCAGTCTTCATCATAATTGAAATATTCCAGCCTAGGGGACATCATGGTGAGTCTTCCCCAGTGCATTCTGTCCTCCTTACAGTGTGGTGACCCAAAGTGCTCACAATATCCCATCTGAGGCTTAACCAATGTTTTATATAGTTGTTATATAGCTCCCTGCTCTATTCCCTGGCTAATGATGGGAAGCATCTCATATGCAGCTTTCACCGCCATATTCATCTGTGCAGCTACTTTCAGGGATATTTGAACTAGTACGCAACGATCCCCTTTCCTCAATACTCCCTAGGGCCAACCATTCATGTTGTATGTCATACCTTTATTAGACCCGTCCTCCATAGGGGACGACAGATGGCACAATGGGCTAAGTTTTCGGCTGGCAACCGGAAGGTAGCCGATTCGAATCCCGCTTGGAGTGCATACTGTCGTTGTGTCCTTGGGCAAGACACTTCACCCACCTTTGCCTGTGTGTGAATGTGTGTGAGTGATTGGTGGTGGTCGGAGGGGCCGTAGGCGCAGATTAGCAGCCACGCTTCCGTCAGTCTGCCCCAGGGCAGCTGTGGCTACAGAAGTAGCTTACCACCACCAAGTGTGGCTGAGGAGTGTATGAATAATGCGATGTAAAGCGCCTTGAGTATTCTAGAAAGGCGCTATATAAATCCCATCCATTATTATTATTATTATTATTATCTAGAAGGGCGGCACGGTGGTGCAGCGGTAGAGTTGCTGCCTAACAGCGAATGCAGTGCCAGAGACCTGGGTTCGATCCCGACTACGGGTGCTGTCTGTACGGGGTTTGTACGTTCTCTCCGTGACCTGCATGCATTTTCTCAGAGATCTTCGGTTTCCTCCCACACTCCAAAGGGGTACAGGTATGTGGGTTAATTGGCTTGGTAGAAAATAAATTGTCCCTAGTGGGTGTAGGATAGTGTTAATATGCGGGGATCGCTGGTTGGTGCGGACCCGGTGGGCCGAAAAGCCTATTTCCGCGCAGTGTCTCTAAACTAAACTATGTACCAAATTTACCATCTGATCAATACCATTCTGTAGCCTACGACTACCCTCCGCAATATCAACAATACCAATGTTTTCATGATTTCTGTAAACTTACTGATCATGCTTCCTTTCATCTATCATAACATTCGTATGCAAGTCACTAATGTATATAAAAGCAGCAAGGATCACAGCTTCATTCCCTCTGGCACACCATTCCTCCCAAACGTCCATTACTAAAGCAGAATAAGGTGGATATTTAGTAATGGAGTGAAAGGTTACCACAAGTAGACAGGAATGCTCAGTTAAGGCTTAAGAGGTGATGTTGCACATTCCTCTCATTCTTGGGTTTTATTTAGTATTGCAAGCTTACACTATCTCATGGTTACTCTATATGTATGCCATACTCACTCATCAGCCTACTTCTCTTACTTTTGTCTGAAGATGTGTCTTGGCCTGAAACATCACGTCCATTCCCTCCCCAAATATACCTGACCTGCTGAGTTCCTCCAACATTTTGTGTTTTGCTCAAGCAGTCTCTTATATTTCTACTTCTCACTTTCTCACATTGCCAGAGTAGCTTTCCTTTGTATCTTGCTGCAGAGTTACTTGCAGCAAACTCTGTACTCTGTCCTCCAAGCTGGGCTGCAACAAATTCAAGCACATCTGAAGTCTGTGACAAGTCAACACCTATGCTGAGATAGATTCTAGAATACTTGAATAAGATGATAACAAAATAATGATTTGAGTTAAACTTGATTAGTTTTGGTAAAAGTCTCTCCTTAACCTTCTTTAAGGATGTGTACAATTCTCTCAGCTTCATTGTTGGAGACTGGGGAGAATGGTGACAGTAATGAATGTTTGATATTGTTCCACCTCAAGCAGCATCAAACAAATATGGCATGAATTAATGCCTGTTATCAGATCGACTCATCAGGCATACCATAGGTTATAAATACAAATTTTGCCTTTTACAATTGTATGTTCTGCTGAAGTGCATGATCCTATCTGTGTAACTTGAGTCCATTTAGAATGGGTGCCGAGAGGAATAGGAAGTTGTTGTCTTGTGACAAGAATCAACATGGACACTGAAATTGTGATATTGGACACTTCTGTGTCCATTAGGGTGTCTCCGGTGGCTTTATTCTGATGGCCTTGATCTGAACGTCCGTACTTTGTTAACAAGTTTTTTCAATCTTTGTTCATGACTTACCAACATACATTGCTTCCAGCAGTAGCCTTCACGTTACCATGCCAAGTGTTCTGGGTGGCATTCATGTGAGATTTGTCATCTCCGTGCAATGGAAATGACTATTCCTTGTCTCCACTTTGGAATATCTTTGACATGCTTATCTTAACTGGCCCTACCTTTGGGACTTTCTCCTTGTGTAATTTCAGAAGGTTACCTTTCTGTTTTGTCTTTACAGTGTTGATTGGAAAATCACATATATTACCCTCTACTATGTGTCTGGTAAAGATTGTGGTTTTGATACCATTGCCATGATGTTCATGTGGTAGACCATCAGCTTCGACAGTAAATACACCTGCTCAATCCATCTTTAGTCTAAGCCAATTTTTACCCAGTAACTTTGGTCATGGTCTAAAGTCAACTTCAGGTGTTGACAATTCTAATCACTTCTGTGATGCATTGCATTAGATCTCGTTCTTTCAGTACTTGACTTGTGTATGTCCTGAAGCTACCTAGAGGTGTATCTCCTGAGGCTACCCTTGTAAAGCTGGTCTCCACTATGAAACCTGCTACCTGCCCCCTCGACGTTGTCCCCACTGCCCTTCTGAAGGATGTCATTGCAATAGCCGGTCCCAGCATCCTCGCCATCATCAACAGTTCTCTGGCCATTGGCACTGTTCCAACCTGCCTCAAGCACGTGGTGGTCCAGCCCCTCCTGAAAGAACCTAACCTAGACCCCACCTTGCCAAGCAACTACAGACCTATTTCCAAACTGCCTTTCCTTTCAAAAGTCCTTGAAAAGGTAATTCTAAATCAACTAATGCCTTACCTTCACCAAAATACCATGCTGGAAACTTTCCAATCAGGTAGGTTTCAGGGCCCACCACAGCACAGAGTCTGCCTTGTTGAAGGTACATAACAACCTACTTCTCACCATTGACTCCGGCCACTGTGCAATCCTGATCCTTCTCGACCTCAGCGCAGCATTTGATACAGTCGACCACACCATCCTAATTGACTCTCTTCGGTACGGGGTTGGTATTGATGGCACTGCCCTGAGCTGGTTCATCTCCTCAATTCAATTCAATTCAACTTTATTGTCATTGCACAGATACAAGTATAGGTACAACGAAATGCAGTTTAGCGTCTGGTCATAGTCATAGTGCAAGATAGGAATAAAACATTTTTTTTAAAAATACAGAACAAGCATACATTAGAGTGAGAAGAGTACTGGTTAACAATGTGGATGGAGAGACCAAAGATATCTAGCGACGGGACTCCGAGTTCAGCAATGTAAGTGTGTTGTTGAAAAAGCTGTTCCTCATCCTGCTAGTTCGAGACCTGAGGCGGTGCAACTGCTGTACCATACCGTGAAGCAGGTGGTCAGGATGCTTTCGATGGTACAGCGGTAAAAGTTGGTCTGGATCTGGGGGGACAGGTGAGCTTTCTTGAGCCTCCTCAGGAAGTAAAGGCGCTGCTGCGCTTACCTCAAAGATAGGAGTTTCTCTACAAACATAGGCAACTCTTTCTCCTCCCAGCTAGCCTTTGCTGTGGGGTTCCACAAGGCTCCATCCTAGGCCCCATTCTCTTCTCCCTGTATATGCTCCCCTTAGGCCAAGTCATTCAAAGGCACGGCATTTCCTTCCACTGCAGTGCAGACTATACACAACTCTATCTCCTCCTGAAACCCAACAACCGATCAAATCTACTCGGCCTTATTCACTGCCTGGAGGATATAAAGTGTCGGATGGCCCAGAACTTCCTCCAACTAAACGAGAGTAAGTCAGAGGTCATCCTACTTGGCCCCTCGGACTCAATCAAAACGATAGCAGGCAACTTGGTTGACATGGCTGAGTTGGGCTGAAGAGACTGTTTGGTGCTGTATGACTCCAGGTCACAGACCTTTTGTGACCATCTTTGGAAGGCTGCAGTCATAAATCAGAACGTGGTATAACAACCTCAAGTGCACAGCGACAAGGATCCAATAGATCTCAGCTCCCACATTCTCAGACTCTGGTGCTGTGGACCCCCCTCTCTAGTTTGACCAGCTAAACTCAAGGACAAGCTGCTGAATATGACCATGTGGCCCGACCCCATAACTCGAAAGGCAAGTCTTCTCCAACTGAAGCTTCCGGTGCTGTTGAATGTCAGTTCTCCTCACCACCACCAGCAGAGAGGTGGTGCAAGCTACATAAATCCCAACCTAACCATTGGTACCACTGCATGGATTCAAGGAACCTTTTCTGTTCACACTAACTTTCGGCTCATAAGCTTTGGCAGTGACAGTGAATGGAATAAACCTGAGCTGTGACCATCATCCAAAACAAAGTGCCCACTGAATACCTAATGGCACGCTGCCCTGACTTCCATCTGTCTCAAAGGCTACAGGTGGCTTTAAACAATAGGACCACTTAATGTACAAGTAGCAAGTCAAACCTTCATCTGCCGTTTCAGTGATGGCATTTGTTATCACCTCCTGGCTGCAACACAAATTAGGGAAAAGCTCTCTGAGCGATAAAGCTGTATAATGATTGGTGCACTGTAGCTGTATAGCTGCTGCTTTACAGCGCCTGAAATCAGGTTCGATCCTGACCACGGGTGCTGTCTGTACGGAGTTTGTACGTTCTCCCTGTGACCACATGGGTTTTCTCCAGATGCTCCGATTTCCTCCCACACTCCAAAGACGTACAGGTTTGTAGGTTAATTGGCTTGTAAATTGTCCGTAGTGTGTAGGATAGTACTAGTGCACTGGGTGATTGCCGGTCAACACAGACTCGGTGTGACGAAGGCCCTATTTCACTGCTGTATCTTTAAAGTCAAAAAGTCTAATATGCTAGAGAAAGACTAATCCGTGTGTTACTAAAACTATTACAAAGTCAATGGGTATTTCACCGCAGAAACCGATCCTTTCGGCCAACGTTCATCCTATTGTAGGAAGCGAGACTGTTACTATATAAATTTGCAAAAAGCTGTTGTGGAGAGGGATATTAATAACTCATTGGGAGCCTTGTATTGGAGCAATTAACAGAGAATAATGCACCTCTTTCTCCTCAGACTGAGGTTCTGTATACCAGTATTATTAGAGCAGGGTCTGCCTGGAATCAACAGTATTATCCAAGTGCGGACATGGAGGACATTTGATGACGAGTTGCAAATGGGAACTTGTCTGGAGTGAGCCGTTCTGAAGAAATCATCACCAGCATGGGTGCTCTGTGCAAGTCTATTTAACAGGGCGATCAGATTCTGTGTTCACCACAGCTTCCTCTTGGTTGAAGGCATGACTTGCATGTACAGATAAGGGCCAATCAGAAATGAAGGGTTAGGTTCAAAAACCTGTGGCCAAATTCAGATCAGATAAAGTTGCTGAAAATGTGGACATTTTATCAATAGTATTAATTTTGCAAGTATCAGCATGTTTGTATGTCAAGAGTGTTTTATTGTCATATGTACTGAAATGGAACAATGACATTCTTACTTGCAGCAGCCCAACAGGTTGGTAAACACAGTTTACAAAAAGTGGTGGACACTGCTGTTGAAGTTCAAGCAAATATTTATCGACATACCAAGTCTTCTAAGGAAGTAGAAGGGTTGATGGGCTTTCTCTATGATTGCATCACTGTTCTGGGTCCAGGGCAGATCTTCAGAGATATGCACAGTCAGGAACTTGAAGTTGTTGACTCTCGCCACCATCGACTCGTGAATGACGACAAGTTTTTGGATCCTCGTGGAAAGAAGAGTTTTAACTTATTTTACTTGGCCGATGATGTATTTTTCTTTTGTCTTCTATTGTGAGGTAGCTTCTCTCACTCCCTGGCTGCCATCCATCACTCTTAGCATGAAGTGGGGAGCTAGTAAAGTTTGAATCTGAATCTGAATCTGAGATGCACAGTGGAGCTGCTGCCGTACAGCTCCCGTGATCCAAGTTTGATTCTGACCTTGGGTACTGATGGCGTGGAGTTTGTACATTGACTGTATTAATTTCCTCCAGGTGCTCTGGTTTCCTCCCACATCCCTGGTTGCTAGATTAATTGGCCATGATGTATTACTTCAAGACTAGTGGGAGAATTGGGGAGATTGTTAATGGACATGTGTGGGGGAGAAAATGTTACAGGGAATTGGATTGATGGGATTGCTCTGAGAGGCAGAGTTGAATGGGCCCTCAGGTGGAAATATTTCTCTGAGGGTTACGTATCTTTGCTGCTCTCTTCCCACAAATGGTGAAAGTTGACTCCTTAAATATTTTTAAGCAGAGGGAGGTATATTCTTGGTACGCAAGGCTGTGAGGTTTACAGAAGTCAATGAGTATTCAGAGTTGAGGTTCTGCTGAGGTCGGTTGTGAGCTTGGTGGGCCTGTTAAATAGTTGCAAATGTCACATTATAAATTGGATGTGTGTGAAAGGATGTTAACAAGGGCACTGATGGCTTGTGACGAGGCTGAATATTGCAGACTTTGCAGCTTTAAAGGTAGGGCTTATGTTAAATGTCTTTCATGACCAGTTATCGAAAGAGTTCTGAAACTTATAATAGGAAAAACAATATTCAACGCCCACAAGCTGCAGCTTGGCGACGACTAGATAATCTGATTGTGTGATTTTGATTAAAGGATAAATATTGGTGAGTACACATTTGACAATTTCCTGTGCCTCTTGAAAATAATGCCATGAGGTCTGCACTTGCTCTTGAGGGAGCATCAAAGCTTGGTTTATATGTCTGTGGCCAAACGATTTCCATGTCATCAGCGCTGTGATGGACGGTCAGCTTCAATTTATGTGCATGAGTCTCATAAGGTCATAGGTGATAGGAGCAGAATTAGGCCATTGAGCCCATCAAGTCTACTCTGCCATTTAGTCATGGCTGATATGTCTCTCCCTCCTAACCCCATTCTCCTGCCTTCTCCCCATTACCCCTGACACCCGTACTAATCAAGAATCTATCTCTGCCTTAAAAATATCAATTGACTTGGCCTCCACAGCCTTCTGTGGCAAATAATTCCACAGATTAACCACCCTCTGACTAAAGAAATTCTTCCTTATCTCCATCCTAAAGGAATGTCCTTTAATTCTGAGCCTGTGCCCTCTAGTCCTAGACTCTCCCACTAGTGGAAACATCCTCTCCACATCCACGGTAGACAAAAGTGCTGGAGAAACTCAGCGGGTGCAGCAGCATCTATGGAGCGAAGGAAATAGGCAACGTTTCGGGCCGAAACATTGCCTATTTCCTTTGCTCCATAGATGCTGCTGCACCCGCTGAGTTTCTCCAGCACTTTTGTCTACCTTCGATTTTCCAGCATCTGCAATTACTTCTTAAACTCTCCACATCCACTCTCTCCAAGCCTTTCACTATTCGGGTAGTCTCCGGAGTGAATCTTGAAACGTGCAGCCTTCTGATTGAAGGCCAGACAGGGACCAACCGCAACAGGGAGGGCTACTTGTGCAGCACATACCTCCATGTGTGACAGCACCTGCACCTGGGGCCTGCAAGATAGACACAAAAAGCTGGAGTAACTCAACGGGTCACACAGCATCTTTAGAGAAAAGGAATAGGTGACGCTTCGGGTCAAGCCCTTCCTGATCCTATCCTGCATCTTCCACTTGCCCATGGTTGGACTTCCACTTTAATGCTCTACTGACCTAAAAAAAAATCAAATTCTTATTTATATTTAAGCCTTGTCTTTTTGCGCCAGTTTTCCAATATTACAGTATGTCCCCTGTCTTTGAAATTCTCCCCTTAAATCCGTCTGCTCTATCCCTTTCCCTGATTTTAAACTGTATGTGTACAGATGGCTGGGACACAAGCCAAGATGGAGCATTGCAGTTGGTGCTGAAGACCAGCCTGGACATTCTTGTGCACAGAATATGTCTTAAGTCACCAACAGAATGAGAAGCACAAGCAAGGGTCAAGGAATTTGGCATTTCGGTTGTCAGATGGGGTAAAACCTCAGGACGCTCAGGGCTGGCCCAGTCATTCTGGAATGAGATAACCCAGGTTGAGGTACTCAGGACTCAATGGAACAGAGCCTGCTCTGAGATCTGCCTGGTGCTGGTATATATAGGCATGGTGGGATATGCTACTCGAGATCTGGGCTCTTCTCACCACAGCCGAGTTCCTGTGACCAGCTTTTGCATGTGTATGGACACACTGTGCATGATTTATAAACCCCATCTAATGGATCTATATGGTTAGTAGCCATCATTGCTCTTATTCCTCACCAGTTTTCCTTTCCACGATGGGTCTTTGTCCCAAACATTATGGAGGGCACTGTATATCTCAGTTGTAGCTCCTCCTGTGCTCCCAGTTTACTGCAGACACCAGAGCAAGGTTTTCTGACTGATGGAAGATCTTGGAAAGGCAACAAAATTGAATATAAAGTATCTTCTCTCCCTCTGGGTGGAATTATCAATTGTACACCGCATTGAGTAGGAATTAGCACTAAAGCATAGCAGCAGGGTGGAAATTCAACCAGATGTCCTAAAATTGCTTGAATAAATTTCTACTGGCCTTCAATGTTTCAAAAATATCGGTAATTAGATTTGTATTCCTAGCATAAAGAGCTTCTTCATCTGGTGTGCTTGGGGATGGCAGTTTGAAAGTCTGATCTCTATCGTGCCAATGTTTAGAGTTATGATAGTTCATTGTGATATTTGTGTGCAATTTCTAGTAGGGAAGGGAGAGCTTTGAGGGATCAGAAAAAAAAAATGAGAAGGATTTACAAAGAGCCTCTCCCAATCCCAAAATGCTTTCTGGCTGATTAAATGTTCCTGTTGCAAAGTAGGAGACAGGGCAGGTGCAAGGCCCACTAAAAATGATGACTAGTTCCACCTGTGCAGTTGATGTTGGTTGCAGAACAAACATGAATTTGGATACAGAGATTATATTCTGTTCTTTTACTTTTTGTTGATGAGATCTCCAATGTCCATCGGAGATGGCAATGGTATCATTAATTGAGGATTTCATACACAAATCAACAGCTGTAACCTTTGCTTCCTTGGCATTGCTTCAGTGTCTTAGTCCAGATTTGGGTCTGGACTGGGATATGACCCCTCCACCTTCTGACTGAGTGTGCTCACATTTAACTGGAACCCTTCATCTTTTAACAGAGTGCTCATATTTAACAGGAAGTGAACTGCTTGTGGTTCACTTCCTCGGCACGTTTAGAGATGTTCGTCAAATGGATGACGCAGAAAAGGTGTTGATTCTGGTTACGACAGGTCACGACGCACGTTGGCAGATAATCGGGGCAAAGGTGAACCCAGCGTCACCCTCACCCTGAAAGCCACATTCATGTATAGTTGCATCAGCGTGTGCAGAGTGGAAGCACATGGGCACTAGGTGTCTGCTGAGGTTCTACCTGTCCGTGGTCTTGCGAATGATGGACTTGGCCTTCGAAGCCATGCACTGAGCCAGTCAGCTGTACATGGCCGCACCATCTGTCCTCTGTGAAAAGGTTCTTCCAGACCAATACCTTTCACCGCAAGTCTTGCCTTGTGGTCATCACTCCCGAAGAGTCTACTAGGGACTCTACTGGAAGTATCCTACACTCACTAGGGACAATTTTTACATTTACCAAGCCAATTAACCTACAAACCTGTACATCTTTGGAGTGTGGGAGGAAACCGAAGATCTCGGAGAAAATCCACGGGGAGAACGTACAAACTCCATACAGTACAGACAGCACCTATAGTCGGGATCGAACCGGGGTCTCCGGCGCTGCATTCGCTGTAAGGCAGCAACTCTACCGCTGCGCCACCGTGACCAAGTCCATCGGGCAGTGGTCAACACGGCACATCCTGCAGGCACTGCAGGACAAAGACTCGATGGATCCCGTGGCATGGTTCCCTGAGCAATGCCCAGTGTGTCTGATAAAATGTGTCATCAGCAGAACTCATCAACAACTAAATGTATAGACGCTGAGAATGGCTGAAGAACTTTGGCACTGTTCATGTTTTGTATATTTAAAAAATTCAGAATAAAGTTTTTTTTTTAAAAATTAAATAAAATTAACTCTGCGAGTGCCCATGGATGGTTGAGTGAGTGCATTCTGCTGAAGGCCAGGGCATAGTGTTTGGGTCTTTGTGGTTGTTACCTGGCACTTGCATGGCATCAGTGTTGATGCAAGTTGGATCGGATGGTGAATGACAAAATGACGTTGACAATTAAAGCAGCTGAAGATGGCTGGGCCTAGTTCGTGAAGGGAATCATTCAAATTGTAATCCTCAATAATTTGTATAAATGAGAGAGTAAAGGGCCTGTCCCACTTGGCTGTCTTTCGCGCGCCATTTACGCGACCTGCTAGCATGTGGGTAGCGCGTGGGTAGCGCGGGGACGGGCGCATGGAATGGCGTGGAGGAGTGTGGACTTCGTCCTGCACTAAATCTTTGCGTGCCACCGGCCTGTCGCGTAACTGATGGACAAAGTGGGACAGGCCCAAGACCCTGGTGCGACGCAACGTCTCACCTCCAACAGCAGCAGAAGCAGGCAAACGATCGTTGAACTCAGCCTGGGGCTCACGGCCGTTGCGGTCCGGATCCGCCCCCACTTCTACTCCCAGAGCGGGGCCAAGAAAATTGAAGATACACACAAAATGCTGGAGTAACTCAGCTGGACCGGCAGCATCTCTGGAGAAGAGTCTCGACCCGAAACATCATCCTTTTCTCCAGAGATGCTGCCGGTCCCGCTGAGTTACTCCTGCATTTTGTGTCCATCTTCAAATGATGTCACGCGCTCCAGACGGCTGTGCGGACGCATGATGACGCGGGCGACTCTCGCGGGACCGTCACTACCAGCCTGTCGCGTAAATGACGGCCCAAGTGGGACAGGCCCTTAAGGGACAAGAGAAGTTTGTCCAGCAGCCTGTAATGTTCAACGGTGTTGATGCCTTTGATGTTTCTATCCGGCCTATTTCTTTGTGTTTTGCATTACTGATTCCATGAGCCATTTCCCATTTTCACAACTGCTTAAATGATAGCAAGACTTGGTCAGGCAAAGGAGCCTTTTCACTGTACCTTTAATGGGAACTTATTCTGTATTTGCACACATGATCCTGATTCCAATGCCCCCACCTTCTCCCCTTATTCTCAATAAGTGGAGATGATTCCATCTATTAAGTTTGAAACCCTTCAAGTAGCATAGTATTGTGCACAGGAGATCCGACCTCTCAAATCTGATTGAGATTTTTGAGGAGGTGGTTGTGTGTCTGCACTAGGCTCCACCTTTCCTGGCAGCCCATTGCAGGCACCCACCACTCTCCAGGTTACTAAGAAAATTGAAGACAAGCAGTAGATGTGGTATACATGGAGTTCTGCTGGTCTTTTGATGTTTCTTCAGTGTGGACTGGTCCAGAAAGTTTGGACAAACGGGTTCCAAGGTGTTTTGTCAAACTGGATTAACAACTGGCGTGTTGATAGGAGGCAGAGGATGGTGCTGGCGGGTTGTTTCTCCGACTGGCAGTCTGTGTAACCAGTGTTGTGCCAACGTGAAGTGTTTTCACATTTATTGTTTGTCATGTACATATAAATAACTTGGATAAGCAAGTCTGTGGTTTGCAAATTCAGTTTGCTGATGATATGAAGATCATATCGAGGTAGATAGCGAGGACTGTTGCTCATGGATATAGATGAATAAAGATCAACTGGAACACATAGTTCATACAAATTATATGGTATACTTTGTTCCATCACGTCAACGTTAGTTTAATTTCTCAGTTGACGGTTAATATATAACTGAAATACTAATGTTCCAATCTACCATAGTGATATGTGCGGTTGATCCGTGTGATTTTTGACCCAAGTCGGTGTGATGCATGACCTTTACTAAAACGCCCCGTCTGATTTCTCAAGCTAAAGTAAAAGGTCTCAGCACAATTATGAGCAAGAGCTGCAGGTTGTCTTTGGTGCCCCGGCCATTACTATATTACTGTATCACAGGCTCAATAGTACCACTGAAGATTAGTAATTCGTTGCAATTTGTGGGAGCACAAGATGGCTGCACAGTAATCCCACGTGACCAGTCATTGGCTATGCAGCGTTTATTTGTCACGTATGCAACTGCACAGTGACATTATTTTGGCGTATATTACACATGTTGGCGCCGCCATTACTGGTGCCATTATTCAAAGTCCTGCCGGCCCGCACGCTTGATGTACTGGAGCAGTTCCCACTCAACCTCACCTCATCCGGAAGAGCCTCGACCCGAAACGTCACCTATTCCTTCTCTCCACAGATGCTGCCTGTCCCGCTGAGTTACTCCAGCTTTTTGCGTCTTTATCCTCATCCGGCCATCTCTGTGTCCCGGGGGCACCTCCTGCAGCCGACCGTGAGGTGCTGGAAGCATTACCCCAGCTCACCCTCCTAGCGCCTGACTTCTCCAGCTCCCTCCCGGACCGACGAACCTTCGGGCCTTTACCGGTCCCGCCGACCAACGAGCTGTCGGGTGAGGTCCTGCCAACCGCCAACCAGTCATTGGCTGTGTAGCATTTCCCATGCAACCGGCCATTGACTGTTTACTACATGGCCAGTTATTTGTGATCCAGGATGTCCTGAAAAGGCTGTGAAAACTGCTTCGTATATTGCACGCCTTTTACCTTTAACTTCAGGCTTCAAACCAGTGCAGGTTCAGCAAGGTAGACACTGGAGAGGAAGCAGTGGGTGCTGAGGCTTGAGTTTGGAAACAGGGAAAGCTATTTACACAAATGGAAGACCAAGGGTCGGTGCAACAGTAGCAGGAGGTAGCTGTTGCCTCGAGAACGGGCTGAAGAGAAACATAGAAACATAGAAATTAGGTGCAGGAGTAGGCCATTCGGCCATTCGAGCCTGCACCGCCATTCAATATGATCATGGCTGATCATCCAACTCAGTATCCCGTACCTGCCTTCTCTCCATACCCTCTGATCCCCTTAGCCACAAGGGCCACATCTAACTCCCTCTTAAATATAGCCAATGAACTGGCCTCAACTACCCTCCGTGGCAGAGAGTTCCAGAGATTCACCACTCTCTGTGTGAAAAAAGTTTTTCTCATCTCGGTTTTAAAGGATTTCTCCCTTATCCTTAAGCTGTGACCCCTTGTCCTGGACTTCCCCAACATCGGGAACAATCTTCCTGCATCTAGCCTGTCCAACCCCTTAAGACTTTTGTAAGTTTCTATAAGATCCCCTCTCAATCTCCTAAATTCTAGAGAGTATAAACCAAGTCTATCCAGTCTTTCTTCATAAGACAATCCTGACATCCCAGGAATCAGTCTGGTGAACCTTCTCTGCACTCCCTCTATGGCAATAATGTCCTTCCTCAGATTTGGAGACCAAAACTGTACGCAATACTCCAGGTGTGGTCTCACCAAGACCCTGTACAACTGCAGTAGAACCTCCCTGCTCCAATGGAGAAATGGGGCTGCAATATGCTGTAGGAACAGAGACAATATCAGCTGGTATCATCATGACTCGAACGTCATATTTAAGTCAATGAAGCTTTGCAAAATTGAGTGTTATCTTGAACGAGGAGTGGGGACAGTGCTTCTTTGGTAACAGAACCTTTGTCAATGAAGGAGCCTTCATCAGAGGATCGAGAGCACTAAAGGCCATCTGTTAGGTGAGACTTTAAATTGAAGCTCCATTTCTTAGCTAGATGCCAAATCTCCATTCATTATGTAGAAAAGATATAGGATGTCTAGCACAGAAGTAGTAAGTCATTTCACCACTCCACTCTTGGCCGTCTCCAGTACTGTTTCATCTTACCCTTTCAAGACACCTTCCTATGATTTTCCATGTGTGTATCAGCTTGTCCTTGTTTCTGTGCTATTTGCATCAATTAGTGGTGCAGCTGGTAGAGCTGCTGCCTTGCAACTCTGTTGCCCCAGTGCTGTCTGCGTGGAGTTATCATGTTCTCCATTTTGCCCTAGTGCCGACTGCGGAATTTGCTTGTTCTTGTGGGTTTCATAAAGTCATACGGATTAGGAGTAAAATTAGGCCATTCAGCCCATCGTCTACTCCGCCATTCAATCATGGCTGATCTATCTTTCCCTCCTAACCCCATTCTCCTGCCTTCTCCCCATAACTTCTGACACCTGTACTAATCAAGAATCTATCTACCTCTGGCTTAAAGATATCCACTGACTTGGCCTTCACAGCCTTCTGACCCTTCCCTCTGGATGTTCTGGTTTCCTCCCACACTCTAAAGGTCTGTGGAGTGGTAAGTTAATAGGCCACTGTAAATTTCCCTTTGTGTGTAGGGGAGTTGATGGGAAGATGGGGGGGAATAAAGTGGCATAAGTGTAAGTGGGTGCTTGATTGTTGACCTGGTAGACTGGAGGATCTGTTGCTGTGCTAAATGACTGACTTTAACTCCACACCACAAATTGAGAAATGAATTGGTATGTAATGTGTAAAATTGTAGTTTGGCAAAACTATAATAATGAGGATTGAGGCTGATTTCCTGGACTGGTTTCCACCTCCTGAGCCAAAATCGGTCCTTTTTTGGCGCTATTTGGGTAGGCAGTATGGAGAGGGGTCTCCAAGGCACCAAATTTATAAATAGTGTGGGATAATCTAGAAAGACCAGAGGCTCTACTTTTGTCCATATTTGTATTGCTACTTGTGAATAAAGCCAAACAACTGGAGATCAACCACATTGCTGCCATTTGTATCATTTGGATTATACAGGGCAATAACGTATGGTGATAAAAACATGGAATCAGGCCCTTTGGTTCAACGAGACCATTGCGTATGTGTTAGAACCTGCAATCTGTATTGAGCTAACCCATTGAACCATGCATCGCGTCTCGAAGATAAGTGAATGAAAGATTAGACTTGTCAGATCGTCAGCAACTCATTTCACCAAAGGACTTGATTGTGGCTGACATTAGATTTTTCTGGAGAGAGAGAGGGAGAGAGGGATTGAGAGATGTCATTATAAGTTGACAGGAGCCCCTGTGAATTAGAGGACTCCTGAGCCATTCAGAGTACAGGGGCAGAGATACGCCGCCAGCTAATATGCAAGGGACTAAACTACAAAGAAGGGGGTGTCTAGCATTAGAAAATGGTCTTCAACTGGCCTCTTCTCCTTGGTCACTCTGGCCAATTTATTCCTCAATCAGAACTTAAGAATACAAAATTAATTAAGAATTTGGCTGATATTTTTGTCATCTTACTTGTGCATAAGTTGATGACTGCAGTGACGGACTTCGTCTGTGAAATGCATTGACTTATTCTGAGTGTTTATCTAAGGGAGAATGTATTCTGTACCCACGGAGTGAAGATGTCAGAGCTTGCTTTGTCTCTGGCTTTCATTTTATAGGAAGTACAAGCTTAAATCCTGCCAAAGTTTGTGCCGTTCTTGAGTGCATGTATGGTCATATGTTTGTGTTGGTGAGAGTGTGGTCATGTGTTAGCGTTGGTGTGATGAGGCTGGCTACGATGCAGTGGTTAATGGAGTACAGGATTGGTCATCTGCGTCATTGCTTCCCGCGTACACCACCATTGGTAGATTGGCACAGTTCGGATGAAGATAGACACAAAACGCTCGAGTAACTCAGTGGGTCAGACAGCATCTCTGGAGAAAAGGAATAGGGTGACATTTCTTCAGAAGAAGGGTCTCGACCCGCAATGTCACCTATTCCTTTTCTCCAGAGATGCTGTCTGACCCGCTTAGTTACTCCAGCTTTTTGTGTCTATCTTCGGTTTAAACCAGCATCTGCAGTTCCTTCCTACGCAATTTGGATGATGCCAGTTGGAGACCATTAGTCTTCAAATTGCATGCATTTGCATGTGGGATTCTATGAATAGGTGTTTGCTGATAAATTATTTTTAGTGTGGGGATTGGAGAAGGCAGTTTCACAGTGAAGCTGCTATTTGGTACAATTACCCACCGTTCCACTAGTGATAGGATGTGGTGCACACACCCACAGCCTGCCCTTGCACAGAGATACTGGCCTACAAGATGAGATAGGCCAAAAGCCATCCCAAGGAACCTGTGTTGGCAGAAGCCACTGTGCAGCGCGATAGAGAGAGAGTGCTAATGCAGGCCAACTGATTGGCCATGTCTTATCTAATCCGCAGTGTGCTATCTCATTTTGGCAAATACACTCCCATCTGCCTCTTCCTACACTGATGCCAGTGGTTCACCACACCTCTTGAATAGCCACATATGCATAATAAATAAAAACCTTGACGATAACATCCATATCTCAACTCTTCTGAAAAACCTCTGCGGACTTGGCACTGTTTGTGATGCTAATTTGTTTGATTTGTAGGTTGCTTTATTGCCACAGTAAACACAAAGGCTTATGGCATTTTGTACAATCACGCCTGCCTTTGATTGCGTGTGGCTATAAAACTGTAGATTGCATGTGTGATGATTCAAATTGTGTGTTGGGGCAATGGGGCAATATTGACTCCAAGGCAGAGTGGTGCAGGACAGTACTGCCTTTACATGGCATTAAGAACCCAGATTGTAGTGGATCAGAGAAGATCATCTTCTCTTGCATCCTATCGCTGTCTCCAGGAACTTTTAAATCCTCATGTTATGGGCCCAAGAAATTAAAAGTCAAGGTGCCAGTACCAGTTTACCACTGGTGCAAAGTCATCACTGACCCGTGTGCGTACGTCTTTTTCGCCTGTCACTAGGTACCATTTTTACTGGCTACTTGCTGGTAAATCTTTTAATATTTCGGTTGGATTGAGATTTAGCACAGAGGGTATCATGCCTTGGAGTGAAAGGCACTTGTGTCAAAGATCAATTCTTGGTTGAGAGGTGTTGCAGAATGCTCCTTGCATCAGATGCTAACCTGGTCTCCCCTTGATGTGCTCTCCTCTGTTCTTGGCTTGCAACAGATTGTCACTGGCATGTTCCACACTAGATGGTCTCCAGAGCACCGAAGAATCTGCTCATGTCATCATTATCAACAAGTTGCTGTACCTTAAATTCTTTTTCCCCCACCATCTGTTTTTAGGCTTACAAGTTTGTTTCTTTTGTTGGACCATGCCTTCAGTTACCTGTACATCTTTCTCTTTCGCTTTATTGATAAATATTGATTCCAGTTGAGGAATGCCTTGCGTTGCAGTTAATTCGCTTCTTGGTCTCACCAAATCGGTCCCTTTGTTTTCGGGGAGACAACTAGAGTAGTTCTACACAGCTAGACAAACAGTGCTGGAGTAACTCAACGGATCAGGCAGCATCTCTGGGAGGAAAAGCATGGGTGACGTTTCGGGACGAGACACTTCTTCAGACTACGTTCTACGCAGTTCAGGTGACTTCAGTTATGCGCAGCTATGATTATGCTGCAGTCCTGTTACTGTTTTCTCTGCAGGTCCTGTTGGTTGTGGGTCGTGGGGTCTCTGCAGCAGATAACATTCCTGCTGAAGGTCTGAGAAGTGTTTCCAGAAGAAATTCATGATCTCATCTCTCCCATTTTGGGCAGACGAACATTTGCCAGGAGACCTCCACGACGGTCTAACCGTAACATTCTGACTGTAACAAACTGTAACTATTTACAAGCATGATCCCAGGACTGAGTAGGTTAACCTATGATGAGCGTTTGGCGGCACTGGGCCTGTACTCGCTGGAGTTTAGAAGAACGAGGGGGAACCTCATTGAAACATACAGAATAGTGAAAGGCTTGGATAGAGTGGATGTGGAGAGGATGTTTCCATTAGTTGAAGAGTCTAGAACTAGACATCATAGCCTCAGAATTAAAGGACGTTCTTTTAGGAAGGAGGTGAGGAGAAATTTCTTTAGTCATAGGGTGGTGAATCTGTGGAATTCTTTGTCACAGAAGGCTGTAGAGGCCAGTCAGTGGATATTTTTAAGGCAGAAAATTCTTGATTAGTACAGGTGTCAGGTTATGGGGAGAAAGCACGATTATGGGCTTCGGAGGGAGAGATAGATCAGCCATGATTGAATGACGGAGTAGACTTGATGGGCCAAATGACCAAATTCTACTCGTTACTTATGACCTCAAAATCAATAAGACAAGCAACAAGCCCAATTATGGCAGCATCAGCGGACTCTTCCTGTTGTCTGCCACAGAGAAAGTTGGCACAAGGATCCACCTCAACTGTCTCCCAGAGTTACAGATTTGGGATCTGTCGGGTCAAATATCAAGAGTATTTAATTGTCATATGTACCGAAAGAGAACAATGAGATTCTTACTTGCAGCAACGTAACAGGTCTGCAAACATGCTACTCAAGAGATAATATGATAAGGAAAAAATGTTCAATAAATTTAAAAAAACATCAATGCAAAACAAAACAAAAATCCAAAGTCCCTAATGCAACCAAGACAGTTTGTAGTTTGAAGTTTAGTTGGCGTTTGTAGTGTCCATTAATCTGATAGTTGTTGGGAAGAAGCTGTTCCTGAACCTGCAGGTCATGGTTTTCAGACTCCTAAATCTTTTTCCCAAAGGCAGGAATGAAATGAGAGCGCGGCCAGGATGATGTGAGTCCTTGATGATGTTGGCTGCCTTTATAATGCAGTGCCTCCTATAGATCCCTTCGATGGTGGGAGGTCAGTATCCATGATGGACTGGGTGGTGTCCACCACTTTTTGTAATCTCCTTTATTTCTGAGCATTCGAATTGCTGAACCAGGCCACGATGCAACCTATGCTCTCTACCATACACCCGTAAAAGTTCGAGAGCTTCGACATACTGAGCCACCTCAATCTTTTAAGGAAGTAATGGCGTTGACAGGCTCTCTTTATGATTGCACCAGTGTGCTGGGACCAGGACAGATCTTCAGAGATATACACGCCCTGGAACTTGAAGTTGGTGATTCTCTCCACCACCGACCTGTCGATGGAGAAAGTTTTGTGGATCTTGTGATTGATGGAGTTGAATGCTTTTGTGAGATTGAATAGGGTGAGGTACAGTAGTTCATGAATGTGTTTCTTGAATTTGTGACTTGAAGATCAGTCCATGGTTCTTCAGTTTATAGTGCATATCAAATCCAACCTTGGTCAGAACCCGGACCCGCTACAATTTGCCTACTGCCACATTAGATGCACGGGGGATACGATCTTGCAGGCTCTCCACTCTGCATTGGACCACTTTGACAATAAAAACACATTCTGAAGTATGAATCGTACATTAATTTAAACTTTCTGTCGTCTATGATACCAGACACAAACTCAAGTGACTCGCAAAAGCAAGGTCAGTCATACTTTAGACGGTCCTTATATTAATAAATGATTGACATGTAGTGATTAAAAATAAAAAAGGACAGATGGGCCTCTGTTGACTCTATTGCTTATTCTTGTTTATGGAAATGGTTGCAGTTTTATTAATTGCAGTTTTCAGCAATGACCTTGTAAAATAGTGTTACCTCACTCGACGTGACCATGTAACAGGGTGCAGATCGCTGGGATTTGGACCTGTGCCCAGGGCTGCCATATGTTGTCAAGTGACCATCTCTGCTGCGTCACAGTTGCAAGGAGATTCTCACCGAGTGTCTTGAGGGGAATGTGTGCAGGTGGAGTGAAAGCAACCTTGAAAGATGTGGTGCAGTTGGTCGGATCATGCTGCTGTCCCCGCTTTCTGAAAATTGTGATTTTTTTCCCCTTGTTTTTCTCTCCAAATTTTCCCGTCTCCATCCATATAATTTGCCATCAGTAACAAAGGAGAATAATTCAACTGGGAGTATTTTGCCCATTTCCTTTGGAATTGTTAAGGCTGCTCCTGTGCTCCTAGGTGGTTGTGGTTGAAAGTTAAGGAGATCCTGCTGGCGTCGCCTGGTTGAGTAACTGCATTTTGCAGGTGATGCTCACAGGACATGTTGTGTCCATAGTGGAGGGAACGAATAGCTTAATTTTGTTTAGATACAGTGCGGGAGCCTTCGGCCCACCGAGTCCACGCCGACCAGCGATTCCCGCACAGTAACACTCTCCTACACACTAGGGACAATAGACAATAGGTGCAGGAGCAGGCTATTTGGCCCTTCGAGCCAGCACTGCCATTCAATGTGATCATGGCTGATCTTCCCCAATCAGTACCCCATTCCTGCCTTCTCCCCATATCCCCTGACTCCGCTATTTTTAAGTGCCCTATCTAGCTCTCTCTTGAAAGCATCCAGAGAACCTGCCTCCACCGCCCTCTGAGGCAGAGAATTCCACAGACTCGCCACTCTCTGTGAGAAAAAGTGTTTCCTCGTCTCCGTTCTAAATGGCTTACTCCTTATTCTTAAACTGTGGACCCTGGTTCTAGACTCCCCCAACATCGGGAACATGTTTCCTGCCTCTAGTATGTCCAAGCCCTTAACAATCTTATATGTTTTAATGAGATGCCCTCTCATCCTTCTAAACTCCAGAGTGTACAAGCCCATCTGCTCCATTCTCTCAGCATATGACAGTCCCGCCATCCCGGGAATTAACCTTGTAAACCTACGCTGGGCTCCCTCAATAGCAAGAATGTCCTTCCTCAAATTAGGGGATCAAAACTGCACACAATACTCCAGGTGTGGCTCACTAGGGCTCTGTACAACTGCAGAAGGAGACGGACAATTTACATTTATACCAAGCCAATTGACCTACAAATCCGTATGTCTTTGGAGTGTGGGAGGAAACCGAAGATCTCCGAAAAATCCATATCGGGGAGAACGTACAAACTCTGTACAGCCAGCACCCGTCGTCAGGATTGAACCCGGGTCTCTGGTGCTGTAAGCGCAGTACGGCAACTAATCAATCGCTGCGCCACCGTGCTGCCCTGTGCCACCCCAAGCATTGTAGATTGGGTGCTAATTAGTTAAGCTGCTTTGTCTACCTGGTCTTGAGCTTCAAGAAGAAAGAATAATGCTTTTGTATACATCTGCTTTAATTACAGTCTTGTCCCACTTTGTGTGGTTGTTTGAATGATTGGGTTCTCGCCTTAAGTGCCGCTCTTGAGAGCTGGCTGTGTAATCAAGACCTTCTGAAGAAGGTACCATCTTCCAAACCAGGCATTAAGTCCTATTTGTCACCCCAGGAGGCTGAGGAAGATTCCCAAGACGGTATTCCCACATGCCCCAGAGAGAGAGAGAATCCTCTAACATCAGAAAAGCAGATTACCTATTAATTATCACATTGATGCTTGCAAGGAATTGCTGTGTGCATATCTGCTTGAATCCAATGGAAGCTCCTGTAAAAATACGTGGCCTTTCTTCCTTGGTTGACTTGGTAAGGAGAGTGCACTCCCTTCCTTCCCCTGGGTTGGTTGATGTTCCATGAGTGTGATTGGAACTTGCTTTGTGGAAACATGCAACCCCACTTATGTCAGCCACCTGGCCAGTCGAGTATCAATACAAGTGTGCATGCATGTGCAACACGCCTGCCTCATTGCAGCTGAGGTTGGCTCAGAACTGCACGGGCAAGGCCACACGTGTCCCCATGTTTTTCTTTCTAAATGCTGTAGTATTAATTCTTGGGTTTTTTTCTTGTCATTATCTACAATCCAATCTGCACAGTGCTAATGCTAACATATGCTGTTTTGTTTGCTACTGCTCAATTCTTTGAACAACTGGTTTCACTAATGCGTGGAATTTTCACGGTCTGTTGGAAGAAAGGAGTGAAGCCAAAAGCGTTTTGAGGTTTCTTTTCCAAGGGATTAACTCTTCCCTTTTCAAATGGAGGGAGCCCGGGCCCAATGCTGTCATTAAGTACCTGGTATATTCAATCTTTGAAAAGCAAAGAATTTGTATTTGGCTGGAGCTAGTTTTTGAAGCAAACCTTTTTCCAATGCAAAGGAGGAAACCCCAATGAGTTGTGCAAGTTAAAACTTGTTGCAACTTTTTTAGCAGCTGATCCTCTAGCCACACCCAAACGTGTATTCCGCGTGGAGAGACTGAGTATCGAATCTACCAACATGCTGCAGAAACTGTGCAGCTTGATGGCTTGTTCAGACTGTTGAATCTGTGTCCTGGTGGAATGGTGCACAAGAAGGATTGCTGGCCAGACATAAATAGGATTGGAGCGCCATTGTTTATGAACTGCAAGCTAAGTTTAGTCGCATTGTTCATTCTCCATCTCGTGAATGCCCCTCTATTTCCAGCCTATCGTTTTAATCACTTTGGGCTTTCAACTTCTAAGGCCCCAACATTTGAAATTCCCATCCTAAACCCCCCCACCCTGCCAATCTTGTGGGATGCTTCCATGTTGATCTCTTGATCATCTCTGAATTTAATTACTGCATCATTGCTTCAACTGCCAAGTGTCTCTATACTGAAATGCCTGTGGCAAGCCTCTCTGTCTTAAGATGTTGCAACCTTTGACAGTTTAGTCATCTCCCTCTCTGTCTCCTTGTGTGCTTCAATGTTAGATTTTATGGAAAGAGGAACAGAGTTAACATTACAGGTCACATTGCCTTTGTCTGATGCGTCTTCAACCTCGAATGTTAAATTTGTTCTTTTTAGCTGCTGAGCATTTTCATAATCATAAACATACTCTATTAGCCAAGTATGTTTTGCAACATACGAGGAATTTGATTTGCCGTACAGTCAGACCAATAAAAAGCAACAGAACACAGAAAATACATATTAACATAAACATCCACCACAGTGATTCCTCCACATTCCTCACTGTGATGGAAGGTGAAAAAAAAGTTCAATCTCTCCCTTCTTTGTCCTCCAGCGGTCGGGAGCCTCTAACCTTCCGTTGACGGGATGATCTTACTCCCGTATCCGGCGGCGGGTCTCCTCGTTGGGGCGATCAAGCTCCTGCATTGGTGGGGAATCTCGGCTCCCCCTTGCCGGGCGATCTACCCCAGGTCGGGGCTAGTCGAATGTCGTACGGCTTTTGGAGCTTCCTGACGTCGGTCTCAACCCGAGACTGCGAGCTCCTTGATGTAAAGTCCATAGGCCGTGGTTGGAGCATCGATCCCAGGCAAGGAATCAGCTTCGATGGTATGTCCTCGCCCCGCGGTGGGGCTCAAAGTCAGTCCCGAGCAAGGCCTCCAGCTCCACGATGTTAGGCCGCAGAGCGACCGGAGATACGATCCGGAAAACAATTGCATCTCCGGCAAGGTAAGAGATTGAAAAAAAGTTTCCCTCGACCCCCTCCCCCACCCCCCACATAAAACAAACCAGATAACATTAGCTCATACTTTTTAAACACACTAAAAATAACAAAGAAAGACGAAAAGGACAGACAGGCTGTAGGCGAGGCTGCCATCGAAGCGCCACCTGGTGGAATGCTCATTTTGGATTCCCAGTGTCACTGCAGATAGACTGCTGCCTCCGCCCTCAGGCACTGTCTGTGTGGAGTTTGCACGTTCTCCCTGTGAGTACGGGGGTTTCCGCTGGGTCCTCCATTTTCATCCCACAATCCAAAGACATGCAAGTTGGTTGGCGTAACTGACCATTGCTCCAATGTAAATGAACAGCTGGGGAAACGGGGATTGATTGGGCATGTGGAAGAGAATTAAATACAGGAAGTAAATGGGCAATGGGATGCAGTGAGAACTGGCAGGGGCACGATGGGCCAAATGGCCTCTTGCATTGTAAGAAGATATAAAATGGTGAAAACTCTCTTTGTGATCAGAAGCACATCATACTCTACTTTCAATCCACCTTCTCCAGACAGCTAAAACTCTGAAAGCAGTGTGACTGTGAACTGTAAAAGCTTGACTATCTGACGAGCGCTCTGGTTCATGAAGGGTCTGCTCAGTCGCTCCCTCTACACTGCCTTGTTGTCAGACCTGCCTACTCCCCGCTGAAATGTTGCTGGATTATGCTGGTTTTTTAGTACCTGATAACTGAGCTCTTAATGCATTGACATGGCAAGCATTGACATGGTAATTTCATGCACTGATCCAGGATGCAACTAACTACCTTAGTGAGATTCCTAGTTATTTATTTAGCAAGTTGTTATGCGAGAATACTGTCTTGTATCATTGCAGACTGACCAACTGGTTTATTTTGGTGATAGCTCGAATACATTCTGCAATAGCCCAGCCTTCCTCCATTCCCCATTATTAAAAAAAATACTTGTATTGCTATCTTTATTGATTACGTCACATATAAATTGCCTAGCCAATAATTCTTTGCCATGAGCTTTTCGACATGAATAAATTTGCTCTTGATTAGGACGGAACACCGGATGTCAAGCAGGCTTTACAAAAGCAGAACTCCATTTTTTTCAGGTACTCAAAATGCCCAATATTATCAGAAAGGGACCATTAAGTCCATCGGCCTAATACCAGCTCTCGCAGCAGTGCCATCAATCACATTCCCAACTTCTTTCCCCGTAACCTATCCACTTTCACCTGACAGTTCACTCGCCTTCTAATTCTTCTACCACCCATATTTATTGAAGGAAAGATTATAATAGCCTAGTAACCGACTAAACTACACTTGGTGCTAATGATAGCATGGGGAACCAAGAAGCACAAGGGTCGGGTAGCATCTGTGGAAGCGTGGACAGGCGCTGTTTTGGGTTGGGCTTTTGCACGCAGGTTGTCCTTTTTCTTCCAGAGATGCTGCCTGGCCTGTTGCATTCCTCCAAGATTTGTTGTTTTATTCATGATTCCAGCATCAGTGGTCTTGTGTCTCCAGGAAACGCTAGGGAATTCCAGCAAAATGCAAACACAGACTGTACTTCTGGTTGTCTGTTCTCTGTGGTATGAGACACCAGGTCATTGTGACCCTTCTTGTGGGAAGATAAATTAGCAGGTACAGGATTAAAGAAATCGGAAGGAAGAAGAGGCAAAGGATGTGTAGAAAGGTAAAATTTAGGAGTGATTTGACTGACAAAAGAGAGCAACAAGGTGAGAGAGGATGGTAATGAGATATGTACATGGACAAACAGTGGGTGTAGTGGAGCTATCAATTATAACTGCAGAGATTCTCAGCCTCTGCTGTTTGACGTCATAGTGATGGCAATTTCAGATTATAATCAAACTGTGCTTCATACAGAAGACTGCACAGTGCTTAGTTTGGATTAGTTCAGAGATACAGCGTGGAAACAGGCCCTTTGGCCCACCGAGTCCGCGCTGACCAATGATCACCATGACACTAGTTCTATCCTACACTCTAGGGACAATTTACAGAAGCCAATTAACCTACAAATCTGCATGTCTTTCGAATGTGGGAGGAAATTGCAGCACCCGGATGAAAAAAATCCCCCATGGTCACAGGAGGAACGTGCCCAATCTGTACAGACAGCACTCATTGTCAGGGTTGAACCCAGGTCTCTGGCACTGTAAGGCAGCAGCTCTACTGTGGCACCACTGTGCTGCCCATTCTGCTGAATTGGGAAAGGTGCTACTGCTCCTTCTGATACCACTGCGTTGGTTGGAATGGTGTTCAAGTCTTGGGGTCATGGCAGAAATGGCTGGGGAATTAAGGTTTCAAGGTCAGTTTATTGTCACGTGTTACAATTAAGGTACAGTGAAATTTGAGTTAACTGGGTAGGAAAGAACTGCAGATGCTGGTTTACATCGAAGACAGACACAAAATGCTAGAGTAACTCAGCGGGACAGGCAGCATCTCTAGGTAGAAGGATTGGGTGACGTTTTGGGTCGGTGAAGAAAGGTCTCGAGTGAAGTTACTCCAGCATTTTGTGTCTATCTTGGGAATTAACTTGAATTGACCGGGAACCTGCGGTGGTGCTGGAGGACTGAATGAAGGATAGATGAGGGTAGTCACCTGAAGACGGGTTTCGCCCCGAAATGTTGCCTGTTTCCTTCGCTCCATAGATGTTGCTGCACTCGCTGAGTTTCTCCGGCATTTTTGTGTACCTTTGATTTTCCAGCATCTGCAGTTCCTTCTTAAACACAGGGTAGTCACCTGGCCTGTTTGACTTGCCCATGGTGATCCTCTCCTTCACAAGTGCTGCCTGAATTGTTCAGTATCTCCATCATTCTCTGTGTAAGATTTCCAACACTTTGCCTTCCCTTTGTTGCAACTTTGTCTGAAACCTCCGCTACCTGGCTGAAAGCCACTGATTTTTACGTTGCCTCCGCAACCGTGGTGAACCTGGACATTTGTGATTGCCTTGTTGCACCAGAAATCGGTGTGAAGTAACTTCATGCTATTCGCTGGCAGCGACGTTACAGCCTCTGCACTAGTTGTGTACCCTGCAGGTGCCGAACGCTACGACAAGGATTTAGTTACCGAGTTACTGTCCCTTCACTAGCCCGTATCTGAACTCTGGAGATCAATGGGTAATATGTCCTAGTGATGACAGAGTGTACACTCACAGGCAAACATAACCCCCACCTGTATGGATCATGGGAAACTGCTGACGTCTTTCAGAAATGTATCCGGCTAAACAAGAACCTACTGATTTCAAAGGGAATATGTGTTTTTTGTGTGAAACAAAGGTAGATGGAGTTTCACTCTTCGGTCAGTCCGTTTTCAATGCTTATCATGAAGGATGCATGAAGTGTTTGATTTATTTGAACCATTCGCTTGACGATGTTACCAGTAGCATGGATGGTTTCTGGTTATTTATGTTGGAGAACCCGTTCGACAGCTTGAAGTGATCGGCAGCCTGTATTGGATTCGGACCAACACCAGTGGTGAACAGAATAAAAATACAGTAGCTCTTCATTGTACTGGTTTTCGAGAATCTGATAGTCTTTTGTCTCTCTCGCTGCATAACTGCCAGATACAACGTCCCAATTTGTTTGTGGACTTTACTTCCGTTTGGCTTCAAACTGAAGATCGACTGATAACGGAAGAAGCACAAACAGTATTCTTAACAAGACTACGTCACATTTGATTTTGTTTAAAGAGTTTCTAAAGACACGCGCATCCTGAAGTTTTTGGATTCTGTAGGTTTGCAATGTGTGTTGGAAACTATGGAATATAAAACCAGGATGGGTAAATGCTTCAAGAGTGTAGTCATACAACATAGGCAGCAGCCATTTGGCCCACTATATTTAAGTACCTATCTATATTAATCCCATTTCCCAACACTTCTCCTGCACCTTTCTTATGCCGGGGTATTTCAAGTGCTCATCTAAATTCTTGAATGTTTTAGTGATGTTTGCTTTCACTCTCTCATCAGGCAGTGCATTCTAGATTTCCACCACACCCTCTGGTGAAAGCAATCTTCTACAAATCTCCTACCCCTCAATTTAAACCTATGTCATCTGGACATGGACATTGCTGCTAACAGCTTTTCACTTTGTACCCCAACGGCGTCTTTTGTGGTTTCGTATTCGTTCCTTAGCCTTCTCCACTGCAAAGAAAGCAATCTACCAGGTCGCATCTCATCACTGAATCACGCCATTTCAGGCAAGAATGTTCTCTGCATTTTTTCCAGTGTAAGCACATCCTTCTTGAAGTATGGTAAACAGGACTGTGCACAATATTCTAGTTGTGGTCTTACAAACGCGTGGTGTAGACAAAACAAGGCTCAAGATGTGGGGTTGAGAGGGAAAGATAGATCAGCCATGATTGAATGATAGAGTAGCCTTGTTGGGCCGAATGGCTTATTTCTGCTCTTATCATGTATGAAGATGCTGGAATCTTGAGCAAGACACGAAGAATTGGAGGAAGTTGCAATTGTTCTTCCTGTTCTTCTTCCCTTCTCCCCTTGTTCCACCTGGGGAGAAGGGAAGTAAGAACAGAACTGTGGGACGCAGGCGACACGGGTGGGGGTATGTGTGATATAGTTGCTCCATACTCTCCCTGCTCTTGCATTTTGTGCCCTGGCTAATGAAGGCAATTATCCTGCCTACCTTCTTTATCACCTTATCCACCTGTGCTACAGCCTTGATGAATCCTTGTACAGGATCTTGTTCACCATGCTGTCACAGGGAATATGTGCAAACTCCACACAAGCAGCATCTGAAGTCAGGATGTTTAAGAAGGAACTGCAGAAGCTGGAAAATCGAAGGTAGACAAAAATGCTGGAGAAACTCAGATTGAAGAAGGGTTTCGACCCGAAACTTTGCTTATTTCCTTCGTTCCATAGATGCTGCCTCACCCGCCGAGTTTCGCCAGTATTTTGTCTACATCTGAAGTCAGGATCCAGTTTGGATCCCTGGAGCTGTGAGACAGTGTTGCTGAGTACAGTGTCAGCCCATTCTAAATTATTCGTGGTAGCCCCTGATCTTACACGTTATTGTGAATGGGGGAAGAGGGAGTGTGCAGGTGTATCTATGTTTTAAGCCTGGAAGAGTTTGTTGAATTCTGGTCAATGTGGCTTGACCTGTGGAGAAGCACAAGCCTTGTATTTTGCAGGAGCTGCTATTATTTTGATTTATTTTTTCTTCGGTTGGGGCAGGTTGTAGTAAGTTCCCGTCTCTAATGTTGCGTGTAATCAGCTTGTTATTGTTAAGTTTTATTACCCTGCGGACTAATGGTGTGTGGAGATGGGTTCCTGTTGCAGGAGATTGCCTGAAGGTAGGGCCGTGTGGCCATCTTAACACCTCAGCTCATGGCTCCATTATCCAGGATACACAGTTGGAGTGTGACAATTGTAATCACAAAATGTCGTCAATGTTGTTGAAATGGATTATGTATATATGCATTGTCTAAAAAGGATGATATAAGACTCCTGTCTTCAAACCATGAACATGCACATAATTCAAAGCTGTTTAGCATGGATTACTGCAGTAATCATTCAATTCAACTATTAATTCTGTCACAGTGTGGTAATTGCTAAAAAGAACAATTATGGCTAGAGAATTGCATTTATTGCTTAACAGGTGCAGGATGGAATACTGCTCAGCCTGGGAAAGTGACATTGGAATTTTGCTGCGGAACGATTACGATAGTTTGCAAATACTTTGTGTCTTCATTTGCATTTCCTTATCTAATTTGGTATCAGTGTTTAAAACAACAGACAAAAAGCATTGCACACAAAATGCATTATGAAACAAAGGATTCAGGAATGTTTTTATTCAGACTAGCATTGAATGTTTATTCTGTTAGCCAGCCATCAGATATACGTGGAGTCAATCCAGTTAGTTGGCTTTTATAAAAACTAGTCTGCAGAATGTCTTTATCATAATCTGTTTGAATAATCAATAATAACTATGGGGGAAAAAATGTCAGGTTGCCAAACCTTAATATTTTTTTTATTTCTAAGGATATGAAAAATTTAGATTCCTTTTCCCCATAAAAGGTGAATGTGGAAGCTACCTGTCCAGAAACTGAATCATGCAGTACCTGTTTTTTCCACCCCCAGATATTGCACAATTTAGGGCAGATTCCACTGGAGATGATTAGGTTTTGGATGAAATCACACCCGTGGAACTGGACCGACCACTTGTGCAGATATCTTATACAGGCAAAAAATAAACTGGTGAAAGAGCTTGCAAGATTGATGCCTGACCTGCTGAGTTCCTCCAGCAGTTAAATGGATACACAAAGAACTGCAGATGCTGGTTTACAAAAAAATACACAAAGTGGTGGAGTAACTAAACTCTGCCGCATCTGCTCCCATGATGAGGCTTTTCATTCTAGCACACCTGAGATGACCTCTTTCTTTAGTAAATGTGGTTTATGCCTACTGTCATAGATGGATCTCTCACTGGTGTCTCCTCCGTATCCTGTAGTTCTGCTTCTGCTCCCCCCCCCCCCTCCCAACAGATAGAATAAGGATGAAGTTTCCCTGGTCCTTGTCTTTCACCCCACTAACCTCTGCATCCAACATGTCACTCTCCGACATTTCCACCACCTTCAATGTTATCCTACCAACGGTTACATTTTTCCATCCGCATCCCACTCTGCCTTCCGTAGGGACCGCTCCCTCCACAACTCCTCGGCTCACTCACCCCATCCACCCAATACACTTCTCCCCTGTTACTTTCACCATCTACACTTCACGCTGCCTTGGGAAAAGCAGCCAACATAACCAAAGACTTGTCCCACCCCGCCAAGCCTCCCCCTCTCTCGCAGAAGGTACAGATGTTTGAAAGCTCACATCACTAGGCTCAGCAACAGCTTTCCCCCCTCCGTTATTAGGCTGCTGAATGATCTTCCATTGTCTATGGTAATCTTAGATTCACCTCGGGGGCAGAAAACCCGGGGGGGCCAGAGGGGACACGTCCCCCCCCCCCCCCATGTTTTGAGAGGTGGGGGACATCCCCCCCAAGTTTTCGTGATCCCGATTTTAAAATCTCCGCTTTCCGCGAGGCAGTGGGGTTTAGACTGATGATCGAGGGCGCGATGATTGGAGGAGGGAGACGTGGCACAGACCTGCACCTCATCCGCAGGCAGGATCATCCGCAGGCAGATCGATAGAAACAGCACTAAACCCAGCTCAACTCTGCCTGTCCCGCCAAGTGAACCTACATCCCTGGATGGGCTTGCGGGAAATATGGCCAGCGTGGAGAAGCAGCACTGGTGTCCTGTCAGTCCAGACAGGGCTGTTGGTTAACCCAGTGATACAGGCAGAGTTGAGCTGCATTTAGCGCTCGATTGAGCCGCCGAAGCAAAGATTATAGCTCCTCTATAATCTTTGCTCCGAAGCCTCGCGCGTGTGTGTATGAGTATGCGCATGCGTGCGTGGCCGCCAAAAAATTGTGTCCCCCTTCCCCTCCATGTTTTGATAGCGAGTTCTGGTCTTGCCTCTACCCCATTGTGGGCATTGGACTCTGCCTTTGGAACTAACTGATGCACGACAATGCTGAGAACTATATTTTCCACTCTTCCCCATTGCTCTATCTATTGTACTTGAGTATAAATTGATTGTATACTTGTATACTATCTAATCTGTTTGGACAGCATGCAAAACAAAGCATTTTTCATTGCACCTCGGAACATGTGACAATAATAAACCTAAATCTAAACCTAAAACTATTTATGATAATGTAGCAGTGAATGGTATGTAAATAGAAATTCATTGACAGTTGTGAAGTTTCTTACTCCAGAGCCTTTGCTCTGTCTGAAGAATGAAGAAGGGTCTCATCCCGAAACGTCACCCATTCCTTCTATCCAGAGATACTGCCTGTCCCGCTGAGTTACTCCAGAATTTTGTGTCTATCTTCGGTGTAAACCAGCATCTGCAGTTCCTTCCCACACATATTGTACAACCAAAAACTGCTGGAGTAACTCAGCGGGCCAGGCAGCATCTCTGGATAGAAGGGATGGGTGAGGTTCCAGGTTGAGACCCTTCTTCAGGCTGAGTTACTCCAGCATTTTGTGTCTATTGTACAGCCAATGACTGACTGAAAGATCACAAATTATAGATGTTTCTTCACTTCTGTTTACAACCTTCTCCATTGCTTCAGTGCAATCTGTCAAAGACTGCTCACAATGAAGAATGGGATGAATAGAGAATCTCACACAGAAGAGGGGCCGTTTCCCATGTACTGTTAATGTCATTGACAATCTTTCCAGAGAAAAGTGGCAGGATAGCATAGTTTCCTATCTCTACACCTGTCAAAGAGCAGTCAGTTCATGAGTGGCTTCTTTTTTTTTTTTTTATAATATTTTTATTAGAAGTAGACATATTATAAAGTATAGTTACATATTATAGTAAAAAAAAATTTCATATACATCAGTCAACATTATTAAAATTTTCAATTGTCGATTACTTCTGCTTCTAATGTTTTTTTTATATAGAAAAAGAGAGAATAAAGAGTTACAAATATCAAAAAAAACAAAAAAGGTGGAATGGATTACTTATAATACGTCATTGGAGATAGGTTCGTAGATTATAAAGTATGACTTTTCATCTAATCCTGAGTTCAAGTTTCAGTTGGGTTTTCGTGCTGGGCCAATCTATCCCGTCAGATAATGAATGGAGCCCATATTTATCAAAAAGTTCTTGTTTGTCCATTAAGACGTCTAATTCTTTCTAGATATAGGGTCTCCGACATTTCCACAATCCACATTTTAATTGTGGGGGTCGTAGGGCCTTTCCAAAATTTTAATATTAATTTTTTCCCGGTTATTATACTGTAGTCGAGGAAATTTCTTTGGCTTGTTGTGAGTGTTAAACTTTGCTCTGATATTCCAAGTATTATTAATTTTGAGTTTGGATACAGTTTTGTATTAATAACTTCTGAAATTATTTCAAAAATATCAGTCCAGAAATGTTTAATTTTTATACAATTTGCAAACGTATGTGTTAAATTAGCATCTAGATGTAGACATTTATCACAAATAGGAGAGATTTGTGGGAAGATTCTATTTAGTTTTATTTTAGAGTAGTGTAATCAATGTAAGAAATTATTTGAGTGCAGTCCATGATTCTGTTGTAACTCCTGAAATGAAAGAAAAGTGCCTTTCCCATAAAGATGTCCAATCTTTTTAATTCCATAATTTTTCCATTCCCTTATCCAAAAAGGATGGTTTGAATAAAGGATTATTTACAATGGGAAGGCATAGTGGTATATTATTCAATTTAAAAACTTTTTTAAATTGTTTCCAAATTCGTATTCCACTATGTATTATGGGGTTTTCCTTATAGGTTTTTTTGTGCAGTTTTGTGGTAGCAAATATGATCGGTCCAATTTCAAAAGGTGAACAGTCTTCCTTTTCCATCCTTAACCAATCTGGTTGTTGATCCATTTCTTCCAGCCAGAAATTCATGTTTTTAATATGGACTGCCCAGAAATAAAACAAGAAATTTGGCAAAGCCAAACCTCCATTTATCTTTGACTTACATAAATGTTTTTTACTTATTCTATGATTCTTATAATCCCGGATAAAACTTGTAACAATGGAGTCGACCTTTTTGAAAAAAGTTTTTGGGATATATATCGGGATTAATTGAAATAGGTACAGCAGTTGCGGTAAGCAGATCATTTTTATAGCATTAATTCTACCAAGCATTGAAATGGGAAGTGTTTTCCAGTATTGAATATTCTTGTGTAGTTTATTCAGTAAGGGTGGAAAATTTAGTTTAAATAAAGTGGTATATAGAGTGGCTTCTCTATGCTCAGGAGAGGATCCCACTGACGTGCGGCATCTCCTTGTTCAGTGAGAACAGCTGGTGGTCCATCAGCAAGATCCCTTTGGTTCTGTAGATCCATGAGCGCCCTATGCTGTGTCTCTGTTCATGAACAGCATTTTAGCTGCCCAGTGAGGACTTGGAGGTACTTGCAGTGTGGTTTGATCCTGTTACCGAGGTGGTTTCTGCTGCTTCTGTTCAATGGAGACCAGACCTCTAGTTGGATTCATGGGCGATGACTTGGAGGGGAGGATGCTCTTCAAACGGCAGAGCATCTTGGACGATACAGATCACCCCCTCCATGACGCACTGGTCAACCTGAGGAGTTCTTTCAGCAACAGACTAGTTCCACCAAGATGCAGGACAGAACGCCACAGCAGATCCTTCTTCTCTGTGACTATCAAACTGTACAACTCCTACCCCTTCTGTCGTGGGGTAGACTGACTCCCCCCCCACCTTCCCCTCCCCCCCCCCCCCCCCCCAATCTTTGCACATCCCCAAACCTTTCCACTCGTCACTTTAATTTAATGTTTCATGTATCTTGTTGTGTTTTATGACTGTTGGCAGATCAATCTCCCTCCTGGGATAAATAACCTTCAATTGTATGGTATAGTATTGTAGCTGGAACAGGGGAGAACCACTATGCTCCCTGTGACCAGGTTTGTGAATGAACCCAAAAGAGGCCTCCAGCTAACGCTAAACACTCTGCTGGCTCCGCATTCATCCTTGTGGCAGTGTGGAGATGTGAGTATTCGGTGCTTCTAGCTGCCAACTGCATTTGGTCAGGCAGGTCTGAGCTCAAGATCACCATATAGCTCTGCTTCCATGTCAGCATAAAAAAATTCCCAGTCGGGCTTCACCGAGTCTTCTGGGGCAGGACGGGTACCTGTACGTGCCTCTGGTGAACCTCCGCTCCAGGCCCTCTCTACCCGCGGCCAGGCCTCACTTGCCAGTGCAGAGCGTAAAGCTCATCGATCATCCGGGCATATCCTGCTCATCCCTTGCAGTCCCTGCCTCCCAGGTGATACTTTAAGCAATGAAGTACAGTGGTTGATGTTCTCCCCTTCATCCTCTCTCACACCGTTTCAATGCTGTATCTCTAAACCTGACACTCCACCTCTGAAGAAGGGTCTCGGCCCGAAATGTCACCCATTCCTTCTTTCCAGAGATGTGTCTATCCCGCTGAGTTACTCCGGCTTTTTGTGGCTATCTTCGGTTTAAATCAGCATCTGCAATTCCTTCCAACACATTCCACCTCGACATTGTGTGATGCTGTTCTGAGGGTGGGGTGAGGGAAACGGGATCTGTGCTGGCACCATGACAAGCTGAACAGGAGGTGTTTCTATTTATAGGCTGCGCCCAAGGGCAATGCAGCGATGGTAATGAAGCCTGCAGGTCAAATCAAAGAGTGTCATCATCACAATGGAACAAAGTGTGCATTCCTTCTTTCCCTTTTCCTTCTTTCTTTCCCCCACCCCCCATCAGTCTGAAGAAGGGTTTCGGTCCGAAACGTCGCCTATTTCCTTCGCTCCATAGATGCTGCTGCACCCGCTGAGTTTCCCCAGCAATTTTGTGTACCTTCGATATTCCAGCATCTGCAGTTCCCTTTTGAACAAAGTGTGCATACCTGGCAGCTTACCGTCTTTACCTGTGGCCTCAATGGCAATGAGGAGGAGGATGGTTCACTTCCACCTCCTGAAGTGCAGGTACTGGGGAAAGTCAAGATTGGGTCAGGAGATTGCTGCTTGGGCTGTGGTAAGAAGGCTATAATTGATCTGAGTTGGGGTGAGATAGATGGAGCAGGGACCCCATCCCTGACTGTCAGCTGGAAGTGCTAATGCTCGATGAGGCTGAGCTGGGTTACACTGAGGCCAGCTCACCTGTGACCATGAGATGAATACATTTGAGGCCTAAATTTTGGAACTCCCCAATCAACAGCACAAATGTTTAGCTTCTGCCCAAACACTACATCAGATTGCCAAGATGGCACATCACCACTTTATCAAAGGTTGAGCATTCAATGTAGGCTCTGCCAGTGATGCCCACAACTTGTGAATACTTAACCAATAGGAACTTCCTGGTGTCATCACAGGCAGTTCACTACAGCAATTCCAGTTCAGGTGGGGTTTTTTAATGAGGAAAGTTTAAGCTATTAGTCCGACACTCTCAGATGTCAGAAGAACCAGCGCTGCTTCATAGCGCCAGAGACCCCGGTTCAATCCTTGTCTGCTGTCTGTGAGGAGTTTGCATGTCTCCCTGTGGCTGTGTCCATTTTTTCCGGGAGTTCAGGTTTCCTCCCACATCCCAAAGAAGTGTAGGTTTGAGGGTTAATTGGCCACCGTAAATTGGCCTTCGTGTGTAGAGAGTAGATGCAAAAGTAGAATAACCTTTGTGAATGGCTGGTCGATGTTGAGTGTGGGCTTGGAGGGCCGTGGGTCTGTTTCCACACTGTGTCTTTCAAACTGTCTGGAGATGCATTTGTATTGGAATGTACAAGATACTGAGTGAGCTAGCAGGGTGATGTTCAGAGGGTGCCTCTTCTGGTTGGGAAACCCAGAACTAAAGGGCATGGTCTCTGGATCATGAGTCGCTTGTTTAGGATTAGGAGTGGCGGTGCTGCCCTGGCAGCAGCGGCTCACCTGCAGTCCGTTTGTTTTTGCTTTTTTTGTGTTGTTTATTTCGTTTTGGCTAGTCCAGTTTTTGTTTTTTTAGTCTGTGTTTTGGGGGGGGGGGGGGTTGAAACGGGGCTTGCTGTCTCTCCCTGCGGGGGTATGCGACTTTTTTGTCGTATTCCCCTTCTCTGCCTCCGTCTGCGCTGAGGCCTAATGGCGGAGCTGGCGACCTCGAGGCTCAGGAGGCAGAGCCCGCCAGGACTCACCCTGGGCTCGCTCTCGTGAGGACAGCCCGGCTCGGGGCTGGAACAGGGCTTCCGTGAGGGGCTGTGACGCTCCCGGGGGGCGGCCTGGTCCGAGGGAGGAACGGTGCTCCCGTCGGAGTGGCCGAGCTCGGGGAGGTGCGGCGCTCCCAGCCCGAGGGAGGAGCGGCGCCCATGTTTGGACGGCCCAGCCCAAGGGAGGAGCGGCGCCCATGTCGGGGCTGCCCGGCCCGAGGGAGGAGCGGCGCCCATGTCGGGGCTGCCCGGCCCAGCCCGAGGGAGGAGCGGTGCCCATGTCGGGGCGGCCTGGCGCGAGGCTGAGACAGTAACGGCACTCACGTGAGGGCGATCCGGCTCGGGGCTGGAACGGTGCTCCGGTGGCTGGGATGGCGTTCTGGCGGCGGTGACCTGAGTCCGGGGTTCGGCCACGGGCCAGCGGCTGTGTCAGCAGGACTGGTGGACGGCAGCTTCGACCACCCCGGGGCCGCGGTGTTTGAGCCGCGGGACTGTTTGCTACATCGCCCGGTGGGGTATCGCCTCAGCGCAGAGAGAGAAGAGGAGGGGAGAGACTGCAGCCCTAAGACTTTTGCCTCCATCACAGTGAGAAGGTGCTATGTGGACTCACTGTGGTGGATGTTAATATGTGTTTATTGTTGTTTTTTTATTGTATTGTATGTATGTATGACTGCAGGCACGAAATTTCGTTCAGACTTCGGTCTGAATGACAATAAAGGAAACCCTGTAACCCTGTAACCCTGTAATTATAAGAATTTTTCTTCTCTGATGTGATGGAAGCTTCGGAAAGCTCTACCTGAAGATATCTATGGAGGTTGAGTCGTTCAAGATGAAGTGGATTTGTTGACTTCTGAAGCCTTGACTGGGGACAAGCGGGAAGGTGGAGCTGAGTACTAGGGAATATCAACGTGACGTTGAATGGTGGAGCAGGCAGGAGGGGGTGCATGACTTCCTCTTGTACTGAAATCCTCCTGGGCAGTCGCTCCCAACTGTAGCTGTTTGGTGCAAAGTCTGAAGCCATAATATGACCACATACTTTTGATAGTGCCTGATATTCAAAACTTCCTTTGGAAAAGCTAGTTGTCAGAGTCAGGCCAAACACAAATTGGAGGAACAACACCTCATATTATGCTTGGTCAGCTTTCATTCCAGCAGTATGAAATATTGATTTCTCTAACATCAAGTAACCTTTGCATCTCCTCTCTCTCAGTCCCTCCCCTACCCAATTCGTTGTTCTAGTTCCAAAATCGTCTTGTTGAGTCTCATTGTCTGTAACTCGTTTTCACCCAGCCCACAGCTAACAATGGCCTGTTTCCTTTATCATTGTTACTTTTTAGCGTATCTTTCAATCATTTGGGTCGGAAAGAACTGCAGATGCTGGTTTAAATCGAAGATAGACACACAATGCTGGAGTAACTCAGCGGGACAGGCAGCATCTCTGGAGAGAAGTAATGGTTGACGTTTCGGGTCGAGACCCTTCTTCGGACTGATCTGGTCTGAAGAAGGTTCTCAACCCGAAACATCACCCTCTTTTGTGTCTACCCTCTTACATTCATTTCTTCTATATCTATCTATATCACCGTCTATATCTCTTGTTTCACTTTCCACTGACTCTCAGTCCGAAGAAGGGTATCGGCCCGAAACGTCACTTATTCCTTTTCACCAGAGATGCTGTCTGACCCGCTGAGTTACTCCAGCTTTTGTGTCTATCTTTAGCTGTCTGGCAACATGGCCTCAGATTAGCGATCGGGCCTTTTGATACCCTGCCAACGTTCCTTGTGCACGAGCTTTACTATTTTAAGGTTCCCGCTCGCCATTTGCATTAAATTGCAAAATGACAATCCTGCTGCAGGCAGATTAGACAGGTTCTGCAAGAGACTCTGGTGTTGACCCTGGAGCTCTGGATCCTCTGCAGTTGGGCTGGTGAGATCTATATATGTTACAGCTGTTTAGTCTGGTGAAGGCAGGAAGCACTGATCACTACAGACTGCATATCTGATTCTGTTCATGGTTTTGTTGTAATCTAAACTGATTGTAGTTACGTTTTCCTATTCCTCAGCTGGATGGAGGCCGAGGACAAGACTGGGTTGATCTATGATTCACCCCTGAGACACAGGAGGAATATTGTGGCAATACGATGTAATCTAGATCAGTCGTTCAATTCTAGGAGAAAAGTGGTGGAGAAATTGGAGGCAAGGTTACAATCAGCTACTCGAGTCAAAGTGATGATCGTTCAGAATCAAAAACACAAAGCATTTAACAATCGCAACCATTATCCTTTTTATCGTTAATTTGCTATCAAATGCAACAAACAGTTGAGGAGGGGTCTCGACCCAAAACGTCACCTGTTCCATTTCTCCAGAGATGCTGCCTGACCCGCTGAGTTACTCCAGCATTTTGTGTCTACAAACAGTTAAGGCCCTTTTCAATGGTAATGGGTTCAGTCCCTGCTCTGGAGACTTAAGTGGAACATTTTAGACTGAAATGTCATTGTTGTTGCAGTGAGAGTGTGTTGCAGTCAGACGCCATCTATAGAGTTGTTACAGCAAGCCTGCATCTGCCCTCGTAGTTGGACATAAAACAGCCCATGCAACAGAGGAGTGTTCACTGATGTGCTGGTCAATATTTATCCCTCAGCCATTGTCACTAAGGCACTAATTGTTATCACATTGCCATTTTCCGGCACCTTGCTGTGTGCAACTTAAGTGTCGTGTGTCCTGTGTTACCCCAGTACCAATCCATAAAACTACTTGGAAACTACTGTTACCTCTACCCAGAAAATGAGCAATATAGTATTGTATGTGTATTGAATTCTGCCTCGGAAACCTGGTTTTGTGGCAAACTTTGGAGTGCAACTGGTGTAGCCATTGTATAATGCATTTAATTCCATGATGGGAGCGAGAATCAATTTTTACTCAGTCTGCTGCTATCAAAAGCATTTAATAATTTAAAAATAATTACCCCATTATATCCACTTTTTAAAAAAATCATATTTCTATTTTCATCTATTGTTGGCGGCATTCCAGCGAATCTGTTTTCTTGCATTCTCGAGATTTTCAATGTCCTCTGGTTGAGCATCCACAAATAGCCACAGCACTGCAAGGCAATCTGGTTCAATGGAAACCAGAACGGAAATAGGAGCAGATCTGGGGACAGCAGTTCAGTGCAGTGAATGTAGTGCAACTCGCTTTCCAGACCACGCAGGTAACAAACTTGTACTCACATTTACAAAACAAATTCCTGTCGGCATTCTGCATCATAAATGCAAAGCACTCGGCAATTGCAACCATTTAACCATTTGATCACCATTACAGGAATAAATGCGCCAAACTGTTAGTTTAATTTGGAGATGCAGTGTGGAATCAGGCCCTTCGACCCACTGAGTCCGCACCGACCAGCAATCCCCGTAGACTGGCACTATCCTACACACTGAGGATAATTTACAATTTTCTCGAAGCCAGTTAACCTACAAACCTGTATGTCTTTGGAGTGTGGGAGGAAACTGGAGCTCCCGGAAAAAAAAACACGCGGTCACTGGGAGAACATACAAACACCATACTGACAACGCCCGTAGTCAGGATCGAACCCGGCTTCTGGCGCTGTAAGGCAGCAACTCTACCGCTGTGCCATCGTGCCACCCCTAGTAGATGGAAGCACCCTGCAAATAAGCCACTGATGACTCAACTTTTAAAATATATGTCTCAAGAATACTATGAATGTAATTAATTTACTGCACCTAGCAAACATTTTTGTAGAAAACTGCTTAGGTTTTCCGTTTGCTCATTATTATTACCTTTATTTGTTCAAACAGAATCTAATTGGTGATATGTTTATAAATGGCTGATGAAAGCAAAATGATAAGGTACCACACCAAAGACTTACATAAAGTTGATGCTCGTGGGTTTGGGAGTGAGGACTAGCCAAGCCACACAAAACAAAAGTAGAACTGTATTGGTCTTTGTTTTCTGCAGGTTGTTTCTAGTAGTGGTGCACAGCGATCAGAGGAGAGCCCTCAGCAATTGATGATTTATATTCCTGACGGATGAACGTATAAAGAGTGATGTATCCAAGCTTGCGAATGATTCAGTGGATTGATACTGAGAAACCCTGAGGCAAGATAGTGGAATTATTGGATGATCTCTCTATAAGGTGTTGACTGCTTGGAACCGAGATTATAAAAATGTCTTAGAAAACTGTAAAATCTAGATTCCACGCAGTGAATGTCATTCATGAAATCAATTAATGGTTAGATTGATTAAATAGGTTGCATGAGATCAACAGTGATCTTAATGGCAATACAGGCCTCAAGGGCCCAAGTGACCAATTCCACTTTATATTTTTTAATTATCTCAGCCTCTTGCATTTAACATTCATAAAGTAACGTAGCTCCCTAATATTGGGTAATTCTGGAGTGACGATGACTGGAAATATGCTGTCAGGCTGCGTTGTGCCCATTGTTGGAGCACTGGGGCTGTGAAAGGATGTGGTTGTGTGCTTTAACTCCAGTTCTTGCCTCAGTCTCACAGATGTGGTCCTGCCACTTTTCCTCTGAAGATATTGACTGGGATCCCGTCCTTCTAAATACCACGTGGTTGCCACATCACATGTTTGTGTACACTCTTCTAATCCTAATTAAACTCTCGTATGTTTGTACAAGAGTGACGAGGACATCACATCTGTATCAGGTCACAGAGTAATCCGATTCCCCTTTTCTGCATCAACATATTCCCTCTCATATTCCCATCAATTTCCCACTTGAATCTCCGGCCACTGTAATTCCCAACTTGTGGGAACAGGGGGAAACCAGAGCATCTGGGGAGAACCCCACAGGATTGGAGGGAGACCATGCAAACTCCTCACAGACAGCACCCAAGGTATGAATCAAAGTGGGTCACTGGCTCTGTTGTCCTCTTGACAAACTCTGGGTACGTGTGAATAACTAAATTATACCCCTAGGTTCTTGTACTTTGGATTGTTATCAAGGAAGATATATTCGAATAATTCCAAGCGATTTCATTCCCAAATAAAATAAAATTTGGTCCATCTTAATTTGCTATTTTGGTTTGGCTATTATGTCACTTCTCTGGAGGTGACAGCTGTGCAGCCAAGGTGCACGAAGCTTCTGCCAGTGGCATTTTAGAATTTTAGTTCCAGGGGTGTTTAGTATTGATTCTGTTACCTCTCCTGGCCACCCTGTCTTTACGGGGATGTGTCTCTACTTGGATGGGATTGGGAAGGTGAAATTGAAAGTTTAGAAATTATCTTGAAAAGGTGACCTCTAAGTATGTAACTTGAGTTATTTACAGATATTAACAAATTGCCAGTCCATGAGGGAAAGATGAAGGGAGCCTAATGGGACAACTCTTTGTAAAACTTGCACAGGCACAGTGCGCAGAGCGGCCTTCTGAAATGATGTCTAAATATCAATGTTTTAGTTTGGTTTTCCAAAAAGAGAAAATTGCCTTTCTGTTTGAGCTCAGTCCACATTTCACTAACCGACTCTTATAGATATATCTGAAGAAGGGTCTCGACCCGAAATGTCACCCATTCCTTCTATCTAGACATGTTGCCTGTCCCGCTGAGTTACTCCAGCATTTTGTGTCTGTCTTCGGTGTAAGTCAGCATCTGCAGTTCCCTCCTACACTTATGGATACATGCATGTCAATGCCTTGGAAGAGACAGTATAGTGTACATGTTGAATATCGGGTGCTCACCCTAACACCACCAACTCCCTCCCACCACCCACCTGAGGTTGGCAAGCTGGTCACGGTCCCTGGAATTCACCTGCAGAGGATTCCAAGGCCCGGAATAAGGGCCTCAGAACCTCCAGTAGTTACTACCTTGCAGAAGAGGGGCTGTACTTGGTCAGCCTGCTTCTTGAGTCCTGCCCCACAAGTTGGTAACATTGCGGCTAATCTATTTAGACTCGACGCTGCTCTCCCACTTTCTTCCCGAACCCCTCGACCCAACGTTGTTTAAATGCCTACCAACCTTTAAATATATTTGATGATTCCTCCTCCACAGCTCTCTGGAGCAGGGAATTCCAAATATTTATGGTTGTTCATGAGAGGAATTTACCCCTATCTAAATGGGGAAGAGGAGGATGATTCCTTAGTCTGAAACTATGCTCCTTATTCTCAAATATCTGCACAGGGGGAATGTCCTCTCATCATACTATCCAGCAATCCCCCACAGAATCATTGATGTTTAAGTAGGATATTTTTCTAATAGCCCAATGAGTTTTATCCAATCTGCATTAATACACCAATCGCATTATCCCAGGGTTAAATGTGGTGAACCTTCCCTGCACTACTTCCAATGCAAATGATTCTTCATTACATGTGAAAACTAAATGATTTGCTGTATGGTCTTACCCGCCTTCTCTAAGGTTGCATCAAAATGTTTCTCTCTTTCTACTTTACACCCCTTACAATGAAGCCGGGCAGTTTATTGTGAACAGAAATAGAATAAATATGCTGGAAAGACTGAACCAGTCGGGCAGTATTTGTGGAAAGAGAAACAATCAGTGATTCAAGACTAAAACCCTTCATCAGAGCTGGGAAAGGTGGGGATGCATGATAGTTTTCTAAGTCAAAGTCAAAGTACCCTTTATTGTCATTCGGACGTTTTAGTCTGAACGAAATGTTGTTGCCTTGCAGTCATACATATAATAAAATAACAAATCACACAATAAACACAAATTTAACATCCACCACAGTGAGTTCACCAGGCACCTCCTCGCTGTGATGGAAGGCAAAAGTCTTAAGTCTTTGTCTCTTCCCTCCTTGTTCTCCTTGCTTTCTGGAAGAGGGAAAGTGGGGGAGTGACTCGTCCTGCGATAGAATGACTTAGCGGAGACCATTTTTAACACAAACACTTCCTTTGCGCTACACATCCCTTCCGCCATCCCACCTACCAAAAACAAAACTTGCATCTCTCTCTTTCCAAGTTCTGACAAAGTGTCACGGACCTGAAGTATTGGGAGAGTTTTCTCTTTCCACAGATTCTGCCTGAGGGCGTTTCCAGCATTTGATTGCTGTTTCCACTCGTTTACTTATTTTTCATCAACTAGGATCCAGATCCTATTCTATTGCATCATCTTGTGACTATTTGAATAACAAATTTACTTTTGCATTCTTTCTTTCAAAATGGATTATCTTGGCGGTTATCTTACGTGCAATGCTTGCAGAACTAGTTTGCATATCCACCAGTGTTTAATAGCATGTGAGAGGACTTGATTGAAATCATTTGGAGTATTGTGAGCAGTTTTGGACCCCATATCTGAGGAAGGATGTACTGGCTTTGAAGAGGGTCCAGAAGAGGTTTGATGAAGGGTCCCGGCCCGAAATGTCACCCATCCATTTTCTCCAGAGATGCTGCCTGACCTGGTGAGTTACTCTGGGTAACTCACTTCAGTATAAACCAGCAGCTCCTTTCTACACTATCCTATCCCTCTCTAGTCTATTCACATGTGCCCATTAACTGCCCCCTGATTATCTAACCACCCGCCTACACTTGGGGCAATTTATGGTTGGCCGATTAACCTACTGACCAGCAAGAGTTTAAACTCTGGGAGGAACCGGAGCGGGCATAGGGAGAGAATGTTCAAACTCCACACAGGCAGTGCCTGAGGTCTGGATTGAACCTGGTAACGAGATCTGTGAGGCAACTGCTGCGCATCTTTAAGGAAAAATTCTACGAGGTCATCAAGGCACAAATTTAAGAGTATCTCTGGTCACAGATGTTGCCTGTATTTGGAATACATAGAAACATAGAAAATAGGTGCAGGAATAGGCCATTCGGCCCTTCGAGCCAGCACCGCCATTCAGTATGATCAAGGCTGATCATCCAACAGCAGTACCCGTTCCTGCTTTTTCCCCATATTCCTTGATTCCGTTAGCCCTAAGAGTTAAATCTAACTCTCTTGAAAACATCAAGAGATAATTTTGTTCTTGCTTTGGATTGCCAAAAAGTCGAGTTTATTGTCTTATGCACAAGGCCGGTGAGGTTACAGGTACGTTGGAAATCTTGCTTGCAACAACTTTGCAGGCACATAGACTTGGGCAACACACAAATTTCTGAAATTCTACAAGACGGAAAAAAGAAAAGTACCGTGCAAAATAAACCAAGACATTAGTACATAAAAGGTGCAAGAAGAAAACCACTCCATGAGAGTGCAAGAGGTTGTCTGTCGTGTTGCTTTGCTGAGCTAGGATTAGGGCTGTGCAGGTTGGTTCAAGAAATTGATGGCTGTAGGAAAGTCGTTCTTCCTGAACCTGGTGCTATGGGAGTTGAGGCTTCTGCACCTGCTGCCCGATGGTAGCAGCGAGAAGAGGGCATGAACTGGATGGTGGGGGTCCTCGATGATAGACTCTGCCTGCATGAGGCAGCGCCTCATGTTGATGCATTCAATAACAGTAGATACGCTTTGGAATTTGAAACCTTAAAGGAAGCACTACATTAAAAGTCATTATTAGCAGCCAGAATGTGAAATATGTGCCACTGCTAACTGAAGAGGGTTGAGGCTTCCATCTCTAATGCTCTGTTCGTTGTTTCATTATTTGGCATCTACGAATATCCTGCACAGGTTATGTCCGCCAGACTTGCTCTGTTCGATGATTTGAAAGCGTCAAGTGCAGAATGAAGAGCAGGCGGCAGTTGTACAGTTGCCGTTTCTCCATGCACTTAGAGAAATACACAGTAAAGAGAGAATTTATTTCCCTCAAGAAATGCTCTCCAGTCTTTTGCTGTAGTGTCCTGCTGTTCAGTAAAGCAAAACTCCTCGGTGTTATTCCTTTTGTAATTCTACTGAGCAATATCTAAATCCAATATCTCCATTTACTCACTGCACAATTTTAACCACAAGCAGTCCCTAACCATCAACCGTTCTTGGTTTACAAGGATCAAAGTGCAATGCCTCCAGACACAGTCTGAGTTTGGGACAATATCTCTATTCATTCTATTGTTCAGTGGTTTTCTTTTTCTTTTTCCGCTGTTCAGATTCTACTGCAAAGTGAAGGCCTTGCGGTGGGGAGTGTCCATTGAAATGTCAGTGAAAGGGTTGGCGGGTGTTTCAGCTCTGCCCCCAGCTCACTGGAGCCAGAACTGAACCATTACAGCTAATAATAAATTCAAGTTTTTTTTTTAAAAGACCGCAGGTGCTGGAAATCTGAAATAAAAATACAAAATGGCGGAAACACTCGACTGGGCTGGCAGCATCTGTGGGAAGAAAAGCAGAGTTAATGTTTTGTTGGAAGGATCCACCAGCTGGAAATGTTAACCCTGTTTCCCTTTCCGCGGGTGCTGCCTGACCTGCTAAGAGTTTCCAGTGTTTTCTGGGGGGTTTTTGTCCAGCAGTTCACCTGAGTGTGCCCTTCGCCTCTTCTGTCACTAGCGTTCTGGCCACCATGGGGTTAATGCTGTTCGGCTTGAGAGAGCACCTGCTGTGACTGCATGTTGGCAAGTCGTCTTCTTTGAGCTGGCATTTCCTGCCCACTTGAAACGAATGTCTTGATTTTTTTTTGTTGTAAATGGCTGGAACGACCAATGGCATTTGGAGAGACAATGAAAGCTAACGTCTTATAAGAAACGCTGAAGGTTTACTGGCCTGAAAGATCATTGCCTGGAAACAGTAATCCACAGTCTCACTGTAGAACGTGCCATCTATGTTGAGTATTTGCAATGTCTCCACTTTATATCTGCTGTTTTCTGCATATGCTGCTTTCTGATTTAGGTTACACTAACCTGTAAATGGTGTTAACAGCAGTGACAAAGGATAATATTTTAATCTTGCATTTGAAAAATACAATTGCTTCAAAGCAGATAATTTCAATGAGATCTTTAATACCGATGTCTCTGGTTAACACTCTTGCTCATTTGCAACTATTATCAATCAACAGAGCACTCGAAGGAATAAAATCTCCGTAAGGGTGGCACAGCTGGTAGTGCCTCACAGCACCTGGGCCTGGGTTAATCCTGACCTCTGGTGCTGTCTGTAAGGAATTTACATGTTTTCCCTGTGACTGCTTGGGTTTCCTCCAGGTGCTCTGATTTCCTCCCACATCCCAAACGACATGCAGGTTTGTAGATGAGGTTTCCTCTATAAATTGCCTCTGGTGCATAGGGAGTATACGCAAAAGTGGGATAATATTGAACTGTGAATGGTGGTCGAGGTGGATTTAGTGGGCTTATTTCCATGCTGTATCTCTAAACTGCTAAGGTGGTCTCCATTGTAACACTGGTCTAAGATCCAAACTGTTGTATGCTTCATGACTGTAGTTGTCACGGATTATAGCACCACACCACATATGGTTCATACTCGGGATGGCAACCGGTAACTAGCGGGGTTCCGCAAGGGTCGGTGCTGGGACCCCAGTTGTTCACAATTTATATAAATGATTTGGAGGAGGGAACCAAGTGTAATATATCAAAATTTGCGGACGATACAAAAATGGGAGGAAAAGTAGGGGATGAGGAGGATAGGAAGAGTCTGCAAAAGGATATAGATAAGCTAGGTGAGTGGGCAACAACTTGGCAGATGAAGTTTAATACTAATAAATGTGAAGTCATTCACTTTGGGAAAAAAAATGATAGGGCAAGTTATTTTCTAAATGAGGAGGAGCTGCGTTGTAATGCAACGCAAAGGGATCTAGGGGTATTAGTACATGAATCACTAAAAGTTAGTATGCAGGTGCAGCAAGCAATCAGGAAGGCCAATGGAGTTTTGGCCTTTATTGCTAGGGGGATTGAGTATAAAAACACGGAGGTCTTGCTGCAGCTGTACACAGTATTAGTGAGACCACATTTGGAATACTGTGTACAGTTCTGGGGTCCATACTTAAGAAAGGATGTACTAGCCCTGGAGGCAGTGCAGCGAAGGTTTACAAGATTAATTCCTGCAATGAGGGGATTGACATATGAGGAAAGGTTAAGTAGGCTGGAACTCTACTCTTTGGAGTTTAGAAGAATGAGAGGCGATCTCATTGAAACATATAAGATCGTGAGGGGCCTTGATCGGGTGGATGCACCGAGGATGTTCCCAATGATCGGGGAAACCAGAACTAGGGGACATAGTTGCAGAATAAGGGGGGGCTCTTTTAAAACTGAGATGAGGAAGAACTTCTTCACCCAGAGGGTGGTTAATTTATGGAATTCACTGCCCCAGGGAGCAGTGGAAGCAGAAACTTTAAATATATTTAAGACTAAAATAGATGGTTTTTTAGCTGCCAAGGGGATAAGGGGCTACGGGGAGAGGGCAGGGATATGGACCTAGGTATGGTTAGTATAGTAAGACCTGAGTGATCTCCTGGACAAGTGTCGATCGCCTGGATTGGGGTCGGAGAGGAATTTCCCGGATTTTTTTCCCGAATTGGACCTGGGTTTTTATCCGGTTTTTTGCCTCCCCCAGGAGATCACGAGGTTCTTGGGGTGGAGAGGGGTGATAGCGGTATAAAGGGGAGGGTAGTGTCTTGTGTTCTGTGTCTTGTGTCTACTGTTTGTGGGTAAGTGTGTCTGTTTAGTGTTCAGCCATGAGCGAATGGCGGTGCGGGCTCGACGGACCTGGTGGTCTACTCTCGCACCTACTTTCTATGTTTCTATGTTTCTATGTTTCACACAGAACCCTTCCAGTTCCCTGCCAAAGCTGAGTGGGATGCAGGAGTTCAAGGATGGCACAGCAGAGCAGAACGAATCCAAGCCTTTCCAATGCTTGGAACCTGCGCATTACTTCGCAAGGTCATGAAATATCTGATCTTGGCCTCTGCTCCTTTCTTGTTTCTTCCTCGTAACCATAGACAGAAAACCTGTCTATCTGGGCATTGGAGATCTTCATTGACTCATCCCCCACAACTCCCTGGAGAGCGGAATTCCATGGCCCACTGAGAGAAGAAATCCCTCCTCTCCTCCACCTCGTTCTGTAAGGATGATCCCGGTTCTTGACTCCCCCATGAGGACAACCATCCTGTGCACTGAGTCTGCAGGGAGTTGACGGCCCTCGTTAGACCTCGTTTGGACTACGCAGTTGCAGCATGGGACCCATACACAAATAAAAACATTTCTTCCATCGAACGTGTCCAAAGACAGGCAGCTCGTTTTGTTACTAACACCTATGTGTGAGAGAGAAGCGAGTGTCACCAAACTTCTGAATTCTCTGGGGTGGAACCCTCTCCAAGACAGACGCGAAGCTCACCGTTTGACCTGTTTTTACAAAATGTTAAATGGTCAGCTCAACATAGATTACAAGACCTACACCAAACCCAAACCAATTAGGAGCAGACGAGGGCATTTAATCCAATTTGTGATCCCAGCTACAAAGACAGATGTGTACAGCAATTCGTTCTTCCCCGCACAATTAAAGCATGGAATAATCTCCACCCAACTATAGTTACCCAACCAGATGCAACTAAATTTAAAGTAGCTCTTTCTTCCCAATAACCCTTTCTGGCTTAAGTCCTCCCTCCACCACCTCCAGTTTAAATTCCATTTGAAATATTTTGGAGGACCAAGAACCAAGACGGCAGAGGATGACTTGAATGGGCATGATTGTGGAACAACTACACCACAACCTATCTCTGCTCAATCCCGCTAGCAACAGTTTGTGCTCTCAGTGAAATGACTTGGGGTTCTGACACAATTGGGCAAAGCAAGCTGTAGGAAATGACTTTCATGAGCAGGTTTTGGAAGCTACTCCCTGGAATCCCACAGGGGAATAATACCGAATATGGCTTTGGGGCTTGTGATTTGACCAGCCTGTTCCATCCCTAGGGCAAATGTTCTGGCTAAAGGGCCTTGGGTTGGTGACAGTTATATCTGCTGAGATACTAGTGCAGCGATGATGTTGTTAAAGAAAGGTGGTTTGACCTTTTCCATTTGTGTTGAAACTGAAAGTGAGCAAAGCACCGCTTGTGACATGCAAGGCGGTTCTCCTGGCTACCTTGGCTACCAGTGACTGTGCCAGCAGATTTGGATCAAATCTGCCATTGTTGTTTGAATTGATTTCCACGCAGTATATCTCAGCTGCTATAGACACAGACACGACCTTCGCTTCAGCCACAGAGAATTAACATTGTCCATCGCAGCCACATGCCAGGAGTATTATCAATATCTCTAGTTCTCCATCTCTCTTTCAATGGCATCCTGTATCATCTCTGGGATATGCTTGATAGTGCACGCCTTGCTCTGGGCAGCTGTTAATGTATTGAGGAGGTTGTCAGCATTGTGTTTGGCGTCACTCTTGACTCTTGGTTCCATATACTAACATGTGAAATAGAAGCAGGGATAGACTCTTGAGTCAGCTATTCAATAAGATCACGGTTGACCTAACTGTAGCCTCAATACCCACCCTTTCTCCTTCCTCGCCGCTCCAATGCTTATGGGGAATTCTTTTTCAGATTTTAAAGACTCTGCTTTGAGGACCCTTTGAGGAAGAGAGTTCCAAAGTCTATCAAACCTGAGACATCATTTTCCCCTCTTCTCAGTCTTAACTGGGCAAAATTTTAAATGACTCCCTAGTTCAAGATTCTTCTTCAAGAGGACATCTCCTTTTCTGTGCTGACTCCCAAAGGCCTCGATTCCTAATGCTATCTTGGTGATCCACCAAGGTGATCATTGGTGATCCATATCCACAGTCCGCTTACTACTGAATCCTGGTCTACGAGAAGGACTTCTTCACACCATGGATTTTAGTGATGGCCCCTTTAGCTTCGTCCCCTCATTGGAGATACCATGGAAACATCTCCACTTGTCCTCTCAGGATCTTATATATTTTAATATGAATGCCCCTCATTCTTAACTCTAAAGAACATACATTTAATTTCTTTAGCTGCTTATGATAAGATTACCTGATCTCAGGAATTAACCTGGTGAATCTAAATCCCTCTACCTCAGACTCTGCAATCTCTCGCCATTCTGATAATGGGTTTTTTTAGTTCTTTCGTGACAAAAAGAACGAATTTCACATTTTCCCATATTATACTCAACGTGAACGGAACGTGATATCTATGGTTACACTCAAGTTTAGTGAAATAGAGTTGCTTCTCCCTTGTGTTTCTGATGTACATTATGGGAGTGAGGGGATGTGGGAGCACTTGCCTGATGTGTCAATCATAACATCAAATGGAGACGTGATGGCTGGCATTGAAAGAGGTGCCAAACTCAACAGAATCTAGAATTTGTGTCCACCACCGGTAACCCGACTGCAGCTTTGCATGTTAAATGGATAAAGAATGTAGCTGTGCATACAGTAGAGAGTGGTCTGGTAGTTTAATTTCAACTGATACCAGGTGAGGTCCGAGTATGGTGTATGTGGTCCTTTTTGGACAGATCCTTCATTGCCTTTTAAACAAAACCATTGTACCTGCACGATAACTTCCACTGGCAACTCGTTTGTGTATGCACCACCCTCTGTATGAAGAAATTGCCCCTCTGGTCTCTTTTAAATCTTTCCCCCTCTTACTTTAAACCTGTGCCCTCCAGCTGGGAAAAAAGATTCTGACCATTCATCTTCTCTCTGCCTCATGATTTTTTTATAAGGTCATCTCTCGGCCTTCTATGTCACATGGAAGATAGACTCGGCCTCAATCCCTCGAGTCCTATTAACCTCTTGGTGCAGCCTTTCTGTAGCCTTTCCAGCTGAATGGCATCCTTCCCAGAGCAGAGCGACCAGAAATGCACACCGTGTTGTCTCGGCAATGGTTTGTACAATTGTTTGTAGTATGGTAGACACACAAAGCTGGAGTAACTCAGCGGGACAGGCAGCATCTCTGGAGAAAAGGAATAGGTGACGTTTTGGTTCGAGTCCTTTCTTCAGACAGTCAGGGGAAAGGGAAACAAGAGATATAGATGGTGATGTAGAACTAATGAATGAAAGATATGCAAAAAAGTAATGATGATAAAGAAAATAGGCCATTGTTAGCTGTGTGCTAGGTGAGAATGAATACAGACAATGAGACTCAACAAGACGTATGATGTCTCATATCCTTATTGTTGAAGGCAAGCATGCCAAACGCCTTCACCATCTTGTCAACTTGTGTCACTACTTTTTTCGGTAAGTATGTACCTGTACCTCTGCATCGCTTTCCTCTCCGACACTCTCCAGGGCTTATCATTTACTATGCAAGCCCTACTCGGGTGTGACTTACTAAAATACAGCACCGCACGCTTGTCAGAGTTAAATTCCATTTGCCCTTCTTCAGCCCACTTACCTAGTTAATCCAGATCCTTTTGTAAATTTAGTCTTCCTCATTGTCCACTATACCACCAATTTTGGTGTCATCTGCAAATTGCCTAACCATGCTGACTATTTGCTGGATGCCTGCCCCTCTAATGCCCCAAATTACCAGCTGTATGGCCTTGTACCTCACTGGCAGGGCTTCCAGCATTGTCTACCACTGGCGAGCAGGTTCCTACAATGGCCCAGAGCTGCACAGGGGCATTTGCAGCATTGGCAATTGACTGTGCTCACAAAAGGGCTTTTGATAGCAGATGAGGTTCCACCTTCCTACAACGAGCCTCACAGGTTACGTCATTGGTACCATTGAATGCACGGGCCCTCCCTGGATTACAAACACCTGACCCCACACATATTAACGGGTGTTTGGGAGACCGTTGGGATGAGTGAGGATGGTTGTTCTGGCTGCTGCAGGCATCTGTTGGCTGGTGGGAGTGTGCATTCTTCCTCTACCCATCCCCGCTGCACAGACCTGCAACAATGGGGGGCTAAGTCAAACTAAGCAGAGCTCGGAGCGCCGTACAGGCAAATTCACTGAGTCAGTGAGGCCGGCTGGTGGCCGATCCTTCTCCCTCGCCCTTTCTGTGATCCTCTCCCACACAATGTTTCTGATCATTTCCGACTTGCAAACAGTGTGGGTTATGAGCAATTCCAAGGAAAGGAACCCATCGAACCTGGGAACTTCCTCTATGAGGATGATCACAAACATTCTGCTCAAGAACATTAAAATAAAGCTAACTTTGCACTTGCATATTAAAACCATTAAAGTACCCCGAAAATAATTAGTGCACTTCTCTCCCTGGTAGTCACTGTCTCGCATTCGGTTCAATGGAGTCTCTGGAACTATGACAGGAGCAAGGGCAGTTATAACGAACTTGGGAGTGGGGAGATCTGTGTGGGTCCACCAGAGATGTGCAAGGATTGGGGCAGGGGGGGAAGATTCTTCTATTATTCATTCGAGGGATGTGCGCTTTCAGGTATAGCCATCATTTAATCACCCATCCCTCATTGCCCTTGAGAAGGTGATAGTGAGCTGCTGCCTTGAACCATTGTAGTTGTTGAGGGGTGGGCATACCTGCCATGCTGGGAAGGAGAGAGTTGCAGGATTATGACCCAACAATGGTGAAAGATGAGGTGTGGCTTGGAGGGCAACTTCTAGATGGTGATGTTCCATGCTTTTGCTGCCCTTGTCCTTCTAGCTGGTAGACGTAGAGAGCTTGGAAGGTGCTGTCTGATGAATCTTGGTGAGTTGCTGCAGTACATCTTGTAGATGAGACAAACTGCTGCTAATGTGTGTCGCTGGTGGAGCGAGTGAATGGTTGTTGAGGTGGTGCCTATCATGCAGGCTTCTATGTCCAGTAGGAGTGTTGTTGAAACTGCGCTCATCCAGGCAAGTGAAGAGTATTTCACCACACCCCTGGTCTCGGTGTTAAAGATGTGCAGGCTTTGAGGGCTCAAAAGACTGCGGATGCTGAAATCTAGAGTAAAAACGGAAGTGGCGGCGCTGGGAACGGCTGCGGCTCGCCTGCAGTCCGTTTGTTTTTACTTTTTTGTGTTGTTTTTTTTCGTTTTGTCTAGTTGTGTTTTTGGTTTTTAGGTTGTGTTTATGTGGGGGGGGGGTTGAAACGGGGTTTGCTGTCTCTCCCTTGGGGGGAATACGACTTTTTCGTCGTATCCCCCCTCTCTGCCACCGTCTGCGCTGAGGCCTAATGGCGGAGCTGGCGACCTCGAGGCTCCCGAGGCAGCCTGTCAGGACTCGCCCTGGGTTCGCTCCCGTGAGGGCGGCCCAGCTCGGGGCTGGAACTGCGCTCCCGTGAGGACGGCCTGCCGAGGGGCCGAGACTCTCCCGTGAGGGGCTGTGGCGCTCCCGTCGGAGTGGCCCAGCCCGAGGGAGGAACGGCACTCCCGTCGGAGTGGCCCAGCTCGAGGGAGGAACGGTACTCACGTGAGGGCGATCCGATCGGGGCTGGAACGGTGCTCCGGTGGCTGGGACGGCGTTCTGGCGGCGGTGACCTGAGTCCTGGGTTCAGCTGCGGGCCAGTGGCTGCGTCCGCTGGACTGGAGGGCGGCAGCTTCGACCACCCCGGGCCGCGGTGTTTGAGCCGGCCCGTTGCGGGGTTCGGTGAGCCGCGGGATTGATTTACCATCGCCCGGTGGGGTATCGCCTCAGCGCAGAGGGAGAAGAGGAGGGAAGAGACAGCAGCCCTAAGATTTTTGCCTCCACCACAGTGAGGAGGTGCTTGGAGGACTCACTGTGGTGGTGTTAATTTGTGTTTATTGTTGTTATTATTGTATTATTGTATGTATGACTGCAGGCACGAAATTTCGTTCAGACCGTAAGGTCTGAATGACAATAAAGGCATTCAATTCAATTCAATTCAATTCAATTCAAAAGCAAGATGCTGGAAGAACTCACTGGGCGAGCAGCATCTGTGGAGGCAAAGTGTGAAGAGGAGGAAATCTTGTTCAAATGGGCATACCTTTTAGGGGGCAAGTTCTTGGCCCAAGATTCCTAGCCTTTGCCCTTCTCTTGTAGCCACATTGCAAACTCCATACAGACAGCACCCGTAGTTAGGATCGAACCTGGGTCTAGCACTGTAAGGCCGCAATCAACTGCTGCACCACCGTGCTGCCAGAACAAAGCTCAGAACCGACTTCTTAAACTGACAGCCAAATGAAAGGGGATGAAGATGTATTGCGATTCTGTGGACTGATATTGATGTTTGGCAGAGCTTTAGACCAGCTGTGGAGGGCGTATTGGGGATAGAGAGAGGATCTTGGCGACGTGTGTAAGGAGTGCAAGAGGTTAGTCTTTCCCTGGCAATGACAAGAGATGTGTGGGTGGCTGTTTTAAATAGTCTCTGCAGGGAGGAAGTTCTGTTTTCATGCGGTGGGCAGAGTGAGTGAGAGTGAAGATGAAAGACAAATTCCTATGCACAACACAAGAGCAGGCCATGGTTTAGACTGGTGCATAAAGGGTTGAAGTTAATGTACGTTAAGGATGGGTGACTATGTCAAGTAAATCCCTTTGTGTTGCACAATTTTTAACGCATTAAAGCCAGGCCATTTGGCCCATCTGGCTCAAGTCTGTGTTAATACCGTATGTGATCTTCCATTCCTCATCTCCACTGAAAACCTTAACGGCCCTTCCTTTCTCCCTCCCTACCCTCTAAATGTACTGTGCTGTTCACCTCAAACTCTCCCTGTGGTGGCTAATTTTAAAATCTTGATTCGGGAGATTCCCTCACATTTTAATGGTGGATTTGTTCATCTTTTATTTTCTGCCCCTGATTTTCAGTCTTCCATGTTCCCGATGTTGGGGGAGTCCAGAACCAGGGGCCACAGTTTAAGAATAAGGAGTAAGCCATTTAGAACGGAGACGAGGAAACACTTTGTCTCACAGAGAGTGCCAAGTGGAACCATCTTCTCCAGAATAAGTCTAGGGAAGGCCTCTGTAAACTTTGAAAATTGAGTGCTGTTCTGATTCCCACGCAATGGGATAGATGTGGTTGCAATGGAGAGAGTGCAGAGCAGATTTACCAGGATGTTGCCTGAATTAGTGGACTTCAGTTATGGGGAAAGGTTGGACATGCTGGACTTGTTTATTCTGGAGCGAAGGAAACTGAGGGGTGACCTGATAGAGGTATATAAAGTGATGAGAGGCAGAAATAGGGGAGATAGACAGAATCCTTTTCTTATTGTAGAGATATAAAAACCAAGTGGGCACAGGTTTAAAATGAGAGGGAACTGTTTTAAAGGGGATCTGATGGGTAATTTGTTATACACAGAGTGTGATTGAGATCTAGAACTCTCTGCCAGAGGGGATGGTGGCATCAGATACGATCCACACTTTTAAGAGACATTTTGCAGGCTCTTGATTAATAATAATAATAATAAATTTTATTTATGGGCGCCTTTCAAGAGTCTCAAGGACACCTTACAAAAATTTAGCAGGTAGAGGAAAAACATGTAAGGGGAATGAAATAAATAGTAGAGACATGACTAGTACACAAAGTAAAGACAGAATTCAATACAAAACACAATATGAGGCAATTAATGCACAGATGAAAAGGGAGGGGGACGTGGGGCTAAGGATAGGCAGAGGTGAAGAGATTAGGCCTGGTATCGAAGGATACAGACCTGGTGCAGGTATATGGGATGAGTGTAGATGGGCTAAAATGTTTGGTTAGATGTGCTGATGCAAAGGGCCTGTATATGTGCTGTACACGACTCCATGGCTTAATGTGCTCTATCTGATGGCCAATGGTATATCTGGCTCCTAATCCGTGTACGTTTTATAAGATCGCCCACAAGAAGTACAACCAGAAACCTATTTATGACAAGGGACTGCTTTAATGTAATTGGTTGTTCTTCTGTCACCAGATCAGATATATTGGAACATTTTTCATGCTCATTGCGTATGTTCGATGCTGCTGTGTGGGAGAGTAACAAGAGTTGTGGTTAACGCTTCCTGTTCAGTTGTGAGCCGATGAACATTCGGAATGTTTAATGGTGATGACAACATTGATGCCGAGTTGTGGCAGCAAATACACTTTAAGAATCAAGTTGCATCTACGCTGGCAGCATTGTGAGGAAATTGCTGTGGGTTTCTTGTGGCACAATATCTGGGTACTACATGGTGTTATACTCATTTCCCACTTGGATCAATCCTAGCTTTTATTGTTTGGTGGCTGGAGGTCAGGTGTCAATTAACTGGAATCTAAAATGGGCGAGGCATGGGCATAAGCAAAACAATGGTTTTTCACCATCAGTGCACGTGGCAACTAATACCAATACCAAGTAACTCAGAGTAAACTTTTAAAGTTTAAATGAGGTGTGCAGGGCGAGTGTTCTTACAGGAAGAGATGGTTCCTGGAATACACTACCAGGGGTGGTGATGGTGGCCAATACGATCGTGGCAGTTAAGAGGGTTTTAAATGCAAACATGGATATGCAGGGAATGGAGGGATCTGGATCGCGTGCAGGCAGAGGGGGATTTGTTTAACTTGACATTATTTTTGGCATGGACATCGTGGGCCAAAGGGCCTGTTCCTGTGCTCTACTGTTCTATGTTCTATGTAAGATGGGCATTGCCAAGTGCAAATGCTGGATCTTAAAGGTAAAGATTTGGAGATAATACTTCACGGAAACCCTGATAATGTGGAATCCGATAGTCCAGAATTCTAATGGACTATGTGGGCATGTGGGATAGAGTCATGTGAGCTGGGAGGGGGATGTTGAGGTGGGTTCAGCGAGATAGATTGTAAGAAAACAGGTTAACGACAAGTGGAAGTATGATTGGCCATCAGATGTCCCATCAGATTAAGGGCTTGGACACGCTAGAGGCAGGAAACATGTTCCCGATGTTGGGGGTCCAGAACCAGGGGCCACAGTTTAAGAATAAGGAGTAAGCCATTTAGAACGGAGACGAGGAAACACTTTGTCTCACAGAGAGTGGTGAGTCTGTGGAATTCTCTGCCTCAGAGGGCGGTGGAGGCGGGTTCTCTGGATGCTTTCAAGAGAGAGCTAGATAGGGCTCTTAAACATAGTGGAGTCAGGGGATATGGGGAGAAGGCAGGAACGGGGTACTGATTGGGGATGATCAGCCATGATCACATTGAATTGTGTTGCTGGTTCGAAGGGCCGAATGGCCTACTCCTGCACCTATTGTCTATTGTCTATTGTCCTTGTATAACACAAACCTGAAATACTTCACCGCTTGACATTTATCGAGAGAAAACTAGAATCAACGTTTCAGGTGAGTAAGGAGTTATTGACTTGAGACATTGACTCTCACCCCCACAGGTGCCACCTTACCTGGTGAGATCCCTAGCATGTACTGTTTTTAGCGTTTGGAATATTTTCCTTGGTTAGGGTGTTTGATTATCTCAGTCAGGAATGCAAGAGGCAACCAGATTCTTACAAATGTTCATTTGAAATTATTGTGGATTTAAAGAACGGGGAGAGATTACAACATTTGGTGCGTGTTAGAGGAAGTTGAAATCAGACTTGGAGAATGTGTCCATTTAATTATTTAATTTGAAGGGGTGGTGAGATCATAATTGTTACAGGAAGAAAATTTAAATGGGAACCAATTGGCGTTGAGGTTTCTGACTGAATTTGACAACATCAGAGCTGGTACTTTGCCAAGTCACATTGCTAATTGTTGCTTGTGGTTGTGGCTTGCGTTAAGGGCCAGCATTGAAGAATTGAAGAGAGCAAGTGTAAATTCCTCACTGACAGAGAAGAGGTGTCATAAAGTCATACAGCATGGAAATGGCTCAACTTACCCATGCTGACCAAGGTGCGCCATCGCCTATAGTCCCACCTTCCCACGTTTGGACCATATCCCTCTAAACCTTCCCTCCAAACCTTTCAACAGTTGGTTCAAAGAGAGAGCAGGCGGGTAGAATGGAAGGGAATGGAAGGGAAGGCTCAGCTAAGAGGAATTGCCCATGGGCTAAATTACTGCTTGGTGCAAAATGACCTGGAAATAGTCACTGGTCCAATCTGATTCACAGAACTCCATCTTCACGTATGATTGGTGTATAAACAAATATGAAAATGGGTCCAAGTACCTAGATTTCAAAGCCTGCAGGAGAGAACTACAGCTACTGGTTTAAATGGAAGATAGACATAAAATGCTGGAATAACTCAGCGGGTCAGGCAGCATCTCTGGATTTCTGGATCTCTGGACCACCATTCCTTCTCTCCAGAGATGCTGCCTGACCGGCTGAGTTACTGCAGCATTTTGTGTCAACCTTAGATTTCAAAGCCATTCTTCAGGTCCAGTTTTTAGTTCCAAGAACTATCTTTTATTTTTACATATGATTTTAATTCGAGTACTCAAAAATTGATTTCCAAAAACAATGATTTCACTGTACATGGAGCTGACGCTGCCTGAGATTGCTGGCAGTTTGCTTGTAACCCATCATTTGTCTGTCAACCTGGATAATGTGGTCCACTGAGGGAATCCCTGGTTCAAACTCGGAAGCATTCGTTCCATTCTCTCGTACGGCAACAAAAAGATTTTATTCTTTTGGCAGTCACATTTTATTCTGTTGTGCTACACCGCGGGGAACTATATTCTGCACACCTTCCCCTTTGCATTAACTATTTTACTTGAGTTTGACTTGATTGTATTGATGTATCGTATTATCTGACTGGATAGCAAGCAAAACAAAGCTTTTCACGGTATCTCGGTGCAAGTGACACAAAGAAACCTCAACCTAATCCATACAACCCCACATAACATAGAGCAATCTTTCGCAAACTGCATTTCACTTTTTTTTCCCCAATGGAATATTATTTAAACCATGTATCCAAATGATCTCAGAAGGGAAGAGAGGATTGAAAGGAATAGTTTAAGTTGAGTTGAATGGACATGGTGTGTCTTTGGGCGACACTGAACTCCCTGCAATGTAACACCGTGGGACGTTTTAATTATTTTGCGGACAATTCTTTTGGTTTCTTTCCCGTGAGAGGGAGAGCCTGGCCATTTCCAGTCAGACCGGGAGCTGGGCATTGGCCTTATTCGACGTGTTCCCTTAGCCCCTTTTCCCAGCGACATCCCTGAGAACATTTGGCCACAAACAAAATGTTAAAAGGACTTTTCTGTTAGCAAAGTACCAGAAAGTTGTCTTGCAAACCTTGGAGCTATCTCATTAAGAATTAAAACAGGATTTTGGTACAGACTTGACCCTCCAGGCAGAGCTTTTGGCCTATCCGCTTTCTCCCTCTCAGTACTTCCAAATGTGGGAACGCTGAACCTGACTCCCGTTCTACTGTTCCAGTCTTGTTGCCCTGCTGCCTGACTGATGTTCAGGGTTTTCTTGCTTCATCTGCATCTTTAATACCAATGGTCCCTCCTGTAGCTGGTTTGAACCAGAGTGAGTTTGCTTATTAGCACTGAAGAGAGCACACCAAGAAGCTGAAAACACGTCACTGACTTGACCTTTCAATTTATTATAATACTCCACCTCTTACTCTGCCACTGTCACGGAATGATAAAACGCAGAACAGTACAGCACAGGAACAGGCCATTCAGCCCATATGCCTGTGCTCAACATGATGTCAATTTGAACTATTCCCATCTGCCTTCATGTATCCAGATCTCTCAATTCATTTTGTATCCATGTATCCAGCTGAAACGCCTCTTAAGCACCACAATAGTGGTTAAACAGGTTGATGAGTCATCACTAGTGCTCAAATATCCATTGCAATGTGGGCTTGTTATATACGGAATTGTAACTGGGAGGTAAAATGCAATGTTATGAATGGTCCTGCTGATGACCATGCAGTTGCTGTGTTGATATAGAGCTGTATTTCAGCCATGCAATGATCGCTGTGGCATTCAAATCGATTATGAAGCAACTTAATATTCAAAAACCCAATGATCATCATCCTCTCTCGCTCTGTCACACCTACGCTCGTAAGGGCCGGTGGTCTGGGAGAGGCAATTAGATGTGAGTTGTGGTGGATGCGAGTGTGGGGGCAAGATTCCAGTCACTGCGGCCGGGCTATATACAGTGGTGTCCTCTAGAGGTGGATGTGGAGAACAGTAGCCTTTGCTCTCTCAGTAGAACTTCCTGAAGCTCAGACTCTCCTGAGCTGTCAGCTGGGTCTCCCTGATGGAAAATAAATGATGATAAACATGGACGTAACAGACTTTGGGCAGTAGTTAAAGACGAACAAGGGGGTTGTCCCAACATGAATTGGTTATCTCTCAACCAACATTAAAACTGATTGTGTAGGAGGAACTGCAAATGCTAGTTTACATCGAAGATAGACACAAAATGTTGGAGTCTTCTTCTTCGTGCGTATGGCGTGCACAGCTTAAAGTTGTTGGCCAACTTGTTCTATTTGATCTATTTGTTTGTGCACGTCGGTTGGAGTAACTCAGCGGGCCAGGCAGCATTTCTGGATTGAAGGAATGTGTGATGTTTGGAGTCTAGACCCTTCTTCACTGATTGTCCATTTATGATCACAATGCTGTCAGTGGGGCCTTGATGTGCAGGAATTGGCTGCAATGTTTCTTGTATTAGAGCCATGATTAGTTGTAAAATGTTTCATTGTCCATAAAAGGCCTGAAAATGACCTGATGTAACAACACGTGTGCATTGAGCTGATGAGGCAGAGTGTAATTTATGGTAAACTTTAGCATGTCCCTTAAAGGATCCTGCTGTCAGGCCTGGATGTTCATCACCAGGATGATAATTATTGGATTTGGGATTTTTACATTGCTTCACAATCCACAATGTAGATAATCCCAAATTAGGATGCTTTTCATTTAATTACAGGAAAATCTGATTTTATGTTGGGAGCAGAGGCCGACCGAGCTCAGGTAGGTTGTTGTGTGGCAGATTAGGACTACGTAGTGGTAATATTACTCCAGAACTCAACTTCCAGTGTTTTTGGTGAAGGTGCCCACACTGGTCATAGCTACTTGGTCATGGCTACTTGATAAATTTCCCAAATGATTTGTTAGTTCAGGAGGCTTCACTTCCCCATCCCCATTGTTTGGGGGTGAAAACCCAGGACTATTGATTTCACTTTTATAGTGTGATTCAGTGGCCCTTCTTAACTTGAAAGAGTGGGTAGCAAGAATAATGTCCTGTCCTATTGTGGATGGCATCATGTTTAACATCCAACACTGTCCCTATTACTGCACAATGATCAGTATTTAGAATTCTTGCTGATTTCATCCCAACACGTACCCTCTTCCTGGATTATTCCAACCCACCTCTTGGTAGTCTAATTGTTCCAGCATTGTCGCCTAGGAACATATCGGCCAGTCAGCAAATCTGCAAAGAAGTTGAGTGAGAGTCTGTTTATAGGGGTCTCTTTGGTATATGAATTAGAAATCCAGGGATATATTGAAAGATGGACAGAATGATTTGATTCCCAGTCCAAGACTTCATTCAATGTTCCTCACCAGCTGATCAGGAGCTGACATGTGCTATCATTGCATGAAACAGGAGGGTATTAAGAAAATAATTTTTTTTTTTTACATGAAAACACTCTTAACCTGCCATCTTTGGGACTTTGGTAGCACAGAGCAAGCAGACTTTCCTGAATGTGTCTCCTGTTAATATCCAGTACACACTCTTATTTAATTTTACTTTTCTCAGGCACAGTCTTAAGTTGGTTCAGGTCATATTTACAAGATAGGAACTATTTTGTTTCCATTGGCGACTTTGTATCAGAACCAACCAACGTGACATGTGGAGTCCTGCAAGGTTCGATCTTAGGGCCCTCTTTATTCAACATCTACATGCTCCCACTAGGGCAAATCATGCGAAATAATAATATTGACCACCACTGCTATGCCGATGACACTCAAATCTATGTAGCGCTATCACCAAATGACTATCGCCCCATAGATCTGTTGTGCCAGTGCATTGAGCAAGTCAAAGACTGGATGTGCCAAAATTTTCTCCAACTAAATAAGGACAAAATGGAGATAATTGTTTTTGGTGCTAAAAAAGAAAGGCTTAAAGTAACCCAACACCTTCACTCTCTGTCCCTGAAAACTTCAAACAAAGCCAGAAATCTTGGGGTCATTATGGATTCAGATTTAAATTTCGACAGTCACATCAAATCAGTAACAAAATCGGCCTACTATCACCTCAAAAACATAGCAAGATTAAGAGGACTCATGTCAGCTCAAGACTTAGAAAAACTTGTACATGCCTTTATTGATAGTAGGCTAGATTATTGTAACGGTCTCCTTGCAGGTCTTCCAAAAAAAACTGTCAGGCAGCTACAGCTTGTTCAGAACGCTGTTGCTGGAGTTCTAACAAAGACCAAAAAATTTGAACACATTACACCAATTCTTAAATCCTTACATTGGCTCCCTGTATGTCAGAGAATTGATTTCAAAATCCTGCTGCTCACCTATAAATCACTACATGGTTTAGGGCCAAAGTATATCACTGACATGCTTCCACTATATAAGCCTTCTAGACCGCTAAGATCTTCTGAAACCAATCTGCTAGTGATTCCCAGAGTAAATACAAAACATGGGAAAGCAGGATTTAGTTACTATGCAACAAATAGCTGGAATAAACTTCCTGAAGATTTAAGACTTGCCTCAACTTTGACCACTTTTAAAACAAGACTGAAAACTTTTATGTTTACTTTAGCTTTCAGCTAAATCTTAACTACATTGCACTTTTAACTTTTGCACTTTTTATAATGCATTTTTAATTTTGCTTTTCTTTTCTTTTAGTTCTTCTATTTTATTTCATTTTATTATTTCATTTATTGTATGACATGTCTTTATGTGAAGCACTTTGAGTCTGCCTCGTGTATGAAATGTGCTATATAAATAAAGTTGCCTTGCCTTGCCTTGCCTTTTACATTCTATGCAGTGACCAGTGAGCCTGGTGAGTATAAAGGGAGTGGGACGTGAGACGTATACAAATATTCAGACCCTGGCTCCCGGCAGCAAAGCTACCTGTGTTCCTGAGCCCTGGTGTTCCGAACCCCAAGACTGGCTCCAGCACACACATGCCCCACTGACCAGACCCCCATCCTGGCCTCGCAACCTGCTGTGATTCCCGGATCATGCTTCAGACTAACAAATGAGCCAGATGTTGAACCATCAGGATTTCTGCAAAAATGGATGCTGCAGTATTGGGTTGTATTGTATCTAGTGAGTTCCTTGCATCATTTCTCAACACTGCATGTTTTCAGCTGCACGTAGCTCTAAGATTCAGGCACACTTATGAGTGTAATGTTAATACAAAGGAGTTTTGAATCAGTGCTGCCGGTAACTGCAGTTTGAGGGGAAGTGAATTTCCTCGTGATGGGTCAGTCACGCTCCATTTCACTCCGGCCTCTGTACTCTCAGAGCTGAAGTCAAGCTGAAACCTTTTCACACCAACACTATTCGCCAAGGTGTGAGAGTGTAGCCCTGGGACATGTTTCTATGATGACATTTCCAAGATTATTTAATACCACTTGGGTCCCGGAGTCAATCTCTGGGAAATGAAACAGTAAATACTGGAAACACTCAACAGGTCAACAGTGTCCGTGGTGAGATAAGCAGAAAAGAATTTCAGGCTGAAGGCTGTTTGTCAGAACTTGAGATGAGGCCTGTTCTGATTTTGATTAAAATATCCAGTACCAGTTCAGTTTACTTTTATTGTTATGTGTCAATGTCACGTGTACCAAGGTACAGTGAAAAGCTTTTGTTGCATTGCTAACCAGTCAATATTATCCACTATCTATAGTGAAGCAAGGGCATTGCTGTGTAGGCGGTACAAGGTGTAAAGTGGATTTGTTGATGAGCTTCATACAGCTGTCTGACTAATCCCTTAATTATGATTTGTTTCCATCAAATCTTAATTTCCCTGTAGAAATGTTGTGCTCATTACTTGGGTCACTGTGGTAATGAGGATGTGTTGAGTGCCAACTTCCTGTCTGCCTGCCCCACTTTCTGCTGCTGCTTATGGCGTGACATTTGCTCATAAACAGTGGCCGATTAAGAGTGTCGGAAACAGCTGGCCTCCAGGGGGAATGTTGGGTGATAGATCAATGTTTTCATCGCAGAGGCCTCTCTACCCCATTGTTGTTCAAAAACACACCTCACGTGCTGGGCAAGCTGCATGCATCGCACGCAGTGTGAGCGTGGCATTGGCACCCAGCAAATGGCACCACTGGGCTGGAGCTGTGCAGAAACAGCCCCATCCAACATACAATGTTTTACTGAGAGGACGATGCCTCCTATTAAAAATATAAATGTCAGAAATTGAGCCTGGTGGAATCTCTTTAGCCTTCCCCATACCTGCTCTGCCATTCGGTAACACCGTGGCTCACCTTTTGGCTCTCCACCACTTTCCTCTACCAATCCTACACCCCACGGTTCATGAATATAACAAATTACACTGTAACCTGGCCTGAATATACTTGGTAACTGAACCTCCACAGAGGTAGAGAATTTCAATATATTTGACTTCCATATCTGATAAATAGATTAGATTAATCTTGGGAAATACGTGTAATGTTTAAAAATGTCTCATTATGTCAGAAACCTTATTTTAAAGGATCCAGGTGTGGATCCAATCCAAACCAAAGATTTTGAATGAGTTTTTTTGCCAGCTATGGTTCAGTGTGTAACACTGTGCATCCAGTTTCTTTCCAACCACTCCAATAGCTCTTGGAGACTAGGGTTTGATCCTGACCTTTGATGCTGGTTTCGGGAGGAGAATGGACTTCAATTTGTAATGATGAATTTAAAACAACACAGATAATAAATCAGATTGGGCCACATTTCCCTTGTTTCTAACTAATTGCGCATCCATCTTGCAAAGTCTCAAGGGCATGTCCCACTGTACGAGGTAATTCAAGAGTTCTTCCGATTTTTCCCCTGATTCGCACTTGGAGAATGTCTGTAGCGGGTCCGTAGGAGTTCGTGGATGTCTCGTAGCGGCTCGTACGAGTAACGGTAGGTACTCGGGAAATCCGGTAAACTCGTGACGTTTTTCAACACTGTGAAAAATGTCCACGAGTAAAGCAATACTCGTGATAAAAAAAATTGTTACTTTTTACTCGTACGAGCCGCTACGTGACATCCACGAACTCCTACGGACAGTGGCGGACTGGGTCTAAAAATATTGGTTGCCAGGAGACAAAGGGGGTCCACTTCATCAGGGGCCCACTTCATATAGGGGGCCCACTTCATCAGGGGCCCACTTGCCATCGGGCAAGCTGACCCCTGGCCAGTCCGCCACTGCCTACGGATCCGCTACGGACATTCTCCGTGTTCGAATCGGGGAAAACTCTGGAGAACTCTTGAATTACCTCGTTCAGTGGGACAGGCCCTTAACTCTGTGTCAAGCCTATTGAGTGGAGAACCATGCTTCCCTCCACATGTAGACCGTCTGTTGGTGAATGGTTGATTCACCACCTTTAACCTGGGGTAAAGCAGCAGGGTTTAAGCTACTAGATCAACCAAACATCTTCAGAAACAGCAACAAAAGGAAATCAAGGGATTGGTTAGAGAAATGAAAGTGAAAATATGAGAATATTCAAGCAATCTTCCATGGATATGTGAAAATAATTAGCATGAGTCCTTTACAAATAAAGATGGAAGAAAGTTATGTTGGGGCATATAGAAGTTAAATATTTTGTATCTGCCTTCACCATCCTTCCAGCCCCCATCTCTGAATGAGTGAACTTCTTTTCTCAAATTCCCCTTACCACTATACCAATTAACCTAAACCAGTGCCCCCCAGTTACTGACCCCTCTGCTAAAAGTAAATAGGCTCTTTCTATCTGCCGTCTCCCAGCCTCCTAATTTTAGACATCACAATTACATCTTCCCTTAAAATGTAATGTAGTTGTGTAAAATCCCCGTTCTTACTGCAGCTCCAGGCCTTGCTCTCCCAAATGGACCACTTCTTCATCCTCCTCACATCTCTTATGTCTACCTTTAACTCTTCTTTGTTTCCAAAGGAATTAACCCAGGTCTAGCGAGTCTCGGCCCATAACTATAATTCCTCAGTCCTAGTAACATCCTTGTTAATTCCTCTGCACCCTTCCTCATTATTATCACAGCTATGTACTGACCAGAACTGTACACAATGCCAGAACTAATATTTGAAGCCAAACAGCATGGAAACAAGCCCCTCAGACCATTGCATTGCACCAAATGTCAAGCTACATCTACGGTGATTCTATTTTTCCTCTTGCAGCCCCATGAGGTCACCTTTCTTTTCCTGCCAGCAACTACACAACAGGGGTAAAACACTGTGCTGAAGTAATTCAGTGGGTCAGGCAGCATCTCCTGAGGACATGGATAGGTGACATTTCAGATCGGGACCCTCCTTCAGATGAACACATCTATTAGTCTGGAATCTGAAGAAGGGAACTGACCTGAAATGTCACCTATCTGTGTCCTCCAGAGACACTGCCTGACTTGTGGAGTTACCCCAGCACTTTGTGTTCGACACGAGATTCAGCATGTGCAACTTCTTGTGTCTGTACACCAAGGATAATTTGCAGTGGACAATGAAGCTGCCAACCATCATGTCTTTGGGATGTGCAAGGAAACTAAATCACCTTTGGAAGTCCAAGAGTCACAGAGAGAGCTTGAAAACTCCACACAGACAGCACTGGAGTCCACAACAGAATCTGGACCTCTGCAACTGTGAGGCAGCATATTACCGCTGCCTGATTCCAGCATCGTCTTCCTGCTCTTGTATTCTTTGCCAGAGTCAATAAAAACAAGTATGCTTTCTTAACCATCCAATGAAGCCCAGTACTTAACATTATAAATGCATCTTAGTGCATGTGACACATAATAAATCAATACCAAATAAGGCAGCAACTTCTGCTGAATGCCTGTGTGCAGCAACCAGGAAGCTCCACAAGTCATCTTGCTTTTTTCACAAAGAAACTCCCCATTTAAACGCATGGAATGCATGATGATCCTGGACCTCACCATCAAGTATTGACTAAACATAGAAAAAAATGGTGTTGCCTGTTGTCCATGAAGATTTTAAGCAGGTGGTTAGTCTTAATACGAATCAACTTGCCTGTGACTGAAAATGAAGTACTGTATTACACAAGTGGACTCTTTTCCCCTCAGATTTTAATTGTCGTTGGAGACTTAAAACAGTTTTACTTTCTCTGTTCCTATTATCATCTTTCCCGCGATCCTTCACCCTCCAGTCTTCTGTTACCTCTGCGCACTTGCATATTGAATTGACAATTCTAACTTGGCCTTTGCCCACTTCACAAACCTCATTGCTTGCAGACGCGCATGTTGCTTGGTCTGTTTTCATGAGTCCCAGAACCCTTAGGGAAATAACTGCTCAAGGTAAGGGTCGGTTTATGTCAAATTCCTGGTCAAAATCTTGTATTTCTGAACAAGTGCAAATGCAATGAGCGGTGCCCAACATTTGATTACATCTAAGATAGACGCAAAATGCTGGAGTTACTCAGCGGGTCGGGCAGCATCTCTGGAGAAAATAAATGGGTGACATTTCGGGTTGAGAGACTTCCTTGCATCTGATTGCAAGTCTAGGTTTGGGCTGCAGGGGAGCCTGGGCAGCTAAAGTTAAACTAAGATATGTTGGATTTGCATTTCTCACTTGAATTGAATTGAATTGAATTGATTTTATTAGGGACAGTGCATATTAATAAAACATTTGCATGTAATATGCAAGATTGTAGCCAGTGGCTAATTTCCATCTTTAGTCCCACACAAGATAAACACATCCCAAACAAGGTAAAAACAAAAACAAAACAAACAATATGGTTTAGCCTGCAGTCATAACATAGAATAAATAACAAACACTCAATACAGTTTAAGTCCCAAAGTCATTGTCTCTCCCTCTGCGCTGAGGCAATCCAAGCCTCCGATGTTATGACCCCGCCGGGTGATGGTAGGTAAGTCCCGCAGGCTGAATCCGAGCTCCGCAAACGGGCCGGTTCAAACTCCGCGGCCCGGGGCGGTCGAAGCTGCCGAAGCTGCCGTCCTCCAGTCCAGCGGACGCAGCTGTAGTTGCGGGAGCTCCGGAAAACAGAACTCGAGCTCCCGATGATGTCGTCCACTGGCCCGCGGCCGAGCCTCCGAGGCTCCAAAGCCGGGTCGGAAGTTGTGCCGCACCGCAACCACAGCCCCGAAGTCGGCCAGGCTCGCGTTGGTAAGTCCTGGCTCTGCTCCACAGCCTCCACAGCCTCGAGGTCGGTCGCAGTTGGAGGCCGCCAGCTCCGCGATAGGGCTCAGCGCAGACGGACACGGAGACGGGGGATACGGCAGGAAAAGTCGCATCCCCTCGAGGGAAGAGCCAAAAAACACACCACACCACACCCACCCCCCCACACACACACAGCCAAACAAACCGAAACAAACCGCAAAAACAGGACAAAGGAAAACAAAAAACAGAAAAGACAAAGGGACTGCAGGCGAGCCGCAGCTGCAAGGCAGCGCAGCCACTCCCACACTCCCAAATCACTTGCGGCTGATGTGATTTATAATTTATCTTATGAACTGCCTTGTAAAAGCTTTTCCTCATTTTTGACACTGGGTAAGCCAGATATGCCCAATTAGGATAAATCTTGGGTTTTTGTGGCCAGTTTCAGTGGTGAATGCATGCATTATGAAAGCGTCATTATGCTCCTGGAGCTAACCCCCTTAGTCTAGTTCAGTAAAACACTGAGTCAAGCACTGGACTACTAAACTTTATTTTTTGAAACAATAACGATATCCCTATACAATACCTAACCGCCGCGGGTTCGATCCAAGCAGACACCTCCAAAAGGTTACGCAGTCCCAAGAGCTCCTCCAGAAGATCGACAACGATCCTAGTGGGGATCACTTTTTATAGGTCATCGGACCCCGTGGGGCAGAACTACATGGGGGTGGCAACCCCTACAAGCCAGTCACACATATCGATCACCTTATGCAGTAATTGACAGTTCCCCAACCCAATTACAAAGTACCCCATTACAATGTTTCTACAGAAGCTTCTGGAAGGACTAAGTAATGCAACATTTTCCCAGGTAGTTTAAACAATTCAAACAAGGCTTCACACTTCAGCCAATCATCAAACAGCCACACAACACTCTGCTACATTATTTACAATACCTTTTCACACACCCTTTTATAACCAATCCCCACTATGCATTTGCAGACCTTATCTCCTTCTGCAAACCTTCATACATATTAACAAAGTTAAAGGCCTGTCCCACTGTATGAGGTAATTCAAGAGTTCTCCCGAGTTTCCCCTGATTCGAACTCGGAGAATTACTGTAATAGCCGTTCGTAGGTACTCGGGGCTCTCGTGGACATTTTTCACAGTGCTGAAAAAACTTCACAAGTTTCCGCGTTTCCCGAGTACCTGCCGTTAGCATTACGAGTCGCTACGAGACATCCACGAGCTGCGACGTAGCCGCTACGTACATTCTACGTACATACCACGAGTTTGATTTTTTTAAAACTCGGGAGAGCTCTTGAATTACCTTGTACAGTGGGACAAGCCCTTTACATCTGGGCAAGGACATCTGGAGCTCTCCTTATTGGCAACTTCCATCTGGGATCCAGATTCCTTGGAGCCATGACTCCATCTTGCAACCTTCACAGAAAGAGACCAAGCAAGCCCTGCAAATGCAAAGATCCTCCATTTTATAATGAGTCTAATTTGGCCAATATTAACAAAAGTACTGTTTCCAAACAGTCTTTTGCAGATTAATCCTCCCTCCTCTCATCCTTGACATTACTGCGGTAGCCACCTGTATGACACCACTTAGTCACAGAGCCCAACAGCATGGAAACAGACCTTGGTCCAACTCATCCATGTCCATCAATATGTCCCATCTAAGACCATCCCATTTGCTCGCATTTTGCCCATATCCCTCTGAACCTTTTCCTATCCATGTACCTGTCCAAGTGTTTCTTAAAGGCTGTTATAGTATCTGCCTCAACTACCTCCTCTGGATGCTCATTCATATACCACCACTCTGAGTGAAAATGTTACTCCTCTGGTTCCTATTAAACATCCCCTTCTTATCTCACTTCCATGTCCTCTGGTTCTTGATTCCCCGACCCTGGGTAAAAGACTCTTACCGTACCACTTTATTTCTCATTTCAGATCACGTCCACCCGCTGTGCTTGCTGTCTGGCATGTAATTGGAAGCATGCTCCTTATTATTTGCTTAAAACAAAAACAACCAAAATCAAATCATCGAATTGAACCTTGCGAGATGTTTCCCTAACCAATGGGATTATCGTTGTTCCCATTCACAGCCAGCTGCCACGTTCCACTCAAAGCTCCGGTTACTATGTACTGCAGGTTAACAGATGGTGGGGGATGTGTTACACACCTGTACACAACTCGGCTCCTCCTGCAGGTACATGGGTTCACCTGAGTCAGCCTGACATTTTCATTCCTAGTGATGCTTCTCTGCTCCAGTCTCTTGGAAACAATGATTATTGTGTTAGCTTCTAACTCCCAACCTCTTTGTACACAAACACATAAAATGGAAGCAGGTTGGCCATTCAGCCCCTCATACCTGTACGGCATTCAGTTGCTGTCCTTTTATCTCAATACTCCGTTTGTGCACAGGCCCCCATATCTCCTTGATTTCTTTCATATCTAGAGATCTAAATAATTGTTTTCTTTTCTTTTAAAATCTTTTTATTCGTTTTTTTCAAAAGCAAAACCAAGACAACAAAAAAATACTGATAAACATAACAATGACATTGATACATAGGGATCAGGGTTACATTAATGGCAGGTATAACCTAAATATGAGTCCAGTGTCAAAATACACATTGAATATAGACCTCCCGGTCTCTATGTAAATATAGTTAAGTGTTTAAAAGAGAACATAGGTATAAAAACAAAAAGATAAAAAGGAAAAAAAAAAGAAAAAAAAAGAAAAAAAACGAAAAACAAAACCCCCCTAAACTTTAAAAAAAAAAGCAAAACAGAATCTGAGCTGCAAAGAATTTCAACAATTTACGTCCCTGTTTGTCGTCAAGTCCGTTCCACCGTAGAAAGGTAAAATTATTATTATAACAGTTGGAGAGGGGACAATTTATGTCGTATGAAAATGATTCCTTTCATATCCAGAGATCTAAATAATTGTTTTAATTAGATGGCAGAGCTGGATGAAGGCTGGTGTAACCCGCTCCTGCTCCTAATTTGGATGCAATGGCAGCGGAAACCTTAGCATATCAGTGATATTACTGTTGGGGGAGTGCAACAGGATGGCAGGACTGACATATGATGAAAGAATGGATCGACTGGGCCTATATTCACTGGAGTTTAGAAGGACGAGAGGGGATCGTATAGAAACATATAACATTCTTAAGGGATTGGACAGGCTGGATGCAGGAAAAGTGTTCCAAATGTTGAGGGAGCTCAGAACTAGGGGTCACAGTTTAAGAATAAGGGGTAAGGCATTTCAGACTGAGATGAGGAAAAACGTTTTCACCCAGAGAGTTGTGAATCTGTGTAATTCTTTGCCACAGAAGGCAGTGGAGGTCATTTCACTGGATGTTTTCAAGAGAGAGTTAGATAGAGCTCTTGGGGCTAACAGAATCAATGGATATGGGGAGAAAGCAGAAACGGGGTACTGATTTTGGATGATCAGCCAAGATCATATTGAATAGTGGTGCTGGCTCGAAGGGCCGAATGGCCTACTCGCGCACCTATTTTCTATGTTTTTATGATGTTGGTGGTACATCAATCCATTAGTAATAGAACCACAAGTAGGTCATCTAGTGAAGTACATCTGCTCTGCCATGGAATAAGATCTTGATTTTGCCTCAGTTAATTTGCAAATTAACCCCATACCCATTTATTCCCTTAATGTTTGAAAATGTGTTGATCTCTTAACTATTCTCAGCAATTGAGCCTCCACAGCCCTCGAGCTGCATAATTCCAATCATCTGCCACCCTCAAGGACAGAGGACTATCAACCCAATGTGAATAAATGGGATATAAAGATAGGTGCAACAGTCAGTATCCTCCTCCTCCCATTTTCCTTCCTTCTACTTTGAAGTCAGTATGTCTTGGTGGGCTGAAGAACTTGTTTCTGTGCTGCATGGCTCGCCAACTTGGGATAAAATCATTTTATACTGAATGGTTGATTGCTTATCTCAAGTGTGATCCCTGTTGTAGTCACATCAGTCAGGAAAATTATCATCCCTGCATCTACCCTGTCGGGCCCTGTAAAAAATGTGTACGTTTTAATGAAATCACTGCTGTATGTATAGACCAGGCGAGAAGCTTTATACGAGAAGCCCACCATCCCAGGAATCAATCAGGTGACCTTTGCTGCTATTAGTCCAAGGCAAATATATCCAGGTTTTAATTCGCAAGACAAGAACTTACATAGCTACGTGGAATTTGAGCAATATACTCGAAACTTCCTGCACTAAAGGCTAACGTACTGTTTGCCCTTCTAATGGCTTGTGGAATCTGTGTGTACGCTTTAAGTGATTTATGTACGAGGGCACCCAGAGCTTTTTGAACCAGCACCTTTCAATATCTCACCGCTTTAAAACATGCTCCACGTTCCCATTTTTTCTCGTTTTTTTAATAGGTGAAATCAACTGACTGTTGACGGCACTGGGCCTGTAACCACTGGAGCTTAGAAGGATGAGGAGGGGGGGGGCTCATTGAAACTTACCGAATAGTGAAAGGCTTGGATATAGTGGATGCGGAGAGGATGTTTCAACTATTGGGAGAGTCCAGGACTAGAGGTCATAGCCTCAGAATGAAAGGACGTTCTTTCAGGAAAGGGATGAGGAGGAATTTCTTTAGTCAGAGGGTGGTGAATCTGTTGAATTCTTTGCCACAGAAGTCTGTGGAGGCCAAGTCAATGGATATTTTTAAGGCAGACTTAGATAGATTCTTGATTAGTACGGGTGTCGGTGGTTATGGGGAGATGGCAGGAGGTTGAGGTTAGGAAGGAGAGATAATCAGCCATGATTGAATGGCGGAGTAGACTTGATGGGCCGAATGGCCTAATTCTGCTCCTATCACTTATGACATCATGACCCTATAACTCACTGTTATGTAAGCAGATGTTATGTTGCGTGTGTTCTACACGTGAGTTGCGGGTAGAATCCAGATCCTACACTGGATATAATTGTACAGTGTAGTGAGTGCATTGGTGCGGCCCTCTATCCCTCTTGTGTGCATCAGAGTGGCTCAGCTGAGATGAAGGCTCAGATGTAATCCCAAATCCATTAAAAAAAACCTCAGAAAGATTTCTAATAAATAGGAACTGCAGATGCAGATTTATACCAAACATAGACCCAAAATTCTGGTGTAACTCAGCAGGTCAGGCAGCATCCCTGGAGAAAATGGATAAGTGATGTGTTGGGTTGGGACTCTTCATCAGACTAATTATAGTGATTTCAATTAGCCATCATTAGATTAATTAAATTAAAGTTAATATTAAAAATGTTTCCGTCCCAAAACGTCACTGATCCATTTTCTCCAGAGATCTTGCCTGACCCGCTGAGTTACTCCAGCACTTTGTGTCTCCTTCAGAAATATATCATCTGATTGTTGGAGCAGCAACAGAGTGTTAACAAACACTCACAGCAAAGCAAATAGCAGGCAGATAGATGATCCTCATTTTTAATGTGACCACAACACCCTGTTAAGGTCATTGGATGTCTCGTTTTATTGTTGAATCATTGTATTCTGGTTTCCAGACACTTTAGTCCCTATAAGCAACCGGTAATGGCATGCAATTGACTTCCACGTATTAATTGGGCAGTGACTATCAGCTAATGTGTTTGTCTCTCCATTTGGCACTTCACCATATCGTTATCAATCCAAACCATTATGTGAGACGAGGTGGATAGCAACTCCCAGAAATTGGGATCAACTAGTGATGAATTGTTACTGACCGGACTATAAGTTGACTGGATAAAGACCTGAGAAGGATTCACTCAACTAATAACTATGGAATGTTATTGATAGAGTTATTCCGCCTAGAAAATAGACACAAAATGCTGGAGTAACTCAGCGGGGCACGCAGCATCTCTGGAGAGAAAAAAACGGGTGAAGTTTTGGGTCAAGTTGGACTCTCATGCCAGCTGCGTACTCCCTCAATGAACTCTGCCTCTGAGGTGACCATGACATAGGAGTGCTTGGCAGTTGCCCAGGACTTTCACCTGTGGAAGGATCATTGGGCCAAAGAGCACCTCCCAAAGCACGAAACCCAGTCGCATGTTTTAGAGTTGCAAAGAAATCACATTGTATATTAACCTCACTAACTTGTAACAAGGCGAACTGTGGGTTTCCTTTGAAAACCTAAGAATTCAAGTTAATTTCCTCGTCTGTTATTTCCTTGTACTGTGGCTCCCACTTTGATGCTGGAGAATAAACATGTTCTCGACTTGCTCTGCTTCCATTCACTGTCCCTGCAATGACTCGTGCAAAGAAACCCAGGCACTTTAGAGTGAAATCATGTTTTCTGCTTTGCTGTGTGTTGCAAACAGGGTGTTGACTCTGTAAAGGTGTGGATGTGTTGAAAACTGGCTATCAGGGCTGGAAAATGTTCGACTGTTGTTTGTTTGTGGTTTTGTGGAAAAAGGTGGGGAAATGCATATGGCAGGGGCATGAGGTGATCAATGGAGCTGAAGGACCTACAGCTGAAAGGCTCTCCTCTCCGTGACCAGCTCCGGTGGTCCAGCTCTGGGCTCCAGTCTGGCTCTGGCCTCCCACTTCCAGCCCGGCCTTCCCATGTCCCCATGTGCTTCCTTGCACTCCTCTGCCTCTCAATGCTGTTCCTATGCACGCCCACCCTATATACCTCCCTATGCGTGTGCTCAATGTGCTGAGCTGTATTGTCATGTCACCTTTACAATGACACCGCCTACACAGTACCTGTGGTCCCAGGCAGCTGTCCAGTAAGGTTGTGTTCCTGTCGAAGGCAGTGCAGGTGTAACAGTTTCTATCGCTCTGGGAAAGGTTTGTTTAACTTTGTCTTTGAAACATCGAATATAGGCGCAGGAGTAGGCCATTCGGCCCTTTGAGCCAGCACCGTCATTCAATATGATCATGGCTGATCATCCAAAATCAATACCCTGTTCCTGTTTTCTCCCCA